>NC_134120.1:51130000-51730000 GCF_040939455.1 Microcebus murinus
ACCAGGACATGACATCCAGTATGTTACTGAAAGGTCAGCGTTTGTCCCCAAGGCCACATCAGAAGAACAAGGACAAGTGGCTTGAGGAGAAGGAAAGAGGAGTTTATTAATTTGCTGGCAAATAAGGAGGTTGGAGACTCCCCTCTCAAAATACCCACATCCTGCCTCTGAGCAGAAGTACAAAGTTCTGATTAGTCCCATAATCCCATTTTTGGCTAAAAACAATCTCAGGACTTCACCGGGATTAATCTCATCTCCTGCAGCACAAAGGACAAAGGACACTCCCCTGTCCCTCCTGACCACTGGCCCAAGGCAGGGATGTAGGTTCTAGTTCTCCAAAAGGAGTGGGTGATGTTTTTAAGAGACATTTTTGCCATTTTTTCAAGCCATTTCTTCTGTTGCAGGTATGAGACAAAAGGTTTGTATGACAGAAACAAATATGGGCTGGACATTCCGTCAGGGACCTGAAGTCCAGGCTTCCGAGCTCCTGGGTTCCTGTCCGGAATGTCTCTGCACCCCTAACACTGACCCACACAATGGCGGCATCTGGGTGACATATCAGACTTGCTTCAGAGACTCGAGTAAAGACATCAAATAAGAAACATTGATTTTCATCTAATTCTTTGCCAGAATATTTGCATGTCCACCCCACCACCAAATTTAGGTTTCTAGGCTGAGAGGTATGGGGAACCCCCAAAGGGTGTGGCTTCGGTCCCCTCCCTCTGTACAGGGAGCACTGCGGCAGCCTAACCACGTGGACTAGGCATTTCCATTTCCAGGCTGGGTCACTGGGAACTCCAGCACCTGCAATCTCTGCCTGAGGGCAAGATTGAGGGGAATCTTTATCCCTGGGAGCAGCCACCATGGAACAGTGATGATGGATGGCGAGATCATTCTGAGGCATGTGACCTGTCTCCCAGAGGTCCCCAGCAGAATTAAGCTCCATTTTCCCACAGTAGGAACTTGTTTGGTTGCTCATCCTTTATCACCTTCCTAAGTTCTTCCCTAAGTTCTTTACTCCCCTATTGCTGCTTCTGAGATCTCCTCCCAGATAAATGACTTGCAATCCGATCCCTGTCTCTGAGACTGCTTATGGGGAAAACACAAACTACGACACTCCTTCCATCACAAGTAAACTCAATATAGCTGCTACCAGCTGCAGCATCTGCCCCATCCAGCCCCCAGGTGATGGATGTGCTGCACCTCGCTCATGTCTAATGTGTGGCAGGTGCTCCATAAATGTAGCTGGATCAGAATCCACATGCACACCACATTCCCCTGCAAACCTGAATTTCGCAGGCATTCATTGCAGAGTGAAACAGTTTTCGTTTTCAGGCATTGGAAGAAACCACAAAAAGGAACACAGGTGTTTTGTTTTGTTTTGTTAACTTAAATAAGTCTGGCATACTCCATGATGCCTTGACAAGTAGAAAAGGGATGAAACACATGAGATAATTTACCTGGCCAGCCTTTGAATCAACGGGACAAAAAAGGAAACTCATTACATGTCAAGCTCAGATAGTTAGATTTTCCGTATTCGACCTCTCCAGGCTACCTTTGCACAAGCTTGCAAAATGCGGAGGAGCTTAACGCAGGTTGTCACGCCATGCCCGCTTGAACTCGTCAGTGCTAATGTGGCTAAGTGCGCCACTTAACATCTGTGTCAGAGGAGGTAACTGGGTCTCGGCACTTCAAGGTACAAATAAAATAATTTACAGGGATTTCAGTTTAGAGAATGGTCACAAGCACCTTAGCTACTCTAAAGGGTTAAGACTCTGCAAGAAATTCTTCAAAGCACAGACCCAGAACTTAAAAGAAAGACAATAGAATAAAGCAACAAAATGAATCAAGAGCAATTTGGTATCTACCATGAATTATACCAGCCCATACTTACACAATTCTGTAGACTTTCTTTTTGATTTATTTATTTTAATTTCAGCATATTACAGGGGTACAAATGTTTAGGTTTCATATATTGTCTTTGCCCCACCCGAGTCAGAGCTTCAAGCACGTCCATTCCCCAGATAGTATGCACCACACCCACTAGGTGTGAATGTACCCAGCCCCTCCTCCCTTTCCCACCTGCCAGCCACACAATGAATGTTATTACTATATGTGCACTTAAGTGTTGGTAAGGTAATGCCAATTTGATGGTGAATATATGTGGTGCTTGTTTTTCCATTCTTGTGATACTTCACTTAGTAGAATGGACTCCAGTTCCATCCGGGATAATATATGAGGTGCTAGATCACCATTGTTTTTTGTGGCTGAGTAGAACTCTATGGCATACATATACCATATTTTATTAAGGTACTCTATTTATTTATTTACTTACTTATTTTGAGACATAGTCTCTTCCTACGGCTCAAGCTAGAGTACAATGGTGTCATCACAGCTTACTGCAACCTCCAACCCCTGGGCTCAAGCGATCCTCCTGCCTCAGCCTCCCGAGTAGCTGGGACTACAGGCATGCAGTAACATGCCCAGCTAACTTTTCTCTTTTTAGTAGAGATGGGTCTCGCTCTTGCTTAGGCTGGTCTCAAACTCCTAAACTCAAGCGATCCTCCCACCTCAGACTCCCAGAGTGCTAGGATTGCAGGCGTGAGCTACCGTGCCCGGCCTCAAGGGACTGTTGAGCACATTATCACATTTATTCTGACAACATCTGACCTCTGCTGGGCACATCTCGATCATGTCTTTAGCTGGCTGAGGACACTGAGTCTCTGTGCAGTTGAATGGCTCTTTTGCTCACACAGAGCATGTTAGGTACCCACAACTCTACACTCCCACTTGTGTTTTCATCTGCCTTGTATAAGTGGATTAAAAAGGTGATGTTAGAACATGGTTAGGAGAAAGAGGGCTTGTTTGTGCAGAGCTTAGGTGGGACAGAAGGGAAGATGGAGGCAGGAAAATGCAGTTCCTTAGCAGTAGAGACCGCAGCCTCTACTCTGCACCAGACCTGCTCGGCATGGCCCAGCAGCCTCCCCCTTGAAGATGTTAGACAGGAGGGTTTCTTCCTCTGTCCTCAACTGCTACTGGCCTGAACTGGCTTTTGACTCTCCAATCTCCTTTGTCCCCATCCTCAGTACCCACATTATGGCCTTTTGGCCTCCCTGACCAGCCTCTTCAACATTACTAACGTGGCCTCTAGTGTCTGGTCCCACGCCCAGACCCTTGGTTGTATCAGTCCCCAGCCTAGGTCTCCTTCACGGGCCAATCCTGCTCTGGGAACAACACTCTCCCTCTCCACTCTTGTTGCCACCTGAGATCTTGCTGTCTCACGCCTGGAACTCCAGCAGCCTCCCCGGCTCTCCCCACAGCACTGCACCGAACTCTTGCTGAGGGGAATGCGTCGGTCGAATGGCTGCTCCGTCTCGGGAACTTTAAAACACTTCGTTTCCACAACAACACTGTGAGGTCAGTTTTATCACCCCCATTTTTAAAAAAAACTTTTGTTGACAGAAAAATACATGTACCGTCATTGTAAAGCTTGACGAAGTTTCACAAACTGAACACAACACATTCAGCAGTCACATAAAAGCAAACAAAACAAACAAATAAACAAATAAACATAACCCACAATATTACCAGGACTCCAGAAGACCTTGTAACATTCCCTTCCAATATTCTTTCCCATGCAAAGGTCACCACTACACCCACTTTTAATAGACGATTAGTTTGTCCTGGTTTCAAACTTTATGCATGGCATAATTCCATATGTGCATTTTGGGGTCTGCATTATTTCCCTCAACATCATCTTTGCAAGAGTCAACCATTTTCTTGTATGTAGTTCTTATTTATTTGTTCTCATTATATATATTAAACATATATATATATATATATTCTGTTGTAAACCAGTAGATCAAGGAGACTTGGACACCAGAATCCAATCAGCCAAATTAGTTTATTGATACCTGCTCAGGGGCTGTCACCACTCCATGCAAGGAGGGAGAAGCAGCCCTGAACAAAGACTTTGCGTTTTTCTTATACCATAGGGGCTGGCAGCTATGCAAGCAAGCAATCACAGAAGCAGAACTTTGCGGTTAATCAAGCGAACAACAGAAAGTACATTGAGGGACAAGGGACTTTTCCTGGAACAGGACCTCTCTATTCTTTTTGAGAACAGGCCTCCTCGACTCCCTCCTCCCTCCTCTGGGAACTTTTATACACGGTTGGGACCTTTTACTAATGGTTAGAGCAAGACTGACTCCATTTTAGATTCACAGGAGCCATCTTTATCTACTTACTCAGTTCCATTTAGTGAGTATACCATGATACATTTATTCACTCTGGTTAATGGACATCGCGTGGTTTCCAGGGTGCAGCTATTTTGGACAGTGCTGCTGTAGACTTTTTAGGACATGTCCTTTGTTGAGCTGTGTATGAATTTCTGTTAGGAGGACACTCAAGAGTAACTGCTGGGTCATAGGTCATGCACATACGCAGCTTTGGTCAATTTGCCAGTTTGCCAAAGTGGTTGTATGAATTTACACTACCATCAGCTGTGTGTGAGGGTTCCAGCTGTTCTACACTTACCCACACTCGATATTTTCCATTCAATGACTCTGGTGAGTGATTAGTGATTAACTTCATTTTAAAATTTAAAAAATTAAGTTCAGTGGCTAACCTGTCTTGTCTCCAGATGCCAGCAAAGGAAGCACTTAAATGAGTTCTGTCTGCTTAAAGCTTCCATAGCTCCTTTGCAGTGATGCTCTGCTTCTTTTTTTTGCCTTAATATTTTTATCAACACTCTCTTTCTTTCCATGGATAATTATGCCTTTGCTTTTAAAAAAAAATCAATCATTAATAATTAAAAACATTTGGGCTGACTTGAGTTCCATAGCTCAGTAGTTAATAGCATGATCTTTATTTAGCACCAGACAAGTCTGAGTTCAAGTGCTAACTTCAATCTTATTAGCTATAGTTCTCTATGTCTCGATTTCCTCACCTCTAAAATAAGAATAGAGTGTAGCAACTGGAGACAGTATGAGGACTAAATGAGACAATATGTGTAAAGAGCTCACCACAGTGCCTGGCACACAATAAATTAATAACAAAAAGAGAGATCACATAGAGACTTTTAAATACTGTAGTTTTATATATTCAGACAAGTACTGTGAGTGGAATTAGAATAACTGATTCTGAGGTAAGGTGCTGAGATTCCTCATTTTCATGAACATAGAAATTAGCGTTCATTATAGCAACCGGTAACTTAGCAACAGTCTCCACTTGCTATGCTACCCATCACTCCCCTGGTGTCGTGGTAGATGTCACTCACAGCTTGTTGAAGTGGTCACACATTGTGAGTGTACACAAATTATTTTGATAAGGAGAAAGGGGTCTCCACCAGGATTCGCTGGACATTTCAGGAAAGCCCCTACCGTGGGGGTCTTGGTAAGAGGCTTCCTCCACCAGAAGGACCAGTTTTTCTGTCTCCGCCATTAATGGCAAGTGAGCCAGGCCTGTGCAATCACACGCTTGGCCCCGCGCTTGGTTCTGCAGAGGGCAACGGAAGGCACGGGCTCATGGCATCTCTGAGAGCCGGCGGTGTTGGGGCTGGGTTGACGCAGTGTCACCAGTGGAGTAGACAGTTCTCCTGGCCCGACTCCATTCCCCTGCCGCCCCGCTCCCTCACGCCTGCCCATTCAGAACTGGCTCGCCACTCTGCTGTTGACGTGGTAAGAAGAAATCATTCTTCTGAGTAAGTGGCCCACATTTGGTTTCTCATGCATTCAACCAAGGACCCTAGGGACACACCACATTTCACTGTATTTGATGGCTCTACCTCGGGCCTAAGTATCTTTCTCTGATGGTGTTAGAAGTCCACAAGATTCAGGATTTTGGTTTCTATAAAAGGCGGATTGAGGAAAATAAGTTCACAGGAGCTTAGAAGTGGGAAGCTGTAAAGAAAAGATGCTCTGGAAACATCAGTCTGTCTCTCTGAAAGTCCTGGATTTGTAGGATTATGCAACAACTCTTCTAGTTTATTCTTTGCTCTTATTTATCACATAGATAACATGAGTGCAAGTGTGCAAAATGAAGGTACAATCATGCATCTCAGGTTTTAAAGCACTGTTTCATTGTCAGATATCCTAATCTAAGAGAAACCACATACTGTGTCAACATTTTGGTTCAGAAAATACAGTGTACTGGCCGGGCGTGGTGGCTCACACCTGTAATCCTAGCTCTCTGGGAGGCCGAGGCAGGTGGATCATTTGAGTTCAGGAGTTCGAAAACCAGCCTGAGCAAGAGCAAGACCCCATCTCTACTATAAATAGAAAGAAATTAGTTGGCCAACTAATATATACATAGAAAAAAAAATTAGCCGGGCATGGTGGCGCATGCCTGTAGTCCCAGCTACTCAGGAGGCTGAGGCAGAAGGATCGCTTGAGCCTCGGAGTGTAAGGTTGCTGTGAGCTAGGCTGACGCCACGGCACTCACTCTAGCCTGGGCAACAAAGTGAGACTCTGTCTCCAAAAAAAACAAAAAAGAAAGAAAATACAGTGTACAAAGCCACCCAAGAACACCCACAGATGATCGCATGTCATGGGCAAAGTGAGCTTCAAGAGTATCCTGAATAATTACTTGATTATAACCATACTAAGCGCTGCTTAGAGACTGATAAAAATGTTTAGTACTCCATTATATATCTGAGAGCCAACATTTTTTGAGTATTTATTGCTTGCAAGACACCATTCTATGTGCTGTACATGGATCAATCTTGTTTATTTCTCACGTCATTCTAAGAAAGTAAACAATATTATAGTTTTACCCCATTTTATACATGAGGAAACAAAGTCTTAAAGAAGTTAAGTAACTTGCCCAGATTACCACAGCCAATATGCGGTGTATGCAGTAGATTGTGTATCTCAAGAACCTGGGCTTTTTTTTCTTTTTTGAGACAGAGTCTCACTCTGTTGCCCTGGCTACAGTGCCATGCCGTCAGCCTAGCTCACAGCAACCTCCAACTCTTGGACTCAAGCAATCCTCCTGCCTCAGCCTCCCGAGTACCTGGGACTACAGGCATGCGCCACCATGCCCGGCTAGTTTTTCTTATATATTTTTAATTGGCGAATTAATTTCTTTCTATCTTTTAGTAGAGATGGGGTCTCGAAGTCCTAACCTCGAACAATCCGCCCGCCTCGGGCTCCCAGAGTGCTAGGATGACAGGTGGGAGCCACCACACCTGGCCTAACCTCTCACTCAACTCGCCCTTCGCCCCACCCCCGCCGTGGTGGCCCTAGCCAGCCCTGCTGAAGTGCCAATGGCTCTGAAGGAAACGTAACATGTTTCTGAGGGCCAGGGAGGTTCCTGCCCCAGCCTAATGGAGTGAAAGGGACAATTTGGTGCCTGCCAGAGGCAACAATGACCCCTTAACTTGGGAAATATCTTCAGGAAGGCGCAGTAAACGCAGCAGCCGAGAGCCCAGCGAGCTCACGTGCATCCAGCATCTTTGCGTGCCAGCCGCTCAGCAGGAGCCCAGAGAAAACAGCCCTGACTCAGGTCTGAACGCCATCTCAGCTCCCTTCAAACCTGGGCCGGACTCTGTTCCAGCCGAGCCTCCTCTGGTTCGGTTCTGCCTTGATGCGGTGACCACTCACATTGTCCCCTACAAGCAAGTTGACATATGGAAATGATCCTCCAGAAGCTGGGAGTTTCCAGAAACAAAAATAACGATAGCAACAACGGTGACCCAGGACCATAGCAACAATAATAGCCACCAATGATTTTCCAGGAAAATTTCTTATGATATGTCATCCAGTCACCCAACCACCCCATCGTTCCAACGGAATCTCATTCCACACATGAGGAAACCGAGATCTGGCAAGGTTCAAAATTTCGCCCGTAATCTCACAGCTAGTGAGCTGTAGAGCTGCCACGTTAAGTCCAGCTTGGCTGGCTTCGGGCACCTTCTTTTACCGCTAATGCACCACGAACTAGGCATGGACCAGGCAGTCACTTTAACTCTTTAAGATCTCGGCTTCTGGTCTGTAAAGCGGGCAAGCCAAATGGGATTTGCTCTCGTGCGGCTCTGGCTCTAAAACCCATGATGTTGCCTGAAGTTGCTGGGGAGGAGGGAACAGGAAAGTGAGGGCCGCAGTCCCAGAGGATGGCACTGTGTGATTTCAGAGTGTGGTCACCAGGTGACAGCATTGTACTTCATTCTGATACGGTTCCCTAGGCCCCATTTTGCCACCAAGTAACTCCGTCCATGTGCCTATTATGAAAATAAGTATCTTTCCCCTAGAAATCTTTCTGCGTAGCACTGAATTACCCAAAATGCAGACCATGTATATCTTGTGGCACCCCCACACCCATCTCCCAATTATATTTAAATAATTTTATTTTTAAAATATAAAAAAAAATGACTCCTTGAAAAGAGTCATTTTGGGGGAAAAAAACAGTTGGAACTTCTTTGATTTCCCTACACCTTTTTTTTTCACCATTTAATATTGATTTCATCTTAAATTGCACATGCTGGGGTTGGGGTAGGCGGGTGTTGGCTTAGGGCCTCCAGAGGCCTCAGTCTGGCCTTGCTGTTGAAGTCAATCAAAGGATCCGTAAGCACTGTGCCTTTGCATCTTTTTTGATCTTCATGAGTGATCCTTTCAGAAACATGCTACTTTTCTAATAAAAATTGTTGGCTTCCTACCTTGAATTGGGAGCTTTCTCAGCTTTATGCAGGGAAAATTGTGAAAACACTCTTTATTGGGACTAGATTCTCAAACCTCAAGACTTTTTACCAATTACGAAACTTTTCTGAACACGGAGAAGTGATCACTTCATTTACTCAAACACCAGATTTATTCTCCCTCTGTTTTCAATTAAGTCTAGACCCTAAAACCTCCAGGTCTGGGCAATTGCCGCATCAGAAATAAGGATTTCAGGGATGCTCTCACCTGCGTTTGTCATTAGTCTGCAGCCGGCAGCTCCGAGCCTTCAAGACTGGCTGGGCTCCCGCTGCACCCACCAGACTCCGGTAAAGTTAACAGGCGCTGCCCACACACAGCGACCCAGGAGAAATTGGACACAAGATTAATGCTGCATAACAAGTCTCCCTGTGAATGTCAGTTCTGAGCTGCAGGATTTCTGTAATTAGAAGGAAAATAAAACCTTAGAGGCATTTTCTCTCACTGCAAAATGTTAATTGACAATACACCAAAGATAGAGAATGTACCTATAATAGCACAAGGAATATTATTAAACAGGGAGAGAAAGTTTTACACCACATATTAAGAGCCATGAAAACTCTGAAAGCTTTGTGAAGAAAGAATATAACATCTACCAAAAAAAAAAATGAATAAAATTTATTGGAAATCTATTTAAGGAAAAAAATGGTCATAAAAACACAAGTGACAGTGGCAGGTTATTTCTAACATCCCTGGGCTCCTTCTTGGATCCCAAATATGCACACCACACGTTAGAAATATTCATTTATTTGTTTGCCAGTGGGAATGAAGGATGCCTGCCTTTTGCATTTCAAAGTTCTCTCCAAGCTCCCCTTCCCACGACTGAGAAGGGCAGGAGGCAAATGAGATCTCAGGCTTCCACGACTGCCGCAGACGCCTCTGGTTCTGTCGTTGGCTTGCCTTGACCGAAAGCATGTGTGTTCGTGATTCTAGCACGCCGCTGTTTAATTTATTGTTACTTCTTTTCCTGGACTAAAGATAACAGCTGTTAGGTCATTACCTCATTGTCTGGTTTTCAAA
The DNA here is from genome assembly GCF_040939455.1 of Microcebus murinus. Taxonomy (NCBI): domain Eukaryota; kingdom Metazoa; phylum Chordata; class Mammalia; order Primates; family Cheirogaleidae; genus Microcebus; species Microcebus murinus. Next base: position 51,139,711 of record NC_134120.1, read on the forward strand.
ATTGATACTCATTGCTGCTCTCCTCTTTGGAAAAAACCTTGACGTGATAGGCATTTCACATCAACACTATTTGTGTCAGAAAACACAGGCCTTGGCAGCCATAACCAAAGAGAGTGCATTGCGTCTCTAAAGTACATAAAACAATTCCTAGAGGATTTCTTGCAACCCAGACAGGCAGTGCCTAGTATAAATCGTTGGTAACATTAAATTCAACCTGATAGGCTAAGGTATACCGATTCGGAGCTCCTGATCAATTCAAACTAGGTAAGTCATTCATTCATTCCTCAAGTATGCATTCAGTATCCACAACATGGCACCCTCCTAGGGATTAAGAAAAAGTAGGATGCAAAGCAGACCCAGCACCCACTCCCATGGAGGGCAGGAGCTACAAAGGAAACCTACAGGATGCTGCATGAGCCTGGGTCCCCAGAAAACAAGAGAGATGGGAAGAGGGAGGAGTATTCGGGAATGTGAGTTGACAGGACTCAGCAACTGGACATGGAGCTAACTGAGGAGGACGTGTCAAGAACAAGTCCAGGCCGGGCGCGGCGGCTCACGCCTGTAATCCTAGCTCTCTGGGAGGCCGAGGCGGGCGGATTGCTCAAGGTCAGGAGTTCGAAACCAGCCTGAGTAAGAGCAAGACCCCATCTCTACTATAAATAGAAAGAAATTAATTGGCCAACTAATATATATAGAAAAAATTAGCCGGGCATGGTGGCACATGCCTGTAGTCCCAGCTACTCGGGAGGCTAAAGCAGGAGGATCACTTTAGCCCAGGAGTTTGAGGTTGCTGTGAGCTAGGCTGACACCACGGCACTCACTCTAGCCTGGGCAACAAAGTGAGACTCTGTCTCAAAAAAAAAAAAAAAAAAAAAAGATGAGTCCAGAGTTTCTGGTTTGAGTTTAACCACTTAAATTGACAGCGTAAAATATATTTTAGAGATGCCAACTAAGTAATTTTTAGGTATACCAATAAACATAGAATTATAGGAGAAGGTTTACCCATAATGTCAGATAATTGATTGTGTCTGGATTAATATTTCCAAAGTATAGAGGTCTTAACTTCAAAATAACACAAATTTTTTAAAAAATACTTTAGTCTATAAGGCAATGGTATAAAAAATGGAATATATAGTAAGGATTAAGTAAAATTTACCATCTTGTTTAAGTACAAATCAATTGAAGGATGTATCGCATGCCTATAATCAATTTATATCAATTAAAATGACTGGGTTTATCTGAAAATGAAAACAAATCATATAATATTTCAAATATTTAATGCCATAAAGACAATGAATACATGTAACATGATTTTTGCATGGAAATCAAAATTAGCATTATATATTTCCTTTTAAAATGGTACAGAGAGCTGCAAAATTTCCATATGTATGGAAAATTTTTCTGGAAACCTTTCTTGCCCTGTGACAAAATCACTCACCATCAGGAGTGATTTTTGAAAATATCCATCAACATCCTTTGCTTGCTGTAGCCACATCTTCCTTTACAAGCTGTGTTTGTCTAGTCCTTAAATCTCTCTTGCTCTAGAATAAATGACCTTTGTTCCATGTAATTTATAAGATTTTCATAACACCAAACAGCTTCTGACAGAGTCATTTTTCACATGTCTATTACAAATCCCACCTCACTGTCTGGCTCATGTGGTTTGGGCCACTAAGACACATCCCCCTTGTGCCCAGCCAGGCATATGACGCCATTGTCATGCCCTCAAGGAGACCGTCCTTCTGTTATTGTAGCAGTGTGACTGCATAATGGATGATCATGGTGGCAAAAGTCTTTAGGAACAACTCCAGAGCTCGGACGCCTCTGTTTATACTCCCAAACAAACTTCTGCTGTGTAGCAACACATGTTTTATTGACAGCCCACGTGAACTCAGCACTGAGCAACGGTTCCTGTCCCGGAGAGCTAATGATCTACCTGAAAAGCCAAGACTAAGGCAGGTAGAACAGCTGTAAGCATTCCAGCTGTGCTAAATGAACAGCGGGGCCTTTACGATGCACAGGAGTTCAAGGAAACAGTCAAACTGGGATCCCGTCGTGGGGACTTTGTAAGGGCTAGTTGGGAATAAAAGGGAGAGAAAAATCTATCGAGATGAAAATAGGAGGAAAAACTAGTCCTAGTTACCTCTCCCCAAATCTAAAGAAAGCCAAGGCACTAAAGAATGGTTAAATGATCTGTTCAAAAGAAGTAGCTAGTAAGGAATGCCCCGCCCAGGTGGGGAGGGGATGATGGGTGGGGCTGTTCCTTGCAGGTAGGGTTGCAGGGCAAGTCTCTCTACCTCCCGCTTCTTTTGCTGTGAACCTAAAATTGCCGTAAAGAAGTAAAGTCTATTATATTTATTTTTTTAAAAAAAGATTTCTTTCAAAATCGTTTATAAGTGATGGACACACATAACTTTGACTCCAAATGTACAAAAGCAATCATGTAACCAAAATGTTTGTACCCCTGTAATATTGTGAAATAAAAAATAGAAAAAAGTGTTTGTAGCCAGGCCTCCGGCCCTCGGACAGCTTGGAGTGTTCTCTGCTGCTGCGTCGCTGCTCTCCGGCTGCAGGCTGTGCCTGACCCATCTTCTGCTCCATTTCCCTGGGCATCGCGGTGGTGACTGTGTTCCACTTAGAGGGACTTGGCCTGCATTTCCAGTCCTGCCCTGTGTCTCTCTCTTGATCAACAGCAGGTGGATTTGTGAGCAAAGCACTCTGTTTCATTTGCACTGTGTGCAAATGTGCTGGCAGCTAGGCCAACACAAGCAGGCCTGTTCCAAGTGGGTTCACACAGCACGGGTTGTCTGAGGGCGTGAGGACTCTGCTAGCTCAAGGGCAAGCCGTCTGCTAGCCAGGGCCTTGGTGTGTCTGCCAGCATGACCCTTACCAAAGAGTGTGCATGGTGTAGAAGGGGCTAAGCTGCCAGCTGGTGGGGGGCTTATTTGCATGCCTGGCATCTAGAGAAGACAGTCCTTTGATCCAAGGAGCATGTGATGTGCTGAAAATGGAATCACATCACCGGTCACAGCTCTTTTGTCAACATATCCCATACACACTGCAGTATCACCCCTGCTCAGCAGAACTGACAGCAAAGCAATTCACTTTGGCCTCTGTCCCAAAATAAATAGGACATTCAGCGCCACATTTAAAAGCGTTTGGAATGAGTGAGAGGAAAATGCCCTGCCAAGGTAAAGACAAAGTTGACATTTTCAATCCCAACCCAGGGATTACTGACCCATAAAGACCAGAACTTTATGGATATGGCCATTCAGATGCAGTCAGTTCAGGTCACAGCCTGCAGGATCCTTACTCAGCAGTGAAGATCCGAACGCGTGCAGAACTGTGTATGCAGGACAGACAGCGAGCTAGCTAACCGCTCCTGCAGTCCATTTGGTCTTGCCCGCCGTGCGGTGCTGCTTCTGTGGGTTTCCACAGCACTGCAGAGCACTAGGGTCCAAGACAAAGCAGCTCACAGGCGTTTAAGGATCCCAGAGCTGGGCAGACGCCCTCAGGCCCCCAAGCAGACCCCCAGACCCTCAGCAGTTGGGGCTCCACCTCCTGCGATGGAGAAGGGAGGGAAGGTAGAATGCTTCCTCTGGGGGTGGGAAATGGTCGAGGTGCCAGAAGTCCAGAATTACTGTCTGAGAGACACAGATAAGGGACTGCTTCAGAGGAGAAATAGGAAAATGATTGCAAGATGGTGTCATTTCTCCAAAGAACAATCTTTCGTGGTGGTGTCCACCCTGCCATTTTTCCTCCCTTCACATCATCAGTGGCCAAATGTAAGATTCACTGTGGTGCCAAGCAGACAGACCAAGGGAGCTCCAGCCAGAACAGTGGTCGGTAGTTAAAGGGTCCTGGAAAAGGGACCTGTCACTGTGTGGCCTGTGGCTGTTCAATAAGAAATATTTTATATATTTTGGGGGCTTAGAAGGCAATACCCCCAAAATATGGCATGTTGACCTGCTAGACTGACTAAAGAAGCCTCAAGTTCCCTCCAACCTTTCCCCCAACCCTTACCATGTGCTCGCCCAAAAAGTTGGGTTTTTTATCTGCTTACGACTCAGACACACCGAGGAGACAACTGTGCATTTCTTCCCCTCCCTGTAAGACCAGGAATGTGGCCACACCTGGATAGAGTAAGATAATGTCCAGTCTCTGGGACTCATTCAAATTCCAAAGAGAACTATTTACTGGTTAATCTTTGTTCCCCATCCACTCATCCTCCCTAGCGATCCTTATGACCCCTCAACAGAATTCCTCTTTCCCCCATCCTACAACCCATTTTCCCATAAAGGCATACGAGCATCTAAACCCCATTGGGAAGCTTTCATTCTGAAGCCTCCTGTATATACATGTTAAATAAATTTGTATCTTTTTCTCCAATTAATCAATGTGCCTCCTATCAGGGATTTTTCAGTAAACCTTAGGGGGTCAAGAGCCTTTGCTCCCTACACCTTCAAACAACAGAGGAAACAACATGAGGGTGGGCGGGACGACACGTCATGTCTTAGACAATGTGCACAAAGGGATACTGTCTATCATCAAGAAGCATTTGGAAACATATATGCCAGCACGTAGCCTGGCAATGTCCCCAATCAGGAAACACCTGAATACAGAGGAAGACATAAACAGCTGAGTGAGGATACAATGTGTTTGGTGAAATGACAGAGACACATGTAGAACACAGTGGTAGCACAAAGTGGTGCATCTGACCCAAGGAGTGGCCATGGGTAGCATTTTGGAAGAAATGAGCTATACCTTCCATAAACAAGGAGGAAGTGGACTTCGGAAGAGGACAGACCATGGTGCCAACCATGGCTCTGCCACTTCCAAGTACTCTAAGCAAGTGACTTAACCTTTCTAGGCCTCAGTTTTCTACATAAAATGAGGCAAATAATACCATCTTTCAGAATTATTGTAAGGAATATATATTGTACTATTAGTTCATACAGAAAGTATTTAATAAATGCTAGTTTTTATTAATCAAAGAGTTTAGCAAGATAAAGTCTAGAGTAGAAGAAATATGTAAAATTGAAATGATAAAAATATGAAGGGCAACAGCAAAATCTATTAAACTAAGACCTTAATTGGGCAATTGACCATAGTAAGAGTAAGAGTAAGACCATAGTAAGACCGTAGTAAGAGTGGTTTTTGTCAAGTATTGCTTCTAGAAACCAAATATGTAACCGGCTCCATGAACAAATATCAATGACCCCTATATGTTTTTTATACTCTTCTCCCTTAACTAACTACTGGACCTTTTGAGTTGTTTTCCAGAAATGGTGGATTTTCTGCAAGACAAAGAAGTTGAGATTCTGAAAGCTCCAGGGCAGACAGATTTTCTATAGCCAAGACTCACCATTCCCCTCGACCAGTCCCAATGCACTTGGCCCCTCCTTAAAAAGCCCATGATCTCTATTAATCAGGGAGATGAGCTTGAGGCAGCTCCCTAGTAGCTAGGACTACAGGTGCATAGCACCACACCTGGCTAATTTTTTCTATTTTTAATAGAGATGGGATCTCGCTCTTGCTCAGGCTGGTCTCAAACTCCTGAACTTAAGCAATTCTTCCACCTTGGCCTCCCCGAGTGCTAGGATTACAGGCGTGAGCCACCGTGCCTGGCCTGGAAGAAAGTTTGAAACCATTGTTTTAGTAGTCCAAGGCATTCAGTTCATTAATTTCTACCAAAAGGAAACAAAAGAATCTAAAAAGAAGAGAAACACTTTCAAGCCTGCTTCAAAGATCCAATTCTAGGGGAACACTGTGCCTGAAACACCCAGAAATTCAAAATATTAAGGGCAACTAATGTTGTTTGTTTTTGCAGAATGTGAGACAACAGTCCACTCCTCACTTATCAGAGTTCAAACAGAGCTGTTTGCCATGAAAAGGGGGTGTGCCGCAGCCCAAACGAGAGATGAGGAAGTCCAAGGTCTAGGGTTTGGTACTGGGTAGCTCATTTAAAACATGGTGTCTATGAAAACAGATCTTACATTTTAATTCTAATCACTCTAGATTCAGGATTAAGCTGCATCCTGCTAAAGAGCCACTGAAATAGCAGTGCTCTGCAGAAATGGTAGCTGCCGCGCCCAGCAGAAAAAGCGATGCCTGGTGCGGACATCGGGTCACTGGAAGTCTCCTGTGGTAGTTGGTTTGTGCTGATGGTGAGGACCTCGTCACCCTCTGGGAACTCTCTGAAATCCCTGAAGTGACATCGTGGGGGTTGTAGAGTCCTGCTTGGTGTGTGATGTGTGCTGCAAACGAATAAAATAATATTCCTTCCTTCTAAAAGTTCAGGATTAAAAAGAACCCATAGTGTTCATGTAGTGTTACTAAACCAAATTCGCTTGAAACACTGGGAGGTAAATAGCTGCTGCAGTAGATTGTAAGCTTAAGCACTGTTTTATACATCATATAATTCCCATGTGCTTATTTACTATTCAGAAACATCAATATCCACAGCAGCTATACTTAGGAGCACACAGATCAGCCTATAATGAGATTTTCTCTCTTGCAAGGTATTAATATAAGAATACTCGAGTAAAAGTAATCTTTTTTATTGCAACTAGAAATCCAACTCTTGAGAATTAGTTCCTTGCTTTAAAGTTTAAACAATTTCAAAATCTTCACAGGCTCAAACACAAACAACCACATAGGGCCCAAAAAGAGAGCCTTTTTTTTTTTTTTTTTTTATAAATGATGACTCATTCTGTCTTCTGTGACTAACTAAACACAAATAACACAAAGCAGAGCACACTTACACTTTTAAGTCTTGGCTAGGGAAGGACCATGTTTGCAAACCACATCCCTATTACAGCAATAAGAACTTCAATAAAGAGTAAATTTTGGATGGAGGAGATGAGGGATGAAAAATTACCTATGGGGTGCAATGTACGCTACTCAGGTGATAGGTACGCCGAAAGCCCAGACTCCATTACATGTAACAGAATTCAACTTGTATCCCCTGAGTCTATTAAAATAAAAAATAGTTTGAAATTTTTTTAAAATAAGTTTTTTAAAAAGTATATTTTGGAGTCACTATTATTTTAATTCTTCTCCCATCCCCACCCAAATTAGGTCATTGAAACAAAACCCAGATGAAAATTATAGAAATGGTTGGACATACCATTTGTCAACATTGCCACTCACATAGAACATAAGCTAACATCTGCGTTTACACTGTGAAAGATCCCTTTCCTTTCCTTCCTTGCCCCCTCCCTCCCTTCCTTCCTTCTTCTGCCATGCCCCAGCCATACACCTCTCTCACCTCAACTCCTAAACCGTGTCCTGTCCACCAACATCACCAAAACCAAAAAGTGCATTAGCAGATGATCCATTACTAAGTCCAGAGCAAAAATACCCAGATTACCGACCCACTTACAGAGGTGAAACTGCAGAAGTTGGGAAGGCGAGTGGAGGAGACTCAGCCTTCCGTCTCTGGAGCGCTCCTGCTCCTGGGGTTCTCTGGAAAGGAATGCCCAAAACTGCACGTGGCAAGAAGTTGTTTTCCAGCTGGAAACAGCATGAACATCGGTGGGTCATCAATCTTAGGAACAGTTGACATTCTGGATCCCCCAGTGGTAGGTATCCAGCAAGAATTACTTGAATCCATCCAATTCTTTAAACTGTACCTACAATGTGCCAATCATTGTCAAGTGCTGCATAAACACGTCAGTGAACAAGACATGGGTGTCCACGCCCTGAAGGAACTTTTCTTTCCAGTCATGACAAAGGTTCGAGACTCACAAATCGGTAATTCAGATTAGAATAAGCTGATATTTTCCTTCACTTGCTCATGTCCCACATGCCCACATAATGATAAGCGTAGTTGAAAATGTCAGCATGTGAGACGAAAGCCAGGGAGCCAGATTGATGCTCCCCACTCCTTTTGTTTAGACCCAGTTGCATTCTGTACTTGCAGACTTGGAGCTTTTTCGACATGCTGAATTTTTAGTTTCTCTTCCCTAAAGTTAGACCCTTGGTCTTTCCGAGCTAAGGAAGATCAATGGTGGGGAGGTGGAGAGAAGAGCACACGTTTACTGGTGACCCCGTTCCTGTTTGCCACCGAGTGTGCCTGAGACCTAAGGGGCAAAGCCACCACCACCAGCTTCCCCCTTGACGCACTGCAGGTGCAGCCTGTGAAGTCCTCCAGATGCGTGTTCCTCCGCAAGCTCCTTTCTTCACCACGCAGGAAACGTGTCTGAAGAAACCAGTATTTCTCGACTCCTTCTGTTTCTTCCTCATGAGCTTCACGATTGTGGGATCTTGTCATGAAGGGTTTTCCAAGCCAGCCCTGCACCCTGAAGAACCTATGGATCAACTCAGTCTCCCCAAGCTCCTGGACTGGTGAATTTCCAAAAATCAGCTTCAGAGATGTTTCCTTTTGGGTCTGACAAAGATTCTTTTCTTGACCAAACTCTAGGCAGGTACCTCCAAGCCCTCTTCTCACCTAGGCCTCTGCCTTGGCCTAAAAAGAGTTGGACAAACACTAACTTAGTTGTTAACAGCTCCTGCCACACCCCTAGGGTGATGTGGTGGGAGCTTAAAGCACCAGCCTTAGAACATTCAAAGCTGCCAGAAGAACTTACTGTTTGTTCCAGCCATCACTGTGGAGAGGGTCGCTGTCTCTACTGAGTGTCCCCTCACCCTCCTTTCTTCTCCACTGAAAATGCCCAGTCACCTCTATAGAAATCAAACTTGAATTTCCTTCATACTGAACTCTACTTCCAATTGCAATAGTTTTCACTGATTAAAATCTTTCTTTACGACTTTAACTAGTGTCCAGCTTTGTTTACCTTTGACAGGGTCAAGAACAGCTGTCGCTCCAGGTGATACACTCAAGCTGAGGGAATTAGTGCGGGAGAGGATTGGCTGCTGCAATGAAAACCACCCTCAAAATGTTGGTGATGTAACCCATCACAGGTGTATTTCTCACACGTGTGAATCTGCAGGTGTCCTCCAGGTTACTCTACTTTTGTGATTTTGCTCTCCGAACCAGAGAGCTTTGTTCTCCCTGCTCAGGAAGAGACTGGGGTATTGTGCAGGGGTTTGTACTGCCTTAGCCCTGACGTGACCACCACAAGTTACAACCACATTTCACATGGCTCCACCTAACCACAGGTTGGGTGGGAGGTGTAATCTACTGAATGCCCAGGACTAAAAATAGAGACATTACTCAGGGGCCTATAAAATGGACAGGATAGCGGCGCAGGATAGGGGGCAAGGGCTCAAATCTAAAGCATCATTTCCTCCTTATCTTCCCCGTTATGATATGTGACCCAAACATGTCATAGGCCGATGGAGTGAAGACACTCTCTGCTTCTGCACAATCATCACTACCCCACCATCACCCACACCCTTCCTTCCTCCACCCACAAACGACTCATCTTTGCTGGGGTTAAAGTTAGGATGACTTGTCCCACAAAAAAAATCTGCATTGGCAGAAGAGGGGTAATAAATGCAAGGTTATAAGAGTTCAGGGAGTTGGCCAGGTGCCGTGGCTCACGCCTGTAATCCTAGCACTCTGGGAGGCTGAGGTGGGAGGATTGCTCAAGGTTAGGAGTTGGAAACCAGCCTGAGCAAGAGTGAGACCCCATCTCTACTAAAAATAGAAAGAAATTAATTGGCCAACTAAAAATATATAGAAAAAATTAGCCGGGCATGGTAGCACATGCCTGGAGTCCCAGCTATTAGGGAGCCTGAGGCAGGAGGATTGCCTGAGCCCACGAATTTGAGGTTGCTGTGAGCTAGGCTGACACCATGGCACTCACTCTAGCCTGGGCAACAGAGTGAGACTCTGTCTCAAAAAAAAAAAAAGAAAAGAAAAGAAAAAGAGTAAGGGGAGTTAAAACGATGTTTTAGGTATATATATATGAACAACTATTCTCTACATATTTATAAATAAGAAGAGTGATTGGTAAGTACAGTATAGATAAAGCATAATACCACTTGTACGTGCATATATGTGTCTGCATACATATTCAATGTATGTATATGTGCATATGTGTTGTGTACACATACACACACACACATATTCTATGTACATAGGAAAAATCTGAAAGAGTATTCCAAAATGTGAACAATGGTTATATCTGATAGTGGTATCCTATGTGGTTTTCTTTTGCATTTTTGTTGTTTACATTTTCTAATTTATATTATAACCATGAATTATGTGTACAAATGTCAGTCATGGGTGAGATAGGAGCCCCCCTTCCCCTCATGTGGCCCGGAGGGGAGTGGAGCCCCCGCACGGCAGTGTACAGGTGGGGGAGGACAAGTCGGGGGAGGACAAGTCAGGGGAGGATGGACCGGGCAGTGCCTTGGTGACAGTGATAGGCAAGATCAGTGTCACACAGAGCCCAAGTGAGGCAAAAGGACAAATCGGTAATACTGGTCCTGTTTTTATTTTAATTTTTTTTATTTTAGTCATGTTAAATATAAACTTACTCGATGATTACTTATCAAAGACTGTAAGGCAGACATTATTCCGGGGCGGAGGCATGGTGATAGGTGTAGGACCACGGCAAGGAGGTCTTGCAGTGGGTGAGAGAGACTGGGCTCAGCTCCAACTCCTGCAAGGACAAGGACAAGTGGGGATTTATAACTGGGCAGCAGGGCGGTTGGGGGGGCAGTGGATGGAAAATTACTAAGAGGAAACATCAAGGATAACAGGGTTTCTGCTAAACTGACTTGACAGGACTATTACTGGAGGCAGGCTAGTGTGATAAGATATTGAGGGTGGTCAGATGCCAAGGAGGGGGGCTTTTCACTAAATTGAGTTAGCTGGATTCTTGCTCAAACTAGATTCTACAACAGCAAAAATGGAAGCTCAAAGTTGGGCATAGTAAAAAGAACTCAGAGGAGCCTGACTTGAGTTTTGGTTAAAGGAGAGAGTCTTTGAAATTCATCATGGATTTTTGCACTAATTTTGATTTTTAAACATTTTCATTAAAATATGAGTTGTTTTCATTACTGAATTTGTTGGCACCCCTTAGATTTTGAGGCTAAGACAAGCCCATCCCTAGTCTCACCTTCGTCCTGCTCCAGACACATCTAGGAGTGTTGGGGACAGAAAAACAAGAGAAAGGTGATGGACTATTAGGGCTGAAAAACAAAAAGCAAGAAATGGTTACAGAAATATAAAAAGAGGGAACCACGGTTATTTCAGTCTTAAAAAATGGGGTGATTAGGGCATGGAACGCTAACCACCAGTCAGAGAGTGGAAATGGAACTTTCCCCAGAGTATGTTTAACATAACCTTTAAGTGATGTCCAAACATAGAAAGAATCTAGTCCCCAAAACAGTGATGTGTAGTTATGAGTAGTTATAACTAATCTTTACCTAAACCTAACATATAAAGGGAAAAACGTAGAAATAGACAGCGTCTTCCCTACTCACGGAGACGGACCCGTTTCCCCTTAGGAAATGCATTTTCGCTTTGCACCTTTAAACATCACTTGCAATAAATTCTTCATGCATACTTGCTGAGTGTCTGTCATCTGTCCCCATCGCAGGGGTCAACGCTTGCGATTCCTCCAAGCCAGGAGCCCAAGAACTGGGGAAACACTGCAAAGTCCAGCCATGGACTGAACCACGACAGAAGGGGAAGGGAAATGTCTGGGACAAGAAACCAGAGAGTTCTGAGAAATGACCCCACCAATGACCATACCAGGCCAGTTTTTTTTTTTTTTTTTCTTTAAATGGGTCACTGGGAATGATACCAGGCCAGTTTTAATGATGATAGTGGGCTGTATGGAAAGAGGAGACAAGGTGGGAGAGCTCTAATTCAGGCAGAGCAAGGGGGCAGAGGGGTAAGTTTTTTTTTTTTTTTGAGACAGAGTCTCACTTTGTTGCCCAGGCTAGAGTGAGTGCCATGGCATCAGCCTAGCTCACAGCAACCTCAAACTCCTGGGCTCAAGCAATCCTGCTGCCTCAGTCTCCCGAGTACCTGGGACTACAGGCATGTGCCACCATTCCTAGCTAATTTTTTCTATATATATTAGTTGGCCAATTAATTTCTTTCTATTTATAGTAGAGATGGGGTCTCGCTCTTGCTCAGGCTGGTTTTGAACTCCTGATCTTGAGCGATCCACCCACCTCAGCCTCCCAGAGTGCTAGGATTATAAGCATGAGCCACCGTGCCCGGCCTAGGGGTAAGTTTTGAACATATTTGTACATTGATTATTTAAAAATTGCATAGAGATAGAACAACATCTTCACTTTGAGGATTAAACTCTGTCCTTTTCTTTTGCCCAAATTCCTTTCCAAGAGGCCTGGTGAAGCATGCCTACAAAAGATAAAAATCTCACAAAACGGGTTAATTAACCCTATATGATGTGGTTTACTTTCCAACCTGCTTCTGGTATAGCATCACATGACAGATAGAAGACCCCCTTATCTTAACTCAAGCATCCTAGTGACCCCTATCTTAAGGTAAGCTTTCCTTTCTACTGACTCCAGGTCTTGAGACAAAGCTTAATTCTTTCAACCAATTGCCAACTAAAATATCCCTAAAACCCATTTATGATTTGTAAGCCCCCATGTCAAGATGTTCCACTTTTTCAAGCTAAACCAATGTATACCTTCCATGTATTAATTTACTATTTTACCTGCACATTTTCCTAAAATGTCTTGAGAACTTGTCCACTGGGCCATGGTTGCACACATTCGGCTCAGAATAAACCTCTTTAAATTATTTTATGAAGCTTAGGGTTTTTTCCCTTGGCAACTTCAAGGTGTAAAAACTATTGTGGATGAAGGGAAAACTTCCTCTTTGCCCCTAGAAGGTTCACTGAAAGATCAACTCACAATAAAGCAGATTAATAAGAGAAAGAGATTACAGATTTATTTACCTCGCACACAGGAAGAAATCACAAAGGGATTGCCCAACATCCCAATGAAGTCCAGAGGCTTATATACCCTCAGTTTAGAGGGGAGGAGGAGATGAGGAATATAGGTAATTCTGTTGAGGGGCAATAAATGATTAGTAGAGGCCAGGCGTGGTGGCTCACGCCTATAATCCTAGCTCTCTGGGAGGCTGAGGCGGGCGGATTGCTCGAGGTCAGGAGTTCGAAACCAGCCTGAGCAAGAGTGAGACCCCCGTCTCTACTATAAATAGAAAGAAATTAATTGGCCAACTAATATATATAGAAAAAATTAGCCGGGCATGGTGGCGCATGCCTGTAGTCCCAGCTACTTGGGAGGCTGAGGCAGAAGGATTGCTTGAGCCGGGAGTTTGAGGTTGCTGTGAGCTAGGGACGCCACGGCACTCACTCTAGCCTAGGCAACAAAGTGAGACTCTGTCTCAAAAAAAAAAAAAAAAAAATGATTATTAGAGAGGATGGGTAGTTAATTGGGAGAATGAATGGATGGGGGAAGCAGATTAACTTGTATATGATTCTCTTTGGAAATTAAATTTACCTGAGAGACAGGCATTACTTTTTAAATGGATTGGGCCAGGTCTGGTTGCATTCTTGATCTTCCTTCCTGCAATGAATATTGAGATAAGAAGGAGGGGAAGGAAAGATAATTGTTTTCCTAGGTGGGTCTGGATCTCAGACAGACAAAGAAACTTCAAAGATTTGGGAAAGCCAATGGTGGGGGTGGGGTGGGAGGTCAGAAAGACCTTGAGGCCTTTTTGGTCAATCCAGTATCCAGTATGTCAGTATGTCAAAATGCCATATTTTGTCAAAATCCAGTATGTCAAAATGCCATATTTTGGAGTAAAAATATTTCTAATTTCCATCAGCATCCTTGGATGAATTATGTGGTATCAACAGCATTTGAAATGTACAAGTAGGTGATACTGGCAAAGTTGATATTAAGTTGCTAAATAAAAAGAAAACATATCAAAACATCACGTATAATATTAGGATAAGCTTAATTTTTTTAAAAAAAACAAACTATATTTTAGAATCAGAAGGACATGTTGCCACCCAACCAGGTTCATTTGACCCGCTGCCCAAGAAGAAGCCAATACGCTGAGTCAGCAGGGTTTACAAGGCAGAGAAAGAGCCTTTATTCTGTACGGCATTAAGTGGGGAAACAGGAGAAATTTCTCGAATCCACTTTCCCAAGAATTCAAGAGACAGGGTTTTTAAGGATAGTTTTGTAGGCAAAGGATTAGGCAATTAGGTTCGTTAATTGGGTCAAAATTATAGGGATGTACCAATCATCTATCTTCTTGTGTTGTTTCAGTCCCTGGGGTCCAATTGAGTGGATTTCTTGGTATGGGCCACTGGTCTTGGTGGATCAATCAGTCCACTGGAATGCAGGGCCTGGACGGTATCTTAAAAACTACCTTTAGGTTTCAAAAAGGCCATGTTATCTATGGAGAAGCTTAAGAATCTTTACAGACATCAGTGATGGGTAGTAGTTAGGAATCTTTATGACCACCAGCTGTGTGCCTCTGGAGTGGCAATTACAGGGCACAGTTACTAATTATCATCATTATTTTTAGCTAGGCCCTTACCACAGTTCTCCCCTTGCACACTGCTACTGAAGGGCGATTTCAGATATACCTAAAAATGTGACTGGTGATTATTTCTAAGTGGTGTCATTATAGAAGATCTTGTAACTGGCTCCATGAACAAGTTTCAGTGGCCTCTACATGGTTTTTTATAAACCTCTCCCTTAACTTACTACTTGACCTTTTGTTCCCCAGAAATGGTGGATTTTTGCAAGACAGTAGAGCTGAGATTCCGAAGGCTCCTGGGCAGACTTCCTGACTCCAAGATTCACCGGCCCCCACAACCTGCCCCAGTGCATGTAGCCCCTTGTCAGTTACACCAGGAACTGCCCCAAGGCAGGTGGCCCTTCCTGTAAAAGCCCAAGATCTCCATTGGTCAGACAGATAGATTTGAGGCAGCTTCCCTATTCTCCCAACCAGATATCTTTTGTATTAAAAATTCCTTTCTTGCCTGACAATCCGCTTTGCTTCAATAATTGGACTTTTGAGACAATCAACTGGACCTAGGCTGAAACCCATGCAGTTTCAACAACACAAGGATGTATGGAAAATATGATTATAAAATCAGCAGGTTCATGTGTCACAAATCCCAAGATAGCAAGGTGTTAAATATTAATAAGTGACAGAAAACCAGAGTCACACTCAATTGAGGTTTATTAAGCCTTTTGAGGATGTGCCAGGAAAAGCACAGCCCACAAAGTATCTGTCGTGGACTGGGCTGGCCATAAAAGAGGTTGAGAATTTCATGTTTAAAGGGAAAAGAGGGTACACAGGGAATAGGGGGGGTGAAGCAGGTGAACAGTGAGACAGTTGACGGTACTCTTGTGAAGTTCTATTTGGTGCTAAGTAAATCTACATAAGATAATATTAACATTCAAAGAAGAAGGTGGAAGAGAGAGTCAATGTTGTGATCTTCTTGGGGTGGGCAAAAGAGTGATCACATCTCTTCTTTGATTTGCATCTGTGGAGATAAACTTGTAATTGACATTAAAACGTTTATTTAGGTCACAGTCCTAAGGTTATAATTGGCATGCCCTTGTTTAATAGGAACTATATATCTTGAAGGGTTTTTTTGTTTGTTTTTTGTTTGGTTTTAGGGCTGAAGGAAATAAGAAATATTTTACTCCCAAATACATTTCTTCCACATACTTTGAGATGGCTGTGGGCAAACAGGAACAATGCCGCAAGGCTGTCTAGGTGGGAGGCTGGGGGACAATTCACATCTTCAGAGAACCCGTGTTAAATGCAGCCAGGTCCTACCTATTTGATCTGGGACAGGTTTGCTAAGAGTCTGCCACCCTTAAAGATCCCAATAAAAACGTTTCCCTGAGGGATGTTATCCTGAAGCTGCTCTGCATAATAAGACCACCTGGCCAGCCAGTTTCCTTTCTCCCCCTCATACCCTGTCCACCAAAAAAGCCCTGTGTGGTCATTTTCCAGGCCCTTTCATTTCTTTTTTTTTTTTGAGACAGAGTCTCGCTTTGTTGTCCAGGCTAGAGTGAGTGCCGTGGCGTCAGTCTAGCTCACAGCAACCTCAAACTCCTGGGCTCGAGTAATCCTTCTGCCTCAGCCTCCTGAGTAGCTGGGACTACAGGCATGCGCCACCATGCCCGGCTAATTTTTTTTTTATATATATATATCAGTTGGCCAATTAATTTCTTTCTATTTATAGTAGAGACGGGGTCTCGCTCTTGCTCAGGCTGGTTTTGAACTCCTGACCTTGAGCAATCCGCCCGCCTCGGCCTCCCAAGAGCTAGGATTACAGGCGTGAGCCACCGCGACCGGCCCCTTTCATTTCTTAAAAGAGAATCTGTCAATCGAAAAGAAGACAAACTCTACAAAACAATTTAAAGAGGTTTAATGTGAGCCAAATTTGAGGACCATGATCCAGAGCCACATACAAGAAGCCTAGATGTTATATTCGAGATTCACAAGGCCGCAGGACAGAGAGACAGAGTCACCGAGGCTATAATTATCAAAAGGAGTTTTATCGTCTAGCTCGAGCTAGGGTCCGAGCCCCCAGAGTGCCAGCGCAGTGGCCTGTTCTCCGGGCAGGGACCCTCCTTTGTGTGCTAGTCCCCTTTTATAACTCAGTTGTTTACACACTGGTCATGCATCCGCCCCCACAGTGATTCTTACTTCATCCTGCCCCTAATAGGCTCTAACCTGTTCCGGGTCCCAGCTGAGAGACTCCCGGATTCCGCATTCTTTGTCTTTTTCCTCTGCATCCCATAATGTACTCATAATGCCTTGCAGTTAGCAAGCAAGCAGTAAACAGAAGCTGGAAGGTGTCCATTGTCCTTATAGCCCAGCATCTTACATAGAGCAGGTGGACTCGCTGTGGCTGGGTTATGGTTTGGTTTTAAACATTTCAGGGAGACAGGGATTACAGGCAAAGTCATAAATCAATACATGGAAGGCATACATCGGTTTGGCCCAAAAAGGTGGGCCATTTGGAAGCAGGGGCTTACAGGTTACAGGTGGGTTTAAAGACTCTTTGACTTGCAATTGGTTAAAATATGAAGCTTTGTCTAAAGGCTTGGAATGTTTTTAGATAAGGAAGAGACAAGCCACTGGACAGATATCTGCTGTGTAAATTGAGAACCTGTGGGTTTGTCTTGCATGGCCTTGGGCCTGCTAAAGAGTTACAAGAATACCTACAAGAAGGGAGGGGCATGGTGAGATATATGTGACCTCCCTCCTCATGGCCAGCAATTTAGTTTTAGGGTATCCCTTGGCCAAGAAGGAGTCCATTCGATTAAGAGGGCATCCATTCAATCAGTTGGCACTGGGAAGCCTTCAGATTTTATTTTAGTTCACAGACTTCTGTACCCTATTGGAGAGAGGATGGCAGTGCTTGTATAACTCAGTTCTCAGGCTCACTTCTCTCTTTTGGCATAATGCATTTTGGGGAGCCCTGAGATTTTTGCTTTTCCTTTACAAAGGGAACTAGCAAGTGAGTCTATCAAAACCTTATAATTTATTGCTAATGTTGTAAAACAGCAGAGCAAGGGGACCCAGTCACCAGAATCCAATCAGCCAAATTAGTTTATTGATACCTGCTAGGGGCTGTCACCACTCCATGCAAGGAGGGAGAAGCAGCCCCAACAAAGCCTTCCCGGTTTTCTTATACCCTAGGGGCTGGCAGCTATGCAAGCAAGCAATCACAGAAGCAGAACTTTGCCGTTAGTAGTTAATCAAGAGAACAACGGAAAGGTACATTGAGGGACAAGGGACTTTCCTGGAACAGGACCTGTCTATTCTTTTTGAGAACAGGCCTCCTCGACTCCCTCCTCTGGGAACTTCCTTTGGGAACTTTTTTACACTGTCGGGACCTTTTACTAATAGAACAAGACTGACTCCATTTTAGATGTACAGGAGCCATCTTTAGTCTATCTACTTACTTCACTAACACTAGCACTTTTTTTTTTTTTTTGAGACAGGGTCTCACTTTGTCACCCAGGCTGGAATGCAATGGTGCTAACATAGCTCCTCTACCTCCAGGGCTCAAGCAGTGGTCCTGCCTCAGCCTCTCAAAGTACTGGGATTACAGGCATGAGCCACAGTGTCTAGCCCAAACATTCACACTGAATATAATAAGTCGCACAAAGGAAAGAGGTCTAATTTTCTCTGAAAGTGAGGAGAGTATCCTATAGATCTTCACTGAAAGAGAGAAACCTTCAGGTATCTCTAAAATGGTGACATTGTGAGTAATAGAAACGCAATAAATTAAGAATTTGTCATGAGAGGAATAAATCTGTGACACCCTATATTGAATCAGTTGATCTATTTCAAAATCAATTTGCTGATATATACTACTTTAAAAATGTGCATACCTTTGACCTGGTAATTTTATTTGTAGGATAATTAAGCTAAATTAGAAAAAATAAATTAAAACTTTAAGCACAAAGACACTCATTTTCCTGAACCAGTGGAATTAATCTAGTTGTCCTAGCAAGGGAGGTGAGCAGACTCAATTGGGGAATTGGTACATCCATCAAAGTCAAATTTAACATAATTAATGCATAGGTCAACTACCAATAATCTGTCCTTTTGAAAAGGAGACTCAACACCAGTGTACTAATCATCTGACAACCCAAGAAATTAATCAGTTGTGCCAATCAAAGGAGTTGAATGTAGCATGTGCGTTCTCATGGTGTTTTTCCATACGTACAAACACATACCCTGAGAGTATGGCACTTAACAAGACCATAGAAAATAATTCAACCAGGATTCATTGCTTTCCTACACATCATCAACACATGGATAACTTATAAGCATAGCTTTTGAAAGTTCATGTTCCATTCTTTAATAGAAAACTGAAAGAACGTTTTATTTATATCTGCTGAGTGTTACAACTGAATTGAGACTCCTCAAAGTTAAGATCCTGTAGCATTTTTAATCCAGGTTGTTTGGTTGGTTGGCTGGTTAGTTTCTATTTGTATATTTTGGGTTTGGGTTTTACACTTCACTTCAGACTCACCAGTAAGAGGGAGAGAGAAAAACTAATATTTGGAAGGCTTTTTAATAGTGGACAAAATAAAGCAAAAATGCACTCGACTGATTAAGCCAGCCAAATGTTACTACTATGGGAGGGAAGGTAGTCACACAAGAGAAAACTAAAAAAAAAAAAAAAAAAAAAAAAAAAAAGTTAGGCAGAAATTAAGCCTACATACCTACTCTGAAAAACTTTCATTTCTAAAGAGTGCCTGACATTCCTTTTCAACAGTTAAAGTGCCACCTAGTGGTGACAAGAGAAGCAAGTCAGTTCTCAGGTTTACAGTCACCATAATCATTTCTTCACTTGTTTCACATCTTTCTGTCAAGAGTTAATTAAAATGGACCCTTTTTGACCCCTCTCATTGCAGAAACAGTAACTGAAAGTTGTAAGTGGTGCTGTTCAAGTCAGCAGCACTTACTTAGGAGTCATGGAGAAACTTAACTCTTTCTTAGCAATCAGACAGTGTACATGGGATATTTACTTGAAAAGTCAGGTTAAAAGTAGATAAAAATCATTAATATAAAAGTCAACAAAAGCCATTAATTTGAAAATTTAGTAAATAAATAATGACGTATCTTCTCAACAAAGTTCCGCATAACACAAAAGTTAATTTGTGTAATGACATGGGGGAAAACATTTATGATATCTGCTAAGTGGAAAAAAAATAAATTACAGACATTTTGCTCCTAATTTTGTAAAAAAACAAATGTAGAAATGCATACACCTGTACATAAAACCCCAGAAATTAGCAGTAACAATGTTTCTCCGTGAACAAAAGGATTAAGGATGCTTTTCTTGTTTTCCTGTTTTATCTTACATTTGTAATAAAAGTATAATTTAAATTTTTTTTTTTTTTTTTTTGAGACAGTCTCACTTTTGTTGCCCAGGCTAGAGTGAGTGCCGTGGCGTCAGCCTAGCTCACAGCAACCTCAAACTCCTGGGCTCAAACGATCCTCCTGCCTCAGCCTCCCAAGTAGCTGGGACTACAGGCATGTGCCACCATGCCCGGCTAGTTTTTTGTATATATATTTTTAATTTCTTTAAAATTAATTTCTTAAAATTCAATTTCTTTAATTGAAATTAATTTCAATTAATTTCTTTCTATTTTTAGTAGAGACGGGGTCTCGCTCAGGATGGTTTCGAACTCCCAACCTCGAGCAATCCGCCCGCCTCGGCCTCCCAGAGTGCTAGGATTACAGGCGTGAGCCACCGCGCCCGGCCAATTTAAAAATTTTTACTAAAGACAAAAATATAAATAAGAAGAAGACAGGAGACACCATACTGTCATACTGTCATAAATCAGATAAAACCATGGCTGATTTTTGCTAAAATTAGAGAAAAATTATACAAAATTGGGTAGAAATAAAATATTTATAAATATTTTTAATAAATATTAAATAAATAAACATTTAAATATTCATTTAAATATTTAAATAAAATGTTATCTTTATAAAATATATTTTATATTTTAAATTAGGTAAATATAAAATATAAATAAATAAATATAGATAAACTATATAAATATATTTATATTAAAAATATTTGAATGTTTATTTAAATATTTAAATAAATAAAATATTTATAAATATCAAATTTACCAATTATGTCACATATTTTTCTGCTTATATATTCATCATCTCACTACAACTGAATCTACTTGAACACTGCTCCTTCCCTCCCTTGTTCAGTGATTCTGGGGTAGAGTTGTCAACTCAAAGGTCTTAGGGGTCCAGAACACATTGAAAGTGGGTGAATGAAATCACAGCGGGAAGCAGTGACGACTGGGGGAGTCCGAGCAGTGAGCACCACTTTATCAGCTTCATGTTCTCACTCCAGCTGTCCACATGCACTGAAAGTTCTTATCTCAAAGGCACTAGACTGAGACCTCCGTAAAACAAGGATTATATTTAATTAATTATAACTCTTGGTGCTTCACACCAAACCTTAAAGTTCAGAACGTGGCAGCTGAATGAATGCTTTATTAAATGTCCTGCTGTACTCATTTTGTTTAGATCTTCTCGGCAATCAAGGTCAACTACTTACCTTGATAGTTTTACCAGGTGACGGCATGGCCGGACCTGGCCAAGGTCCTGAACTCCAGGCTCAACAGACCCAGACGTAGATTCTCTGGCCCCACTGCTTTCTAGGGCCTTCAACAAATTCCCTAACTCCTTAAGCCTTAGTTTCCAGATCTGTACAATAGAATACTTACAATATCTAATGTGGCTGTGTCCAGGATCAAACTAAAGTATACTCTGAAAACACCCGCACCCAGCAGAAACTTGGGAAATGTCATTTACACCGCGTGGCTCTGCTACCTGGAGTTGGTGCTTTGCCTGTGTCATGCCTCAAAAACAATTGCTGGTTGAAAGCTGGGTCCGTACCCCACACCGTTTACCTTCCTCACTCTCCCACCAGCTTCTTTCCCAGGGTCACTGGTCCCCCGCATGTCCATGCCTTGTCCCTTCACACGGAACAAACCCTCTACCATGTCAAGCTCTTAACTTTTCTGAAGAAAAAGTTTTCTCGAAAGTTTCCTCCCACCAATCAGTAAGTGCTACAGCGACTGTTCCACTACACAGGCAACATTCCAGACCCATTATTCACGCTGTGCCTCCTCAAAGCTCTGCATCTCATTTCCCACCAGACTTCGGGCCTCATAGATTGACTGTAATAAATGATATTTGAGGCCGGTGGCTCCAGACATTCTTATTTTATATTTCCAAGCCTATAGACTCTCTCAGCTCCTGTGTGTCTTTAGGGAAGCTTTATCTTAAGAATTTCACAAATACCCTTGGCAAGGACCAACTACTATTTATATAAGAGATATTTTCTGGTCTTAACCCACGTGATGTTCAGCATTATATCAGTTTTCCATTTTGTTGGTAGGTAAGGGCAGTAATGTGTTAAACTAGTCAGAAGTTAATCCAAAGAAATTCTACAAGGTTAAATTCAAATTATGGGTGCATGGATGAGCAAAATTTTCTAAAATATTTCATGATTTTAAACCTAAAACTCCAAAAGCCAATATACAAGTATTAGATATTAGATTAAATTGCACACCATTAACATTTTACAGAACTAGTAATAAGCAGAAATTAAAGTTATTGATATATTCCATTTTTTTCCTTTAGGAAGAAGAATTGAAAAGGCAAAATAATGGTTAAAGGGCAAAAGGAATCAAGATATACAAGGTAATTTTAAGAGAGTAACTTGTTGCTTCCAAGGATTTTAAATATACAAATCAGAAGATTGAAACTTGAATACATGTTTATAGAACCATTATCAATAACATTTGGAAAACCCAGGCAAATTTTTTAAATCGGCAAATTAAAAATTGGCAAATATTTTAAGCTTCATAAAATAATAACTACTTTTGATGAACTTCATATTAACCAGCAATATTTAGATCAGGCTATTAAAGAGACGATTTGTGAACATTTTTTTAAAAAGCAATCATTATTAGTAAGCATATGTTCTCTAAAACATAGGCCATAACAAGCATATATTATTTTCTTTTTGTTAAGGACATCAGCTAGCTATAAAATTTGGGAATCTAGACTCCTGTATTCATACAGCCATGGGCAAGTCACTTGACCTGGAGCTAAATATCCCACTAATAGCTGTTTGTTCCAAAGGATTCTATGGTGAAAAATATTAGGAAAACAGTTAAACACGCACTGATATGTTTTGTTATTGAAAACTTCTCAAGTCTTTAACAAGTTCATGTCCATTGCCAGTGTCCAAGAGTGGGCCACTGTGTGCAGTGTTTTCCAAGTTGATCACCGGAAGAATAATTTTTTCAGAGCATCTTACAGGACTGGACATCTGCAGATCCCTGAGAAGGGCTGTGCTGAAAGTCACCCTCAGCTCTAGCATTTTAGGACTGTCCCTAGTTACTTATAAACTATTAAAGTCAATATAGCGACTATTGGTACAATTGAATCCCATAGTTTAGAAATACGTCAAATTTTCACAAAGAACATAAAAACACTAAAAGCCAAAATACATCTGTAATTTATATTAAGTGAGTCAAAACTCAATTTCAAACTAAATTTTAAAGCAGTTTTTAGCTTCAGTTAAGCTTATTTCCCTATTGGTTTTTGTTCCAGGAGCTATTAAAGTATATCTCTTGATGGGCTATAATTCATTCCATTTAAAGAGCATGTTAATTCACTTATAAAAGAAGCAAGAGGATGGGAGTGGGGCACGGAGACAGATTAGCCCCTTTGTAATTCAGTTAGCTAATCTTGCATCCTTAATTAGATGAGAAAAAAAAACCCTTTTAACTTTATCCCATATTTGAAAGGAACACTGAGATGTGTTCCAGATACAGCACAAAATGAATAGGAAACAGAAAGTATTATTTTGTAACTATAAACATCCTCTAATAAACATTTAAATTGCTAATATGTACCTTAAGGCTTGTTAACAAAATACTTTACAGCATAGATCAAGAGTTCCTAAGACATTTATGATCTATGTATATAGATAGATAGATAGATTCAACAAATACCATTCTCTCTGTTTAAAAAAAGAAAATTCTTCCCCTTCCACATTCTACTTCCAGCGCCCACAACTCTGACCAAGATTTCCAGAGAGTGGCCAGGCACTGCAGCTCATGAGTGCTGTAATCCTAGCACTCAGGGAGCCCAAGGCGGGAAGATTGCTTGAGGCCAGGATTTTAAGACCATCCTGAGCCCTGAGCAAAAGCAAGACCCTATCTCTACAAGAAATAAAAAAAAATTAGCTGGGCATGGTACCGCACCTGTAGTCCCAGTTACTCGGGAGGCTGAGATAGGAGATTTGCTAGAGCCCGGGAGTTGGAGGTTGCAGTGAGCTGTGACAACACCACTGCACTCTAGCCTGGGTGACAGAGTGAGAATCTGTCTCAAAAAAGAAGGAAAAAAAAAGATTTGCAGAGAAATCTGAAACTTCCTTAAACCATTAGTTTCCTCAGTTCCGTTGACCTAGAGAGAAGGAAACCTCTCCATCCTAACCCTCCCGCATCTTCACTTACCCAGCGTTTCCGATGTACTTTCTTCTTGGCCAGATGTTTTATAATCACCTTCTTCTACATACTTATTTCATATACTTTTTCTATGGTACTTTAAGGTTTCTATCTTACCTTTGAATCTAATCTTCACACTAACCCAGCAAAAAGATGGCAGGGAAGAGTCACAAATTGCAAATAGTAGAAATGCTTTTCTGCTCTCACCATTTATTAGAGGGGTGACTTTGGGCAAGTTAGTTAACCTCTCTCTATATCTCAATTTTCAAAACTGTAAAATGGGCACACTGTGGGGCACACTTTATAGAGAAATAAACATTACATTGGTGAGGGCATGTAAGAAATTAACCATGGGTTTGGTACATAATAAATGTGAATGAATGAATGAAAAGTTTTTATTAATCACTTCAGTACAGCGCTCACTGGCCGCGAAACCTTGCCCACAGCCGGCACGCATAGTCCGCAAGATAGTTTGTGCTGTGCATTGACGATGAATCCGTTTTGCTCTTGTGTGATGAGGAAAGCTTTAAAGCACTGAAAGCTTGTTTTACTTTACAGGCAGCTTTACTTGTCATGTAAATCAGAATAGGTAACATATACATATATTTCATTATATTATTTTTAAAGATTTTTTTTTTTTTTTTGAGACAGAATCTCGCTTTCTTGCCTAGGCTAGAGTGAGTGCCGTGGCGTCAGCCTAGCTCACAGCAACCTCAAACTCCTGGGCTCAAGCAATCCTCCTGCCTCAGCCTCCCGAGTAGCTGGGACTACAGGCACGAGCCACCATGCCCAGCTGATTTTTATATTATATATATTAGTTGGCCAATTAATTTCTTTCTATTTTTATGGTAGAGACAGGGTCTCGCTCAGGCTGGTTTTGAACTCCTGACCTTGAGCAATCCGCCCGCCTCGGCCTCCCAGAGTGCTAGGATTACAGGCGTGAGCCACTGCGCCCGGCCTTCATTATATTATTTTTAAATGTTCACAATTTTATTTTGATAAATGAAAAATTAGAAAAGTCATATCATGGCTGTCGGCTAAAGTCACTGTGCGTGTTCATCTGTGGCTATCAACTATAGTTGACGCTCATACCAAAGTGGTTAATTACTTAACTCATTTATTCATCAAAAATATATATAATTCTTATTGAACATAATGATTGTACACATTTCTGGGGTATATGTGATATTTTGATACATGCACACAACTTGTAATGATCAAATCAGGGTCATTAGGATAGCCATCACCTCAAACATTTATAATTTCTTTGTGTTGAGAACATTCCAAATCTTCTCTTTGAATTATTTTGAAATATACAATAAATTACTGTTAACTATAGTCACTCCACTATGCTATCGAACACTAGAAGTTATTCCTTCTAATTGTGTTTTTGTACCCATTAACCAACTTCTCTTCACCCCTCCTCCCCCTACACTTTCCAGCCATTGGTAACCATCATTCTACTCTAATTTCATGAGGTCCACTTTTTTAGCTCCCACATATGAATGAGAACATGCAATATTTGTCTTTCTGTGAGTGGCTTAGTTCACTTAGTATAATGTCCTCCAGTTCCATCCATATTGCTGCAAATCACAAGATTTTGTTATTTTTATGGCTGAGTAATATTCCATGTGTGTACATATACCAAATTTTCTTCATTCATTTATCTGTTGATGGACACTTAGGTTGAACTGTGCTGAAATAAACATGGGAGTACAGATATCTCTATGATGTGATGATTTCCTTTCTTTTGGATATATAACTAGCAGTGGGATTACTGGATCATATGGTAGGTCTACTTTTAGTTTTTTGAGGAAACTTCATACTATTTTCCACAATGATTTTACTAATTTACATTCCTACCAGCAGCTACTCTTGCTCCTTTTTTGGTTCCCAGTTGTGTGGAATATCTTTCTCCATCCCTGCATGTTCGCTCTATGTTTGTAGTGAGTTTCTTGTAGGCTGCATAGGATTGAGTCTTTTATTAAAAAATCCATTCAGCTACTTTGTGGTTAAGTGATTTTCTCTACTAGTGTGTTTTAATCCCTTGCTTCTTTTTTAAACCCTAATTCTATGACAGATTATAATTCCTTGTTTGTTATATTAACATATGTATTATAGATTTTTGCTTTGTGGTTGCCATGAGGCTTACAAAAAAGATCTTATATTAATAGTTATAGCCAGTTATTTTGAACAACTTAAATTAGCTTGGTTTTTTTTCCTTTTTTTTTGTTTGTTTGTTTGTTTGTGAGATAGAGTCTCACTCTGTTGCCAGGGCTAGAGTACCGTGGCATCAGCCTAGCTCACAGCAACCACAAACTCTTGGGTTCAGGTGATCCTCCTGCCTCAGCCTCCCAAGTAACTGGGACTACAGGCACACACCACCACGCCTGGCTAATTTTTTCTACTTTTAGTAGAGATAGGGTCTCGCTCTTGCTCAGGCCGGTCTCAAACTCCTGACTTGAAGTGATCCTCCCGCCTCAGCCTCCCAGAGTGCTAGGATTACAGGTGTGAACCACCACACCTGGCCCACAAGACAACTTAAATATGATTACAAATGAACAAACCAAGAAAGAAAAAAGAAAAAAATAATAAGCTTTACACTTTAACTCCATGACCTTTACATTCTGTCTTTTTGCTGTCTCGATGTACCTGTTTTGATATTGTCTACTGCTTAACAAATTGTTGTAGCTAATATTTTTGATATATTTGTATTTTAGTCTTCATATGAGAGAAATGAGTGATTTATAAACCACAGTTACAGTATTAGAGTATTCTGAATTTGTCTGTGTACTTACTTTTACTGGTAAGTTTTATGCCTTTAGAAGATTTTCTTGTTGCACATTAGTATCTTTTTCTTTCTTTTCTATCTTTTTCACTGCCTTTAGCATTTCTTGTAAGGCAAGTCTGGTGGTGATGAATTCCCTCAGATTTTATCTGGGAAAATCAATCTCTTCTTTATGGTTGAAGGATAACTTTGCTGAGGGCAGTGTTCTTGGTTAGCAGGGTTTTATTCCTTCAGCACTTTGAATATTTTATTGCACTCCCTTCTGGCCTATATGGTTTCTGCTGAGAAGCTGGTTACCAGACAATCCAGTATTCCTTTATATGTTATTTACTTCCTTTCTCTTATTGCTTCTAGGATCTTCTCTTTTCTTCTTTTTATTTATTTTTTATTTTGGCATATTATGTGGGTACAAATTTTAAGGTTTCAATAAATACCCTTTCCCCCCTCCCCCCACAAGTCTGAGTTTCCAGCATGACCATCCCCCCAGATGGTGCACATCTCACTCATTATGTATGTATATACCTGCCCCCCTCCCACCTTCTTTTCTTCTTTTTAATTATTACGTGCCTTGGGATAGTCTTATTTGGGGTAAATCTCTTTGGTGAACTTTGACTTTCCTATTCCTGGATATTTATATATTTCCCTATGATAAAATATAAATTTTGGAAAGTTTTTTGTTCTTATTTCTTTGAATAAGATTTCTACCCCTTGTTCTTTCTCAACTCCCTTTTTAAGACCAATGACTCTTATATTTGTTCTTTTGAGGTTATTTTCTAGAACTCATAGATGTTTTTTATTCCTTTTCATTTTTTTCTCCTCTGACTGTGTATTTTCAAATAGTCTGCCTTGAAGCTCACTAATTATTTCTTCTGCTTGATCAATTCTGCTGTTGAGACTGTCTGGTGCATTTTTTAGTTCAACAAATATATTTCTCCGTTCCAGGATTTCTGTTGGATTTTTTTTAAAATTTCAATCTCTTTGTTAAACTTCTCTGATAAATTTCTGAATTGCTTTTCTGTGTTATCTTCAAGTTCACTGAGTTTACTCAAAACTGCAGTTTTGAATTCTTGATCTGAGAGCTCACATATCTCCATCTCATTGAGGCTTGTCACTGGCTTCTTGCTTTGTCCATGGTTCCCTGTTTGCTCTTGTTTCCTATGGATATATGTCTATGTCTTCACTTTGCAATATTAGTTATTTCAGCCTTTTCTGACTGGGTTGGTCCTTTTCTTTTTCTTTTCTTTTTTTCCTCTTCAAGAATGAGTTGCTCTTTCTAGTGTATGTGTGCTTAGAGATTCTATACTATTTGCCTGTTGATTCTCTTAGCCCTAGATTACTGTTTCCCTTTGGGCACTAGATGGCACCCTAAGCCTAGGTTTGCCACAGCTCTTACAAAAGTTCAAAGTCTTGCCCCTCCAGTATGGGGATGGGTGGTCCCAGAGTGAGTTCCCCAGCAGTGTGGGGAGGCCAGTGTAGAGTTCATGTCCAGAGGACTCATGGAGTGCCTCTTACAGCACAGCTGCTGAACTGCCTATCTGATTTGGCATCTTCTTTGGGATGGAGAGCTGTCCCTGAATTTCACACACTGGGGCTACACAGCCAAGCCTCCAGTGTCTGTCTCCAGCTACCCTCCAGGGTTCCTTTCCCTATAGGCATCTGCAGTGCTTCCCATGGATTGATGCAGGAATGGCTTTCCTGTGTAGAAACCCAAGATAATGGAGAAGATGGCTATCTGCCTCAATCTCATTTTTTTCCAGTGTAGAAACCATGACTCCATGGGGGAGTTTTTCATGCAGCGGCTGGCAGTTTGGGGGAAGAATGTCATGTATAGATAGAGAAGTCTGTTTCTCCTACCTTCCTCTTACAGTTTTTCACTTCTCTGTGGCCCCAGAAATTATTACAGCTTCAATGTGAGTTCTTATTGATGGGACTAATCTTGGCACTGGACAGTCGGTTTTGGTTTTCTGTGGGAGAGAGTGAAGACTAATTGTTTCCACTCTGCCATTTTGGTAACATTACTCCCAATAAATATATATCAAGCACCCAATGTGTGCCAGGCAAGGGAGTGGAGGTCACTGCACTCATGGCTTTTGTAGTTATATTTATTATTATGATTATTATTATTAATTATATACAAACCTAACAGATTGTAGGGGCTCAGAAACTTACAGCTCAAAATATGGTGCTTTAACATACTGAACTGAAGAATTCTTGAGATCTCTCTGACCTTCTCCCCTCATCCCTTTATCTGCTAAGATCCAGACCCACCAAGGAGAACAAAATTCCTCTTCTCCTCCTTCCCATAACCTGTTTTGCTAGGATGGTATATAATCTTATGATTACCCAGGGGTGGGGGGCATAATCACTCTGTGTATACAAACTTAAATAAATTTGTATGTCTTTTCTCCAGTTAATCTGCCTTTTGTGGGTTGATTTTTTAGCAAACCTTCAGAGGGCAAAAGGGAAGCTTTCCCTTGGCTCCCCTTAAGATGAAGAGACCAGAAAGCTAACAACTAAGGCATAAACTAGGAACAAGAGTAGTACCCTATGTTAGAAGGGTGAAATATATATAAGTAGGCCAAAGCATTTCAAAATAATAATAATAATAATACATCAGATAAATTTAGTTTATTCTATTTTCTAAGAGTATTTATGCCTCTGCTTGCCAAAACTTCAAAGCATCTCTTTGAGCTCATTTCTTGGTAGTGGAAGATTTATCATGCTACTTAGGTTTAAGGAATGCTTTACTTAAACCACCACCAGAAATTCTGAAGTAGATAGAGAAAAAAAATCAAGGGCATTCAAAAGTTTGGGAAAACATCCATGGACATCAAAAGGAGTCTTTAGGTCTTGGATGTGTAAATATAATCCTTTCTGAAGGATTCAACAAACTCATTTTAATTCAGTCTTTGGTTGGCTTCTATCCTGAGTGGCCTATCATACATCACAACTGGGACTCTCTCTCCTGAGCACTGCTCCTCTTCTGCTCAAGAGTCACGTTCCCTTTCTGGCTTGGCAATGCTTTCAGTATACTTGAGGGGTGAATTGTAATGAAGCGAAAGAGATGAGGGTAGATATGAGCAAGGTAGAGAAGGCTGACATCACTGGAGATGATACAAAGAAACAGAATTTTTATAAGATCTGAGGATCTCTTTAAACTTCTCTATGTGTCAGCTGAAGAATTGGGGTTGAGTCACTCTCGACTGTAACAATACATAAAAGTGATTATTTTCTTTACAACAGATACAAATATTGACATTTTGCCTAAAGTTCTCTGATTCATTGACTCAAGACATGG
Source organism: Microcebus murinus (assembly GCF_040939455.1). Classification (NCBI taxonomy): domain Eukaryota; kingdom Metazoa; phylum Chordata; class Mammalia; order Primates; family Cheirogaleidae; genus Microcebus; species Microcebus murinus. The sequence goes on from NC_134120.1 coordinate 51,169,779, forward strand.
GCTGCTATTGAATACCCTTTGACATAAGTAATTCCCGCCCTACGATAATGTAAATCTTAGGCGTCATACACCTCTTAGTAGCTGCCAAAGATGATTATGATTAGAGGTAATAAAATTCCCTCACTCGTTTCATCATACATACAGAGCAAAAAAAGGCCGGACCAAGACGGAGCCCTCACCTTCCTCTGTGCCTCATTCCTAAAATGCAGCTCAGCTCAAAATGTACATTGGAAAGTTGAAAAGTACAACTCAATTTTACATTTGGTGAGTGCAAACCATACTTAATAAGGCACTGTGCTACACTGTGTGACTACAAGAATTATCACTAAGACATAGTACTTGCCCTGGAAGGATGTACAAGCTAAATCCTAACAGGGAGATGGGCACTTCAGCAGACGAATGTAAGAACGTGTGGTGGATCTTAAGAAGAGCTTCCCACGAGCTGTGGGCCCTCAGGAGACCGTTCAGAACAGTCTAAGTGGCTGAATAAATGAAAATGTAGACGCGTGAGAAATACTTCCAGGAAGATAAGATGCCTGAGCTGATTCTTAAAAGTGAATAAAAGTTTCCAGGATAAGAGAGGTTGGGGAAAGTGCTGTAGGCAGAGGGGACTGTATGGTCACAAATACAGAGGAGTGAAATCAAAGAGAAACTGCAAGTGTTTTAGAACTACTAGAGCATAGCGTGTTGGCAGGAGATGGAGCTAGACAGGAAGAAGGCTATCATTAAAAGAGAAAATTACAACAAATTTTTTTATTCATTTATTTTAGAGACAGGATCTTGCTTTGTCACCCAGGCTGGAATTCAGTAGCACAATCGTAGCTCACTTCAGCCTTGAACTCATGGGCTCAAGCAATCTTCCCACCTTGGCCTCCCAAAGTGCTGGGATTATAGGTGTGAGCTACCATGCCTAGCTCAAATTGGGTTTGAACATCTCAACTGTCTTTACTGCAATTCTAGAATTGGGCAACACTTCATTCCACAAAATAGAATAAGTGTTCCAATGAATCAAGCGTGAAGGTTGCCTTTATAAATAAAGAAAGGACTAAAGAAAGCAGAAACAAAGAACAAATAGTGGATTGGTCATTTCAAAGTTACTTGCCTTGTAAGGTAAGGACAGGGAGACAGAAAAACAGAAAAGAAAAAAAAAAAACTGGCTGGTTAACATCAGGTTACTTCAGTCAAGGATTAAAACAGAGGGCCCAGCCCTTTGGGAGGCCAAGGCAGGAGGATCACTTAAGGCCAGGAGTCCCAGACTAGCCTGAGCAACACAGCAAGACCTCACCTCTACAAAAAATTTTAAAAATTAGCCAGGTAGAGGCACACACCTGTAGTCCCAGCTACTCAGGAGGCTGAGGCAGGAAGATTGCTTGATTCCGGGAGTTTGTGGTTGCAGTAAGCTACCATGATGCCTGGCATTTCAGCCCAGGCAACAAAGCAAGACCCTGTCTCAAAAAAAAACAACCCAAAGGCAATTTCATTAACAAGCTGATTGAACACTGAAACTGTTGAAACTGGCCTAATTGGGCAATTGCCATTAATCTCTCTCTCCTGGTTTCTCAGAAGGTCAGATAGCAACTTTGGTGAACACGAGCAACTCCATTTAGATTTTTAGTCTGGTCTGTTACAGACTAGTACAGGAGCTTAGTCCAAAACAATGGCTTCCTATAATTTGTATTTAACATTACAGTTGACAAAGCATTTTTGATATCTGAAAAGTGTTATTTTTAAAATCTGGGGAAAAATTAAGAACAGTAACGTAGAAAGCAATGGCTTTTCTTTTCTTCTATTTCTCTGGTTCTTAAATATTTTATTGAAATATCTTTCCCTCTATGGAAATGTTTCTGCTCTGCTTCACCATTTTGTACTTTATTTGTAAGCATGTGCATAAATAACATCTTCCCTCTCTTTCCTTTCCTACATCTGAAAACCATCTTGGAAATGAGAGTTTTGACTCAGTTCCTGGTATCGTAAGTTCTCAACCAATGAATGGTGCAGTACTTTGACCTTTTCTAAGCATGTCCATTCACACTTCTTTTCATGAACAAATCCCCTGAAGAACATTAATGACATACTTTTCCCTCTATGGGGAGCTCGACACAGTTTCCCTCCACTTCTAAAGAGTTTCCCCATGTAGGTCAATGACAAAAGGCAATCCTCAGAGATCTATATAACTAGATCTTTAACCAAGGGATGTAGCTTGGAGATTTGATATAGCTTTTACGGAAAGAAATATAAATAATTGGACTAGAGAAAAAATTATATTTTCTTGGAATTGTTTATAGGATAGGGTCAACCTTTTGATGAATCCCACCCTCTCATGCACATGGTATAAGAAGACCTTGCCTGGGATTAGCCCTATCCAGGAAGGCAAGAAAAACTAAAGGAGGGTTAAGAAACAACAACAAAAAATCAGGTGCATAGCAGAATCTCAGACCTTTTACTACAAGTCTAGGCAAAAAGCTTATCCTGTTTCTATCACCAGGTGAAGAAACCAGGCAGGGGGCTTGGCATTGTTGTCCAGCTCACGTTAGGACGAGTTTGCTTAGACAGCTTTCCATTCATTTAAGGCCTAATTTAACAATACCCACCTCTGATACCAATCACATACCAACATGACCAAAAACAAATAGAATTGGTATAATCATCCTTTTTCTCTGAAATAATAAAAACAGGCACCAGAAAGTTAAACTTACTTGCTTCAGGTCACAAATCTAATTAGTTTTGAACAAATGTCAACACCAGAGTGATTTATAATACTTCATATTATTTCACCTTAAACTAATTTTCAATAAACCTTTAAATTCAATAAAAAATTAAATTATTTGAAACAAATTAGGATACTAAGCTACTCTAAAAGAAAAATGACTTTACAAAAATGAGGGAGGGTATTTTTGTTGTATGGGGCTTTTTTGTTTGTTTTTTCGGAAACAATAGCAAAACTCTGACTTCATCACTCAATTCAAATAAAGAATTCTCTTTGAAGATTTGGCTGGAAAGTTTCCAGGAAATCATACAGTCACATGTCTGAAGAAAACCACTTTTAATTGTCCAGATGCCACAGAGCTCCTATCTCTGAAAAAGAGTGAAGTCTAAATACCTACTTTTTATGTAAATTCCAGTCATCCCTCAGTATACTCAGCGGCCTGGTTCCAGGCCCCCCACACATACCAAAACCCACATGTACTCAAGTCACACAGTTGGCCTTGTGGAACTTGAGTATACGAAAAGTTGGCCCTATGCACCCACAGTTTTCCAATCTTGCAAAAACTGTGTTTTCGATCCTCGTTTGGTTGAAAAAACCTGCACATAAGTGGACCCCACAGTTCAAACCTATGTTGTTCAAGGGCCAACTGTATTTCTGTTTAATACTTATGTGCATTGTTCTTACAAGATAGGCCTATTTTTCATTTAGAACCAAGAGCAAAAGGAATTTACTTAATTTCATCCTAAACATATGTGTTTGGACTTCGAAAGCAAATACACCCTAACACACACAAACACATGTGTGCTTGGTACAGGGGGGCATGTACACACACATGCATTGTCACACTGAGTGGGAAACTCACTTTTTTCTGCATTCATTTGAGCCCTCTGTCTCTCTTCTCCCTTCCTTCTTTCACTTCTTCTCCTTCCTTAGTTGGATTTACAATTGTTTAGGGATGATGATAATGACCAGGCAGAAGCTTGGTGGAGGTAGGGAAGAGATTGACATGTAGGAAACTTGGAGTACCAAAGTGAAGCCAGTTCCCTCCCAGAGGACTCCTGCTAAATCCTTCACTACACGTGCGAAGCTGGGAAAACAAGGACTTTGAGGGCAGAGTGAAATCTCCTGTAATCTCATGACGCTTAGGCAAAAAAGTCCCTTTAGAAGGATGGGGCCTGCCTGAAAAATATGAAGCAATTGGAACTCTTATGTATTACTAATATGGGGACAAATTAGTACGACCACAATGGAAACCTCTTTGGCAGAATCTAGTAAAGTAAATAAATATACACTATGACCCAGAAATTCTACCCCTGGGTAGTTACTTAAGGGAAACGGTGTGTACCTACCCAGAGATATGTACAAGAATATTTATAGCAGCTTTATTCTTAATAACCAAAATTGGTGGGAGGGAAACCCTAATATTCAATAGTGGAATGGATAAATAAGGAGTGGCATATTTATGCAACAGAATATAGAGCAAACAAAAAGGACAAATTGCCACTGTTTGCAGCAACACGAGGAAATCTCTTGGGCAAAATATTGAGGGGAAAAAAAACCCAAAAATGTATGCTGCATGAGTCTGTTTATGTGAAATTCAAAAAAAAAAGCAAAACTAATCTATGATTTTCTAGGTCACAATATTGTTTAGCTCTGGAAAGGTAACAGCTGGCAGGGGCATAAGGAAACTTGCTAGGGTGGTAGAAATGTTCTATATCAAGCTGGTGATGTGTACCTGATTGTATATGTATATAAAAATTCATCAAACTGTACACTGAAGTAAACTCTCAATATGAAAAATATCCATAGAATCATCTAATTTTAGAGCTAGAAAGAAGCTTAGTGATCACCTTAGCCAACTTATGTTTTACAGAAAAAGAAATGAAGGCTCAGAAAAATTAAGTTAGTTAATGTCATGCAGGTAATTTACTCACGTGTTCAACAAGCAGTGACTGGGTGCTTGCTTTCTGCGAAGACTGTGTTAAGATACAGGTTAATCAAGAAAGGCATATTACCTGCTTTCATGAAGCCTACCATCGAGCTATGGAAAGAGATATTAAATGAAATAAAAATTAGTGATATAATTATATATTGAAATCCATTTATTGAAGGACTATCACAGAGTGTTTTGGTTTTTCTGTTTTTTGTGGGTTTTTTTGTTTTATTTTGAGACAGAGTCTCACTCTGTTGCCCAGCTAGAGTGCTGTGGCATCAGCTTGGCTCACAGCAACCTCAAATCCCCAGGCTCAAGCAATCCTGCCTCAGCCTCCTGAGTAGCTGAGACTACAGGCATGCACCACCATGCCAGGCTAATTTTTTCTATATATTTTTAGTTGGCCAATTAATTTCTTTCTATTTTTGGTAGAGATGGGGTGTCGCTCTTGCTCAGGCTGGTTTCGAACTCCTGACTTTGAGCGATCCGCCTGCCTTGGCCTCCCAGGCGTGATTGCAGGATTGCAGGCATGAGCCACCACACCCGGCCTAGTAGTGAGCTCTTGACTCCAACAACATTTCGTTTTTTGGAACTATCATGTATTGCCATAAATTTTGAACTTTTGAAAAACTATGTACAAGTTATAGAGCTACATGAATTTATTTTTCCTGATTTCAAAGGACAACATTTAATTGTAAAGCATAAGCAAAACAATAAGTAAATTTAAAGGGATGTTTCTTTGCCAAGACTTCCCAAAAATATTTGGTTTTAGCAGGGAAAGCACAGGCAAAATTATTGGACTTGAAATTTGTTTCCTAGCTGTTAAATCTCAGTTCTTTAGATTTATGAGTTGCAGGGCCTGGCAGCAGTCCCTCTTCCACTTTCCCTCAGTGGGGCAGCCTCCAGGGCCTGTTCGTGTGATGTTGATGTGGATCCTATGGTTATAAATTAGCCGACTTAGAAAACAGAACAGAGATAAATCAATCTCAAGACAACAAAGATATCTGTAATAAAATTAAAATCCACAACATGTCTGATTCCTTAACCAACTCAGATTCTGTTACTTTGCTGTTTGTTTTGAAGGATGCCAGCTACTGCCCTATATCTCCTGGGGCAGATGTGTCTGCAGAAAGTCTGGTCCAACTTTCCTGCAACATGACACAAATCATTAGTAACCGCTGTTTTCTTTTATAGGAAGCACCATGACACCACTCTTTTAAGTGTAGTCCCCATAGAAGTAGATCCGGAGACAAGGATTTCAGTGAAAGTGGCTCGTGTGGAAGCTCATCCTAAGAATCACCGACGGGAAGGTGAGGAGATGAGAGAGAGAAGGCAAGGGCCCTGCACACCTGAGACTCCAGCAGGTGGCAACCATTGGGCGACTGTGGCACGTGCTTCCTAGTTGGCCCACCTGAGGGGCGAGAGGGTCAGGTATTTAGGCACCATCTCCTATCCACCATTGCCGAAGGGCTCTCCTGCAGCCGTATCTCCTGGTACTTCTGGCTGGTCCCTCGTGCAGGCTGAACGCATAGCTATAGCTGGAACAGGCCCACAGGCAAAAATGACAGCCATTTGCAGCCAGAAGCCATCTGTGAATAGGGAAATGGCACAGGCTGAGGCACACGGATGGACGACAGCAAAACTGGCTGCACACACAGCTCAATCAGTGGAGCATTCAGGCGACAGTGTGGAAGAGCGTTGATTACTAGACACCAGTGTCAGGCATGTGGTCACAGCACTTGTTAATTGGCTAAGCAGAAATCAGCTAAGAAAAGAATAATAACTTGCTTTAAAAATAGAAAAGCACTATAGGAATAAAGCGATTCTTTTCTTCTTTTATTACTTAGACCTGTGGCCTAAGTCTAAAGACCAAATTACTTTTCTCAGTGGGAAATCACTCTGGGTCTTCACTTGGAACATGAGTCCTCCCGGTCAGCTTCCGTGGAAGACCGAGAGAATTGTGGGACATGTATGGTGTCAAGCGATCATTCCAATGGAAAGGGACACAGCAAAAATATACAGACATTTTACCTAAATTTTTAATTTAATGAAAGAAAAAGAAACCGTGGAAACTAAAAAAGTTAAACTTTAAATAGCTCTTTCTGTATGATTTTCTTTAAGATATTGTTTTCTAATATATTCCCCTTAGGTTAAGAAGACAAATTATAAAATCTAATAAGGGGTTGGCATCCTTGAAGTTTATTAACTAGACCATTCAACTGGAGATCATATAACTCCCTTTTCTCTTAAAGATGAAGTCATATCATGATGCCATTTCTCTTGCCCACCTCCTGATTTTTGTTAGTTATATTTTATGCCATCAAGACATAGCAATTTATGTACTTATTTTTAGCCATAATTTTCACAATTATGTAATATCCACTTTATATTTTAAGTGAACACACTGCTCTTAACCAGCCCTTTCCCCGCAGCCTCTCCATTTCTAAAGTCTATAATTTAATTCATGTTTTAGTTGGCCGAAGTTCACGGTCAAGCACATTTTTCACAAAGGGACCTTGAGTGCTGATAACCTTTAAGGTTTTTTTTATGCTTGCCTTTATTCTTACATGACATCTTGGCTGGGAATATTATCCTAACCTCACACGTTCCTTTCTTCAGAGCTCTGTGATAGTCTTTTCTCCCTCATGTTTGGGGTACTGAATGCTGCTATGAAGTGATGTGATGCCAGCCTGAAACTTTACCTTGTAAATGACTTGCTCTCAGCCCAGAAGTTCAAGAATTTTTCTTTTATTCTGGAAGTATTGCTGTTGAGTATTTTGTATCCATTTTCTTAGAATATGATGTGAGGATACACACGTGTGTGTGTATTTCCTTCCTTCCTTTCTTTTTTCCTCCCTTCCTTCCCTTTTCTTTCTTTCTTTTTCATTCCTGTAAGACAGGGTTGCCACTTTCATCTGAGAGGAGTCCCTTCTCCTACTTCTTCCCAATAGTCATTTACATTACACTGTAGCCAGAAGACAGAGGATGAAGTCACCCACTCTGCTTGTCTTTCCTCACACCGTGGCTCAGGATTTTGTGCACCTACCAGTAGAGTTTCTGAAGACTAAGGGAAAGATGAGTAGACTTCTCATGCTCTATTGTGAGCTCCTATTCTGTTCCCTCTGAATTCCTTTTTTCTTTCCTGAGCTACCACTTTGTCAGGTCAATGGCATTTGAGCTTTTTCTATTGATGATTTTTAAAAAATTTTTTTGCTGACCGTTTACTATTTTTGTTAAATTTCTTATTCAGAAAGGTATTCTTTAAAGAAGTTTTATTCTTCCATCTTAACGTTGATATCCCTAGAATTTATATTCTTAAGCTCCCTGGATGACTCATGTGCTCACAAAGTCTGAGATCAGTGATTCATGTACTCCTGTGCCCAATGGTACTCGCTTTTCTCCACATGGTTGTATTTATCCTCCCTGAGCCTCAGTGTGACTTTATCTGCTAAAAAATAATAAACCTTCTCTGATTACACTTTATTTTGAGATTGTGGCAATGAGATAAATGAGGTTATGTGTACTAATATATTTCAAAAACTTTCTCACACTCAAGAATGATATTATTATTGTCGTTTTCAATTTTTCTCCTTACATGAACTGAAGAATTTGCTCAGGTATTGTTTTGCATAAGAGATGAAGTCTCACTGTGTTGCCCAGGCTGGAATGCAGTGGCGCAATCACAGCACTGCGGCCTCAAACTTCTGGGCTCAAGTGATCCTCCCACTTCAGCCTCCCAAGAAACTGGGACTACAGTCATGTGCCACCACACTGGGCTCAAGCATTTAGTCTTTCCATTTATTTGGATGTTACAGTTATCCATTTTTTCAGAGATTTTCCTCCCGAGTGTATTTTACTAGACTAGCTATTACAGCCAATAAATTAAAAGGTTCCTCTTTTTTGTACCGTTTTTTCAAAGAAACTTTAAAACAGCCTTGAAAATGGCCAGTTACTTGTCCCCAAAGGGCATAAACTCAGTGGTTATTTTTATTTTTATTTATTTATTTATTTGAGACAGAATCTCACTCTGTTGCCCAGGCTAGAGTGAGTGCCATGGCATCAGCCTAGCTCACAGCAACCTCAAACTCCTGGGCTCAAGCGATCCTCCTGCCTCAGCCTCCAGAGTAGCTGGGACTACAGGCATGCACCACCATGCCCAGCTAATATTTTCTATATATTTTTAGTTGACCAATTAATTTCTTTCTATTTTTTAGTAGAGATGGGGTCTCACTCTTGCTCAGGCTGGTTTCGAATTCCTGGCCTTGACTATCCACCCAACTTGGCCTCCCAGAGTGCTAGGATTACAGGCGTGAGCCACCACGCTCGGCCAGTGATTATTTTTAAATGATTGGTTTATTTCTTTGGAACCTGAAATCTTACCTTTTAAGGGAAGATTAAGCCACTAAAAAAGAAAAAGAAAAAGAAAAGAAAGAGAGAAACAAAGCCCAGGAACCAGTTAGTCATTTTGTATCAATTTACCATACTGTTTGCACTGGATAGATGTTAATAGCAAAATAAAGGGACATAAAGAGATTTCTTTCTTTAGTTTCACCCCAAGGGCAAGCAAAGCAAAAGATACACAGCTGATACACGAGATAGGAAGTCCATGTTATCTAGTGAATCAGGAAAATAAAGGACATTAAATAAATGTTCCCACTTGTTCCTGAAGCTATTAATAAAAGTTGTGTGCCAGTTTATGACAATAATCAAGCAGAACCCCACCTTAATCCTATACCAAATGAAGTTCTATGGGCCCCTTTTAATACTTGGTAACTTTATCTTTATACTTAGAAAGATCTAAGTGAGAGTTCAACTGATGCATTTATTTTTACGACTGAGCTTTCTTAGCCCAATATGGCACCCACCTATTGAGTGCAGGGGTTGCTTAACTTCCTTTTGTCCTTCCAAGAATTTAGCAATATCTGTGTTCCTTGCTGTAGGCTTTCTGTCTCAGAAAGATTATGACAGACACTTGACCTTACAGACCCACTTGCCTTTATTTCCTAATATCAAAAGGTCACTTCTTAGCATATGCCCTTTCCCCTTCCAGCCTGACTACCCACCACCCCATGGCTTTCCTCAGACAGGCACACTGAAAGGACAATTAAAGAAGCACTTCTCCTTGTCATGATATCTAGGGGTTTGCAAACAGCCTTGTGGTGCCATAGAAAGGTAAAAGCCACATACTAAATGAGCCAACCTGCAAGCAAAATGAGCCATTTGCTTAACATGACAACATATTTCAAAGCTGGATATGTTTTATTTATAAATAACATTTAGATACAGAGGTTAATAAGATGTTCCAAAGACCCCCAGTTCATTAGCACAGACACACCAGAGAAGAAAGACAGCATGTTTTTGTGTCTGTGCCACATGACAGCAAAACCAAGGCTGGTTATATCCAGACATCATAGTAGGCATAGTGCCAGGTCACCCGCAAACTACAAGTATTGGGCTTATTTTCTTATTTGTGAGTACTCCTGAATAATTTCCCTGGATACCTTCATTCTGTACAATTCATACTGTGCCATTATATCACATCAGTTATACAACTTAAACTCATTCTTCAGTTCGCATGAGATTTGCTAAAAAATATTTATACGTAAACAATAATTTAAAAATTAAGCCTCTCTGCCTCCTCCCCACCCATTCTCCTTGTGAATTTACTCCACCTGTACACTGTGGGAAGTAGTCTAACCAAGTTGATATGAGATTTTTTCATTCATCAGCTAATTTCCAAGTATCCATTCTGGAAACTGTAACCTATTGGAATTTTAGAAGTCTATCTTAATATCAGTCACACTTTATATGCTAGTACTTTGCTTTAAAAAGAATAATCCAATGTAGACATTGATACTCTGGAACTAAAAAGTTTTTAAGCAGGGTCAGATTCTTCCTCTGTCCCACTAGCACCACCAACTCACTAACTTTTGTGAAGTCCAGGAAGTGGGACTCTAGAGACTTCAGAAAGATGTGCATTATCTGCACAGGAGTGAAGCAGGAAGTCATCCCGTTGCTATAGAGATGGCTTTATTTCTGCACGTGCATACATATGTCTGTAACTGCATTCACAACTGTCACTTTATTGTTCCTACTGTATTTTCATGCTTCAGAGAGTTGAAAAAATGTTTTTCCCACTTTAAGTGTCAATTCATTCCTAACCTGTACGGTCTTTATAATCTCAAAAAAATTCTAATTTATGAACGGGAAAAGCTAATAAGGTACTAGTGCAAATGCATAGCCTGATGATGACACAGCATATTTAAGGCCCCAGAATTCCTTCCAAGGATGTTGCTGCACCCCGTAATCCTACCCAAGTGTAAGTCTCTCCAGCATAGGCAGCAGTTTAAAGAATCTGCAATTTTAATTGTTCTTCATGGGGCTGCTAAAGAATTGAGTGTTTGGCAACTCATGCATATAGAGTCACTTATCTCATTTTATTTAGTCTTGAGATGGTAAAAGAAATCCATAATATTACCAAAGTGTAAATACTAATTATCAAATAATTCAGAGAACTGTGACTGAAAGATTGAGTTCTTGAGAAGCCTAAACTCCTCCCTTTTTAAAAGTAATAGAAAAATATGCCTTGGTAAGATCCTGAAGGACAGCCTTAGAATCTGGCTTTGCTTAATTTAATCTTGGATCTGAACCCACTTCATAAAAGCCTTCAAGTCCCCTATTTGAAGGTGACTAAGACTCCATTCCCTCACCTTCCAGCATGTCTTTTTAAAATATTATAAAGAACACAGTACTGTACTCAGTATTTCAGCAAAAGAAACAAAAACAAAAAAAACTCTGCTGGTTAAATTCACAGAATGAATGCATAAAAGGCAGAAGTAAATAAACAAGACTTAGAATTTTTTTTTTTAAGAACTTTAAAAATAAACTGGGCTGCAAAACTACTTTTGCAATGACAGTGTCATGTCTGGCCCCCTGTGTTTCAGAAGCACTGCATAAACACGAACAGAATCATCTAATGCACTTTTTCAAGACAGTGCTCCTCAGCCAGGGGCTAGCGCGAATTCATTCTACTGCTAGGTGCCAATGACACTTTGGTTTGCTTTATTGGCAACATTTTGGCGACGCATCCTATGCTAAGAGGAAGGCTGGAAACCAAGCACACGACAAGAGCCAAATCCACCGTGTTATTTCTTTTCATGTTTCTTAGTTAACTCCCCCACGCCCAGCTGGAAGCTGCCCGGGTTGTCGCTGGTTCTCTCCTCCCCGCACCGACTCTCTCGGGACACTTGCCGCACAGCTTGCAGGATGGCACGCTGCACAATCTGTTTGCTGGCATTCTGCAGTTTCACCTCTTCGGGCTCATTTCCAGGTTTCTCACCTAACCAAAAATATGAAAGGAGAAGAAGAGAAATTAATTTCAGGAAGTATGACACGGAGGAGCAGGGAAGAAAGATGGGAGGGAAGGGTGAGATTGTAAGAACACGCTAGATTGGCCCAGTTAGCTATGAGAAGCCCAGTAGACACACACCGGTGTCCTGCGTATCCACGGAGACTGGTCCCAGGACGCCCCATGGATACCAAAAGCCACGGATGCCCAAGTCCTATGCTGTAGTATTTGCATTTAACTACACATATCCTCCTGTCTACATTAAATCATCTCTAGATTGCTTATAATACCTAATGCAATGTCAATGCTATGTAATTGTTTTTAAAAGTTGTATTATTTTTTACTGTTGTATTGTTACTTCTTATTAAGGTTTTTCCTGAATATTTTCAATCCATGGTTGGTGGAACCCTCGGACGTGGAAGGGCAGATATGGAGGACCAGTGTATCGCTGCCTCCCCTTGTTTGTCTCTAACAGAATCTCCATTTTGTCTGCCCTGGTAATGTGCCCAATGTCACATGCTCACCACCCCAGACTCCTGGGCTGTCGGCGGCGGTCGCAAGACAGTCCTGGCCAATGAGACCACTAAGAAAGTTTTAGAAAGGGACAGACTCCTGCCCTTCTGCACCTTCCCCTTCTTCCTGTATGGCATGCGGACACACGCCTTCAGTTGCTGCCGCATCTTACAAAGAGCAAAGAGATGAAAGCCAACATTCTGAGCACAGCTGGGTTGAAAGAAAAAGCCCAGCCTTGAAGGCAACACTCAGCATTTGCACAGTCCTGGACCATGTACTTTTGGGCTTTTATGTATGTGATGAAAATAATTTCTTTTTATTTAGCCCATCATTAGTCAGATTTAATGTTACTTGCAGCCAAATACATGCCTAGCATATATTAATATAACCTCACTGGGGCTGGAGAACGGATGATCATCGAATTCATACCGAGCTCAACTCTGCTCCTGTCATGCACTACAGCCAATGAAGCCATTCGTCAGAGCTGTCCCCTGTGACCTATGACAGGGGTGCGGAAATTTTCCTATAAAGGACCAGATAATAGATATTCTAGGCTTGTGGGCCATATGAGCTCTGGGACAACTACTCAACTCTGCTGTTGTAGCACGAAATCGGCCGTAGATGAATGTGCATGGCTTTGCTCCAATAAAACTTTATTTACAAAAAACAGACTGAAAGCTAGATTTGGCCTGTGGGCCAGTTTGCCAAGCCCTGATCTTGACTGGTAGGAATTTTCTAATTAGAAGGCAGGGCAGTCTACCCGACACTTATACTTCCCTTTCTTCCTTAGTTAAAGCAAAATCTTAATTTTATTTGAGTAGCTATGAAATTAGGTACAACTAAGTTCTGACCAATGAGGTGGAAGCGGAAGTTCATTTAGTGAAAATTCTGGAAAAAGTACTTAAAAGGGAAAGGTCAGATAAAGGCCTTTTGCCCTCTTCTCATCCAATCGGCTGCAACTCTGACCTGGTGGTTGTCATTCCAGGGCTCTCTCTAGCCCCGAAGGAACCTTTAGAATAGAAACCATTTTCAAGGATTTTGGAAGAAAAAGTTGGCGGGAACCTGGGATCCCAATGACGAAGAAGCCGTCATGTCAGTTCTCAGCTATCCCCTCCAGGCCTCTTTCATGTTAGAAAAATATAATGTATTTCATTTAAGGCAACCCTACTTTGGACTTTCTTTTATTATGCAGAAAACTTAATATGAACTCATGCATGCTAGAGTGACATGGTAACATTTGACTCAAATGCAATCTTGACAAACATTGAATTCTACCTGCTTATATTAATATTTATAGTGATAAACAGAACAGGCATCATTCCTTATTCGAAATCATCATTCACATATTTTCTCTCTTCAAATATGTTGCCACCATGAAAATGTACTTAAAATTGGAGGGAAGGGGTTCACCAGAGTTGATTCATTAACAACAGAATTTATACATCTATGAGAAAAACAGCACATACAAGAATATCGAGTCACTCTGGAAGACCAGACAGCTCTTAACCCTTTAGACATATAAGTGTAATTTATTTAGCATTTTTGTCCATCCACTGAGGGATTTAGAATCTAGTGAATAAAGCAAGATAAACCCATTCAGAACAAAGAAAAATATTTTTTTTAAAGCAGGATAAAATGAACAATCTACATCAAACCGAGCAGAGAATGAGTCCAGAGGCATGACATGAGACAGACTGGAACTTTAAAGTGGCAGAGAAGAATACTTTGAACACTCTCTGTAGGAAATCAGTGCACAGTAATGAACAGTAATACTAAGAGACACTAGAGCACAGCTATTATGCATGTGTGTTCTGAAGCACTTCAGAGCTTTCAAGTCCTTTCTGCCACTTGCAGCCACGCAATCTTGGGCAAGGTACCTCGCCTCTCCAAGCCTGTTTGCATATCCATAGGATGGGCAGGGTACCTATTCAGGAAGGTGCTAGAGAATTAAGTGACATAACATGTAAGCAGCACTCAGTGTGTCTCCTGACACACAGTAAGGGCTTCATAATCGTCCATCGCCGTGTGTTAGTCGAGGAACAGAGTAAACTGCTGTAACAGAGAAGCTCAAAATTAGGACAGCTCACACAGGCAGAGATATTTATCACCCTCTCATGTATTAGTAACAGTGAGCCGGCTGGCAGGGTGGAGGTGGCTCTGCTCCACAGGTTATCTGAGGACGCCGCTTCCTTCAGACTTACTGCTCCACCGCTTCCTGCAATAGTACTCTCATCTGCACAAGTGACACTAGTTAACCAATATCCCACCCGGGGCTGAAAGACAGAAAAAGAGAAAAGGAAGGGCAAGCCATTTCCTTTCAAAGAATTGTCATAGAAGTTGCAAACATTACCTTGCTCATATTCTTTTGGGGGAAACCTAGTCACAGGACCACACCTGGTACGAGGAAGGCTAGGAAATATAGTCGTAAGCGGGGCAGTCATATATATGCCCTACTAAAAACTCAGGGAGATTCTAATGCTAAAACAAAGAAGCAGTTAAAGATTTTTAAAATTACTTTCATGCAAGGGCCAAGGCTACATTGAAGAGGGAGAGTACAGTATGTACTCTCAGTGGATCAAATCTGAAACTCAGGGAGCTCTGTCTACTATCACCGTACGGCATGCGTGTGTGGGTTTCTGCTTGCTCTTAGAAAGAGTGTCTTAGCCAAACTAGATGTGTGTTAATTCTAAAATGTCCCTGTTTTTCTGTCTTTGGATGGAGGAAGAAAGAATCTAGGGGTAAGAGTAAGCTCATTCTTTGATTCTGTAATAATAGAGGGAAAAAAAAATCTACTCCAAATTTAGCTGCAGTCTAATATCTGAGCTAAATTGTCATGTCCTCATCCATCCATTATGAAGATAAATTGATTACAAAGTCAAAGACAGCATGTGCCAGGCTGTCTGGAGGG
This sequence comes from Microcebus murinus, assembly GCF_040939455.1. Classification (NCBI taxonomy): domain Eukaryota; kingdom Metazoa; phylum Chordata; class Mammalia; order Primates; family Cheirogaleidae; genus Microcebus; species Microcebus murinus. The sequence goes on from NC_134120.1 coordinate 51,185,188, forward strand.
CACTCTGGTGACTGGCAAGGTGGTTTAACCAGGGTTCCCTGTGAGTTTGACCCTCATTGTCCTCATTATCACTATGCTCTGGGTCCTCCTGCAGTGCAGCAGATAAAGAGAGGAATGAAAATGAAGGAAAAGCCACCCAGAGCACTTAACGGACAATAAAAGCAAGACAAAAAGTTATACAAACCACAGATACATGCTCGTGTTAGGCTGTTTGTCACGCAAGTTCTCCTGTGATGTTGCTATTGGGGGTGGGGCATGATATGGGATGCGAATGTCACAGCCAAGTGTCATGGAACTATGTAGCTAAGCCCTCCACTACAATCCGGAAATCAGAAAAATTCAGTATAGCTCTAGGTATTGCATCGCCTAGGTTATTCTCTGCCATGCAAGGGCCCCAACTCTCCGTCAGCTACTACCAACTAACCACTTCTCCCATTTCTTCTGGAGTCTTCCTGACTTCATGGCATTTACTTACTCTTGTTTCTGCTTATTCATGACATGTAGTGCCTCAGGGCTTGTACACTGCCTTCTCTCTGAAGGCATTCCAGCCAAGGTCCCAGGACATACCAGCTGCTGAAATTCCTGAAAGAGTGCCCAGTAGACCCAGAATACCACCATTGCCCCAGTAAAGCACCATTTTTTGCCAGGCCACTTCCTAGGCCAGCCATAGCTTGAATGCCTGTGGCTTATTCTGACCCAATCAGCAGTGGCTGGGCAGGTCAGATCAAGAGGTGAGAACCCAGCTATTTAGGAGGAATGAACCACCCAACCTCTTCTCTCCAGCAGTGCAGGCGTTCAGCTGTTCGTCCCTGTCCAGGATCATACTTACTGGAGCTCCTATGGTGTTCACTTGAAAGGACAAGGTATTTGAGAAAATCCTGGTGGAGACTCTAGATGCACACTACAACTGACAGAAGGCAGAAGACAGACCCAGCCACAGAAATCCTCAGAGGCACACAATTGACTTATATGCATCTAATTTACTTCAATGAATCACATCGTAGGTGGCCTATTGCCTAGTTTTAAATGATGCAAACGTCTTCCAGACTAATTAGCATTTACAACATCAATTTTGTATTTCACAAAAGATGAAGAATTGATTTAATTAGCTTTAAACTTGTAAACGCCCAGTATAAATACACTGAAGTCAAGAATGTGGTGTAACTAAATTTGTCTTCAATGTCTTCGCACCTTGAATCATTACTCGCCTTCCCCCACCTCCAGGCATCCATATGGCCCTGCTTCTTGGTGACCACCAGCCCACCCTACAGCGCCCAGCCTTCCACAGACCACAGTGAGCTCTGCAGCTCCCCAGGAACCTTCTGTTCCACATCCCATTCTCACCTCCTCTGGTGGAAGGTGCCTAAGGAACTCAACTGCAATATGATTAACAATTGTTCTTAATTTATTCTATGTAGCCACTAAAATTATGAATCTAACAATCATAGGAAGAGCCTCCTGATAAAAATTTGCATTACTTCCCCCCCACCCCAAAGAACCTAAGTGCCATTTACCTCTATTACATTACCCCTATTATATTCCACTGTGGTGGGTTTTGGAAAAGGTCAGTTAGTGTTCCATTTCGAGACAGAATCCAGTTAGTGATTTTCCCTAGATCACACAGATAGGGTGATAGAGGTTTTATCATAAACAGCGTCTCTATCCCTCAACTCTCTATACTGAGTCACTAAATATGCAAATAAGAGAAGTCCCTATCAGGGCTGGACTCCACCCCCCACCCCCCCCACCCCCCCCACCCCCGCACGCTCTCTAATAGACAGGGCTGCCAATGGCCACCACGCAACACATTTCATACCTTCCCCTCTGATTTCTTGAGACTGTAAAGACAGTATGATCATTCATCAATGATGAGTATATGGAACACAGAGCTAATTCTGGTCCTTTTAATAATAAAATGATAGTCTTTTTTCTAGCTCTCTTACTACAGGAATTTTCCATGAAGGACCAGATGTTAGACCTCACTCATCTATGCCAACTGCTAATGAAGCCAGCCTGGCTGCCCTGCTTTGCTACCAAACAAGTTGACGTTATGTGAATCCTGGCAATGGAAAGTCACAGCCCCTGAGTTTCCAGCTTGTTGCGGACCCCGCTGAGCCATGCTATTCCCCATGCACCATAACCAAATCGGAAGCAAGTTAGGTAGATTTGAGGTACAGAAGGCAAGGCAGGTATCAGCAGGTGTAGGCCACTTCCAAGTCATATTTGAGTGATGCCCATTATAACCACCACCACCCCTCTCATATCAGGTGCAGGGAATTGAGAATCTGCTGAGTACCTACAACGGCCATGCACATTATTTCAGAGTGTGACAAGCTACTCCTATAAACTATATGGAATTCTTTATTAAAGTTTTCTACAGAGCAAGGTGGGATGAATCAGAAAGATATTTATGGAGCACCTACATGCATGGTACTATGGACAGTAACATATGCCACTAGGCTAAAATGTGTCATTCATGCAAGCATTCCTTCATAAAATAATTACACAGCACTCACTTACTATATGACAAACCAAGGTTAGGTATTGGAAATCGAGCAGAACAGTCATGGCCCCTGCCCTATTTGAGTTTACAATCTGGTGGAAGAGTCCGATGTCAATCAAATATTCAAACAGGTTTCTAATCGTGAGCTGTGACACATGCTATGAAGGGGGTACAGGGAACATACCACAGAGGGAAGTGATTTAGTCTGGGGGTGAGAGAGGCCCAGACAGGAGGCTTGAGGGTTACCTGGCATTAATCAATAAGAGGGAGGTGGTGGGAGCAGGAAGAGAAGAACCTGCCAGGCAGGAAGATCCAACCCCACGCAGGAAGTCTCTGACCTGAGTAATAAGAGCAGGGTCCTGCGAGGAACTGAAGGCAGCCTGAGCGCCTGGTGCCCACCTGGGAGGGGAGGCAGGTGATAACACTGAAGAAAGGAGGCCAGCCCGGAAGGTGCAGGTCCTGGGGGGCCAGGAGGCATTCGGGTCTTTTTCTTAGAGTAAAGTAGCAGTGTGTCCTCAATCATATCTGCGCCACCATAGCTGGAGAAGTCTGAGGAGAGTTACATAATCAAGGTGGGAATATGCAGGATATGGAGCAGCCCTTAACAGACAGTTGGAATTTGGAAAGGCAAAGGGGAAAAGAGAAGGAATTGTTTCTCTGGCCTCGGTAGGGCAGACACCTGGCTCACTGATTAACAGGGTCGTAGACAGCTTTTTACCTGACAGATCTACTGAATTATTTTAGAACTTAATTTATATTATTGGGTTGCAATTCCTTAAGGAAACCATAAGGAATAGTGCCAATAAAACTTGTGAAGGTTCTTAGCTTGATGGGCTATAAAAAAATTTAAAAATTGAAAAGGAAAAGATAATTTTAATCTAGGAATCAAATTTGAGTGCTTTGGCCAAGAAAAAGCAAAGATAATTTTTGAAAAAGAACAAGGAATAAGAAAAACCTAATTTACCAGCTATCAATACCAGTTATGAAGTAATCATAATTAAGACAGTGTGATATTAATATAGGAATAGAAAGATTGATCAGTAAAGTATGCAGAAACAACCCTACACATATGCAGACACCTGATTTATGGAAAACATGAGGTTGGAATGGAGTGGGGAAAGGACAGTATTTTCAATCACTGGGGCTTAGTTAAGTAGTTGCTTATATAGAAAAATAGTAAAACTGATACAATCATCAAAGTGGCCAAAGTCAAAATGAAAGAGAAAATTCTACAAGCTGCAGGACAAAAGCAGCAACTAACCTACATAGGAAAACACATCAGGCTAACAGCAGACTTCTCAGAAGAGATCTTACAAGCCAAAAGGGATTGGAGCCCCATTTTTAGTATTCTTAAACAGAACAACCGCCAGTCAAGAATTTTATATCCTGCAAAACTAATAAATCATGGAGAAATAAAGACTTTTCCAAACGAGCAAACATTAAGGGAATTTGTCACTAGTGAGACCTGCCCTACAGAAAATGCTCAAAAGTGAATCATACATGGAACTGCACAATAGATACCAACCAGTGTAAAAACACCCAAAAGCTAAAGGTCACGGCTCTTATAAAACAATAGCACAAGAGGGAAACTGAAACAATAAGGTACCATCCAACATGATGAACAGAACAGCATCCCACATTTCAATACTAACACTCAATGTGAAAAGTCTGAATGCCCCACTTCAAAGACTTAGACTGGCTGAATGGATGGAAACAACACAATGCAAGTATCTGTTGTCTCTAGGAAACACATCTGACCCACAGGAACACACACAGACCCAAGGTAAAGGAATGGAAAAATATATTCCACGCACATTAAAATCAAAAGCAAACAAGTGTAGCCATTCTCATATCAGATAAAATAGACTTTAAATTAAAAAAAAAGACAAAGACAGGCATTACATAATGGTAAACGGAGCAATTCTACAAGAAGACCACAATCCTAAACACATATATACATATATATATATATATATATATATATGTGTGTGTGTGTATACTTAACACAGGAGCTCCCAGATTTATAAAGCAGATTCTGCAAGATCTAAGCAAAGGATTTTAAAGAGTACCATTTTAACAACTGGGGACTTCAACACACCACTGACAGAAATGGACAGATCATCCAAGCAGAAAATGAATAAAGAAACAATGTACTTAAACAAGACTTTAGAACAAATGGATTTAACAGACATTTACAGAACATTCTACCCCAAAACTACTGAATATAAATTCTTCTCATCAGGACATGGGACATTGCCTGAGATTGATTATATCTTAGGCCACAAAACAAGTCCCAGCAAATTCAAAAAAGTTGAAATCATACCATGGATCTTCTCAGACCACATGGAATAAAACCAGGTATCAATCACAAGAAAATACTCAATTCTACACAAAGTCATGGAAATTAAACAACCTGCTGCTGAATAATGACTGAATCAAGAATGAAATTAAGATGGAAATCAAAAGTTTCCTTGAACTAAATGACAAAAGGGACGCAGCTTTCATTAAATTTAAAAATAAATAAATAATGAAATTGATTACTTCACATTATACATTAAGAATCAGTTCCAGGTGGATTTCATATCTATTATTTATTTAAAAAGTAAAACAATTTGGAGCACAGTTTTCAGTGCAGTGAAACTTTGCTGTATGATAGATACTATAACATTGACACAGGTCATTGTACATTTGTCAAAATACATAGAATGTACAACACCAAGAGTGAACCCTATTGTAAACCATAAACTTGAGGTGATTATTTGTCAATGGGCCACTCTGTGGGGGTGTCGCCAGTGAGGATTCTGTGTGTGGGGGGGAGGGGGGTGTTTGGGAAATCTCTGTTCCTTCCTCTGAGTTTTGCTGTGAACTGAAAACTGCCCAAAAAATAAATAGTCCTTCTTAAAAAGAAAAATAAGCTTTTAGAAGAAAACATAGAATAACATCTCTGTGGTCTGAGAGTAGGCAAAGATTTCTTAAACAGGACACAAAAAGCAACAACCATAAAGAAAAAAAATTGATAAATTGAGCTATGTTAAAACTAAGTGGTTTTCGCCAGGGAAACACATTCACACACAAACACGGAAAAAGGCTTTTCACTTGGGGAAGCTGATAGGGAGAAAATGCTTGTGAAAATGTTATCTTGGGAATGCTTTAAGTATTTCATTTTTCTGAGCACTTGGATAACAAATAACCTAAGAGGTGAAGAGTTCAGAGAGACCCAAAAGGCTGTTATGACTACCACATAGGTTTCTGCAAAAATCAGCAGAAATTTGGGTTTCCTGCCTTTTACCCCAAAGAGACTGAGGAAGTCAAACTCCTGCCAGAGTGCCTCGTTTCTTGCAGCCAGCAGCGACCAGGGCGTTTCCATGAGGGTAGGACGGCGAGGGAGGGAAGCCAGGAGTCTGTCCAAAAGCCTGGGCACGCGGGGCTCTTCCCAGGTACCTGGTCACAAGTCCGTTTTCCAAACCAAAGGACAGCGGCTGGGTTGGGGAGACTGCCGTCCTGTCCCCCCTCTCTGAGTGGCTCGATGCCCTTCCTCCCCTTCCAGAGCCGCCGAACGACCCCGCCGGCCGCGCCGGGAAGGAGGGGTCCGCGCCGGGAAGGAGGGGGTCCGCGCCGGGAAGGGGGGGGTCCGCGCCGGGAAGGAGGGGGTCCGCGCCGGGAAGGAGGGGTCCGCGCCGGGAAGGAGGGGGTCCGCGCCGGGAAGGAGGGGGTCCGCGCCGGGAAGGAGGGGTCCGCGCCGGGAAGGGGGGGTCCGCGCCGGGAAGGGGGGGTCCGCGCCGGGAAGGGGGGGTCCGCGCCGGGAAGGGGGGGTCCGCGCCGGGAAGGGGGGGGTCCGCGCCGGGAAGGAGGGGGTCCGCGCCGGGAAGGAGGGGGTCCGCGCCGGGAAGGAGGGGGTCCGCGCCGGGAAGGAGGGGGTCCGCGCCGGGAAGGGGGGGGTCCGCGCCGGGAAGGGGGGGTCCGCGCCGGGAAGGAGGGGGGTCCGCGCCGGGAAGGGGGCCTCAGCAGTCGGCACCGCGGGCGCGCGGGTGGGAAGCGGGAGACAGTACAGCGGCCCCAGCAGGAAGCAGGGCGTGCCTAGGACCGAGAAATCTCGCACTTCCTTCCCCAGGCAGGGCCCGAGCCTTGGCCCCCGGACCTACGGCGACCCCTCCCCGAGGGACCCCTGCCCCCGCCAGGCGCCTCCCGCTTCCGCGGCCTCTGCCTCCCCCTGCTGGCGGCTCCCGGGTGGTCGCAGACCCGGGGGGTGTGGTTGACTGCACTGATGCCCTGGTTGCTGGAGACAGACAGACAGACAGACAGGCACAGAGAGAGAGAGAGAGAGTGTGTATGTGTGTGTGTATAAGAGAGAGCAATTGGAGGCAAGAGGAGGCAAATCCTTGACCCCTGAGACAAAGGTGCGGTTTTATTTTATCTAGTACTTAGAGTAAGTACTGCATCAATGGAATTTTCTGACCACAAAACTCTTACTAGACCATTTATAGATCCATGCTCCCAAGAGTTCTGATGCAGCTTGAAATGCAGTCCCGAAGTCTCTTGTACTCGTTCAGATAAAAATTACCTGATCATATTACCAGACCTCTTAAATATTTCACAAAAGAGTCTGAGTTCCCAGGGAAAACTAGCCAGGAGCTCTTCCTTCCTATGGGCGGTGGGAAGGAAGGAAGGAGGGAACCAGTATTAGCAGTATGAGTGATTTTAAAGGAATCTTCAAAAACAATCGAAAAACATCACTACCCTATGGTATTGTCCTCCCTAAAGTAAACACCATAATCTTCACAATCACCATTTTTCTGCTAAAGAAGGATTCAGATTCCCGGGCTGTTAAGTCGTCAGAAAGAGCAAGTCTGGAATTTAACTAAATAACCTCTCAAAAGTAATTCGTAGTCCCTGGAGAAAGCGAGTATATAGCAAGAATCTCAGGAGGTTAACCAGAGGAAGATTATCCTCTCTCATAAAGTAAAATCTTTTCCACCCTCCTTGACAGAGCAGCTCCCAACCTTTTGAATATGATTCCTTTGTAATGTCACAATATTTCACATATCCCTTCATGACACAATGACAAGGCTGTGAATTCAGTAAGGCTTTTAGATGAATTAGAATGGTGTTAATCACAACAGCCTCCATATACAGTGCATTTGGAAAATTGCAAGAGTTACGTGAGACTGTGTATTCCAACTACAGAAACTTTGTGGAGCAAATATGGCATTCCTGACCCACAGCTGCATGGCTCCCAGGTCTTTCTTGCTCCCACACCAAGCTAAAGACATTAGAAGAAACAATAAAAAGCAGACAGATGTAAGCTAATTCCTAACGATGTGCTTTCTAAACCATAATGGGGATAGGAGGTAGGGTACGTGTGGAACTAGAAGCTTTTCACCAGCTGTCCTCCATTTCTGGCCTGTCCTAGTCACTCATGAACTACTAATTAAATGTCTAACTCTACCAGGTTTGCATAACGGACCAAGATTTCACCTTCAGACATGATGTGATGGCTAAGATTTTTCATAGTTTTTAAGTATCGTGAAATATTTTAAAACATGAAAAGATTGGTTGAAATGAAGAATCAATCTTTCAAGTTTTTAAGCAGGAAAATGGAGGCTTAGAATATTGTTTGGAGTGACCCACTTGGGGACCCACTCCGGTGAGTCCTAGAGCCAGGATTAGAATGGCATGCTCCACACCCTTGGCCAGAGTCCCTTTCCATGTCACCTGATTGCTGCTGCTTGGCCTTTAGGATAAGGAAGGAGAGCAAGGAGCAGGCAACCAGTAATAGAGCCCAAACTCTATTTCCTTCTCTGCACAAAATGGAAAACACATGAGCATATCCTGTTTATTCCATATCAAATCCTTGTCTTATTACACCTTCTATTTGTCTTTCCACTTGCTCCTGGCTCAAACAGCAGCCAGAGTAACCTTCCTGCATGTAAATCCAAGCTGTCACTTCCCTGCTCAAAACTCTCCCCTGGGCTCCCATGGCACTTGGAATGGAAGTCAACCTCTCGCCATAGGCTTCAGGGCCCCACATGACCAGCACCGTCTCCTGCCCAGCCTCACACGCTCACCCTCCTCCCACCTTGGTGATGTGGACTTCCCTGCAGCTCTGCCTGCAGTCCATCACAGATAGGGTCTAGCTCTGAATGGAGGGATGGCCTCTTATCACTCGCTGTGGGACCTTCAACAAGCCGCTGCCTCACCTGTAAAATGGGCACAATAAGAGCCGCCCTCACCAGGATGCTGGGTCCTGTGTCCCCATTGGAACACCAGCTCACAAGGGGATGACTCCATCAGTCTTGCTTGCCATTGTCCCCAGCACCTGGTTCTCCCAGTGGACATGCAGGGAGTACGGCTTAGTGAGTGACTATCGCGGTAGCTTTCCATTTTCCAGTCTGTTCTATCTTTCTTCCCCGCCCCCTTCTCTGCTCTTGTTAATTTTCTGCTCTTGGCGTCCTTTGCTGTGTTTTGCTGATTCTTTGCAGCGAGAGTGAAGGCACGGGAGGAAACAGCTGAGGAGACACTCTTGGCGCCAGCTCGGGCCCTCTGCGTGGAGACAGTGCAGAAAATACGCTGGAGTGTGAATACTAGAAAGGCTGCTCCCATTTCTAGGCCTCATATCACTGGGCCAATTACCATTTCGAAATTTGACACCAAGTTCATCTCTCTCATCTCCTATCTTCTTGCTTTCTCTGTCCCCCTCTCCCTTTGCATACCTGTAAGTCCCTAAGGATGCGTTCTCAGCTCCCTCCACTTGGTTTTAAACACTTTGCAGAATGAGGCAGTGTGAAAACAAACACACAAACACCCTTCAGCTGGGCCAGTGACTTTCCTAGATGATTTCGTTCCTATTGGCCAACCATTCGCCATGAAAACTCTCTCCACAAGTTAATAAACTCCCTGAACCCTGCAACGCATCGGTACAGAGTGAATTAGGTCCTGCCAACTCCCCTAAGGCTCCACAGCCATCAGCCTGTGCTGGAAAAGCCCCAGTTCTGGGCCTTTCTGAGTTCACCTGAAGGAGCCTCGGCTTTCTCATATTGATTTGCATGATGCAGGTGAAAACATTGTATTCATTTTGAAGCACAGGAATGAGAAAAGTCTCATCACTTCATCTACAAATTGGACAAAGAAGTAAAGAAATACAAAAGTTCTATCCCAATCATGAGTTTCCCTTGGGCAAAATCCTAGTATATGTGGCTTTTCTTTTATAATACCTTTTTTTATATAACCATGAGAATCTTGGCTCTTTTTACTGTGTTGGGGTTAATTAGAAAAAGAGAACAGGTGGCTGGAAATAGAAGAGGAAGTGAAGAACAAGATCAGATGTTTTATGTCTTTTTTTTCCCCCCCAGTGATATTTCAGAAGGAAAAAGAAGCTGAAGAAAAACAAACCCAGACTTTAGAAGTGTTTGTTAGAACCGTGTGACAGGAAGCTAATGTCATGTGCTTTGCTCTGTGTCTCAGGGAGCCTTGGCTGCCAGGGTCAAAAACTCCAGGTCAGATGTATGGAGAAATAGAAACAAGAAAGAAGGGGCAGGTGGAGAGAGGCAGGGAAGAAAAGATAAACAATATCCCTAAGGATGCAAATTAGCTACCTCCAGATAAAATTAAATTTCATGCATCTAATTGAAATCGCAGATTGTGCCTTAAAGTTTCAAGCAAGCAAACTCTGGCAAATAGAAATTAATTGCGTAAGACATAATAGTCAGTTAACCAGTTTAAGATGCAAGAGCTTACTTACTACTGCTTTATTTAGTGAAAATACTATAATATCTACATTTTTTCCTTTCATCTTATTTTTTTCATGAAATATCAAGTTCCTCAGCCACATATTCTTCTACCATAATTTGTTAATTTATTTGTTTTGTTTAACCACCATTCAATATAAGAACTACATACTGGCCAGATCTCAGAAGCCACCTGAGTGCTGCTTTCCAATCACATTTCTCCTTCCCACTAAGATAAGCAAACAATCTCCTGAGTTTTCTCATAATTACTTCCTTGCTTTCCTTTAATATTTTATCACAAATTTATAGCTATAGCTATAGCAAATTGTAGCTATAGCAAATTTGTAGCTATAGCTTGATCATGTAGTGTCTATATAGTATCTTATTTAATCAATAGATCAAAGTGTTTATTCTACTATTAATGGAATTTGGCTTGATTCAGTTTTTAGCTGTTATGAAAGATTCTGCTGCAAACATTCTTGTTGACCTTGCCTATCATGTGCGGGATGCTTCCAGAATCTAGAAGTAGGAGTAGTCTTCTGTATTGTAGAGAATAAGCACTCTCAGATTCTCTAAGTATTGCCAGCTTGTTATGCAACAGAGTTGTATAGATTTACAGTCTCAACAGTAAGGATCACTTTCGTTGTTCAAAATCCTAGTCAGTACATAGTATGTGTCATATTTTTAAAATTTCAAACATGATAAGCATATAATTATATTTCATGGATTTAATTTGCATTTCCCAGATAACTAATGAGGTTAAGTATCTTTTCAGAGATTTTATCATAATGATTTATTTACCTTTTTATGAAGCACCTTTTTAAGTTATTTACCCATTTTTCTATTGAGTAGTTTTCTTTTTCCTTATTAGTTTATATATATTCCGGACACTACTCCTTTGTCAGTTATATGAGCAGCAGATATCTTTGTGGCCCTATTTGTGGCTTATTGTTTTAACTCTGTGGTTTTCTTAATGAACAGAAGTTGTTCTGTTGGAAGGATGGTAAGAAGTTGTTTCTATTGGTAAGGATGTGAGTACATGTGTTCGCACATGGATGGTGAACTGCCACAGAATTATGTTGTAAAAAGTCTGTCCTTTCCCTACTGATCTACCTTGTCTCCTTTATCATAAATCAAGCCTCCACATATGTGGGCCTGTCTTTTAATTATTTATTCTTTTCCATTGGATCATTTGAATTGCACTCATATCTCTCTGCCTTAAAAACTATTACTTTGTAAACCTTAATATCTGAAACAGCAAGTCTCTCCATTTTATTCTTTTTATTAAATAATATCTTAGCTAATATCAGCCCTTTAAATTCCTATGTAAATTCAAGAATCAAAATATCAGATTTGAAAGTGAAAAAAGCCAGTTTGGATTTTGGGGGGACTTCATAGCTCCATGAAGCATCACTGACGTCACAGACCCACGTGGTAGAATTAGATCTTTACATATTTTATTCTTCTGCTCCATGAGAATAGTGGCTCTCTCCATTTACTTAGGTCTCCTTTAATTTTTTTTTTAATTTTTATACGTTTACAAAGGTATTGTATGTCTTTGGTTAAATTTTTTCCAAAGTACTTCACATCACGTTAAATGATATTTTTCCCTTAAATTTTATTTTCTAAGTGTTTGCTGTTGATGGGATGGATCTGTTTGTTATGTTAATTATTGATATTAGATTCAGAAAACTTATGACTTCTCTTATTTATTCTAATAATTAATCTGTTAAATCCCCCTTACGCAATGATAGCATCTCCCAATGATAACTTGTTGTCTCCCTTTCAAATCCTCCACCTCCTATTCATTTATTTATTCATTTATTCACCTTTCTGTGCTGGCTGGAGCCTCCAATACAAGGTTGAAAAAAAGTATGATTCTTGTATTGTTCCCAATTTCTAGGGAAAAGATTTTGCTATCCCAACATTAAGTGTGATATTGCTGGAGCTTTTTGTAGGTCCCATTTATCAGTGTAAAACATGTCCCTTTTATTTCTAGCTGGGAAAGATATTTTTATCAGGAATGCCTGTCAACTTTTGGCAAATATTTCCCCATATCCATTGAGGTAAACTTATAATTTAATCTCATTGAATTTATTAACACTGCAAAGTACATTGGCCAATTTTTGAATTTTAACCAATCTTTCATTCTTTGGATAAACTCCCTCAGTTGTGACATATTATTCTTTTAATACATTGCTGGATTTGTTTGCTAATATTTAGTTAGATCTTACACTTGTGTATCTGATTGAATTGGGCCTATAATTTCCTTTATCGTGCAATCCTTGATAGATTTTGGTAGTCTCTTTAAATGAGCATCTGAATGCTCCCTCTCTTTTGATTTTCTGTGGGAGTTAGTAAAAAAATGATCTTATTTGTCCCTTGAATGCTTAGAAGAACTCACTGGTGAAACTACTTTGTATGGCGTTCTTTATTTCATGTATTTTGTTTTGGGTTGAGTTTTGTTCTTAAGTCACTTGTGGCAAATTGTTCATTTGGTAAATTTGTCCATTTAATCTAAATTTTCAAGATTTTTGCCATAAATTTGTTTATAGTGTTCTTATTTTTTTTAATTACTGAAGCATCTGTAGTTAGATAACTTTTTATTTTTGATATTGTGGGCTTTCTCTCCTTTTTTTGGAATCAATTTTATTAGTCTGTTCAAACATTTAACTTCTACCTTTGTTGATCTTCTCTATTTTAAGTTTGTTTTTCTCTTTCACTAATTTCTGTTTTAGCTTGATTATTTCTTTCTTTATATCTTGTTTGGATTATTTTTCTCTTTTCTTACCTTCTGAAGATGGATGCTGATACCATTCATTAATCTTTAGCCTTTCTTTTCTTCTTATATGAACATTTAAGGCTGTACGTTTCCCTCTAAGTACATTTCAGCCACACTCTTTCAATTTTGATTTTTTTCCATATTTTATTATGATTCATCTTTGACCCATAGTTTCATTGCAGTTGTACTTCTTCATTTTCAGCGTATGATGGTTTTGTAGTTTATCTTTTCTTTTAATTTCTACCTTACTTTTATCACAAAAGAGATATGTATAATTTTAATGCTTTGAAATTTTTGTATTGCCTATGTAGTTAGTTTTTATGAATTTTCCATGTGTGATTGTAAATAACTTATATTCATAAGTTCTTGAATACATTGTTCTATGTAAGTCCATTTGGTTACATTCCGTCATCATATTTTCAATGTTCTGAATCCTTACTGATTATTAATGGTCTACTTGTTCAGATAACCCATATATACAAACTTCTCAGCAGCCTCCAAAAAAAATAAAAGGATACAAAATAAATTTTAAAATAAACCATACAAGGTTTTGGACATATATTCATTGTAGATAGAAGGGAATTAACTATTGAACTTGATTTGTGAAATAACTATAAGGCTCGAGTTAAAAATAAATATACATATATATCAATATAATATATAAAATGTTTTAACCCAATGGCTAATACTTAGTAAAAAGTCAACACATTTTAATAAAATTTTAATCTTCCAATAATAAGTAAGGGCAATTTTGCATACTATAGTGTTAGCAGAATTTGGAAACTGCATATATCTTCTTTTAGCTTGAGATGAGGGAACTAGAAGAGTCTTGGAAATGAAGAGCAAAAATACTGTAGAGATCATCTATTCCAATTCTTCATTTTACAAGGGCTTTCAAGCCTAAAGAAGGCAGTTTTTTTTTGTCCAAAGGAACATTATAAGTTGTGTCGAGAACTCAGATGTCCTCATTTGCAAACAGTATTCTTTTTCACAGTAAAATCTGAGCATTTGGGATTTTTGAGGTTAAGTTAAATGTAATTTTTGGCAGAAAGTGCAAATAAAATTGGTTTGGCGAAGCGGGAGCATGAGTAAAAAGCCAGAGGGCTTTTGTTTTTATAAAAAAATTTCAGAATATTACAGGGGCACAAATGCTTTGGTTACATAAATTGCCTTTGCACCACCTGAGTCAGAGCTACAAGCATACCCAGCCCCCAGACAGCTCGCACCACTCTAGTTAGGTGTGAATTTACCCATCGCCTACTCCCCCCTCCCACCTGCCTGACACCTGATGAATGTTACTTCCATATGTGCACTAAGTTTTGATCATTTAGCACCAATTTAGTGATGAGTACATGTGGTGCTTGTTTTTCCATTCTTGCGATACTTCACTTAGAAGAATGGGTTCCAGCTCCATCCAGGATAATATAAGAGGTGGTTCACCATTTTTTGGGGGGCTGAGTAGAACTCCATGGTATACATATACCATATTTTATTAATCCACTCATGTATTGATGGGCACTTGGGTTGTTTCCACATCTTTGTAATTGTGAATTGTGCTGCTATAAACATTCTAGTACAGATGTATTTTTTTATAGAATGTCTTTTCTTCCATTGGGTAAATACCCAGTAGAGGAATTGCTGGATCAAATGGTAGTTTTACTTTTAGTTCTTTGGGTACCTCCATACTTCTTTTCATAGAGCTATACTAGTTTGCAGTCCCACCAGCTGTGTACAGGTGTTCCTATCTCTTTGCATCCATGCCAACATTTGTTGTTTTGGGACATTTTGATAAAAGCCATTCGCACTGGAATTAAATGATACCTCACTGTGGTTTTAATTTGTATTTCCCTGGTGATTAGAGATGTTGAGCATTTTGCTATATCTTTATTGACCATTAGTCAAAGGACTTTTTAAAATATAAGTTTTATTATTGCATTAGAGAGAAGACAAGCATTTATTGTTGTTGTTGTTGAGGGAATGTACTAATCAGAGCAAGCTCTAGAATATAGGGTGAAAGAAAGGCATCAGAAGTAAACTCTGAAGAAATTGTGCAGTTAAACTGGACCTTGAAGAGTGAGCCAGACTTTGTGACAGAAAACAAGGCAGAAAAGCAGACAGAATTGTGGATTGGCTCATACTCTTTTGATCATTTGAGTGATAGTAGCTAGAAAACCAAAAGGAATCTAACAAGGTAGAGTATCCAAAGCTGACTGCATTTAACAGCCCTGGTGGTTGCCTTAGCTATAGGGCTCCAATTTATAGTAACAAATTTATAATGAGGTTAGTCATATTCAAACAAAGGAATTAGTAATAAGGGATGAAGCTCTTCAAAGTCTAGTGAGACCTAGATTTTGTACCACAGACCAAAATAATAATAATAATAATAATGTTATAACTGATAAGAGAAGGATTTACACTTAAAAGGGCTAACTTCAGTCTGCACACTTAAAGACATTACAGGGATTCTTTAGAAAGCAGCCCCAGAATTCAGGAGCCCAGAGCTAGGACAGGCAAATCTCATTCTCCTGGCCCCCCATGTAAGGATTCAGAGCAACCCAGGCACCTCGCTGCTCTGACTGCCCTCTGGCCCTTGCCCTGAAGAGTTGGACCTGCCAGAGGGAAAAAACAATACATGGAGTGATTCAAGGCCAGGTAATGTGCTAGGCATTGAGAATATTAAGATAATCCACATTTCCTGGTCCTCAAAATGTTCACAAAAGTCATAGAATCTCTGGTTCCAAGAGTGAGCCTTTTAACTCCCTATCCTAACTTAACTCATCTTTCAAATCACAATAGAAATGCCTACCTAGGTATATTTCATAGGATGAAAATGAGGATAAAAATGTGCAATAAATATTCAAACTCTATGGAGAATTCTAGAAAGTATCCAGTCATTGTTAATATAAGGAGAATAGTTACATGGCTAGATACTTCCCAAATAACCCTTCTATATGTACACATACACACACACGCACACAATTTATCAACTAAGGCTGCTGGGCTTATTTCAAAGCTACCTTGAGTTACAAATTCTCATTTTGTAGATTTGTCTTTAGAAAAACCAAAAATAAGCACAACCGGGGGTGTAAAGAGGAAAGAGCTTACCCGGTCCTAGCAGAAGCAGTGGAAAGCAGAGAACAAAGGGAAAAGTGATGGAGAGGGTGACCAGTTACAGGAGAGTTCAGGTCTAAGTAACAGCTTGGTCATGGAGTTTCTGGTTGGCTTGTAGTTCTCAAAATCTGATATCCATAAGAGCAATCTAGGATTGATGGTTACTGTGAGGATTCCCAGACTCCACCCACAGAGATTCCGATTCAGTAGGTTTGGGAGGTTGCTCAGGAATTTACATATGTAGCCATGACTGCAGGTAATTTGGGGGTGCAGGTTTCAGGTGGGCCACCTCTTATTAAATGCTTAACTTCAGTCTGTACCCACAGAGCAGGAGAAAATTTGGTGGATAAACATTTTACAGTTTAATTAATGTGGATAACCAAGCAGGCGATTCAAGCCCTAAAGTGCAAGGTTTGCCTTTTCCATTTCCTTAATCGGCTAATGTCCAAATCTGTACTATACTTTGAGAACCATAAATCAACCATTAATCTTCAACAAGGTGTTAATCATTAATCTCAAAATTCTGGCTGTTACTTCATCTACCCCCTCTCCAGATCTCAAGCCAGGATTATGGCATTAGTAGCATTTCCAGGGTTTTCCTCATTAAGTTAAATTTGTCAAAGCACCCAGGTTCCCGGACAACATAAGAAACAACTTTTTTTGAGAGAAAATGGAACTGCTTCCATGATAATTCTTGGATGATTGAGCGATAGAAATAAATCAGGTAGAAAATACTCAGATTCTTTGTTGTAAAGCTGAAAACATCATTGCCCAGAAACACCCTCAAATTAGAAGCTCTTATCTATGGAGAAATTTCCTCTCCTATATTCTTTAAATCGTATGTTAAAGGCCTGTGTCTTCTTGGCAGCGTTCAAGCAATTTATTTCAATGCTTAATCGCAGATAATAGGACTGAATTAAAATGGCTTCCAAGAAGTAAGAAAATTAGAAGACATTCTTCCAGGTCTCATGAAGCATTAACAGGTGAACTGATGTAGAACATTTGCAAATGATAAAAAAGAAATGCCGGCAGATGATGTTATCAACATGTGTGTTCAGAAGGCTGAACAATATGACTCAATATCTTCTGAATCCATCTGGTATACTTATGTGAATCACATAATGTACTGGGCAGTTTATTTTAAAAATCCAATAGTACAACAATGATGCCTTTTTAAAAACTGGGGGGGAGGGTATAATTCTAACTATCAGATGAACAGAACCAGTACACATTTGAATCTATATTATAGGCAGATACTGCTCCTGCATTTGGAAAATATTCCCCAACCATATGCAGAAAATCTAGAGCAAGATGAAAAAAGTATAGTGAAAAAACCCAACTCATATTTTAATCTAAAATGCACACAGAAATGTTTTTATAAAGATCATGCTACACCAGAGAGATAATTAAATTAATTTGTAGCAAGATGATAAAGGATGAAAAATACTCTTATTAGTGCCTTACAAAGTTTTTCTGTAAGAGGCCAGAATTCAGTGAAGTAGAAGAGTAAGCAGTTCATTTCTTGTGATTTGGGGTAAGATTAGCACAACTGAGAGCCATGGGTAGATTACAGATATTTGACAATTTTGTATTTATTTTACCAATACAATTTCTCATTCACTGAAAAGAAAAATTACCTATGGAAAAGCAAAACAAACAAACAAAAAAAGTGTTATTTAACTTCTATTTCATTATCTCTAACCCAGTTAACTCAGCTGATTTTTATAGGGTTAAGAAGATCAAGGTTGTGCTTACAATCTGGAATAAGCCAGAGGGCTGAGTCCCTTCCAGAAATGCAGATGCATTGCCTACCTCAGTTCCATAAGCCGTCCTCAGTGCATCCCCCAATAGTCATGGGGGAAGGGATGATTAGAGGTTAGTAGCTTAACAAAATGTCATCACAACATCTGAAAACATTTATAGCACCTGTGTTACAAGTAAAACACAGTACACGAGTGTCATTCTTTATATAAAGGACAGCTCATAACATTTATATCACCCATAAGTAAGATAAAAATAAATTGGTGCAGATAATGCATTCCTGGTGGTGATGGGTAAGAGAAATTGTCACATTGCTGGGTTTTTTGAATCAATATTAAAGAACTAGGAGTACAAGCCACTAATGTTTATCCAACCATGTCTAAAGATAAAATTTGTAAATAATATTTTCCTCTATGATTTGAATTTATTTCCACCATTCTAGACCATTAATTGCATAATTTCAACTCATCATTCATTTCCTGCTGTATACAACTAATGTCCCTCTTATGTTTATGCCAATGTGCCAGCCAAATAGGTTGTAGAACATGGAAACTGAGGAAATATGGATTGGTACAAGAGAAATTAAAATAGAAAGATGAACCAGAAAAACATTCTATTGGAAAGTTTCAACTTGTGTGTTCTGCTTGTCAAAGGCAGACAGCATCCAGGATTTTAATTGGTAGCTAATAAAAGCAGATGAAATGGTCCATCAGTTACTGGCTGTATCCCATGCTTGGCTCATAGCTGGAGAGCAGTAAGGTCTGCCTGTCAAACAGCAAGAGAGGTAGGAAATCATAGGTAAGGTAGGAGAAAGAACAGCAGCAACAAAGCACTTCTTTGTACTCATCTCCTTGCTAAAATTATAATATGACTTTAAGCCCACAAAAGCAACATGAGAATAATGACACTCTTGTGCCATCGCAGTCTTCAGATGAAGTACAGTTCAAAGACATGATGATTATGATTCTCATCTGAGCATTGTTCTATCTTCATGTGCCATCCTGAAATCAGATAATAAGGACCTTCAGCCACACAACCAACATGGCCTACATGGAATTGTTCACAGACAAGCTAGGAATGCCTAGAAACTGGCATCTCAGAGTAAAAGGAAGGGGTAACACGAGCAGAATAGGCCTCATGTATCACCTCTGTCTCTCTAAGGCAGGTACTGCTAGCCCATCATGTTGCTTGCTAAACGTGAGCATGGCTATAACCTCAGGATCCTTCACACAGGTCTCCAAAGGCCTTTGCCCATGGATCCTAGTGGAGAGCAGTTTGCAGTTCCTAGTACAGGGGGACTCACCATGCTGGGCTGAGAATGAAGGTCCGGATTTGCAGCCAGCCTCACCACTAACCTACTAAGTGACTTCAGCATTTCATGTGCCACATTTGGGTTCAAGCTTCCTTGTCTAGAAAGGAAAATCCCTATAATCAATCAATGCTCTAAAATATGCTATGCGATGATTGTAGGAAACCATTATTTTCAGGACTTTTAAACAAATTATTTCTAGCAAATTAATTACAATGTAGACAGTATCCAAAGAGATTATGAACATCTTATTAGTGAGAAGGTTCCCTGAACTAAATACCAAATTACCTAAAGTATCATGTTGTCATCAATGAAGAACCCTCCCTCCATTTCAATGTATTATTATATATTGCTGATTTTTGATAGCAATTAAGATGCTCAAGTCTTAGAACAATGCATCTGTTGTTGTTGTTGTTTTCTGTTTTGCCACAATAAAATGCTAGAGTTTTTATTTTTCTGAATTAATAAATTTGACTCTTCAGGCACAAGTGAGTTGCTAACTTTTCCCCTGTCATTTTGCCCTAGAGACATACAAAATGTGTTTGCTGTGCTCTCCCTCCCTTTCTTTCCTCCCCGACACAGGCACACAGACCACCAACCAGAGCTACTTCACAGAATAAGCTACCATTTTTTGTCCAAAAGCAGAAAATCAAATTCTCAGAGCCACCATATTTTCCCATACTTTGTAGAATAAGAACCATATTTAAACCACATCTCAATGATAACCATACAGAAAAGACAAAATTTGTTGATAAAAATCAATTTCAGATACGACAGTCTGCACAACATGGAGAAAAAGAAGGTCAGAACCTGATTTAGTTCTTGTTTCTTATTTCACTGTTATTCAATATGGTGTTTGAAACCAATTCCTTAGCAGTTGACAGAGCATGATTTAAGGTTGCAAGAATGTTAATCACAGAAATCATCTTGAGTAACTCCAAACCAAAGTTCATAAAAACATGTGAGCATCTGTTTCCTTTTGAATCAGTTACAGGCACTTCTCTTAAATATATTTCTGCTCCTAAAGTCACATCTTCCATAACATTTGTCATCATGTGCAAAACATTACCGGTGATTGTCTTAGGTGACAGTGACTAGCAATTTGCTATGCTAATGTACATAAATGTGCTAATTATTAAAGAATCCCCCCCACTCTAAGAGAATTAAATGATACATGAAGGATATAACACATGATTTTTCACTCTTCATACATTTTAAAAATTATATGATAATTAAAGCACTGCAATGTTAGCACCAAAACAGACAGATGGATAAATGGAACAGGTTAAAAAGCATTCTGGTGCTTGATATATGGTAGAGATGGCAGTTCAAATGAGCAGACTAGAATACTGAAAAAAATCAGATAAATGTTTTTATATAAATTATTAAATCTCTAACTCCAGATGAGTGAAAAATGGTAAAATGTGAAATGCCCCTTCTACATACACCTCAATCTGCAGCCTTCCTTTCATATAGCTTTGGTCTTATGGCCACCCCTGGCAATGGGAATGGAACCGTCATTTTAGCATAGACTAATCAGCAACTGCTTGAGTCACATGGGTGAAAGATAAATGCCAGAACAAAATCTGGACTCTTCTAAGTGAATGAACAAGGAGTTGCATTTAAGCAAGCATCAATGTCTACCACATCGATATGGTTAACTTTGCAGAAATACCAGGTAACATCGTCCCTTCCCAGATTTAAAACAAGCACATTTATAACAAAGGTGATGTTTTATGGGGCAGACTCCTGTGAAATATTATTGCTAAGCAGTTGTAATAATAACCATGTAACAGTACTTTGAGTTTTATGACACTGCCCTGGCCCTACCTTAACTATTTTACTTTCCATTAAAAAAGAAGTGCAAACTTCTTCTACAGTCCAGTTGGTGCCAGAATACGCACATTTATGTTCCCATCTAGCCTTTTCCCATACTTTCGCCCCTCTTCGGGTGCTCCATGCCAATCTTTGCAATAAAATCAGTGCTGCTGCTGCTGTTTCTAGCTAACCTTTATTAAACGCCCGCTATGTCCTGGCACAGTTAAGCAGGTTTCATTAATTATCTCATTTATTCCTTTAAACAGCCTCATGAAATAATGCTGTTTTCCCCGCATGCAGTTTGGAAGCTAGGGCCACATGCCATCACTGCCTGCCCCCATCCTCAAGCCCATCTGAACAGACTTTCCTTGCATGCTGATTACTGCCTTGATTTTGCTACTTTTGCTTATTCTTCAGCCCTGTGAACAAAGGGGTAACAATGTGTGCTTTTATTTATCACAGATCTTGGTATGAATGAACAGTCTGCAAGCAGGGTTGGGTAACGTAAGGAGAGGAGACTGGCTTGAAGAAAACCTAGTTGGCAGAGCAGAGGGAAGCAATAAAGAAAAATTTCACCACCTCATTATTTTGCCGTAGCTCAAATACAATCTTTCCTAAGAACAAAGTCGCTACCACTGATCGAGCACCCACACGATCTACTAGCTATAAGGCAATTGGATATCATTTCCCTTGATTTACAGAGGAGAAAAGTTGGAGCTCAGAAAGGTTAAACACCTTTCCAAAGGTCATGCAACCAGTAAGTTGCAGATCAAAGTTCAAACCCCAAACTCATGCCCATTCCTCCTTGGGGTACCACTGTCTCCATACTTCCGTATCTTATAATATTGCTTTTAAATGTTACTTTATCTTGAAACCTATTACAATTGTTTGTATCTCTGTCCTACTATGAAGCCTTCTTTATGGATCCTGCCTCCAAACCTAGACTCCCTAGAAATTGGGCATTTGGATAACATGGCTAAACAGATGCTTGGTCTCCTCACATGGAGGAGGGGGGAAGGGGCAGAACTACATAAGGGACCTAAAGGAGGTGTATTAGTCCGGAGAACCAGAGAACCAGAGTCGTAGGGTGTGCATATATATAGATTTGTTTTAAGGAATTGGCTCATGAGATAATAGAGGCTAGCAAGTCCAAAACTTGCAGGGCAGACTGGGAATTTGGAGACCCAGGGAAGAGTTACTGTTTCAGTCTTGAGTCCAAATTCCTCAGGGAAGCATGTAGGAAAATCAGGGAGGGTTCCCCAGTTATAGACTTGAGGAGAATTTCTTCTATTTTGGGAAACTTCAGTCTTTGTTCTTAAAGCCTCCAACTGATTGGATGAGGCCCACCCACATTATAAAGGGTAATCTGCTTTACTCAAAGTCTACTGATTTAAATCATATATAAACAAATACTTTCACAGCAACTAGGCAGGCGTTTTACCAAACAACTGGACCCCATAGTCTAGCCAAGCTGACATGTAAAATTAACCATCACAAGAAGGTTGGGTGAAATTCACAGCAAAGATCACAAATATACAAAATGCATGTGCAGCCACCTTGTCTGCCTGAGACCATGACAGACACCATCCATCAGCCAAGGCCCTCTTCCCCGGTGGTTCCACAGAGCTCAGCTCCAGGAAGCCAGGCTCAGTTGGAGTGAGTTGACATCTAGTCATCCACAGCCTACCACGCTGTCCAGTGCCACCACCAGGGATCACATGTGACGTGGCTACCACCAACTAACATGGCATCCCCAGTTTCCCCTGAGGTCTCTCCTACTTTATCAGGATTTTAGAAAATCCAGATAAACTAAAAGCAAGAAAAGCACTTTTCCACAGTTAACATATTTCTGAGCAAAAAGATAAAACTTTGTAGTAAACAACATACGTAATTCTCTCGGAACAAAATGAGTACTATCTTATTAAACCCTGTTTATATTACCTATCTAACATTACTGCCAATACCTGGCAAGTTGTAATTACTCTTCACCTGCGGCCTGTCAGTCTTGAACTGGCCTAAAGTTTTAATAACGATAACCGTTTGAAATTTCACACTGGGTACAATTGTACTTGTCAGTAAGACTGGCATGCCTTCTGTATTACTAATTCACACATTTGGGATATTTGAAAATATTCTAATTTTTAACAAAAATACTGCCTATTATGGGGTGATGTGGCAAAATATGTGGCACTAGCGGTTTTGGCAGAAATTCATCTGATCCTGTCAATCACCAAATAAAGGCAAAAAACCAACTTTGCAACCGAACACAAATATACCCGAAGTTAGAGAAAAAGACCTATTTCCTTAATACACAAGTATATCTTTGAATCAG
Organism: Microcebus murinus; assembly: GCF_040939455.1. Taxonomy (NCBI): domain Eukaryota; kingdom Metazoa; phylum Chordata; class Mammalia; order Primates; family Cheirogaleidae; genus Microcebus; species Microcebus murinus. The sequence continues at coordinate 51,208,528 of NC_134120.1, forward strand.
GTTCCAAGGATCCCTGGTGACAGAGCATCCATTACTTGTCTTGATTAACTATTTCGAAGTCTATTTCTGTGATTGTCAACACTCTAAGTTTCCTAGAAACTAGACTAACCTGGAATAAGCACTTTGATTTCATGGCCCCAGTTCATTTACTGAGTGGCTGAGCAAGTTAAACACTGAGCTGCAATTTCCTTATGTTTAAATAAAGGAGCCTGGACTGACAACCCTAGAATTCTGAGTCTGTGTGAATCAAAAATATCGTACAGTCTCCAAGCACATTTTTACATGCACAGTGATAATAATAGCATGCTCTTATTTACTGCTTAATATGGGCTAAACATTTTATGTTTGTATTGACTCATTTAATTCTCATGAGAACCGTAGTTAGAAGATTATGTTTTCCAAAAATGACCACAGCAGTGTCTCTGGCCCCCTATGTTCTTCAGAACCTTGCCATCCCTCATCAAGAGATGGAATTTCTCCCTTTCCCTTGAACTTGTACAGGCGCTTGTGGCTGCCTCAATCAATAGAATATGGTAGAAAGGATGTAATAGGACTTCCAAGGATGGGTCATAAAAAATAATATCTGGCTATTTCTCCCTTGGGACTGTCACCTTAGAACCCAGCCAACATGCTGTAAGAGACTCAGGCCACATGGAGAGGTCACATACAGGTGTTCTAGCCGACAGCATCCAGACTTGGTTGACAGTCAGCATCCTCCGCCAGTCAGGAGTAAACAAACCTCCAGATGATTCCAGCTCCGAGCATCCAAGTCACCACAGCCGTTGCCAAGTGAAGCAGAATCAAGCTCTATCCCTCCCAGCACCGCCCTCCAAATGGAAGATTCATGACCAAAAAAAGCCAAAAGCCACTGAGTTTTGTGGTGGTGTGTTACACAGTAATAGGTGAGTAGAGCAAGGCTGGTGGTATTTTATCTTCATTTTACACAGGAGGAAAATAAGGCCACAGACTAGAGTCTTAGACTCCATGCTGCACTTCCAGTTAATAAGCAATCATTGAACGAATGATAGTCATTGATTACAGCTGTATTTATTCTTTGTGATATTTCCAAATGTTTCTTATCTAACAAAATTAAGATATATTACATAATTTTTATGCAATTATATGTATTTTTCCCCAAGAAATGATCTTGCCAAAGACTAAGATGATTGATAACAGCATTTTAGAAAAGACGAAAAAGCCCTAAATCAGAAAAGAGTTTGTTTCTTGGCCTCTTCTATTTATACTTAACAAAAGTATAAGAAACTGGAATTTTACTGCTGGGAGGAAAAATTTCTAAGAACCTGACTCAATTTATTTATACCATTTATTTATTTATTTATAAAACTCCCTCTAAGGAACATATTAAGCCTGAAGATCAGAGTCATGCCAATGAAGAAAAGAGTTATGGTGGAAAAAAATATATAGATGTAGTACCTAAATTTCTACTTTCTGTTTTAAAGTTTACAGCATAATTAAATACTTTGAAGCAAGGTAAATGATTTGGTGAAAAGTTTTATTTAAACACTGTCTGCATTACAATGCATGGGATATGTTTCATTTCACAATTGGTTAAAAATCATTTAATCATTAAAATCCCTCGAGTTGCTATTGTAATGTACAAAATAAAGAGCTTAATAAACCATCCTAATTACTAACAGCCATGAGAATGCTCAGGTCTCTCCCCAAGAGAGAACTTGCTTTCACTGGCATCACACAGCTATATAATGCATGCAAATTTCCTGGGTACTAAACAAACACAGTTGCTGAAAGCTTTTTGTGGAATTAAAACTTTTAAAATATCAAACTATGGGTCATTATTGGTGTTTTCTATGTATGTTGTGTTATAATTTGTAGCTTTCCAAATTTATGTATTTTTTTTCCAAATCATTGATTCAAGAAACTGACATTTTCCCCATGTCCAAAAAGAAGAGGCATCAGGGACTTGAAACCCCAACAAAGGCAGCTGGCAGCTCCACTGGGAGCCCAAACAGAAATGAGGGGTTGAGTTGTGTTATTTTCTACTTGGAATAAAATGATGTGCTTTCCTTCAGAAGAGGAAACATAGTCAAGGCAACTGGCAGGTGTTGGTTTTCTGGGCTCTGTGGCTAAAGGCGCTAAGCCCCCCGAGGGCAGGGTTCCTGTCTGTTCAGCTCTGGCCTAGGTCTGGAGCATGTATTTGCCTATTAAATAATTAATATGAACCAAGCTGTTCCAGATGCTGAGAATTCAAATGTAAGGCTCAAAGAATAACCTTGACCTCCAGGAGTATGGAAGTGTGGTAGGGTTGGCGATCCCTGAACACTGGATTACACTGAGGGTGCCCGGTGCCCAGCAGTGTTAAGTGCTATGAACGCGCACGTCTCGCCTGGGCCTTCCTTGGCATGATCCTCCCTCGGCCATCTGCTGTGCTTGGTTAGAGACTGAGAAATGGAATTGCGGCCCCAAAAGAGGGTGGGGAATTAACTCTGGGCTGGCTGGGATCTTTGCATGCCACCCCCTACACTCTTTCTGGCACATCATGACAAAAATCTAAGGAAGATGCTCGAAGCGCTTGCCTCGAAGCTCTCCCCTCCCACCCGGCTTTCATTCCACACCTGCTCTTTGCTCCCTGCGCTAGGTTTCCTGGCCACCTAAGCCAGCTTTTCTCCCACAAACATCCTTTTTTAAAACTTTCAAGCGTGCAGTGAAGTTGCAATGGTGCCGCAGGCTGTGACGTCAGAGACGGCTAGGACAAGCCCCAGGACCGTTGCACTGGGAGGTCTAGGCCCCTGCGGGCTGCCTCTCCCCATGCCCTGCTCTACGGGAGAGGCAGTGGTCATGGGACTCCTTTTCACGGGACACTGCTACAGGGACCCTGAGGTCCCTTAGCACAGCCAGGAACAGTCGAGGTTCACTTTGGAAAGCTGGGCCACCTTGTCTGGCCTTGTCTGAAAGTTGACAGCAAAGAGGGTGCCTGACTTTGCAAAGTAAACAATCCCTCAAAGAGCAGAAAGTGACTGTCTCAGATGAAGTGACCATGACGTTGTAGGACACAGAGCACACCCCACCATGGGAACAATTCTACTCAAGAGGAGAGAACTGGCCTTGTACGCAGACCTCACATGCCCTGCAGACAGAGAATACTAACCTTTCCTGCAGTATCTGTGACATGGGGGACTGTCCCATGTACTGTAGGAGGCTAGCAGCAACCCTAGCCTCTATAAACCAGATGCCAGTAGCCAGGGCCAGCTTCCTGTGCAGGTGGCCAGTGTAAATCGCAGGGCCCCACACTCAGAAGGACTTGGTGCTTGGTTTAATGTACTCCTGCTGCCATCTTGAAATCCTTAATAATCTTTGGAAGATTTGTGTTTTGTAAATGAAATTCAGTGGAACAATGGAGAGCATATTATGCAATATGCCATTCCTTGCCGCCCTATTTGCATATACCAACAGCCTTAGCAATGCCCCCTGAGCACAGAATTCCAGCAGCCCCATGTCGCATGTTAGTTCAGCAAGACCTGAAGCTTCAAAGTGAGTCCAAGGAAAGTGTGTGACCAGTACAACTAAGTCAGGGGTGGGGGTGGGCAAAAAGCCACGCTTTCTGTTAGAACCATAACTTGATTAGAACCCTGAAACACATAGCTGCATCCTAAGACACATAAACAGCCAAGGGACAGTATCATATTTTTTCTTGCTCTTGTCACTTCCCTATATTAGCCAACCCCTTCCCCTGAAAACAATAGCATAGAAGGAAAGGGAAGGCAGGGATAGTGGTAGTTCCTTCTCCTTTCAGCCCTTCCTGACTCATCAGTAAGGGGAAGGTAGAGTCTGTCAGCAGAACAGGTGCATATCGAGAAGCGAAATAAAAACAGCTCAGTGAGTTTGTGCAGCGTTTCCACTCTTCTGGGAAGAGATACACATACACATATGCACGTACAAGCTGCGAAACACAAGTTGTGCAGTTTTGTTGATTCCACATACGAGTTATATTTGCATCTAAAACTAGTACTGCACAGTATTAAGATGAATAAGACTCATCTTAACAAATTTCAATTGTAATTTTTCTTTACTTAGTAAAACATGAAATAACAAATTAAAAACACCATGATAAGGAAAGAGAGAGAGAGGAGACAAACAGAAGAAATAAAAAAGCTTTATATTTTAGTACCTTCAATGACATTTTGTCCTGCTTTTTGAACAAGGGTCCCTCATTGCCATTTTACACTGGCCTCTGCCAGTGGCACTCCCTGCTTATGACTAGCGCAAATGTCTCCAGACACAAATGTCCTCGGAGCAGGGGCAGGTGGACAAAATCACCTCTGGCTGAGAATCACTGCCCCAGACGGTGTGAGTGTGGCGGAGACTGACACACCTCAAACAAGACGCGCTGCGGAAGCCAAGGGGTCCCATCAAGTAGACTCTGCAGGGTCCAAGTGCTGGAGTAAGACACCAAGACTTAAGACCCTTTCCTGAATCATTTGTGCCTCCCCGGGGTTTGCACTTCAGGACAATGGAAGATTAGAGAAAGACGAGATATATTTCATATATCTTTCAGATATATTTCATATGTGCATATGTATGCACATATCTTTCATAAAAAAGGAAAACGTTAATTATGAAAACTGGTGGCTAGATAGATAGAAACTGCACGTGGCTGCTCAAGCACATCAATTTTAAGAAAAAGAAAACATATATTTGAAATAATAAAAGAGAAACAAATTCCATTAAAACTCTCCATGTACCACACACCCCTTGGCAAGCCTTTGTGTACTTCCAGAGGTACACCCAGTTCAACTCAGACACCCACTGCGGCTTCAGGGTGTGTCAGTCTCCGGAACACAGGGAATCCGCAACTCCCAAAGGCCAGCACCCAGTGGAGTCGCAACCTCGGCTCGCTCAGCGGTAGCAGTGGGCTCAGTACAAGAGCTCCTAAAAATGCCTAAGGATTGTGTGGGATTTTTTTTTTTTTTGCTGATATTTATGCAAGGCAAACCTCTGACTATAGTTGAAAAAACTTACATATAAATTATAACTCCAATGTATATGTGATGTATAGTCTATTAAGCACATTTTATAATAATTTTCTCTTTAAAACATTATTGCAGGCTGGGTGTGGTGGCTCACGCCTGTAATCCTAGCTCTCTGGGAGGCCGAGGCAGGTGGATTGCTTGAGGTCAGGAGTTCGAAACCAGCCTGAGCAAGATCAAGACCCCATCTCGACTATAAATAGAAAGAAATTAATTGGCCAACTAATATATATAGAAAAAATTAGCCGGGCATGGTGGCGCATGCCTGTAGTTCCAGCTACTCAGGAGGCTGAGGCAGGAGGATTGCTTGAGCCCAGGAGTTTGAGGTTGCTGTGAGCTAGGCTGACGACATGGCACTCTAGCCCTGGCAGCAGAGCAAGACTCTGTCTCAAAAAAAACACAAAAAAAACATAAGCCTTGAGCCTAAGAGAAAATTGACTTAATATTCTATTTATCTCTATCCTTTTTTGTGTGTTTGAAATTTGCAATGATATGCCCTTCTGAAATATGAAACTAAGAACAGTGACTGCCCCATTGCCCCATTTGACCCAGATCGTTGTCTGAAGGAACACCAGAAGCTGCTCAGAATGCCACTAGAGAAGACACCGACTTGACACTGCCTGGAGCCCCTGAGCACAGACGTGGTAGGGTTTGCCGTACTCCTTCCTCAGCCCGACCCTTACCCATCTAAGAGCCATGCCTGCAAGCAAACAGCCAGGCAAGAATGATGCTGTCCCTGAGGTCCTCAGTGCTAATGCACGGCGAGTGTCCCCCACCCCCACCCCCGTGGCCATGTGCTCCTGCTTTCTGCCCCCAGAGTGGGGGACAGAGCGACCTCTGCTTTATCCCCTGGCCTAACTCGTCTGCCTGGGGACGCGCAGCGCCTCCTGCTGACTGACCTGTGTGACCCTGGTGGCATGCGTGCTGCGGTCATTGAAAGATTAAGGTTGCACCAGGAAACAATGGAAGGAGACCACGCCCGCTGTCAGAACAGTGACGATCCCCGGGGCTGCCAGTGACCAGGCGGGGTGTGCTCCTCAGACGAGGGGAGGGCCTGGGAGGAAAGGCCCCAGGTGGACAGCACAGTCACAATCTGCTCTTGGATTTTACTTCAATGGGAAGACGAGGCAGTAAAAATGACCGTTTGTTCATTGTTCGTGCACGTGTACAACAGGAACTGAGCCCTTGGATCCACATGGGCCAAGAGGAGATGCGCAAGGAGCAGGACTGTGAAGCAGCCAGCGAGCCGCCTCCCATCGTGCTTGCCCCTTGAAGTCAGATCTCTGCTTCTCAACCCAACTGCAGCATCAATCCCTTGGAGAGCTTTTAAAAAATACTTACTTTTGGGCCGGGCGCGGTGGCTCACGCCTGTAATCCTAGCTCTCTGGGAGGCCGAGGCGGGCGGATTGCTCGAGGTCGGGAGTTCGAAACCAGCCTGAGCAAGAGCGAGACCCCGTCTCTACTATAAATAGAAAGAAACTAATTGGCCAACTAATATATATAGAAAAAATTAGCCGGGCATTGTGGCACATGCCTGTAGTCCCAGCTACTTGGGAGGCTGAGACAGAAGGATCGCTTGAGCCCAGGAGTTTGAGGTTGCTGTGAGCTAGGCTGACGCCACGGCACTCACTCTAGCCTAGGCAACAAAGCAAGACTCTGTCTCAAAAAAAAAAAAAAAAAAAAAAACTTACTTTTGGGCCGGGCGCAGTGGCTCACGCCTGTAATCCTAGCACTCTGGGAGGCCGAGGCGGGAGGATTGCTCAAGGTCAGGAGTTCGAAACCAGCCTGAGCAAGAGCGAGACCTCGTCTCTACTATAAATAGAAAGAAATTAATTGGCCAACTAATATATAAAAAAAAAAAAAAAATTAGCCGGGCATGGTGGCGCATGCCTGTAGTCCCAGCTACTTGGGAGGCTGAGGCAGGAGGATCGCTTCAGCCCAGAAGATTGAGGTTGCTGTGAGCTAGGCTGACGCCACGGCACTCACTCTAGCCTGGGCAACAGAGTGAGACTCTGTCTCAAAAAAAAAAAAATACTTACTTTTGGAGCACACACCTAGAGATTTTTATTGTACCAGCCTGGGGTGGACCCAGGTTGCCCAGGTGATTTTCGTGTGTAGCCAGCACTGACGACCCCGCTCCACCGCACAGATAGCAATGGGGTGAGCTGCAACGGGGGACTAGGAAGCAAAATATCTGTGACAGATCAAAATCCTGACCCTTTAAAGGTATTTGTCTCCTAACTTTCTTTGGGCTTTCCCTTCGTGTTTAAGAAAAGTCCACCTCAGCTGTGCTTAGAGAAACTAAGGAAGAGAAAGGCATGTCTACTCATGCCAAGGCACCATTTTAAAGATGCCTTAATAGAGTACACCCTGGTCCTGTCTTGTTGGTCATTGAAGGGCGATGACCTCAAGCAGATGATAAACTTCCGGGTCCAGAGTCAGAGCCAAGATCGAACACATCTGCTCCCCTTAGAAGGTCTCTCTCGGGTCTTTAATGTGTTCTTTGTTTGAGGGCATCTTTATTGTCATTCAAAGGCACTAGAGACCATTTGTTTACAAGGTACATTTAAGATCTTAAGAGAACAAGACAAAAAGGGCTCTCCCCTTCAGTAGTCCCTCTGTCTCCATCCCACACTCCAGCACTCACAGCAGGGCACGGGTAGGACCCAGTGGTGCTAGAGGACTGACAGTGAAGAGGGTTTCTCTCCCCGAGCACAGTTTAACCATCCCCCGGAGCAGGCAGCCCAGGACAAGACAGTCACCTCCTCCCCAGCAGAGCTGAACCACACTCTTCCTCATTCTCCTTTACTCTCTGCTGTTCAATCCCAGAACTCCAGCCCTTTAGTGTGCTTCTTTGTATTAAAGTCCTACTGCCCACTACCTAGCAGAGTCACGGTTCACAGAAGATGGGCAGTGAATGTTTGTTGAATGAATGAATGAATGAATGAATGAATGAATGAATGAAATCATCTAAAGTGTTTATCCCCATCCCACCCACCTACTGACGGCCTTACCTGGTATCCCCAGCTCCATTCCCGCCAAGGTAGCTATTTTCTCTTTCCCCAGACCAGGTGCATGTGGCTGAGAGATTCACTAAGAGATCTGCCTCTGCCTAAGGTGGGTGGGTGAAGGAGTGGCCCTACTTAGTTCCATTCCAAGTGAGTGGAGCCAACAGCCCCACTCAACTAGCATTGCCCTGTAGGCACAACAAAGAGTGGCAAGATAAGTGAAGCTTTAAAGGTTGTCCTTCTTGACATAAGTTATTTTTAGAGTAAAATAACTATTATTTATTGACTTGTATAGCATGGACTGAACATGTGGTGAAATAATCTAGTCTGAAGCATGAGTCAGATTGCAATTAAGGCAATAGAGAAATTCATTCTAAATTCCTTGGTTAGGAGGTGATTAAAATCTCATCTATGGTACTGCAATAAACACATAATTTCATTTTTTATTACCACAAAAATAAAATGGAAAGGCAGAAATATGCACACAAGAATGTTAGAAATAAATTCCATGGAGACAAAAATCAACAACTTCTGTCAGGCAACACAAGATGTGCATTCCATAGAGGCCTCCTGTCTAAATATCAAACAGACCCATCACACTTGTCCAGAACAGAGATATTACACTCATGGTTCAAGTGTATTTCTTGTATTTCTTGAGTGCCATAAGCACAACTTCTCTCAGTTTGAAAAAAAATATATAATTTTTAAAAGGGATTAGGAGAAGGCATTTTACTTTTGTCTGTTAGTTTCAGCAAAACTTGTCACTACTTGGAATATGAAATAGCACTTTAGCCACAAGTTAGAGAAAGATAATGCTAGCTTGGCATTTGCTCTTATATAGCTGTTCCTTGCTGGAAAAAAAAATGTGCATGACATGTCCAGCACATAGCAGGTCTTTTACAAATGTCAGCTCCCTTGCCTTTTCTTATATTCATCTCCTCTGCCCAATAAAAATCTTTGCAAAGAGCTAAGATGCTGACCTTTAAGGATTCTGAGGATGATTATTTAGAACATGACTGAAAAAGAGGCCCAGGAGTTATATTGACTTACTCAAAGTCATACAGCAAATAGGTGTTTTTGAAAGAAAACTTCAACTCTTCTCCTAATGCCTGGCTAATGACTATGTAGTTGGTTCACCACAAAGTTTGTGGCTTTCTTCCTGAAAGCATTCATGTAGGACCGCAGGTAATGTTCAGAGAACAGTATCTAAGGATGAATGTGTGTGTAGCTATGATGTAAAACCACATGGGAACATAGGTCTACATACCTCACAATATAAATTTACCCTAACTAAACAGTTATTTATTAAAAACATAATGCATTATGCCTTCACCATCAAATCATCATTCAGGGCAGCTGGGTGTTCTTATGCATTCATGCTCATACCTAAACGTATTCAAGCTTTTAAATTTAGACGAGATCAGAATTATTCAGATCAGCAAGATGGCCATCTGCTTTCAAGCATACAGCTGCTAGCCTTTAAACAGCAACTTTCCATGATTCATAACTTATTCATCTCAGGATGCACTCAGACATCTGCTTTATCATCAATTCAGCTTATCATAGCATTTTGCTTTAAAGTTTCATAACCTCTACCCAGGTAACACAGTGATCCAGTAAGTCAGTCTTTTTCCACAGAAAGAATCAACTGGAATCAACTGTATAGGTACCCATGCCTGATGGTCCACTCTTGAGATCATACACATGAAAATGCATATAAAATACACATTATCAGTCATTCCCCTCTAAAACAACAATAACATCAGTAGTAGCTTCCATTTAGCCTACTAAGGGTCAGACACTTCCTCTTATCTTCATCACCACTCTGGAAAACAGATACTACGATCTTCATTTTACAAACAAGCAAATCAGCAAGAATGAATGATCTACCCAATGCCACAAACTGTGAAAATGGCAAAAACGAGTTGTTTGAACCCAGAAACCCAGATCTATCTGTTCCCAAACTCAAGCTTATACAGCCAACTTTGCCTCATACTTGAATTGCTATGGACTAACCAAAACATTCTCATCAGTTTTCTAGAGGAGAGAATATACTTAGGCCAATACCATTTATTTCCAACCCAAGAGAGCTCTTGCATGTAGCCCCTAGTTAATATAAATGCTTTGAAAACTAGAAAGCACTGAGTAAATTTATTGGTTCTTTGTACTCTTCTGGACAGCTTTTGGCAGTCCCAGCTGTCTATTCTTTTACTTTCCATCACTGACAGGAGGAGTCAGGAGCAGATAAAGAATCCAGGAAGTATGCAAGGACAGAGTCTGTTTCTCTGTGGTCAGAAAGAAGAGCATCTTATGTATTCTAAGTTGTAAGAAGAGGTGCTTAATACACAAAGGATTCTCTCTAAAGGGTACTAGTTCTATCAAGTGCACATGTTTTTCATTTTAACTCTGTGTGCGAATTGTTTATTGCTTCCTATGTATTTAATTGCTATGTTTTGTATAGAAAATGAGTGGACCCAGTTTCATGGTTCTGCAACCTAAAATAGGTCAGACATTTCAATCCTCACTTTTATTATCTGGAAAAAAATGGAAATAATGGCACCTTTAGCTCTATGTATTTTTTAAAAATGATACGTATAAGACAACTGAATGGCATGACAAGATGAAAATAGTACATTGTGTAAACAATCACATAAAAATAATATGCATGTCAGGATAATCCTTTTGTTTAAAAAAAGGGAGGAAATATATTCACTGAGACAAGGACTGGGAAGTTATATACAAAATATTAGCAGTGATTACTACTGGATGATATTGTGAGTGACTTTTATTTTTTTCTTTTTGATTAGATATGCTTTCTAAAATTTCTACAGCTCTAACAACAAAAAGTTTCAAATGACGAAATATAATTTAATTTAAATTGATAATGAGGAATTAGAAAATAAGGTAATTATACAAGAAAAACACGTAGGCAGTATTCAACTTAAACTGCCTTAAAAAATCTATGCATTTAATTAAAAACAAGATACAACACGAACCCCACGTTGCATATGATAATAAAGGTAGTTTAAAAGTAAAAGAATGGAAAATGATACACGGTTACTCTCATTACTCACAGTAATTATGTTATATAAAGTTGCTGGAAATGAATTAGATAATATGGAATCATTGTTCTTGGGAAAAATACAGGGTTAGGTTCCTGTGAGCCTCTATCACAACATTTTTGTCAACTGAGTAACAAATGCATAACCTTATTTTGTGTGTGTTTCTGTTTAAAGACATTTTATTGAATATATGATGTTGATTCATTAACATTGAACTCACAACCAATAGCACTACCACTCATTCCTGAATCAAGCTTATCTAACACACATGTCTTCTCCATAAGGCACATCACAGCCTTCTTGTGCTTGGAAACACAATACAGCACCTCAGCACTACAATAAGGGCCATTTTTAACAGTGAAATCACCAACAAAAAGCACAAACATGTGAAACACATAGCAATAATAGAGCACAAAAAGGAAACTTATTTATAGCATCAGAGCTTAACTGAAGGAAGAATGTCCAACCTCAGCTGGGTGAACATCTGTGTCAGGTGACTCAAACTTTTTGCCACTCTGCATATGCCTCAGAATGACAGCAAAAGTGTTGCACTCATTTGAGGGTTACAAATAAATTTTAGGGAGTAGGCAAATTTGCAGAATGGAATTCACAAATAATGAGGACTCACTGTATTATGCAAACATTAATCAAAAGAAAGCTGGATTTAACACCAGTCAGAATAGACTTTAGAATAAGGTTAGCATAAAAAAAGAGGGACACTACCTAACAACAAAATGGTGAACTCACCAAGAAGACACAATAATTTCAAGTATATATGGATCTAATAAGAAAGCTTCAAAATAAAACAAACAGTAATAAACCTAAAAGATAAATAGAAAAATCCACAAATTTTGCTAGAGGCACTCCTTTCCCAGGAACCAATAGACCAAGTAGGCTGAATATATCAGCAAGGATGTAGAAGAAATGAACATCTTCAACCAATTGTATCAAACTGACATGTATAGAGTATTCCACTGAAAAAGAGCAGAATACACATTATTTTCAGCCAGGCATGATGGCTTATGCCTATAATCCTAGCACTTTGGGATGCCAAGCTGAGAGGATCACTTGAGGCCAGGAATTCAAGACCAGCCTGAGCAACATAGAGAGACCCCATCTCTACAAAAAATACAAAAATTAGCTGGGCAAGGTGGTGTGTGCCTGTAGGCCTAGCTACTCAGGAGGATGGGCCAGGAGGATTACTTGGGGCCAGGAAGATTGCTTGATCCCAGGAGTTTGAGGTTGCAGTGAGCTATGATGATGCCACTGCACTCTAGCCTGGGCAGCCAAGCAAGACCCTGTCTCAAAAAAACCCCTGAAAATGAACAAAAAAAACCCACGTTATTTTCAAGTGCCTGTGAAAAATTCACTAAGATAGACCATATTCTGGATGATAAATATATCTTACCAAATTTAAAACTATTGACATCATAGAAAGTTTATTCTCTGATAATGATAGAATTTAACAATAAATCAATAAAAGAAAGATATCTAGGTAATCCCCAAGTAACTGGAAACTAAGCAACACACTTCTCAATAATCCATGGAACAAAGAAGAGGTCTCAAGGGAAATTAGAAAATGTTTTGAAATGAATGAAAATGAAAATATATCAAATTTTTTCAGACACTCTAAAGCAATGCTGAGATGGAAATTTATAGCATTAAATACTTATATTAGAAAAAAGAATGACCTCAAATAAAAGTATAAGTTTTATCTTAAGTCTAGAAAACAAAAAGTAAAATAAAGTCAAAGCAAGAAGAAAGAAGGAATAAAGAACAGAAATCAATAAAATCAAAAACAGGAAAAATAATAAAGAAAATCAAACCATAAAGATGTTTCTTTGAAAAGGATTTAAAAAATAAATAAACCTGTAGCCAAATTGACAAAGAAAAATAGATAAAAGACACAAATTACCATATTAGGAAGAAAGGGGGATATCTTAGTCTGTTTTCTGCTGCTATAACAGAATGCCACAGACCCACTGTGTAATTTGTAAAGAGCAGAAGTTTATTTGGCTTATGGTTCTGGATGCTGGGAAGTCCAAGAGCATGGTGCTGGCATCTGGCAAGGATCATCTCATGGTAGAAAGGTGGAATGGGGAAGTAAACATATGAGACAGAGAGAAATGGGGGCCAAACTTATCCTTTTATCAAGAGCCCACTCTTATGATAACTAACCCACTCCTGTAATAATGGCATTCATCCATTCACAAGGGCAGAAGCCCCATGACCTTATCACCTCTTCAAGGTTCTACCTCATAATATGTTACGGTGGCCATTAAATTTCAACATGAATTTTGGAAGGAATATTCAAACCATAGCATTCTGCCCCTGGTCCCTCAAAACTCATGTCCTTCTCACAATGCAAAATGAATTCATTTCATCCCAATAGCCCCAAAGTCTTAATTTATTCCAGTATCAACTTAAAAATCCAAAGTCCAAAGTCTTATTTAAATCAGATACAGGTAAGACTCCAGGTGTGATTTATGCTGAGGCAAATTTCATTTAGCTGTTAGCCTATAAACTCAAAACAAATTATCCACTTCCAAAATACAATGGTGAGACAGGCATAGGAAAGCTATTCCCATCCCCAGAGGCAGAAATAAGCAAAAAAAAAAAAAAAAAAAAAAAAAAAAAAAAAAAAAAAAAAAAAAAATGGAAACTGGCCCCATGTAAGTGAAAAACCCAACATGGAAAACAACACTAAGTCTTAAAGTTGGAGAAGAGTTTCCTTTGACTCCATGCCCTGCACTCTGGGCACACTAGGGCAGGAGATTGGCCTCCAAGACCTCAGGCAGCCTCTTCTCCATGGTTTTGCTTGGCTCAGCCCACACTTTAGCTATCTCATGTTGGAGTCCCTTGCCTGTATCTCTCCCAGGCTGACATTGCACACTGGTACTTCTGCAGTTTTGTGGTCTCAGGGGTGGCCCCACTTATATGGCTCTACTAGGCATTACCCTATAGTGACGACTCTCTGTGGTGGCTCCATTTCTGTGGCAAGTCTCTGCCTGGGCACTCAGGCTGTCCACGACATCCTTTGAAATCTAGGTGGAGAAAGCCATGCCAACAAAGCACTTGCATTTTGTGTATTTGCAGAATTAGCATCATGTAGATGCCATCAAGGTTTACAACTTATAACTTCTGGAGCAGCAGGTTGAGCCACACCCAAGTCCACTTGTGCCACAGCTGAGGCAGCCAAAAATCATGCCCTGGAATGTGGGGAGCAGAGACCCAAGGCAGCTCTGGGCACCAAACCTTTCCCCTGAAACCATTCTGCTTATAGTTCTTACAGTCTTATAGTTCTGTGCCTGCAATGAGATGGACAGCCTCAGAGATCTTTGAATGCCTGCAGAGTGTTTCTCCCACTGTCTTTTTTAATACCACCTGATTCCCTTCTATACATAATAACTTTTTTAGGAAATAGTGACTTGGCCACACCCTCAACATTCTCTACCAAACATTTTTTCATTCTTTACATGGCTAGGCTGCAAATTTTCCAAATTTTCTGCTCTGCTTCCCTTTTAATTATAAATGCTGTCTTTAAGCCTTCCCTTTCCTATTGGATCTCACTGTTTGTGCAGTTAAAAGTAACCAGGTCAAATAACCTGGTTCATCACTCTTAAATTCTGTTTGCCATAAAGCCCTCAGGCATGGACACAATTCAGGCACGGTCTTTACTACTTTATAACAAGGATGGCCTTTGCTCCAGTTTCCAATGCCTGGTTCCTTGTTTCTATCTGAAATTTTATCCTTTACCACCCATATTTCTATCAACATTATAATTATAACTACTTAAGTAATCTCTGAAAAGTTTCGGACTTTCTCCACAGTTCTCCTTTTCTTCTGAGACTTCACCAGAATTTCCCTTAATGCTCTGCTCAGAGGAGTACAGGTTCTTTATAGTCAGTTTCTCCAAATTTTTCCAGCCTCTACCCATTACTCAGTTCCAAAGCTGCTTCTATACTTTGAGGTATTCGTTGTAGCAACAGCTCTACTTCTCAGTACCAATTTTCTGTCTTAGTTCATTTCATGTTGCTATAATAGAATACCACAGACTGGGTAATTCACAAAGAGAAGAAGTTAATTTGGTTCACAAATCTGGATGGTGGCAAGTCCAAGAGCATGGTGCTGGCATTTGGCAAGGGTCAGCCCATGGCAAAAGGTAGAAGACAAAAGTAAGTGCATGAGATAGAGAGAGAAAGGGCCTGCATTTATGCTGTCATCAGGAGCCCACTCCTGTGATAACTAACCCACTCCTGCAATAATGGCATTAGTCCATTCATGAGGACAGCACCCTCATGACCTAATCATTTTAAGGTCACACCTCTTAGCACTGTTACAATGGCAATTAAGTTTCAACATGAGTTTTAGAGAAGACATTCAAACCACAACAGGGGCTATCACTACAGAGCCCATGCATATTAAACAGATATTAAGACAATATTACAAATAACTCTATTCATATAAATTCAACAAATTAAATGAAATGGGCCAATTTCTTAAAAAGCTACCAAAACTCAATCAGTTTAGCAAAATAGTCCGATATCTATTTTAAAAATTGAATTCATAGTTAAAGACCACCCTACAAAGAAAACTCTAGGTCCAGATGCTTGTACTGGTAAACAAAACATTTAAAGAATAAATTATACTATTTGTCTTAGTGTGGGATGCTATAACACAAACGCCATAAACTGGGTGGCTTAAACTTCAAACGTTTCTTTTACACAGTTCTAGAGGCTGGGAAGTCCAAGATCAATGTGCTAGCCAATTTGGTTGCTATTGTGAGGGCCCCCTTCTTAATTTGCAAGTGGACTCCTTCTCCCTGTATTCTCACCTGGCAGAAAAAGAGATAATCGCTTTTGTGTCTCTTCTTATAAGGACAATAATCACATTTATTAGGACTCCACCCTCATAACTTCATCTAGCTCTTAATATCTCCTAAAGGCTCCCACCTACAAATGCCATCACATTGGAGGTTAGGGCTTCAACACATGATTTGGTGGTGGGAGGCATAAATACTCAATTCATAGCACCATTCTAAATCATCATTTCCAGAAAATTGAAGAGGAGGAAACACTTTCCATCTCATTTATGAGGTAATCATTACACTGATACCAAGCCAGAAAAATAGGGTGCAGGAAAAGCAAACTACAGTCCAATATTCCTCATGAACATTGACACAAAAATTCTCAACGATATATTAGCAAGTCAAATCCCTCAGTGTATACAAAGAATAATACATCATGACCAAGTGTTATCTCAGAAATATAAGACTAGCTCAGCATTTGAAAATTAATCAATGTAATCCATCATATTCCCAATCTAAAAAAGAAAAATGACATTGTCATATCATTAGAAGCAAAAAAAAATTTGACAATATTCAACATCTATTGATAACAAAAACTCCCAGCAAACTAGGAATAGAAGGAAATTTGCCTAATCGAATAAAGAGTATCTACCAGAAAACACCAAAACTACAGGCAATATCATACATAATGGTGAAAGAATGAATGCTTTCCCCTAAGATTGTAACCAAGGTAAGAATGTCTACTCTTACTACTCCTACTTAATCTTGTACTAGAAGCCCTCATCTGTGCAAACAGGCATAAAATTGGAAAATAAGAAATAAAACTGTCCCTATTTGAAAATAACATGATCACATGTATAAAAACATCCTAAGAAATCTACAATATAGCTCCTACAACTAATGAGAGAGTTAAGCAAGCTCATATGAACAAAGTTGACATCCAAAAATCAATATTTCTATACTAGCAACGAATGTTTGGAAGCCAAAGTTGAATCATTGTTACATTTATAGTAGCTCCCACCAAAACATATAATTAGGTATAAATACAACACAACATATGTAATCTCTGTATGCTGAAACTATAAAATATTGATCAAAGAAATCAAAGAAGATCTAAATAAATGAAGAGACACATCATGTTCATGGATTGGAGACAACATAGTTAAGATAGTCATTCTCTACACATTGATCCCTAGAATTCAGGGAATTACATCAAAGTCTAAGTACGATTTTTAGGTAGCTAAAGGCAAGCTGATTCTAAAATTTATATGGAAAGGTAAAGGAACTATAGTAGCCGAAACAATTTTGAAAAAAAATTTAAAAGTTGGAGAATTCGTACTACTTGATTTTAAGACTTACTACAGGTTGAATATCCCTTACCTGAAATGCTTAGGACAAAAAGTGTTTTGGATTTTGGATTTTTTTTCAGATTTCAAAATATTTGCATATGCATAAAGAGATACCTTGGGAACAGAACCTAAGTCTAATAAGCACAAAATTCATTTATGTCTCATAAACCTTATATACATAGCCAGAAGGTAATTTTATACAGTATTTTTAATAATATTGCAGATGAAGCAAAGTTTGTATTAAGTATTTATGTGTGGAATTTTCCACTTGTGGCATCATGTCAGTGTTCAAAAAGTTTTGGATTCTGGAGCATTTCAGATTTCATATATTCAGATTAGGGATGTTCAATTTCTATAAAGCTACAATAATCAAAACAGTGCCAGACAAAGATGAATAAAACAAAAGAAAGAGGCTAAAAATAGACTCTCACAAATATAGTCAATTAATTTTCAACAAATTGCAAAAGCAATTCAGTGGAGAAATATTATCTTTCCAATAAATGGTATTAGAATAATTGGACATGCATATGTAAAAAAATAAACCATGACTTATAATACCCACCATACCCAAAAATCAACACAAAATTAATTATAGATCTAAATGTATAATTATAAAACTTTTAGAAGAAAACATGAGGAAAAAATCTTCAAGACCTTGGGTTAGGCAAAAGTTTTTAGATATGATATTAAAAATATAAACTATTTTAAAAATCAATTAGGCTGCATTAAAATTAAAAACTTTTGCTCTGAAAAAAGACACTGTTAAAAAAATAAAAAGTCAAGCCACAAACCAGGAGAAAATATTTGCAAATCCCATATTTGACAACAGAATGTATAAAAAAATTCTCAAAACTCAACATTAAGAAAACAAACACCCCCAAAAAATGGGCAAAAGATTTAAACAGATACTTTATCAAAGAAAATAGACATATGGCAAATAAGCTTATGAAAAAAGATTCAGTATCATTAGTCATTAAGGAAATGGAAATTAAAACGACAATTAATACCATTATATGCCTATTAGAATGACAATGATAGAGAGCAACTAGAACTCTCCTACATTGCTGGCGGTAATGCAAAGTGGTACAGCCTTCCTAGAGAACAGTTAAGCATGTACTTACCATAAGACCCAGCAGTCCCAAGCCTAGGTATTCCCCCTAAACAAATGAAAATCTATGTTTACACACACATATAGAAATACTTAACCTGGCTTTATTCATGATTACCAAAAACTCAAAACAACCTAAACACCTTTCATTAAAGGCAGGAATAAACAACTGTGGGCACATTCATAAATGGAATATTACTCAACAAGAAAAAGCAATGAACTCTTTATACACTGAACACATTATGCTGAGTGAAATAAACTAGTCTTAAAAAGCTACACACTGCATGCAATGGTCTGAATGTTTATCCCCCCTCCCCAAATTCATATGTTGAAGTCCTAATCCCCAAGGTGATGGTTTAGTAGATGAGGCCTTTGGGAGGTACTTAGGTCACAGAGGCAGAACATTCATGAAACGGATTAGCACCCTTTTGAAAGAGGCCTGAAAGATATCCCTTGCCCTTCTGCCATGTGAGACAAGAGTGAATCTGCCAGCACCTTAGTCTTGGACTTCCCAGTCTCCAGAACCATAAGAAATATGTAAACACTCATATAATTATATGTCCAAAACATCAATTTCATAGTATTATATTTTGTAAATTAATACATGAATGAAAGTAAAAAAAGAAAGACTATGCCAACAGAAGAGATTTTATTGTGTTGGCAGATTGTAAATTTCAAAATTAAGACAGTCTGCTATATAATTTATTTATTTATCAATCTCTCAGTAATTGGTTAAGAAGTTTATATAAGTGAATAAAACTTGTAGCTACCTTTCAATAAATATGTTATTAAATATCTTTGATAGCTCTCTCTAGAAATATTGGTGCCAAATGTTCCTCAAACTGAACTTAGATGTTAAGGGGCTGGCTGTCTAATGGCTTACAATTGTACCATTTTTAATCCTCCATGACTTCTTTGTTATCATACCTCGCCTAATTTATATGCAAGAGAAGAAATATCTTTTTTGACAATGTATCTGACTTGAAGACAATCCAAACAAGTCAAGTATGTATTAGGGCCATCCACAAGAGAGGTACATTAATCCCTGAATTATACACTAATCACTGGGAGAAGTGGGAAATAGCCCAGAGATAAGGAAACCTCTGTCCTCACTTTATTCCTCATGCTCTATCCCATATTAGCTTTTCCTCAAAGGAGGAGTTACTAACTAATCTGATTGTCTTTGAGTTAAACTATGACATTGAAAATACATTTGAAATTGTGAGCATATCCCTTTTCTCTTCCTGGAATTAGGCCAAGAAGTATCCTGACATTCCCTTCTGTACTTTTTCATCTCTAATACCAATGGGCAGTGGTCTTTCTTCTTTCTTCCACTCTGATTTTACTATAAATTGATAAGAACACCTTGATATTCCCCCACAAAACCAAGAACACCACATGGAAATTTGAGACATCTCCTCCCAGAACTATTTTTTTCTCCTAAATGGAAGATTTTGCTATACCCACAGATGAAATAACCTGGTCAGTTTAGTATTATGGGGCAAACATATTTCTCCATATTGGTTATGTCACCCTCTCTCCTTCGGCCTCGGTAATATGCATCTAAATCTTCTCATGTTGTTGTAGAAATTTTCCACCTTTACTTTGGGAGAATCAGAGGAGGAAGAATAGAATGATTTAGGAAAAGGAAGCAAGGGGGTCTCATTTTGGCCTTTAGCCTAAGTCATATGCCTCATCTTAGTTTAACCTCTATTTAGGTTATATGTGTTACTTACAGAAAAATTAATACATTTATACTTTATAGCTCACTTAACTGTTAATGATTTTGTATACCTCCCTTAGAGGAAAGAAGAAATGAGTGATGGGCTTCAGGTAACCAAATCCTTAAAAATTAGTAGTCATGGCCTCTTATCTTTAAGGAGTTTAAAAACCGGTGTGTAAGACATTTAAACCTTCTTAAATGACAAAAGTCCAGGCATGGTGGCTCATGCCTGTATTCCTAGCACTCTGGGAGGCCAAGGTGGGAGGATCCTTTGAGCTGAGGAGTTTAAGACCAGCCTGAGCAAGAGGGAGACCCTGTCTCTACTTAAAATAGAAAAAATTAGCTGGGCGTGGTGGCACGTGCCTGTAGTCCCATCTACTGTGGAAGTTGAGGCAGTAGGATTGCTTGAGCCCAGGAGTTTGAGGTTGCTGTGAGTTAGGTTGATGCCATGGCAGTCTAGCCCAGGCAACAGAGTGAGACTCTGTCTCAAAAAAAATAAAAAATAGTAAAAAAAAAAAAACTTCTTAAATGACAAAGTCTGCTAATAATATAATAAAGAGGAAAAGTGTAGGATTGAATTGTCTGCCCTATGCAAACTGAGAAACCACCCCAAGACCCTGCCCAACTTAAGCCCTGTTTTTTATAATCCATAGACTACCTGAAACAAGAAAATGCAAGGATACTTTATAGCACATGATAAGAGTGAATCTCAATTTGGGTTATACAAAGTCCTATTCCAGTTCTCCCTCTTCCATGTACTTCTGGACTAAAACTTACTTTATAAATCTCTGTCACTTTTCACCTTTGCCTTAAGGTAAGCAGGAAGTCAGGAGAACCATTCAAAGGCAGACCAGTTAGCTGAGGCCAGTCCAGAACTATACCTCAGGGTTCTTGCTTCCCTTTGCCAAAAATCCAAAAAGCTCCAACATGCTTTGAAGAGTACAGTACCCGCTGACCCAATTTTGTGAATAGTTCATTGTTAATTTGTTGTTATATTTATCTTGGCTTATATGATACCCTTTTAGTAATTTTGGAGTGATCTTAGAAAATGACCCTATTCCTTCCCTTCCTAGCTGTTAGGGTTAGTTGGAGGAAAGGGGTGGGAGAGTATTTCCTTTAACTAGTACAAAACATCTGGATTCCCAGATTATAGAGGTTTAGAAGAGCAATATACGAGAAATGAGGTTGTAGTGCTGAAAATCTGGCAGAGTTCAAAAGCAATTCATTGTTATGGCTTTCTTGCAGAATAATACATACCATTATATGAATTAGAAAATATGATCTGTAGATGAGAAAGTAAGTTGACACAATATTGTTACTACCTTGTTCAAATGGCCCTAAATGCTCATGATTTTTCAAGAGAACCTCAAAATTGAAAACTAATTTTAAAAATGTTTCCCCACAGGTTTCTTCTATATCTGTCCTATCCAGGTCAATTTATGCCATCTCGGACAGTGATGAATAACTTCTACTTTCCCCACAGAGAAAAATACTAATGTAAAACTTGAAAGTAAAATGGAAAAGCAAAATCCTATCCAAATTGTGGGCTACTTAAACCAACTCAGTCCACTCCAGAAATCCCCCACTGTCCATTACCCTTACCCACGATCTTGCTTTTAGAAACTACCTAGTTAACATGACCCAAAGACCCCAACTCTTGGGCAACACCACCCCAACCCTCACCTCAGAAGTGGAATGACATGCTGTGCCTCTAGCTACATTTGGGCTTGGACCAAAAAGCAGCTACCCCTGAAGCTGGTGAGACATTTTGTCAGGAAGAAATGCTCTGGGAGAAAGGAACAGAATGTGAGGTCAGAAAAGCTCCATCTGAGACTGACAAGCTTATCTGGAATCAGCCCCCCTGGGGTGGTAAAATGGGAAGATACTCCTTAACTCTCTGGGCAATCAGAAGATCAAATGAGATAACAGCATGAAAGCATTTTGTAAAGTGTTAAGTACTTTATAAATGCAACAAAGAGCTGTTTTCCAACTTCACTGTTCCTGTGTTGATGGAATGTCCTTCACTATGTAGAACAATTTCTTCCCTTCAGTTATTTGGGACGGACATCAGAAAGCCTCCTGGGCATTCCCCTAAGAGTCACTGCCTGCGGTGAGCGTCAGAGCTGAGGGACACCCATTCCAGCCTGCCCAGCCAGCTCCCCAGCCGGGAGGGAGGGGGCTGACTTCCTCCTCTCAAGTTTTGCTAATTGCATCTTTTGAAGCCCACGCTCAATTCTTCCTTTTAAAAAATGCATTATGCCTTTCCTCCTCAGCTATCTGAGACTTGACCACAGCAAATGCATACCAACCTCTCAAGTTAAAGACCTGTAAGAAAGCTGGAGAGTTCTAGGCCCGGCTACTCTTCCCCACTCCCTGCTTTCCACAGCAGTCCTTAATGAAAACAGAAACCACAATTTGAGAGAGAGAAAAGACTTTGTATCTACCCCTAGAGACGGCGCTGGACGTTCACAGTGACCTCACTTTCCCGCTGCTTCCTCGCTCAGCCTGACCTCACCGTTGCACACCCCTAGGTCTTCCCCCAGGGGGGCGCACTCAAATGCGCACGGCACACGCCCATAAGCCGGTCAACTGCAGACAAATCTGACTCTCCGCCAACTTGTAGCCATGGATAGCTGCAAAAGGACTGAGGTCCTTCACTGTCTGCTCCAAAAAGACACTGCAACCTCCAGCGGCGCCGCAGTAGCTGTCTGTGTGCTGCAGCCTCCGGCTGGAGTTTCAAGTCTAATTCCTTAAGGAGTATCGCTCCTCTCTGCCCTTCATCCTCCTCCCCTGGCTTCGCCCACTTCGCCTCCTTCTCCTCGGGGGGCTGGGAGGAGCCGGGTTACTTTGCCACTTCTGCGAAGGGGGAAGTAGCCGTGAAGGGGGTCCCCCTCCCCAAGTAGCCCGAAGCCCACTACTCTTTGTCCCACCTCTCGACTCTCCCGCCCGTGTAGGGCCAGTGCTGCTGGCGAAGGTCCCAGTTCTCAAGGTGCCTGAGCTTAGAGGGGGTGTGGAGGGGCCAGGTGGGAAGAGCGGCGGGACGATGGCGAGGAAGGGCTCGAGGGTGTTAGAGGACAGCTGGGGCGGGATTGGGGAGAAGGGCGAAGGCGACGCACCCAGGCACTCTCCCGCCCCTTGCGCGCAGATAGTAACTCCGGCACGCGCAGTCGGGCGTACCGGAAAGGCCTTTTCTCCCTATCCTCTCCCTTCTCCTCCCCGCTCCCCGCCTGGACACCTGGCGAAAAAGCAAGGTGCGGGTGTACCTGGAGCGAACACCATGATTTCCTCCAGCCGCTGCGCCCCTAGATTAAGAGAGAAAGACAGGCAGGCGGAGGACGGGAGGACGGCCGGGACGTGGCGGGTCGGGCGCCGGAGGGCGCGCACGGCGCGGGCGGGACGGTCAGCACCTCGGACAGCTCCCGCCGCGCGATCCCGGGCGGCTGCTCCAGCGGCCGCGGCGCCGGCCTGCACAGCGCCCCGCTGCGCCCGCGGCCACCGCGGCGGCGCGAGGACGAGACCGAGTCCCCGCTCAGGGCATCCCTCATTCCGGGGCCAGCGCGGCGCGCACTGCCGCTCGGGGAGCGAAGCACTTCCACCGCTTCCACGGGAGGAAGGACGGAAGAGGAAGAAAGAGAAAGGTAATTGCCCGGCTTCCCGGCAGGGGGACAGCTAATTGCTTCTAATTACCTGCTGTCGCTCGCCCCCGTGGATATTGGACTGACATTTATGATAGGTTTGTCTTTTTTTTTTTTTTTTTTTTTTTTTTTTGTAAGCTCAAAGAGCTTTACTCTCGAGGCCGACTCTGAGTTCTCTGAGTTGGGCTGGCTCTGAACAGAGGGGAGGGGCCGCCAAGTTAATCCGTCCTTGGGGTCCGTGAGTCTTCTCTCGCGAGTCTCAGTCTTCTCTTAACGTCAAGAAGAGAGCAGGAGGGAAGGACAGAGTGACTTTGGAGAGCTTGAGGAGGGCACCGCTCTCGGGCCCAGCTCCCAGGCCGCACATCTGGCCCTGAGATATCCTAAGCCTGAAGGTCTCCAAGGTCATCACTGTAGAGAAAGCAAGATCAGCCAGGGCGGAGGAAAGAGAGCTCAGGGAGGCAGGTCTCCTCCATCAACAAACTCACACACCCTCTCCAAGAATGAGTCAGTAGAGTCCCCTTCAAGTGTGAGAACAGCTCTGAGACCGATCAAGAAACATCAATGCTTCCCTTGCCCTCACTCAACAGAAAACCGTGCCCCCCGCCCCACGCCATGCGTGCAGTTCTGCCCTAATGGTGCTGGAACATGCCTCACACTCACTTCATGCTCCTAATCCCTTGCTCATTTCAAAGTGTCTATTCCCCGGAGTAAAGCTTGTGCAGTGCGCACAGCCCACACTAGATGTCACTCAGCTTGAAACAGGTCCATATGGGTTACAAACCCAAAGCCACACAGAGTCCTCCAGCCTCAAAGGAGATGTCAGTTGCTTTGGATTTTATCCCCTATTTTTGTAGCTGAATACGGTTTTCCAAGAACAAAGGTGATTAGGGTCATCTCCAGTGTTATGGGGTTTCATCTCTTGCACTTCTCCCTGGAAAACATAACTCTTCTGAAAATACAGTATTTCTTAATAATTTGCTTGGCAGAGCTGTAAGTTAAACAGTCTTTTGGCAAATATAAAGCGTTCAAATAGCCTCGTTGGCACTGGTTGTGTTCAAAGCCATCTGATAGATTGAAAATGCAAATAGTTTTACAGCTCTTGAACCACAGTTGGGATGGAGGCAGATGGGCAGCCTCAACATAACAGGATCAGTGCTGCTCTCAGCACCTGGCTCAGCACAGGCTTGAGCAGATGGGGCCTGCCTCAGCAGCAACAAGATGCACGCCACCCATGGGCAGGTTGAAGTGTGTGCATGGCAGGAGGAGTCCTCTCACTTCCCCAAGTCACACTAAAACCCTGAGACCAATGATGCTTCACTCTGCCTTCTTTCTTCATCACTCAGGGAAGTGTGAAACACATTTGAAGTAATCTTTGAATGAGAGGCCTCTTTCTTTCAACACATTCAAAAGGGCTCTCTTTTCAGCCCATATTTTTTAATGGGCTTTCTTCTCCTAAGGCATAAACAATTACCCATGACCAAGTTCAAGAAAAAGCAGTATGGAATAGGGACAGAAAAAAAAAACTTGGAATCAATCAGACTCAGACTCAGACCCACCATTTACTAGATGTGTGATCATGCATAAGTTACTTAACTCACCCTGTCTTGGCTACAATATAAGGATTAAGGTATCTTGAAAGTTTGTTGTGAGAATTACCTATGATATGGATTAATGGATTAATTAAGAGAGAGCACAGCCCCAATTAAACCCATTCCAAGAAATCACTGACAGCCTGGGAGCAGGTGACATCCTACAGCAGCGGTCCCCAACATTTTTGGTACCAGGGACTGCTTTCATGGAAGACAATTTTTCCATGGACCAGGGAGGGGGGTGATAGTTTTGGGATGATTCAAGTTCATTACATTTATTGTGCACTTTATTTCTATTATTATTACATTGTAATATATAATGAAATCATTATACAACTCACCATAGGTTGGGGACCCATGTCTATGGGAAAGCAAACAAAACATGTTAGATCAGTACTTCTCAAACATTAATGTGCATATGGATCCCCTGGGGATCTTGTTAAAATACAGATTATAATTCAGCAGATTAGGGTAGGTCCTGAGACTCTGCATTTTTAACAAGCTTCTGGCTAATGTCCATGCTGAAGGTGCTGTTAGTCTGTGGACTGTACTTTGAATAGCAAGGTATTAGATGTATCAGCATTTTATAAAGAAAGAAATTGCTTATATCTCTCTCACCCTCAGAGTTTATCTTTTTAAGCATTAAACAAAGAAGGGTCCCAGATGGATTCCCAGAGACCACAAAGCTAGACAGTAGCCAAGATGGTAGCAAAAAGAACAAATGCCTGAAAATGGTCCCAGAGCTCCTCAGGCTATTTGATTAGCTTCTTGTGGAAATAAGGGTAATATGATCCAATAGAAACCAGCACAATAGGTCAAGGACAGAAGAACAATCTCTCTACTCAGCCCCATCCTCAGCTATTTTCTGCCCTTCTTCCTTCCATCATCTCTTCATTTTCTCTACCCAATACTACTAGGCAGAGGACAGTATATTCCCAATCCAGTTTTTGCTTGTATATATTTTAGACAGAGCAATTAATTGTATTCCCAATAAACCCAAGACACTTCAATAATTTTTTTATTTTGCAGTTCATTTTAGCTATTTTACCAGTAAATTTTACATTCAACAATATTATCTTTAATTTTTACTATTACTGGAGTTATCGTTCTGTTAGTTTTATTTAAATACTTTAATAATGCTACTAGATGTTTTTATATCTTTAAATGTTAACATAAATTATCAATTTAACAACAGAATGCCTGGTAGGAAAAATGAAAGTTTCCTTTTATGCTACCATAATAAGAGCCAGATTGTTTTATAGACAATTTATCCAGTCTTGCCCCATAACTGAGGCTTAAGTCCTCAATAGTATTTCACCCCATCTCTATTTAAACACTTCCACTTAGTCACTTAGGGTGACTCACACTCTACTCTCTACTCAATTGCTTTTAAAGACAGCCGTCTCTCAGTGAGGCAGCCGCCACCACCACCACCTCATTCTGACTTCTAGTGTGGTCATTTCCAGACAGTGATGGGAATAATGATGGAAGCAAGAGAGTAAACAAGTGGGGCAACTTGGATGCCCCAACTTTCTTGCTCTTGTGCTGAGCCTACAAAACTGGGGTGCTCTTACTCCTAGGGATACTTGATAAGGTACTGGGTGAACTAGAAGGCACAGGAAGAAAAATTCACCTAATAGAACCTGTTATGTTACCTGATGATTTAGGATAATTTTCGTACAAAAGTGAATATGGATACATTATGAAGTAAAATGCAAAAGTCATATGACATATAAACATTAATTGGAGACTGCAAAGAAATCACCATAGGCAGATTACGGTTATACCTCTCAGACTTTTTCAAGTTTCCATCCATTCTCTGTAGCACTCATTTGTTCTACTCTGTCTTTAGAGCTTTAAACAAATAAAAAGTTTTGAAAACCCATCCTGAAACATTCCTACTGCCCCAATTATTTGTAGCACACCTTGGCTACACCCATACCCTAATTCTTTCCACTCCATATTCATTTTAAATACATTATTCAATCAACTAATAATAAAAAAATAAATTTTATCATGTCTGGAGATAGTTGACATAGATTGAAAAAGGTCATTTTCTTTATGAAGCATTAAACCCTGTTTCCAAAAGAAAGGGGGAATGAAAATAATGACTATATGACATTAAAAAAGAAATAAGAAATCTTAAAAATTTTGCAGGCTTGAAAAGTATAGGACAATGTCTCTGTAGGTTTGTATTTTATGAAGCAGTTTATAAGTCCTGCAGGATGCTTTAAAAGGGAATACAAAATAGTCACATCTTCTGAAAGTAAAACATCTGCAAAACTTTTTTATTGGAAAAAATACATTAGAACAGTTAAAATTTCACATTACACTTATACAAAATGAATATTTTCTTGAAAAAAATATGACTTCATTTGAATACCTTGCTTTCCCACCAAAGAGTTATGTACTCATGTTCACTTTTACAGAAAAGGTTCTCCCAAATCACCATGAAATTATTCTACTGGATGACAGGTGGTGGAAGATCAGCTGAGGACAACATTCAAATTAAAACTAACTTTGTTAGTTTTTAAGGAAAAGCATAAAGGCTTCAACTCACTTAAAATTCAACTCATCTTCAAAATTATGAATAGACATTACAAAACTTTATACAATAAATTCTGTATTTATAAACCTATCTCTTTATATGCAGATTCTACCTTAAGTCAAAGTCAGAAGAGAATAATGAGGAAAAAATTAAAGAGAAAAAGATTGAAAGAAAAGAGGTAAAGAGAGAAGTTAAATGAAGGAGAAAGAAAAGAGGCAAGAAATAGAAAAAGAGAGAAAGAAGAGCATACATAAGGGACAAATATACAAAAGACAAAAAATGGTATATAGAGGTACTCAAAAAATATTTTTTGAAAACAATAGGCTAAAGAGAAAAAAGTAAACAGACTATTTTTTTAAGTACAAAGAGGAGAGCCTAAATGCAGTTCAAATTGAGAAATTGAATTCTCTTCTCATATCCTGCTCACTTGGGCTTTATGTCTGAGAATGAATTTAGTCAATATCTTTGGAAATACTTATTAATTTTTAAGGTCTCAGTTCAGAATTGGGAGAGTCACAGTAGACTACACGGGGATTTCAGTGCTGGAGAATTATTCTTTAAGGTATGGTAGCTAAGATCATAACAAAAATGATTCATTGGTTACTTTTTATCTCATTTAAAAAATCAACTGGTAACATAAGAGAAATTTTCAATACTACAGTAGGCAAAGATTTCCTAGATAAGAAGAAACAAAAAGCACAAGTCATAAAAGAAAATAATTGATAAATGAATTTTATCAAAATTTAAAATTTTGTTATCTGCAAAATGCTACTGAGAAACTGAAAAGGCAAGCTACATACTAGAATAAAATATTCACACTATGTATATCTGACATGTATTTGTAATTCTTGTGCCTCAATAAGACAACAACCCAACTAAAACTTGCCAAACATACACTTCCCAAGAGGAATATAATACTAATGGCTTATGAGCACATGAAGACTTCTCAGCATCATAAGTCATCACATAAATATAAATTAAAACCACAGTAAAGTACCAATTACATACCCAGTAGAATGGCAAAAATTAAAAACACTGACAATGTCAAGTGTTGACGAGATGTGGAGCAACTAGAGCTCTCATGCATTGCTGGTGGAAATGTAGAATGTTACAACCACTTTGGAAAACAGTTTGATAGTTTCTCATAACATTAATCATACAAATATCGTAAGACTCATCCATTTCACTACTAGGTGGTTGCCAAGAGAAATGAAAACCCGTGTTCACACAAAGACTTACACATGAACTGTGACAGTGGCTTTACTTATCATGGGCAAAATGTGAAAATAACCTGGAAGCCCATCAATGTGTGTATTCAATGTGTGTATGACTACACACACAGTAGCATATGCATGCAACACCACAGATAAATATCAAAAGCATGCTGTTCAAAAGAAGCCAAACACAATAGAGTACAGTACATGCTGTATGATTTAATTTATATGAAATTCTAGAAAATGCTGAACTAAGCTATAGTTGACAGAAAGTAGATAAGTGGTTACCTGGGGTCTGGGGACTTGGGGAGGTAGATTGGAATTGATTGAAAGGGGACACAAAAGAACTCTTTGGGATAATGGAAATGTACTACATCTTGACTGTAGTAGTGGTTATACGGGTGTCATACATACGTCAACATTCATAGAACTGTACATTTATAATGAATGCATTATTCTTTATATAAGTTATATTGGCATAAAACTGATCTAAAAATCAGTTTGAATAATACAATATATCTAATAAATAAAAATACCCTAAAATTGAATATTTTGAGAGGTAGGATAAACTATAAATGTATGCTAACTCAATTTTCCCTAATTTTTAAAAATCTTTTTTAAATCTAAAGTAATTTTACATTTTCTCTTCAACATTTTTGAATTATTATAGTTAGCCAATATGAATGAGTGAATACATATGATATGTTGCAATTTATTTTCAGAATAAACATTGCCCTCGTGAATAAAAAGTAAATCCTAAACCCCCAACCAACTGAACAGACCCTCCCCTTGGCCACTGGACCCCAGAGAAACCCTAAAACTGAGTTTCTGGTCATGACAGGACAGGAGATCAGACATGCCTTGTTGTACCTGCTCCCTCAGTAACTGCCATCGGGCTTCTTCCCTAAGGGTTAAACAGAACCAGCCTTCAGAAAAACTTGCTCCACAACTGATTTCGATCAACCACAATGCTGCTCCTTCCTTTTGTGGTTTCAGCACTACAACTGACCAGCATTCTTTCCTGATAAGGGGCCACCAACTATGGAGTGTTTCTAACCAGACTACAGAATATGTTCAGTAATGGTTTTCCTGTCTTCTGCTTCACCTTTTGAGGTCAGAGGGCCAAAAACTCCAATCTTGGATCATGCTAATGCCACCACTTTTTGTACATGTGACCTAGGAAAGGGCAGGAAGCTCCATTGCTCACATTTCCCCTTTCATAAATAGTCTTGACTCCTCCTATAGTTTGTTAAATATGTGCATTTGGCCACCCACTCAGCATACATTCCTGTTCCCATTGTCCCTTGCTGGAAGCACATGTTCCTGGCTTCTGCTGGGGTTCCACTTTCCAGCCTGCTGGAATGGCCACTCACAGGCTGCAACCCTGTATGGGACATACAGCTCTCCTTTATAATTACGAACCTCTTCATTTTCTTCAGTTGACACCTTTTCCTTCATTCATTTATTCACTGAGCATCTATATGATCCCCTATCATGAGCTAAGAACAGTATTAGATATTGAAGATTCAGAGGAATAGGACATAGGTATGCTCTCATGCATCTCAGAATCCAGTGGGAAAAAGAGACAAGGAAAAAGGTGTGGGAGAGGAGCAGGGAGGGAAGAACACTGAGGCCAGGAAATACTTACCCACAGAGATGTGAAGAGAATGGTCGCATGAAATCAGGGTACACATGAGAATGCCACTAACCCAATGGGATCTGAGCTGGGAAAGGAAATAAATTAAACTAGGAGGAACTCTCTAAGAAAGCAGTAGAATAAGAGGTCATGCTGGCCTAGAAGTAGTGAGGTCAAAAGTCCATCTACCTTGATGAAAGCAAAGAAGTAGGAAAGCTTGAAGGACTGGAGGCAGGATTTCTGAGTTTAAAATATCAGATGTGTAGCCCTTCTGGATGGCAATGAGGTCACAAGGGTGGCCTTGGAAGTAAAAGACCCATAAGAGTGGAGTGTTGGGGTTGCTGAGCCATCCTGGACCACGGTGGACACGGAGGTGAAGAAGACGGTGAACCACAACCTTTTCTGTGAATGTATTGCTGGGTAAATGGAAGGAGAAAAAGAGTTAAAAGGTTTCTGAATAAGTTAATAATACTTAAGTAGCAAGAAAAATTAATGGGTTTTATAGTAATTCCTTTTTATACCACTTTACATAATAGTACTTTTATATAAATGTATACATTTAGGCTGCATCTTACTGTTTTAAAAAGAGACTCTGAACTCAGTTCAGAAAATAAACAATCAAATTCTTAACTTTTGAATTTTAAAATAAGCACTTGAAAGCCAGAGCAAAAACTAAAATCTTGAAAGCCAAGGCTTTTAATATGGTAGGGGTGGTGAGAGTGGTTGTCAAGTCCTAGCTTCAAGGGCTCAAAAGCATAAAAGCATAAAGCATATAAGAGAAACAGAGTTGGGAGGGCAAAAGCCTCAGAAGCATTGCTAGTTTTTCTACCCTGAAGGAAATGTTTTGCAGTTGGTTTATTTTGTTTGAAAACTCATTCTGGACTTAAGGGCAAGATTTTTTTCTTTTTTTTTTTTTTTTATTAAAACAGATATGAAACTACAAATTTATCAGGGGTGTGGGCCTCCAAAAAATGAGACTGTGTCCCATGGCTGCATCTCAAACCTGGTCAGTCCAAGGAGAGGCGGGACCATGAGGGGGAAATAGCTGAAGGCCCAGATGAGTTTGGAGAAATCTCAGACCTTCATCTGCCATCCAAGGGTATATGCAGCTCACAAAGACCTCTAGCTTCTTGAAAAATTCCAGGCTGACGCTAGATGGATAAAACAACAATAGTGTCCCCAAGGCCATATCAGAAGACAGAGAACAGTGGTTTGAAGAGAAGGAAAGAAGAGTTTATTAATTTGCCAGCAAAGGAGGAGGATGGAGACTCCTGTCTAAAATGCCATCAGCCTAATCATAAGCAGAAATACAGAGCTTTTAAAGGGAGGGGTTTTCAGTTCTAGGCTATTATTGTTCAGCTACAGTTGACGATTCTGATTGTCCCATCTCCCCAGAAAACAATCCTGTGATCTCTGCCCAGGACCTCCTGTTCAGCTGAGCCATCTCCTATAGCACAAAGAACAAAGGACACTGCCCTGCCCCTCCCGCTGGCCTGAGGCAGAGATGAAGGTCCTAGTTCTCCAAAGGAGTGGGGGATGTTTTAAAGAGACAGAAAATATTTTTGCTGTTTTTGTCAGGCCATTCTCTATGTTATAATAGCAAAGTAAGGTGTCTGGGCAGATGAACTTGAGGACAATCTCCCAGGTCCTTCCCAACTCCAGAGAAGAACAAAAAAAGATGTTCATATACCTGGGAGGGAGACATGTATCCAATAGGGGTCTTGAATAGGGAAGGAGCCACAGACCACAGTGAGATGTGGTCATCTAAGATGATGGATCACAAATGAAGTCCCACAAGCAAAGAAGAGACAAAGTCACACCCTAGTACCTGCCAGAGAACAGATAGTGTCTGCAAATTGGATACCCCACCCCCTTGAGTTTAGATACTACCTCTGGGGAATGGCACAAAGTGGAAATCCCATGTTTGCTATTTAAACTTCTGAATTTTATTCAGAGGTTTCTGAAATGACTAAGTCATCAGTCACTTGACTGAATTTGCCTAGAAGTTCCTAGATTAAGTTTTCTGCTATCAAACAAATTGATAACAAGTTCAACATTATATTTAGTTTTGGAAAAATATAGAAAAATCTTTTATTCCCCCCATCGGAGGCTGTGGCCTGTAAAAGTCTACCAACCTCTCTAACATTTTTGAAGTGCTTGTTTGGTACATTCACAGCAGTTCTGGCTGCCTGAAATGCTATTCCTTCCACCCTACACAGCTGCCTATTTCTCCTATAAGTCTAAGTGGAAATATAACTCCTGAGTAGGTGCTATTATTGTTCTCATTGTAAAGGCAAGGAAATTGAGGCACAGAGAGATTAAGTAGTTTAGCAAAGATCACAAAGCCAGTATGTGATAGGGCCAGAATTTAAAACCAAGAAGGAGAAGAGTAGAGGTGGACTAAGACTGAAGGCAGGGCCTGCTCTCATTTTCTCCTTTACAAACACGGAGCCAATAGACTGGACATCGATCCCTGCATGTGGTATCAGGGGAACAATGAACAGTGAATGCAGCCTCAGGCAGACACCAGAAAGTGGTTCCAAAACAATTTCTACTGTGTTTCTGGAGAGTTAATGGATGGGGAAACTTTTTGGTCCAAGGTTGTAAAAGAGTCTGCTCATGACAGAGTGGAGGGTTCAGATGTCACCTTGGTTCTACATGCAGAGAGATTTCATGGCATGAGGATGAGATGGGGCTATATTTGATTTAAGAATATTTTGGCCTAGGCCAAAAAAAACAAGCCATTGAATATGCATTTGTTTTTATCACCATACTGCAATAGCCAAACTTGTCCTAATCCCTCAGCTAAGAACTTTCTGAACCTGAGCCTCATGTATAAGGTGACAGATGGGGTGAGGTTTGAGATCATAGACTCATGTTTTCTAAAACTGAATTTTGATCATCTTTCCTCCCATTTTCACATCCTCCCATATTCTCGCTGTCTCTCAATTGGTGGCAGCATCTTTCACCTACGCTGGAAGTCTGCAAGTGACCCTTAACTTTGCTGACTTTACTTTCTAAATATTTCTTAAACTGACTGTACTTTCCATTCCTACACGCCAGCCCTGGTCACACCCTCTTTCTCTCTTACCTGAACCATCTCAGTGGCATCGTAACTGGTCTCCCAGTCTCATGTTCTCATGTTCGTCTGCTTTATGTTCATCTCTTCACAACTACTCGACTCTACCTTCCAATCTGCTCGACTCTGAAAGCAAAAGCAGTCATAGACAATGTGTAAATGAATGGGTATGGCTGCGTTTCAGTAAAGCTTTCATTACAAAAATAGGTGGTGGGTCAGATTAACCCCTGATTAACCACATAGTTACCAGAGTTATCTGTAGAGAATGCAACACTAGCCATGTAACTATGTCATTCCCCTCCAAAGAAAAAATACACTTGATGATGCCATCCTGTCTGTAAAAGATCCGAACATCTAAACATATCCTACAGATTTGATCCAGCTCCTGCCTACTGTCTAACTTTATATCTCACCACTTTGAATTTCTCCAGCACTGAACTGTTTCCACACAACCTAATGTTCCTAGTCTGCTATTTTTATCCACACTCTTCCTCCTGCCTGGAATGACCAGATCACGTTTCCTCTGCACTTGACTAATTCCTACTCACTCTTCCAGACGAGACCCAGGCCTCCTCTGGAAGCTTTTTGTGGTTTAGGCAGGATTAGATGTCCCTCCCTTGTCTCGTAAGAATCCCAGTCTTATCTCTGTCATTGTCAGCACTGCACTGGGTTATGATTAACTTCTATCTTCCTCATTTAACTGAGTATGTCAAGCAAAGGTTTCGTACATCTTATTCACATTTTCAATCCAATACCCAGCACTTAGCACGTAGCAAAAAGTACAAAAAGTATAAATGGTTTCAAAATAATTGTTTACTAAATAAATGAAAGCTTGAATGAATTTATTGAAATGTGTGATTTTAAAAAGAGTATATAAATGAAAAAGGCCTTGGTGAATATATAGCATTGTCTCTGCCACATACATCTTATGTTTTATATAGATGTATGTATGTACATAAAATGTGTGCATGCATAGGTGCATATATACTGTTGGAAATTATATATATGTGTGTGTATATATATATTTTTTAAAACAATTTTATTATGGAAATTTTCAAATATAGGCAAAAATAAAAAGGATATTATAATGAACTTTTCCTCTATTTACTCCTCACCCAGTGTCAATATATATTAATTTATGGCAAATCTTGTTTCACCTACGCCTGTACTCATGCCCCAATCCTCCTACTTGATATTTTGGAGCCCATCTCAGATATTATATCATTTCCCTTGAAACTATTTCCATATGTATCTCTAAAAATTAAGGATTTAAACATTTAATTAGTTCCTTTATCCTTCTCACCAACAGTAATATGTCCTTAAAATGCCTTAACTCAGATCACACTTCTTTATATTATTAGTTTATAAATGTTTATATTATCAGTATCTAATATTTTAATGTATATTATGTTTATATTATTAGTATCTAATATTTTAAATCTAGCTATTCTCCCCTAAAAGTAGGTGTTACTGTTTTATAGAATCAATATTTGCTTGTCAACACATATAAATAATTAGCTGACTGTAGAAATCCCTCCAGTAAGATCTTCTCATAATAAACTCTTAGATTGTGTTTATCTAAAAATGTCTTTATTCCATCCTTGAAAAACAGTTTCACCGAGTAGGTTTCTAGATTGATTTGTTATTGTTTCTTAGTACATCCATTCGGTTTCTTAGTTTCGGTCAGGGATGGAGTATACTGGGGAAAGGACCCTGCCGGTAATGTTGACAGAATGTGACAGAATGTTTGCATCTGCACCACCTCAAGCAGCAGAAGTAGAGGTGGAATGGAGTCTGCTCTCCACTCAGGATGGGCTCAGGTTAAGCCCAAGGTGCAGATAAAATCTTAAATCTCTCAACATCACTAGACTCTCATTTTTTGCCACATTTAGACAAAGCTGGTTAAGTTAAGTACTGTGAACACACAGGCTTTTGAAACAGAAGTGTATGTTCAGGATACGGTGGTCGAAGAGGAAATTATACATCCTCTTCCCTTCTCCCAGAGCTCCGGGTGCTAGGGGGAGAGTTTTCTCTCTAAAAGAGCTTGAAGCCCTGGCTGGGCCTTTGATGCAGGCAACAGTGGGTATGGTGCAAGGAGCTGGCAGAGCAGTCATACAGTCCTGGCCCTTTGGCGACAAGGTCAAGTCACAGGAGCTGTCTGTGGAACCCTGGGGGAGCCAGCATGTTCAATGCTCTAATGCTTGATTGCTTATCTCAGAAATAGCCAAAAATGTCAGTGTGGTCAGCTCTTCACACGTGTAATGTGCAGAGACAGGAGGTGGCCCAAGACAGGTCGGTTCCTAAACCTCCTGACATCTTAGCTTTGGAATGTCTTTGTTCTTCAAATTTGTATAAGGAATCCTTCCTGTGCAATTTCCCTGACATAAGGCATCTGGCAGCTTTGTTATGAATGTTCAACACAAAACTTTTTGATGCTTAATGCACTGCTCTGACATAGGGCAAACTAAGACAGAAGTGCACAAATAGATTGGAGTTTATGCTTAACGCAACAACATTGTATGGTCTCATCTGCAGCTTGCCTTTAACTTCAAAAGTTGAGCTGGCATAATCGACTGCGGAGGACCAAGGTTTTCTGTGAGCTGAGTAATCTCTTTCACACATGTGGCATTCAAAAGGATGCGCAGAATGGTTCTTTAATTCTGGTTCAAGTTGCCGATTATTAACTATACAGTGTTGGCCTTGAATGGGGTAAGGGGAATGGCTTCTCCACGCCATCACCCTAGTAGCACCTGCTTTTGAAGTCTTCATCCTCAACTATGGATTACTTCTCTCCTGGATATTAGCATCCTCTTCCTTCAAGTAGGACCTGCCACATATCCTCAGCCCTACTTGGGTTGTCTGTCCTTTAATTTCACCTACTTTTCCCCTACATGTTGCTTAAGGGACTTAGGCACCTGGTGAGTGCAGAAGGGGGTAAGGAAAGATGCCTTCATGTGGGAAGACCAAGCATCTTCACTGCAAGGGCATTTTATACAACCAAGAGTCACTTCTTCTTAGCTTAAGGCCCACATGCCAAAGGAGACTTTGTCTCTCTTTCTTCTTGGTCTGAGGACCTCAGAGTGAACATTTTTTAATAAAAACATGTCGGTTTGAGATAAAAATAATACAAAATTGAGGGATACCTGGAAGGTAAGCAGTGTTTTTATTTTCTATTCCACATACACTTTTTGAGTGCCTATGGTATGACAAGCACTAATCTAGTATTCACCAGTGAACAAAATAAAGATCTCTGACTTTGTGGAACTTGCATTCTAGCAAGAGAGTCTACATGGCCATATCAATGCAAATCATGATTAAGTGGTAGGAAGGAAAGATGATGCCATAAGAGCTTATTACAAGACATCTAGCCTAGTTCTAGGGTAAAGAGAGATGGGACAAAAAGAGCTTACCTAAAGAATTGACATTTAGTCTGAGATCTGAAGGGTAAGTAAGAATTAACTACCTAGAATATTAACCCTTCCATATCTGGCTCTAAATGATATGGTATGAGAATATGTAAATATATATAACAT
This sequence comes from Microcebus murinus, assembly GCF_040939455.1. Classification (NCBI taxonomy): domain Eukaryota; kingdom Metazoa; phylum Chordata; class Mammalia; order Primates; family Cheirogaleidae; genus Microcebus; species Microcebus murinus. Next base: position 51,245,825 of record NC_134120.1, read on the forward strand.
ATATTATAAACATAGTAAAGGCTTAATAAAAGGAATTAGAATATTAGTCATGGTCACTAGTAGAATACGATCCTACTACCTGTTCTTCATATTCCCTTTGCAGACACTCCAGACCACATTGCTCCCACCAACCAGGGACTAGGCTGTAACGGCTCTGGGAACACGGGCTCACTGGGCCCCTTAATCAAGTACTCCCCTGTATTCGTCAGAGCTCTCCAGAGAAACAGAAGAAATAAGATATACAGATATAAAGAGATTTGTTATGAGAATTGGCTCATGTGATTATGGAGGTTAAGAAGCCCTATGATCAATGCTATAAAAAGCATAGTTAAGTAAGTCTTAATGAGCAAGTTTAGGATAACTTCATGTATGGATTGAATAAGAGATAATTTCTTTTATTCATTCATCCACTTACTTATTCTTTTGTCTGGCTTCCCCAGTAACATATAAGCTCCATAAGGGTAATTTTCGAAGACCAGCTATTCAGACTAGATAGAAGAATATGATTATAATGTAAATTATCAAGGTTGTTTGTGTAGTGTTTTCTAGAGTCTCCTTCCAAGTCCATTCATTCAAAAGACATTAGTTCCTAAGGTCTTGGGTGTTCTGGGCCCAGGGGAAACCAGGAAGAGTAAATAAAGACTGAGAAAATATTGTAAAAATAGAAAAAAAGTGCTATGATCTGCTGTCTGCAAGCTGGAGGCCCAGGAGAGCTGGTGGTATAATTCAGTCCAAGCCTGAAAATGTGAGAAGCAAGAAAGCCAGTGGTAAAGTCCTGGTTCAGTTCCAAAGGCCTGAGAACCAAGAATACGAGTTTCCAAAAGCAGAAGAGGGGTGTGCCAGCTCACACAGAGAGCACCAACTTTCCCTTCCGCTGCCTTCTTGCTCTACTGGGACCCTCCATGGATGGGATGGTGCCTGCCCACTATGGTGAGGGCAAATTTTTGCTCAGTCTACTGATTCAAATGCCAATCTCTTTCAAAAACACTCCTGACATGCCCAGAAACAATGTTTTACCAACTATCTGGGCATCCCTTAACCCAGTCAAGTTGACACATATAATTAACCACCACAAACCTATTCTTTGTCTCACACTTATTGGGTCTGAACCCATCTCTATTGCAAGATTGTAAGTTCCTAGGACATTTGATGGGCCTCCTGTCATGTACCTCAGGAGGTATACAGAAGCTGTGTTTCCAATACCATTCATTCTTGGCATTATGGAAATACTCATTTACTTTTAAATTAATATAATTTATTCCAAAGATCAGGTTTTAATCTGAGCATTGAAATGCCATACCAAAGAGGAAATTCATACTACCTTCCTGAAATAATTTTTCTAAACACATTTTCTATTTCATCTACTTTTCATGTGATATTTTCTGCTTAAGAAAAGCAATATCCATGGCCTGAACTTCATCCTGTCTTTAGTATAATATCCATATTTCCATTTTGGGCGAGTATTTGTTGATCATTCATCACATTGTAGGGATACATATATTGAAAATAGGGTTTGAGTTCATATGACAAATTACGAATAAGTACAGAAGAACAGGAAGTAGGGAGTAAGACAGATCTGGTTTTAAATATACAGCTATGGGAATGCAGGCACATTCCTGAGACCCCATTTTCCAAATGCTAAAATGGGGAAATTAACAGCCAACACATCAAGTTTGGAAGAAGATTAAGGTATGTGATAAAGGACAACATACAGTGTTTGTTCAGTGAACAGCAATTAAGGGGCAACAGTACCAGGAACCATAACAGAGATAGTCATAGTTTTTGTAATTAAGTATCAAGTTTTATGACCAGGCTTAAGTCTAAAGTGCTGTACAATATTTTTGTCTGCACAAAGCTGTTTTTACAGATTGAATTGAAAATAAATGAAGGTGGAATCACTTTAAAATGGTATAGATAAATGATGTTTAAGATTTATTCACTAAATACTCATTTGACACATCTTTCCTGAGTACCTTTTATATGAGAGGAAGTGGATTAATTGCTACAGGAGATATAAAAATAACCCAGGATCCCTGCCTTCAAGAAGCCTACTGGAATCTAATGAAAGAGAGAGACATATATACAAATCACTGTATTGCAAGGTAAAATAGAATTAAATGCCATATATCAGTGTAGAGAAAGACCATAGAATCCAAATAGTGGACAGATTACTTCCAACGTTTCATAAATGAGTTTTATGTAAGTTAAAATTAGAGAATCACAGGCAAAAATAAAATGTGTAGAGGTTAACTTTAATAGATGAATATCCCTAGATATCTGTGCCTCTGTCCTTGGAAAATCACCCATTTGACACTGGTCCTGAGATTTGAGATTTTGAATGAACAGTAGCCCGACACAGAGGAAAAGCTAAACACCACCAATATTTTCACGAATTTATGTTTGGACACCATAATTTTATTTTTCACTGAATCTATACTGTAACCTGTATGTTTGCATACACTTACATGATGTATGTGTTATACTGTCAAGACCACTCTGCAATGCCAGTCAGAGAACAGCAACTGCTTGGTGTTCACATTTATACCACCACAACTTTTATTTTCGTTAAGCCTTGGAAAGGATATTGCCCATTCCCATAAATCCTGCTCTGATGATACTGTGTCTCAGTTGTCAGAACCTCTGAATATCCTACACCCTCTCTGGATCCCTGGAATTAGACTGTGTATGTCATCAGTTCTTTCTTTTTCCCCAGAACTTCTGAGAAAACAAATTCCCATCACAGACAGTGGCTTACTATAGCTACAACATAGCTCAGCCCCCAGTCAAGGAGATTCTCTGTTTACCAAAACTACTACAGGCTGGTCGTCCCTAATCTGAAAATCTGAAATCTGAAATGCTCCAAAATCTGAAACTTTTCAGCGGATATGACACCACAAGTGGAAATTTCCATACATAAGTACATAACACAAACTTCGTTTCATGCACAAAATTATTTTAAAATATTGCAGAAAATTACCTTCAGGCTATATGTATAAGGAGCCTATGAAACATAAATGAATTTTGTGTTTAGACTTGGGTCTCCACCCCAAGATATCTCATTATAAATATGCAAATATTCCAAAATCTAAAAAAATCCAACATCCAAAGAACACTTCTGGCCCCTTCGGATAAGGGATACTCAGCCTGTGTTGAGGTAAAATAAAATAGAATACTATTAATAATAATAATTCTTTTCAAAGAGCAACAAGATGCTATCTTTGTAATAGAACTTCACTTCCTACCTCTTCTGCAGGCCCTGTCACCTAAACAGTCTCATGCTACAATTCAACTGAGTCTTAAACCACAGATGTCACTGAAAGCAAAGTTCTACTGTGTTCTTGGGAATTTCCACGTGGAGGCATTGAGCTCAGGGTTGAGCCATTCCTGCCCTCTAACTTCCTCACCCCCCTCCTTTATATAATCTCCAAAATTCATTCATTTAAATTGTGTCTTTTGAGTATCTCTGTACTGAGCCCTGGAAATACTAACATGAATAAGGCAGCCTCTCAAGAAAGCCACCCCATGGTGAAGGGGAGCAACTTCAAAGAATTATGTCATCGTAATAAACACAATAAAGTGGCAAAATGATCCACTACGTCCAAAGGCAGGGATGTCACAGTGAGAAGGGTTGCCTTGTTTGATTTGTAAATTTAGGTAAGGACCTGGGCATGGGTAGCTCCACTCTTGTTCTCTTTTTGACTTCAAGTGGACAAGGAGGGGAATGGAAATCTCCCCAAATGTCTTAACTGGTGCTCTTTGAGCAAGATGACCAGAGGGGAATGTAAGTGTTTTGATGCAGTACCTGGATCCAGCCCCAGCAGAAGCCCCTTTGGGTTACCTGAGTTTCAACTTCAGTCTTCCCCTGGACACCTGATGCTCAGATATCCCCACCCCTGGGCCCAGTCTCTCCCCAGCCCAATGCCCAGTTCCAACTGGATCCCAGTCCTGCAGTCTAGATACCCACTGACATGGTGTTGGAGAAGGAATGCTTCTTCCCCACTTTTGATGTTCCCTTTCCAGAAGCAGAAGCTCTGTAACATTCATTTACTAGTTTATTCAACAAACCAATATTTATTGAGTGACTAGTATATGCTGAGAACAGTCTAGACTCTGCCCTCATGAAACTTGCATTGTACAGACATTGTATATGGAGGATAAACAGATAAAATTGTAAGCACATATGATAGCAGAGGGTGATGAGTACCATGGAGAAAAATCGATCAAAGGGACAGACAGTGCTGGGTAGAGGGTTCCAGATATTTTTTGTAGGGTCATCAAGGAAAGCTGCATTGAGAAGAGGACATCAGAGCAAAGAACTAAAAGAAGATGAAGTTTGAGTTCGAGGAAGTGTTTCAGTGTGGACATGTGCATTTGGGGATCATCAGTGGGCAGGGCCCCCAGACTAGGGAAGAGCAAATGGGAGGAGAATAGGATAGATGAAAGTTCTAAGGACTGAACCGTGGAACATCCCAATGTTCGGAAATCAGGAGGTTGAGAAAGAGCTGGCAGAGGAGACGGGAGGAAGCAGTAGTAGTCAGTGAAGTGGCTGAACAACCCTGGCCTCTCTCTCTGCCCCTTCCCTGTTTCTGCCCTTTGGACCAGTAAGTTTGGAGGAGAATCTGATGGTGGATGGCTCCACTGCTGTGCTTGCCTCTAGGGAGCCGCTGCCTGCAGAAAGCCTGTTCTCAGTCCCGCTGCCCCACGTGAGCATGGCCCACAGACAACATGAGAAGCCCTGGGCTGACGCGGTGGCTCACGTCTGTAATCCTAGCGCTCTGGGAGGCCGAGGTGGGTGGATTGCTCTAGGTCAGGAGTTCGAAACCAGCCTGAGCAAGAGTGAGACCCCGTCTCTACTATAAATAGAAAGAAATTAATTGGCCAACTAATATATATAGAAAAATTTAGCTGGGCACGGTGGCGCATGCCTGTAGTCCCAGCTACTCGGGAGGCTGAGGCAGAAGGATTGCTTGAGCCCAGGAGTTTGAGGTTGCTGTGAGCTAGGCTGATGCCATGGCACTTACTGTAGCCTGGGCAACAAAGTGAGACTCTGTCTCAAAAAAAAAAAAAAAAAAAAAGATAGAAGCCCTGCGATTTTCTGTGCTGCCGTGACTCTCATGGGCAAGTCTGCCTCATGCTGGAATTCAGTGCTATAAAGTCTGTTTGTCTGCAGTTCTAAGCCACATTCGCCAGTATCAGCTTTACTGGTAATAAAGATAATATTTTCATCTGCGTCTGCCCGATTTCTTTGCCTGACCTCCTAATTGGTTCAAAACTCGGGGCAGCAAGAAGGAGCAAGATCATCAGGCCCCCCCGGAAGCCCCAAATCCTGGAGCACGATTCAGACCCGGAGGATCTGCAGGAGCACTTGCAGCTCCAAAAACAAGCCCAGGATTTACATCCCTGCCTGTCACTTGGGAGCCACGATGGAGACTGAATGTCACCAACTCAGAGATTTTAGAAGTGGAAGGAAAATAAGATCATCTGTTCACAGCTTTCTGGTGAGAAAACTGAAACCCGGAAGTGGAACTGTGACTCAGGCCTCCTGGTCCCCACGCAGTCCAGCCAGGACTTCATCTTTAGGAAAACCTCAATCTTAATCTCAACAAAACAAAACATCAGACTGTCTTCCAGAGTGTTTGTCTCCAAACTATCCTCACCATTTCCTCACATGCATATGTCGATCTATTATAATATACAGCAAAAAGAAAAGAAAAAAAGAAGTGGGAATTTGGCCACATAAGAATAATGCCACCCTTAAATGCTTTTCCCTCGGTAATTTTTACTCAATTAAAGAAAGAGCCTATTATTTCCTGTAAATACCTAAGTAACTGAAGAAACATCTTCAGATGATTCACGATGACCAAGCTCAAAAGAGCCCTTAATTGTTTCCTCAGTGCCTTTCTCACTCCCCTGACTGCTTTGAGCCCACACACCTGCCTCGCTCCCACGTGGACTTGCCTTCTTGGGGAAACTGAAGACTTCAGACAGCAATGCCCTTTCCCTCCTCATCCAGCCCTACAAACCCAGTGTAGAGGACCAGCCTCCCCTCATCCCTCTAGTGACGATGGAAGAGGTGACCCTCCACTCACCAAAGGCTGATCCTCCCACCTGTCCTCAGTCGCAACCCCTCCCAGATAAAATGCCACCGTCAATGATCTCTTCCCTTCCCTGTGCATTCAGCTGGCCTCGCTCATCCGGATCCTTTCCCACGACATTTCAACAAGCTCAAATCTCTTACAAAGAAAAACAGAAAACCATCTTTCTCGGTGCCACCCCCCACTCCAAAATCGTGTTCAGGCCCAGATTAGAGCCTTCAGAGGACCTAAGTACAAGATGTTCTTTCCCATATGTAATCCAAACATGAAAATAACTGACAAAAGGCTCCATAAAATGATGAGTTTTTTTTATGATGATTCCTTTAGTTCCTTGTTTTCAAACTGTCAAATACTAAATTATTTCCAGTTTTTGTTGTGGTGGTTATGGTGGTCCCGCTTTGCTAATGCCGTAAGCATATGCTCCATCTGCTGCGGAATTTTCCCTTTCTCTCTTGCATCCACAATTCTCTTATCTTTTCTCTATATTCACGTGGATTTGCCACAACTTGCTGTCTTCTTTCCTCATTTTTCCTGCTTTGATTTCATCAATCTGACTACCCTAATCATTCCAATCTTCTACCCTAATCATTCCACCGAAAGGGCTGTAATTGACTTCCAAGATACCTAACAGGTATTTCTCAGTCCTTGCCTTATAATCTCTTATAGACTTTGACCCTATAGACCACCCTTCTCTCTTTTTTCCACAGGCACCTGTCCTGTGACCTCTTCCCTTTTTGAATCACTCTTTTAGCTTTTGTGACATTTTTCCGGTTTTCCTCCTTTTCCTCTGACCACTCCTTCTCAATGTCAGCCCTCAGATTTTCAGACTTCTCCTTCATGATCTTTTAAAAGTTAGACTACCTTTGGGTTCTTCCAATATCCTCTTCTGTTTTCACTCTATACCCTTCTTTAGGCAATTCCATCCCATTCTATGGTTACAATTACCATGTATTTTGAACAGATATTTCAAACCAGAAAGTGTTTTTAAGAGTTAAGGAGGGGTACTATTGGCAGGTATGTCCAGATTGTTCAGGGCTGACCTGGATATATGGTCACCCTATCTACATGCCAATAAGTTCCTCATTTATTTTCTCAGTGAAGATCTCTTCTCTGAGCTACAGACTTACACATCTAATTGCCTATTCACCGTGCACTTGGATTCATCAATCCATTTATTTAACAAATCCAAGTATTGATCATAGGCCAAGCACTCTCCAAGGGCTGATGATACAACAGTGAACAAAACATACAAGCTTCTATACTCATGGAGCTTACATTCTAGTTTGGGGACGATCAATAAAAACACAAATACATAAAAACATTTATTTTTCACCATTTTGAATAGTATGGAGAAAAACAAAGTGGAAGAAAGGAATAGAAGGCCGGGCACGGTGGCTCACGCCTGTAATCCTAGCTCTCTGGGAGGCCGAGGCGGGCGGATTGCTCGAGGTCAGGAGTTCGAAACCAGCCTGAGCAAGAGCGAGACCCCGTCTCTACTATAAATAGAAAGAAACTAATTGGCCAACTAATATATATATAGAAAAAATTAGCTGGACATGGTGGCGCATGCCTGTAGTCCCAGCTACTTGGGAGGCTGAGGCAACAGGATCGCTTGAGCCCAGGAGTTTGAGGTTGCTGTGAGCTAGGCTGACGCCACGGCACTCACTCTAGCCTGGGCAACAAAGCGAGACTCTGTCTCAAAAAAAAAAAAAAAAAAAAAAAGAAAGGAATAGAGAGTATTGGAGGAAAGTCTGAAATTTTAAGTAGTGTGATCAGGTAAGGCTTTGCAGAAAAGTTGACATGTGAGAAAAGACCTGAAAGGGGTGAGGAAGCAGTCAAAGTGGACACCTGAGCAGAAGGGACAGTGCAAAGTCTTTGAGTAGCAATGTGCATGTCATCTCCAAGGAATAGCAATAAGGCCACTCACTGTCTGTGAGGCTGAGAGAGCAAGGGAGAGCACAAGGAGATAAAACCAGAGCATCATCACCAGTAGATCTACATCGTGTAGGGCCTGGAAGGCACATGTTAAGACTTTGGCTTTCACTCTAAATAAAATGGTAAGCCACTAGAGGGTTTTGAGCAGAGGAATGACATGATCTGACTTACACTTTGAGAGTCCCACTCTGGGTGCAGGGTTGAGAGTAGACCAAATATAAAGAGTAAAGGTAGAAGCAGGCAACCCAGCTAGAAGGCTACTGTAATAATTCAGATAGGAAATTATGCTGGTTTCAACCAGAGTATTAGCCATTAAAGTGGTGAAAAGTGGCCAGATTCTGTATACATTTTGAAGATAGGGTCGACAGACATGTTCTAAAATGAGTTTCCTCTCCTCATTTCTGAAGTCTTCTCCATTTAAGTAAATAGAAATTTTGTCTTTCTATTTGTCTGGACCAAAAAAGTTCTATATCCAATTAATCAGCAAATTCTGTCGACCCTATCTCATGTATTCTAAGTTCTGTTTTACTCAATTTGGTAATAATTTATTTAGTATGTGCCATGTACCATATGCCAGGCATAGGGAATTCAGAAATTACTAGGAATAATCTTCATCTTTAATTTGTATGTAATCCAATATGACAAACAGATATGTACACAAAAAAACTACAATCAATTAATCCAATACTTATTGAGTGTTTATTAAGTGCTAAGATTTCTAGGCCCTGGAAATATAGCAGTGAACCATCCCTGTGGAGTTTATAATCTGGTGAAAATGTGCTACACATTATTCTGGGGGCATGAAGTGCTGTAGAAAGAAGCAATTCATTCTTCTTCTAGGGAGTAGGGACCAGAAAGAAAGACATCAGAGAAGCAACAAGCAGATGATCACCAGGCAGAACCTGGGACCAGAATTTAACGGCCTTTGATACCTTACCACAGAGTTTTGGTTTCATCCTGAGGCCACGAAAGCATGTTTAAGCACTGGAGGGACACCATTAGTCAGGTATTGTGAAAGACAACGTTGACAACATGGGGATGAATTACAGGAATTACAATCAAGAGTGTCATTTTGAAAACTATTCCAAAATCTGAGGAAGAAATGATCAAAGTCTAGAATAGGATAGCAGCAATAAGAATAGAAAGTATAGATGTGAGGGACAGAATTAACCTATTAAATTGAATAGCTAAAATAGAAGAAAAACTCAAATATGAGAAGGTTTTTAATTTGAAAGGGAAGATGAGTTATGGCAGATACTGCTACATTCCCCAAAACCATTCCCTCTTACTTCTGGGCACACAACGAATTACATACCCAGGCCCCCCCGCAGTTAGGTGTGGCAAGTCACTGAATGAGAGTGGAATGATGCACAACTTCTGGTCCTCATCAGTGACAATCTCCCCGGTCTCTCTTCCGCTCTCTTCCCCTGTCAACTGGGCATCAGTGCACAGGGAGATGAAAGAAGAGCTTTTGTCAGCCTGGGGCCCTGAGGGTAGAGCCCATACCCTCTTCTTATTGACCGGACTTTACATTAACAAAAAAATAAACATCTATTGTGTTAACCCACTAAATCTGGGGGATTTACTCAGCAGCTAGGGTTAATTTAACTAATACAATGGTGATGCCATTAGCCAAGACAGAGATTCAGAGCAGAAGCTGATGCCAAGGTAGAAATAAAGAGTTCAGTTTAGGATATGTTTAGTTTGAGGAGTTTTTGTTTGTTGGTTGGTTTGACACATCCAAGCAATTAGAAATAGTAGTCCAGAGATCACTAAAGAGCTAGAAGCAAAGATTTGGAAGTTATTGGAAAATAAGTGACTGAACCCTGGTCCTAATTGATATAACATAGGGAGAGGGTATAGAGGAAGAACACATAAGCCCTGGGTAGGGAATATCAACATTTCAAGGAAGACAGAAAAAAAAAGAAGGGTCAGAAGATAAAAAAATACTTTCTTGAAATTTTTCATCATTGGTATTTTACACAATAAACCATATTTGTTGGTCTTAGAGGTATACCTTTCCAATGACCACTTCTTTGTTAAACTGATGGTCATGTAAGTCATTGTACTGCCTCCGTCTGCTATTAAAACTTTGAATTCAATGAACTCATTAATGTTTTGCTTACCACATGGAAAGCTCTAAAATTCAACAAAACCATCCTTACCACCTAAAATCCCAAAATTTACCTAAATAGTATATGAAGGTTTGAAACCTACCAAGTGGCTCCTAATGAATTCTCTGACACTTCATGATCTCTTTGGTGAAGACATTGTCTTACCTGTATCATCACCCTTCTACTTTAAGATCCCTTACAAAATGCTTTTCACACGCATTATTCATTTGATACCCCTAATAAATCCATAAGGTTGGGGCTCCAGACACACTGACAAATTATCAAAAGGGGCCAATGCCTTAGTACGGGCCCACATCAAGACAAAACACATTCTGTGAGGCGGGAGAACTGTCTCCCAGGGATATCTGCAAGAAAAATATATTCATTTAAAAATGCTATTTCAATCCCAGAGGTTATCCATTCATCAAGTGCCTGTAGTTTGTAAGTCTCATAAGTCTTTTTAATGTGACATCAAGGGACATCTTGCTTCCTGACTCACAATGTGAATCACTGTAAATGATCCCCAAACAGCATGAGCAAGTGATAAAGGGTACATCCTGGACAATAAAAACAATCATTTATTTGACAGTTGTACCATCCTTTGTCACAATTGCTTTTAGAAAGTTTCAAATATATTCTGAACAACTAACTCCTCACAGATACGGGTATAATTATGAATTTACATGCCTAAAAAAGTAACTATTTTGAAATCTTCCTGATCTAAATTGTTTTCTAAAAGAATTATAAGTCAAATAAAAACCAACATTCAAATGAGTTTTCATAACTCTTTTGTTTAGGCCATCTCTTTTTCTAATATCTTCAAATGTTATTCATTTTATTTCTACATGGTTAATTTTATGTGTCAAGACCATTGTTTGCTCAAACACTGGCCAAACACTATTCTATGTGTTGCTATAAAGGTATTTTTTAGATGTAGTTAACATTTAAAATCAGCTGACTTTAAGTAAAGCAGATTACCCTCTATAATGTGGCTGGGCCTCATAGAATCCGCTGAAGGCTTTAAGAGCAAAGGCTGAGGTTCCCCAAAGTTGCAGTTGCTTCCTCACTGCAACCCAGAAATTCTGCCTGAGTGTTCAGCCTTTGAACTCAAGGTCTACAACTTTAACTCTTACCCAAACCTCTAGCCTGCCACCTTGCCCTACAGATTTTGGACTTGCCAGTCCCCACGATGGCAAAAATATCCTGCCCTCACCCCTGCCTCTGTCTGTCTTCTATTCATTTCTAAATTTTCTTCAGTCAAGGGTATATTTCATGGATATATTCCTACAATAAATTATCTTTCAAGTCTTTCCTACCAAAAAATCATCAGTTTAGCTTATAAGAACTAGAATCATGATTTTTGTGCATGTGTGTGATTCTACCACCTTCTCAGAATATTTTATTTATTTATTTTAGAGACAGGGTCTCACTCTGTCACTCTTGCTGCAGTACAGTGGCATGATCACAGCTCATTGCAGCCTTGAACTCCTGGGCTCAAGCAATCCTTCTGCCTCAGCCTCCCGAGTAGCTGGGACTACAAGTGTGTGCCACCACACTCAGCTACATCTTTTTGTAGAGATGGTGTCTTGCCCAGGCTGGTTTGAACTCCCAGCCTTAAGTGATCCTCCTGCCTTGGCCTCCCAAAGTGCTGGGATTATAGGCATGAACCATTGTGCCCAGCCTCAAGATGTTTTAAAAGGCTTAAGAAAAAATACATTGAATGATAGCCTTGGACAGGGACAAGGTTGAAGTGGAGCATGTTAAATTTATTAAAAGAGATGAATGCTATCAAAAACTATGGGATGAAGTGAAAGCAGTGCTCAGAGAGAAATTTATAGCAGTAAATGCCTATGTTACAAAGAAAGAAAGATCTCAATAATTTAACTGCACACCTAATATTCATATGCTAGGGCTACCATAACAAAATACCAACAACAGAAATTTGTTTTCCCACAGTTCTGGAGGCCAGAAGTCCAAGATCAAAGCCACTAGGGTTAGTGTCTGGTGAGGTCTCTCTTCCCAGCTTGCAGACAATTGCCTTTTTGCTGTGTTCCCACATGGCCTTTCCTCTGTGCACATACGCACACAGAACAACAGAGCTCTCTAGTGTCTCTTTCTCTTCTTATAAGGACACCAATCCTATCATATCAACCCTACCCTTATGACCTCATTTAACCTTAATTACCTCCTTAATGAACTTATCTTTAAATACAGACACATTAGAGACTACAGCTCTTCAACATATGAATAGGGGGGACACAATTCAGTCCATAACACACCTTTAAACGTTAGAAAAAGAAGAGCAAATTAAACTTGAAGCTAGCAGAAGGAAGGAAATAATAAAGATTAAAGCCGACATAGAGAATAGTGAAACAATAAAACAAATTGTCCTTATTAAAAAATCAACAAGATTAACAAGCTTCAGCTACACTGAGAATGAAATAGAGAAATGCAAATAACTAAAATCAGAAATGAAAATATAGATATTACTATGACCTTACAGAAATAAAAAGGATTATAAAAGAATACTATGAATAATTGTACATCTAACCCAGATGAAATGAACAAATTTCTAGAAACACATAAGTTACCAAAACTGACTCAAGAAAAAATAAAAAATCTAAACAGATCTACTGGTGATTTAAGAAACAAAACAAAGCAAAATGAAACCTCCCAACAAAGTAATGTCCAGGACCAGATGGCTGCACTGGTAAAATCTAGCCAATATTTAAAGAATTAATACCAATCCTTCTCAAATTCTTCCAAAAACAGGAGGGAACACTTCCTAACTCATTCATGAGGCCAGTATTATCCTAATACCAAATCCAGACAAAGACACCACAAGGAAACTATATATTAATGTCCCTTATGAATTCAGATATAAAAATCCTCAACAAATACTAACAAACTGAATCTAGCAGCACATTAAAAGGATTATACATCATAACCAAATGGGATCAACCCACATGATCATCTCAATTGATGCAGAAAAAGCATTTGACAAATCTACCACTTCATGATTTAAAAAAGAAAAAAATCACTCCATAAACTAGGAATAGAAAGAAATTTCCTCAAGCTGATGAAGGGCATATATGAAAAGCCCACAGCTATCATAATATTTAGTGGTGGAAAACTAATGTTTCCCCCTAAAAATCAGGAAAAAAACAAGGATGCTGCTTTCACCACTTCTTTTTAACATTATACTAGAAGTTCTAGCTAGAGCAATCAGGAAAAAGAAATATGCGAATACAAACTGAAGAGAAAGAAGTAAAGCTATCTGTATTTGCATGTTAAAAACCCAAAGAATCCATAAAAAAAGAAAAACTCATTATAGTTAATCAATTTAGCAAAATTGCAAGGTATAAGCTCAACATGCAAAAATCAGTTGTATTCTATACACCAGCAATGAATAATCTGAAAAGGGAAAATAAGGGGAAATATCTATTTATACTAGTATCCAAAACAATTTAAAAACCCTAGAAATAAGTTTAATTAAGGCCATGGAATACTGAAAACTATACAATATTACTGAAAGAAATTAAAGAAGACCTAAATAAATGGAAAGGCATCTTATGTTCTAGGTTGGAAGACTTAATATTGTTAAAATGACTACCTCAGCAAATGTACAGATTCAATGCAACCCCAATCAAAATTCCAATGGCCCTTTATACAGAAATGGAAAAGTTGATCCTCAAATTCATGTGGAATTATAAGGGTCCCCAAATAGCCAAAACAATATTTAAAAAGAACAAAGTCAAGCCAGGCACAGTGGCTCATACCTGTAGTCTCAGGTATTGGTAGGCTGAGGTGAGAGGATTGCTTGAGGCCAGGAGTTCAACACCAGCTAGGATGAGATAGTGAGACCCTGTCTTTAAAAATAAATAAATAAATAAAAATCAAGAACACTTTTGGGCAGTCGTAGTGTTCAAGTGAAAAAGAGAAGAAAAATAAAAGAACAAAGTCATAGGAATCACATTTTCTGATTGAAAAGGTTACTATAAAGTTATAGTAATCAAAACAGTATAATACTGGCATACAAATAGATATGTAAGTCAATGATTTATATTGAGAATTCAGAAATAAACTCATACATCTATGGCCAATTGATTTTTGACAAGTGTGCCAAGATCACTGAATGACAAAAAAAAAAAAAAGCCTCTTCAAAAGATGCTGAAGCAACTGCATATCTACATGCAAAAGAATGAAGTTGGACCCCCTACCTCACACCATATACAAAAATTAGCTCAAAATGGATTAACACCTAAGTACAAGGTTAAGTACAAGGCTAAAACCATAAAATCTTAGAAGAAAAGATAAGGATAAATTTTCATGATGTTTAATTTGGCAATGAATTCCTACATATGATATGAAAAGCATGAGCAACAAAAGAAAGATATACATAAACTGGTCTTTATCAAAATTAAAAAGTTCTGTATAAAGGACATTATCAAGAAATAGAAAAGACAAAAACCTACAGAGCAAGAGAATATATGTGCAAATCACGTATCTGACAGGGGTACAGTACCCAGACTATATAAAGAACTCTTACAACTCAACAACAAAAGATAAACAGCCCAATTTAAAAAATAGGCAAAGGATGTGAGTAGAATCTCTGCAAAGAAGATATATAAATTGTGAACAGGCACATGCACAAAAATATGCTCAACATTATTAGCCATTAGGAAAATGCAAATCAAAACTACAATGATATACCACTCAACACACACTCGGATGGCTAGAGGTTTTTATTTATTTATTTATCATTATTATTTTTTTTTTGCTTTTGTTTAACGGAAAATAACAAGTGTTGGGGAGGATGTGGAGAAATTGAAACCCTTGTATATTGCTGGTGGAAATGCAAAATGGCTGATCCACTGTGGAAAACAGTTTGGTAGTTTTTCAAAAAATTAGATTTACCATACTTCTAGGTATATGCCCAAAAGAAGTGAAAACAGGTACTCAAGCAAATATATGCACACATATGTTCAGAGCAGCACTACACACAATAGCCAAAAGGTAGAAACAGCCCAAAGAGTTTCTTACAGCCAGTAGTGGTGGCTCATGCCTGTAACCCTAGCTACTTGGGAGGCTGAGGCAGGAGGATTGCTTGAGGCCAGGAGTTTGAGACCAGCATTGGCAACATAGTGTGACCCCATCTCTAAAACAGAAAAAAAAAGTTTATTGAGTTCCTATTAAATGTTATATTTATTATTATGGTACAGTTAACACTGATGATACAAAAGATTTTTTGAAGCATATATGTATAAACATTTTAATAGGTATATGCCTTAAATTGTATTAAAGTAAATATAAATTAGAGATAAAAACTATAATGTCACACAGAGTATTAGTTCGGATGAGGCTAAAATACAGTAAATAAGTTTTTTTAAATGAAGTTTATTTAAAGAAAAATATTTAAAATAACAATAACTGCCATTTACTGGACACTTACTAATTGCTAGGCATTAAAAGCTTTAAATGTATTAATGTATATACTCATTTACTTAATCAATATTACTCATTTAGCATATACTCATTTATTCAGTCATTTATTAAGGCAGTACTTGCACGTCAAAAATTATGAAAGTGCTATTCATATGATTGAAGTATAAAAAATACTTATATAAATGAAAGAAAAAAAAGCTTTTGAAGTCAGACCTGAATTTTATTCTGGGTTCTACCACTTAATAACTATGACATGGGCCAGGAAACTAAGGAACTGACTGTTATAATTGTGTATCCCATATTAGTGAAAGGCTTAGGCTAGAAAACTGTTCATATACCAACTCATGACACATACAAAGAAACATGCCATTATGAGAGCCATCAGAAATGTTGTAGGGGGGAAGGACACATCTCAAATCATGGTTGGGATATGGCAGATTCATAACATGTAACCAAAATGTTTGTACCCCCATAATTTCCTGAAATAAAAAAAAAAAGAAACAACAAATAGATTCAGACTCCCAACAATTCAGAATTACCAGATGTAGAATATAAAATAGCTATATGTGAAAAGTTTAACAAAATGGAAAAATGTAATAAAGATAAGCAAGAAACATAAGATTATCAAAATAGCTAGACTTACTTTTAAAATAACTAAACTTATGAAAAATATAATTGTTGAAATTAAGAATTAAATGGATAGGTTAAATGGCAAATTTATAGCAATTGTAGAGAAAATAGGTGAAATGGAAGATAGCTCAAGGAATTTACCCAAAAGCAGCAGAGAAAGACAGGGATCTGGTAACTGTGAGAGGTTAAGAGAAAGAGAGGCTGAAATAAGGTCTAATTACTATTAATATGAGTTCCAGCAAGAGAAAAATAGGAAAAAATTAGAGAGAAGCAACATTTGAGTATATAACAGCTGGGAAAATTTTCAGAACCAAAGTCATAATCCCACAGATACATAGAGCACAAATGTATTAAACAAGCTGAACACTTCGTAGTGAACCATTAGCTCCCAAATCAAAGAGAATATCTTAAAAGAAGCCAGAGGGGTAAAACACTTGGACTTTAAGTCCAACAAGCTAATTCTAAAATGTATATAGAACAAAGACCTAAGAATAGACAAGACACTCCTGAAAGAGACAAATAAGATGGAAGAGGATCTGTTCTGCCTAACTTATTTCAAAGCTCTATAAATTAATACGGCTTGGTATTTGTGGAAATAAAGGCAAATAGATAAACAGAACAGACTCAAAAGCCCAGAATCACAAATACATAGAAACCTGTAAAGAATAATAATCATAAAAATAAAAAAGGGGGAGGGGGGCCATGGGCAATATACATAACCTTAACACTTGTACCTTTATAATACTCTCAACTAAAAAAATAAATAAAAATAATAATAATAATAAAAGACAGAGTGGGACCCAACATGGCTTTATTGAGCACTCCCTGGCAAGGTTCACGGGGCCCAAGAGGGGCACCTATTTGAAAAGGGTGTGAGCTTTTATAATGTCTGAGGCAGGCTGGGACTTTTGGTGGGAAGACACGGGATTTTCCATTGTGGCCTTTGTCTGTTCTTGAAGAATGGGAGGGGCTGGCAGTATCTGCAGATTCCAGGAGGAGGGGCTAGTGGTGCCTGGCAATGGAGGTTTTTTTTTTTTTTTTTTTTGCAGGTCTGGTCACGCGAGCCTTTTCTTTTTTTTCTTTAAGGGAGGGGAGGGGGGCCGCCACCAGCCTTACAAAATCCAACATATGAGAAAGATGGCATAGCAAATCAGTAATGAAAGAAGAGACTATTTAATAAATATTGTTTGAACAAAGGATCAGTCATAAAGAAAAAAATAATCGGACCCTTATCTAACAAAACTTAATTCCAAGACTTAAAATTTTAAAAAAGCAAAAGTTTAGACTTAAAAAAAAAGGGTAGGAAAATATTTTTCTGACTTTGGGGTTAGGAGAATTTTTTTTAGGGCATTTTTAAAATTTTCGACACAAGGGAAGAAGGATAAATACAACTAAATAAAAAAAAATAACTTCTACTCATTAAAAGACACAAGAAGAAATTAAGAAGGAAAACCACAACCTTGGAGAACATATATTCAATCCACATAAGCAACAAAAGTTTCATGTCCAGGGTATATAAAGAACTCGTGCAAATTAATAAGTAAAAACAGCCCACATCCCTGAAACAGATAAAATGCATGAATGAGCATGACACAGAAAAAGAAATATATAAAAACATATGAAAAGATGCTCGACCACATTAATCAAGAATATACAAATTAAAACAACCAATTAGACATAATTTTATTCCTACTAGATTGGCACAAGTGTTAGTAAAACTATAAATTCGTACATTTTAAAAAATAATGTCATATTACCTTATAAAGTTTAACATCCAAATGCCCTCTCATCCAGCAATTCCACTACTAAATAAATGCCCTAGAGAAATTCTTAACATATGCACCAGAAGTCATATACAATAATCATATCATTGTTTATAACAGCAAAAAGCTGGAGACAATCCAAACAGCAGGAAAAGAGGCACATAAATTATGGCATATTCACATTGGTATATTACATATCAATGAAAAAAATGAACTAATGCTATATGACACACTTGGAGGAATCTTAAAAACAAACTTGAATTAGTGAAGCAAGTTGCAGAAATCTGAAATAGTTTTATATTCTTTATAAAGCTCAGAAATAAGCAACATTAAGCATATAAATACTATACTCATATAAAACTACAGTTTTTAAAGTATATAGATGTATAGATATAAAACTGTATTTTTTAAAGGCCAGGAATAATGATTAACACAAATCTTAGGTTAATAATCAACTCTGGGAAGACAGGATAGGGGAATAACACACAGGAAATTCAATAATCTAGGTCTCAATATGGGTCATAGATTCAGGAGTGTTTGCAGTATGTAAAAAATATACATTACGTGTATCTATACAGCATCTATTGCATGCCTGGCAATGCGGTTTTCTTAAAAATTTTATTTTGTAATATATACATGCAAAAGAATGTATGTGGCTATTCTATATAGTTAATGGCACACACATCTTGAATGTTTTGAGCAGATGCCAGTCGTGTATTTGGGCTCATAAATTTTGTATTTCATCTTGAGGTCAAAGTAAGAGTTCATTCTAGCTTTGAAACTTTAAGCGACATTTTGATACTATCTGTAGCTCCAGATAAATTCCATAAATCACACTGACTCAGTAAATAGCTTTCCTTTTTCTTTTCAAGAATAGTTTAATATGATCATGTATTTCTTTTTACTCAGCAAAAAATAATAATAATTTCTGGTTATAAAGAAACAGAAAAATACTACATGTTCTTTGGATTAAGCCTAGGATCTGAAATGCAGTCTTAGTTAGGCTCTGCATGCATCCTTTCTTCCCTTTAGGCATCTGTTAAAAATTGAAAGCATTTCTTTTATATTTTCTTAAGTTTTTCTTTTACTTCATAAACCTTGTTTTTCTTAATTATAAAATTAATGCAGTCACCTCAAAAACTTAGAAATGTATAAAGCAAAAATTTTCCACAATCCATCCAAAGATATCTACTTTTTTATGTGACTTTTTTCTTTCTCAACTATACCTATTTTAACTGATACCAAAGTGCACCTAGTTTATTTTGCTTTTGAAAGTTTTAACACAATTTGTAACCTGCAGTTTCATTTGGAAGCACATTATTTTATTGATAGTGATCTCTATAGTAAAATACCAAATAAATCCATTAAAAGCCAGAATAAAAACCTACCCTATCCATGGAAATGACAAATGAAAATTTCTGGCAGAAAGTATTAACTCCCATCTCTAAAAAGTTAAAAAAAAAAATTGTTCTTTAAAGTAAATGTTTGAATTTAGAAATGTTATTTGAGTTTCTTAGCCCCTGAACTACACATCAATACCCCCTCCAGAAATTTTATACCCACAGCTCTACCTTGGGTATTTCACACACGCAATGGTCCATGCGGTCAACCTTTAAATGTCACTTATATACAGGAGGACAAAATCCTGGAGTCCCAGAAGCCTGAGTGTGGTTACTTGGTAGACTTTGTCTACTCAGTACAGCAATACACAGCTGATCATCACTTAAACTGCTGGTTGCCTGCACACACACACACACACACACACACACACACACACACACACACACACACACACACAGGTGAAAACTTGTTTACCTAGCACATCACTAACGGAAAAAATTCAAGACTATTTGCCCGGGAGAGAGGTCAGACCAGTCTTACATTACAGGAGAGCAGTGCTCACAGCCAGCACCTGTAAGGGTGGCTGGATTGGACCAAACAGTATACGTTCCTTTCATTAATGTAAACATGGACTGCATTCACCTAGACAGGGTCCTTTCCCACCTACCGAGCCCGTCCACCACCGGAAGTTTAAGTTTGTCTTAAAAGATCGGGAACTCTGGAAGCAGTCTCCCATCGTTCCAACGGCTCTGTAGCCTGAGTAAGTCTGTGTAAGCTCTAAGCTGTTGATTTGTCTTCAGATGAAAAACCCAGCATCGACTTCACAAACTCGGTAGACTAATAATAAGATGCTGTAAGGCGCCTAGCAGGTAAGAGGCACTCAGTAACGACAGCTGCTCCTGGCGCTTCCGTCTAAGCATTCGGGCGGCACCCTGTCTATTCTGGGAGCACGGAGGGCTCCATTAGAATTGTCTCCTTGTAGCTGTAAGGCCTTGGGCAAAACATGTGAAGAACCAGTGCCAGGGAACACACTCCATCAACGTGACGGATACGAGACATTTTGCGGAAGAGCAGCGGAAACCGCCGACTGGCACCGCCCCGCCGGAACGCTTTCCCTTTAAGCACCCGCGGGCCGGCCGCGCGGAGGGAGCCCCCGGAAGTGGGCGCACGCTGCCACGAAGTCAGATTGCCCCGCCCAGCGCCGCCCTGGCTCCTCCGGCCTCGTGCCCGGCTTCCCAGGTTTGCTGCTCACTCCCGCTAGCCGGCTTCAGCCCCCGCTGCCGCGGCCACTAGTCCCGCGACCCTGCCCGCCCGACCCTCGGCCTAGGCCCGACCCGGCGCGGAGTCCCGCCCCCTCCGCCGCCGGGACCGCCCCCGAGCCGATACGCCCTTCCGGCGACAGGGCGTGGGGAGCGAGGCCGCGGCGGCTGCGGGCTTGGCCGCGCTGGCGGTCGTGAGGCAGGACCTCGTCACCCGGAACCGTGCCCTGCGCCGGGAGAGCAGCGAGCTCGTGGACCAGGTGCGGCGGCTGCTGTGCGAGAAAGCCAACCAGCTGGCCCAGGTGCGTCCGCCGGCCTGCCCGGTGGCTTTTCCGGAAACATTTAACGGCGACGCTGCCCGGCTTCCCGACCTTTTGATCCAAGCGGCCTCTTATATGATTTTCTTCGAGACCAGATTCTCGAACGACACTCTAAAAGGTGGCTTTTTAAATCAGCTGCTTCACTAGGGCAACAGACAGTGGGTTGTCTCCTACGTTGAGAAGGAGAGCCCCATTCTGGGTCAGTACGAGGGTTTTGTGGACGCGCCGAAGGGGGCCTTTGGCAGGAAAGGATAGAAAACAACAGGGCTGGGACCCCTGTGTTTGGGAAACAGCTGTCCTCACTGTCCACAAGCCCAGTCCTGGGTGGCTTTGTTTCACTAGCAGCTCTGCAGGTCCAGGCTGCTGGGCTCCGACCCTTGCTGGGAAGCCTGGCTGCCTGTTCTTGCCAACCTCAATGCCTTTGCATAGCCCAGCAGCCTGAATTAGTGTGCCTGACAACCAAATTTTGATATTCCTTCCTGTCTCCCTCCCCCAACTAGTTAACTTTAGATATATCTGTTTCGAAATCACAGCAGTCTCACAGATTATGCCTTTTGGTCAGAGAAATCCAGGCACTAGATACTACCTGGAAAAAGTATTGACTTTTAAAATCTCGATGTATATCCTTACCCGATGCCCAGTATAGTACTTAGGGTTACAGAAGAAACAAAGATGAATATTCAAGAAAAAATGTGTGTCTTCGAAAACGTGCCATTATGTTCTCAGAAAAAAATTCTAAGGGCATATTTTGATGCCTGGTAAAATAATGCTTCTGTGTGTAAAGAATTAAGAGTCTTGTATTGTCCTTGCCTTTTTTACTTTTCATCCCACAGTTTAAAATTATATGTTAAAAATATATGCAGTTTAGAAAGGAAACAGAAAACCGAACTTGAGCACTTTCAATGTTTGCTGCTGAAGATGATGTATTTAAGATTGCAGGGAACTCAAGACAAAAAATAATGGATATGGTGCCATCTTTGGGCTTTATCTACTTGGCTTTATTCCCTTATATTAAATTCCTTCACTTTGGCTAACCTACTTTACATTTTTGGGCTGCAGTTTTCCTTTCCATAATTAAAGGCATTACTTGATTATTAAAGTTTGATTCAAAATTCTGTGATTCTCTTTTATGGGACCACAGAAGGTAAGAAAAATAATAACCTGTGATCTCTTAAGCAAAGTTTTTCTGAAACCCTCTGGGAAGGAAAATCTGTAATTGTCCTAAAATGTTCATGGGTTTGTCACTCTGAATCAGTATAGATCCACTGAAATATCTTCAATTTCTAGTTAAGAATCTTTGTTAAGATAATCTAATCACTGCCTCCTCATGGTCAGTTTATATACCTGAAGACCACAGGTAAAAACACAAGACAAAATTAAAGACAGGGTATAGCAATTATTTTGTTGCTAGTCAGCATTACAAAAGTTCCCAAGGAGACTGGGCCCCTTAACTTGACCTTATATACTACACTACACTTTTGCTGCAAATATTCTAACAAAATTAATTGGATCCTGGTCCTATTCACTGATAATTTCAAAGCAGTGTTTTCCCTACCATAAAAAAATCTACAGGATACCAGCACACACACATAATGTTTTTTTATAAAAATCTCACAAGAGCACACATTTTGATAGAATATAAAATCTTTCTAAAGATCAGCATCACCAGTTAAGTCAAAAAGAGCATTAAAAATAAGTCAAAAAATACACATAAGTATATATGTGTGTGTGTGTGTATATATATATATATATTAGCCTCACTTAGATTTCCACCAAAATAACAAAAAGTACACAAGGCTTGCCTATAGATGCAGAGTTACACACATATATGGATAGGAGGAGAGGTCACTGGTTGGTGACTTCCACATCACATTTTTGTACTTCTGAGATCAGGTCATTAAGGATTCTGAGCAGTTCATCATCTTCTTTCTGCAGAATGGTCTTCTCCAAGGAATGGATCCACTGCTGTTCCTTTGTTAGGCCACGTGGAAGTCTAACTTGGACACTCAGGCCTTCCTCCAGACCTGAATGATTTCCTAAGTTACTAGATTGAGTTTCTCTTCTGTGTGGGCTTTTAATGCTTGGTATCTTTGATCATTTTTTGCATGGAGTTCATGTCTAGAGCAAGTTGAACTTTTTCTTTCAGAAGCTAGTGGATTTCAGCTTGGCAAGCTCCTTCTGAGACTCCTCCATCACTTGGGGTACAATCCCTAAAAATTCATCCATGAGTTTCTCCATCTCTGGGCATTTACTATGTGGAGCTCCTCATATTTACTCATCAACGCCACATTCTCATTTGTATCATCTGGGTCTTTCTGCCTAAACTGCAGCACATACACAATGGGACCAATGGACAGAGGGTGGGCACATGGGCCTGAGGTCTATCACAGGGGAAGGTCTATCACCGGAACACCCAGAGCTCCCAAGAAATCAAATGCTACCCCCAGTTTTGCTTCAGGTGGACTTCCTAAGGAAGGCTTATTAGCATCACAAATGCTGTTTGTCTCAGTAGCCTCAAAAACCAATTTATTAGGGCTATCTTTCAAGAGTGGATCAAATTTAAGGTATAAAGACTTTTTCTCAAGGTAGCCTTGTTGGCCTTATGCCTAGAAAGCCCTCCTCTTGGAGGTCCTGACATGCTCTGGTCCCTGTAGAGAAGGGGAGCGGTCAAGTGAACTCAGGTGCCTAAGAACCCACTTTTCCCCCCTCCCCTGCTACTCACAGAGTCTCTACTGCATTTTTGTCTTTAAACATACCTTCAGGGGGTCCGATTTGCATACAAAATTTAGAAATACTGATAAAAGATTTGGTCCTCAGTAGAGAACCAGGTGAACTTAAGAAGGAGTCCATCTGACAAAACTGTACAATTATCTAAGCTTCACTTGAGTTTGGCTTTACTTGATGTAGTAATCAAGTGATTTTGATCAGGTGACTCTTACTAAATTAGAGAATGAACTCTAGAGCCAATGTGCACAATTTTTTTAAGAATGATTTTGCTTTTGTTCTCTACTGCAAAAGTCATTAGGATGTGACTATATTGACTAAACTAAGGCTCATTTAATGTGTTTTATATATCTTAATTTCTTGCCAATTAATTGACAGTAACATGCCCGCAGAGCAGATGGCTACTTATGTAAACTACAGATAACCACTAATTCAAGTAAAATTAAATCCTTTGCTTTCCCCAGATCCTTTGTACCCAGACTACTATCACCAATCCTCTCCAGTGATTCTCAAGCATTAGGCAGTGTCAGCATGCCCTGGGGAACTTATTTTAAAAGTCAAATTACTGTGCCCTATCCCCGGAGTTTCTGACTCAGTGAGTAGGTCTGGACTGGAATCCAAGGATTTACATCTCTAACTAAAATTCCTAGGTGATGTTGATACTGGTGTAAGCCTAAATACAAATTAGAAATAAGAAAACTATTTAATTCTCCCTGGTGCAAAGAAAAGAGAAAGACTTTGGCCTCCTTTTCTTTGAGCGTTTACTTCAAATTTTTAATTGTAAATTCTTTCTGTGCCTTTTGAAATGTATGTAAATCTTTCCAAAAGCTAAATTAGCCTCTTTTCAATTTTACAACCCGGGAACATTTCCTCAAGGATGTGGGAGCCATCTCATTGAAATTTAATATTGAAGGAGGTGGCACTCCAATCTCCCAGTTTCTGGGAAAGATAGAAACCTAACTTAGTAGGCACCTTGCCTTTGCTCCAAATTATATACCTATCTCCTGTCATAAAGATACGAGAAATTTATTTTTCCTCTGGACAAAGGCAATTAACAAACAATCACCAAGATTACCAGGTGAATTCAAGATGAACCCTGTGTGACAGTGCTGTCAAGTTCTCTTACCTTAGAACTGCAGACAGTCCTCGACTTATATGATTTTTCAACTTTACAGTGGTGTAAGACCATTTTGTTTTTCACTTTCAGTATAGTATTCTATAATCGACTACATGAGATTATTAATATAAAGCATATGAAATATTCAACACTTTATTATAAAATAGGATTTGTACTAGAGGATTATGCCCAATAGTAGGCTAATTAAGTGTTCTGAGCCTGCTTAAGTAGGTTAGGCTAAATTATAACATTCTGTAGATTAGGTGTATTAAATGCATTTTCAACTTAAGATCTTACTTTCAATTTATAATGTGTTTATTGGGATATAACCCCATGGTAAATTGAGGAGCATCTGTAGTTATCATTTGATAACATGTATGCAATAGGTTGCATCTGCTTGGCTTTATAAAATGGTAAGATTTGTGTCTTTGCAATCCTTCAGTGAATTGTCTGTGATGCACATAATATTTTGGGTTAATGCTTATTTAACTTAAAAAAATTTTTTTTTCTTTATTTTCTATCTTTGTAAAGAGGTTTTCTTGGTTGGAAAAAGATTTTGTTTTTAATTATATTTCCCCAACATGGGTTAGGGCCACATTTTGAGAACCACTGTACAATATGAACATAAATACAGAACTTTATAAATTTTTTTCTAGAATTTTACCTCATTTGTTGCAGCCTGTACTTAGAGCCTATTGAAGTCTTTTTGAATCTTAGCATTTTTTATTTTTGATCTTATCATCCTCCCCACTTTATACCACTTAAAAAAATTGATGATTTTATTTTCTATTTTAAATCATCAGTAAGTCCTGGAAAAAAGCAGTGAAAGTTGCTCTAACATGTAATGCTTACATTATTAGTCACTGGGCGACTATAATGTGCTAGGTACCAGGGATACAGCTATGGACAACTCAATCCTGACTCTGAAGTGACTTACAACTGGGAAGACAAAATAAAAAAGAGGCCATTATAATGCAGGACAGAAGTCAGGAGGTAGGAAGAGTATGCTATGGTAGCACAATAGGACACACTCAGCCTAGGCCTAGGAGGTCAAAGATGGCTTCCTTGGAGAGTTGCCAAAGCCAGTGTCTGAATGATGAGTGGGAATGAGGTAAAGGAGGAGAAAAACATTGGTCCAGGCAAAGGACTAGTATTTGCAAAAGCCCAAAGGTAAAGAATATGATATGCTTAGGGAACTGCAAATAATTCTGTATAGTTGGAGCAGAGGAATGGGGAGTAGACAGAGGCCAGATTGCTGTGCTTAGGTACAGCTTCCGCCACCTGCAAATCCATCTAATCATGCCATCATCTGGGTCATGCTTCTCTATTTTATCCATGTGTATACTTTACGATGTGCTCAAATTACTTAAAATTGAGATCACTAGGCATCTAGCCAATCTCCCTTGCCAGTAATTCTACAGAAGCAAATGAGGTTAGTTACTAGGCATGTTTACAATTAAATTTATGCTTTCTCCTGATAATCACCACTTTCTCATCAAAATGCTCATAAATTATCTATATGATAATCCATTTTGAAAAATGTATACATTTTTATCAAGCATGCTGATTTCAGAGTTTAAGGAATTTCTTTTTGGTTTCTCATTTCTGTGGAGTTTATGTTTTACTTTGTTTCATTTTTGGTTTTTTTGGTAATTTATATTACACTACTAACAGCTTTTATCAGTGTCTTATGATGAATTCCTTTTGACTGAAGATATAGAGACAGTTTTTCCAGGAAGAAATGTTCCCTATCCACTTTACTAATATTGGACTTAAATTCCTCCTATACAATATGTTTCCTGTGTTTTTCATTTTGAAGAACATTCTCCTTGATGGAGAGCTATCAAATAGTCAAAACTATCAAAATAAAAAAGAATTCTACCTCATAGGATATGTTAAGTTATACATTAGAACCTATCCTTTCATCACTGAAAGGTATTCTTAGGAATTTTCTGCAAGCCCTAGTTCATACAAAATGCAATCCAAGCCAAAAGTCAATAAGAGTAAGGAGAGGAACAGAGAGGTCCAATAACAGAGAAAGGTATCTCCCTGGGCTATATACCTGAAGAAAGTCACACCTGCAAGAAATGTCCATAAATAGCAGATACCAGGCATCAGAGTGATGAAATTCTTGTACCTAGGAGGGAGTATTAGAGTTCTTCAGAGAAGAAAGAGATTTATTGCAGGAATCAGGAATTGGCTCAAGTGATTATGGAGCCTGAGAAGACCCACGACCCACTGTCTGCAAACTGGAGACCCAGGAGGGCTGGTGGTGCAGTTCAGTCTGGCTCTAGTGGCCCGAGAACCAAGTGCAATCATGTCCGGGGGCAAGAGAAAATGGATGTCCCACCTCCAGAACAGAGACTGAATTTGCCCTTCCTCTGCCTTTTCCTCCATCTGGGGCACTGAATGGATTGACACCCACCCACATGGGTGAGGGTGAGCTTCTTTACTCAGTGTATTGATTCAAGTGCCAATCACTTCGAGAAACATCCTCACAGACACACCCAGAAATAATGTTTTACCAGCTATCTGGGCATCCTTTAGGTAACTCAAGTTAACACATAAAATTAACCATAACAGAAGGAAACTGGAAAAAGCAAAGCACGGTCCTTGCTTAATTAGGAAACTAGAGAGGTGACCAGAATGGAAACTAGGCAGAGACAATTAGTTCTCTACCAAATATGTATAGTTGTTTCTTCGTATCTGCAGGGTGTTGGCTCCTGGAACGCCCCGGGGATACAAAATCTACATACGCTCAAGTCCCTGATATAAAATGGAATAGTATTTGAATATATCCTATGCACATCCTCCTGTATACTTTAAATCATCTCTAGATTACTTATAGTACCGTATCCAATGTAAATGCTATGAAATAATTGTTATACAGCATTTTTTTGTGTATGTAATTTTTGTATTGTTTGGAGAGCTGACTGTATTCTCTTTTCTGACTTAGTAATAGAATTCCTATGGAACTGGGCTGGGTGGCTCACGCCTGTAATCCTAGCACTCTGGGAGGCTGAGGTGGGAGGATCACTGGAGTTCAGGAGTTTGAGACCAGCCTGACCAAGAGTGAGACCCTGTCTCTACTAAAAATAGAAAAATTAGCCGGGTGTCGTGGCATACAGTGAGCTATGATGATGCCACTTCACTCTACCCAGAGCAACAGAGTGAGATTCTGTCTCAAAACAAAACAAAAACTGGTTTTTAGCTTGGCACATGAGTGCTCTCAATAAAGATTACACTTCCCAAACCTCCTTTCAACTAAGTGTGGCCATGTGACTAAATCCTAGACAGTGAGATAAAAGCAGATGTCCTCTGTGGCAATGTTAGGAACTCATTCTATTAAAGATAGTAGGAGCATTGCCCTTTGCCTCCTTTTCCCTTCTTCCTCCATCCTGTTGCCTGGAATGCAGATAGGATGGCTAACATCCTAGCAGCCATTTTGGATTATGAGGATGGAAACTGCTCCTAAGGATGACCTGAAAGCTGGATTCTGAGGATGTGGAGCCACCATACCAGGCCTAGACTACCTGTTTCTAGGCTGTGTGTGTGAGTGTTGAGAGAGAGAGAATAGAGAGACTGGGACTGGGACTGGGAAGCCAGGTATTAAAAAACCTTAAAATGTGGCATTGGCTTCCTGGAGACAGTCAAGGAGTAGGTGGCACAGGCTTTGTAATTAGAGGCTAGAAAGCTGGTGGTCTTTATTAGGTAGTGACAAAACAATGGATCACATTTTCATGTGCTATGTCTTGGCAAATGATGAGAAAGCAGTTTTGGGGAAAATGATAAGGAAAATCAAAAATATTTGTTTTTTTCAGCTTCTTGCCAATCTTAAAGAGTCAAACTAGAGGCTAGAGTGAGCAAGGCCACAGGTAGCGCTTGACAGAAGCACATTTGTGCTAAAGAAGTGCTCTCTGTGGCCTGCAGTATAATTTGACTAAAGGTCCTGTATTTAAGCTTTGAAAGAGTAAAGAATACACCTGTACTATATCCCAAACTGAAGTCGTTGTCAGCAGTGACTACAAGGAGGTAATGTTATGAGATGAAACTACAATCCTGTATTAATGTATGTGAAAGTGTGTGTAAAAGAGAGAAAAAGAGAGAGACCCAGTGGTTTAAAACAATAAGCATTTATTTAGCTCATGAATCTGTGGGTCAGGTGAGTGTTTCTGTTGGTCTTGGCCAGGCTCACTTATATCCCGTCAGCAGCAGGGTGTAGCTCCCTTGAGCTTGGATAGGGTCTCACATGTCTAGGGTCAGCTGCTCTGCTAGTCTAGGATGACCTTGGCCAAGACCAGTGGACTACTCAGCTCCCCACTGTCTCATGCATCAGCAGGCTAGCCCAGAAATCTTCCTATGTTTAGGGCAGGAGCAAAAGGCAAGAATAATGTGCAACCACTTTTCCAAGCCTCTATGTCATGGCCCATTGGCCAGAGCAAGTAGTATGGCCAAGCCTAAGGTCAAGGCACAGGGCAGAACCAGTGGTGTACAGGAGGCAACTCCTACCAGCCTACATTTGTCTGTTGTTAAATTTTCAGGAATTTGGCAAGCTGCTTGTTAAACACAGCCATTGTTTAAATTATACACTCATAAATAAATTATATTATAACCAAAATAATAAATATTGAAAACGCATGACTTGCTAGTTTTATTTTACTACATTATACTATTGTCTACTTAAGGCTACTTGTGTCTAGTATATCTGGTGGAAACACTACATCATGTGTCAGTTGTGTCATACTAGTAGTTTGAAATCAGCCATTCTAGGAGTATTTATATTAATACTACAGAAACTGACAAAAGCTATAAATCAGCTTGTTTTGTTGATTGCCTAGTTTAAGAAAGTGGTAGAGAAAACATTAAGCAGATTAAACTTCAAAGTGTGTCGTGTCTGTGGTATCGTAAATACATCATATTATATCGTAATACAAAACATTGAAGAAATGTTCTTTTAATATCTGAAAACTTATCCAATTCAGCAAGGATGTCACCTCATTGACAAACACGTGAAGTTTCAACTTACCTCTTCATTGTTTCATTTTCTTCTCACCAGCAATGAAAATAATCAACTAATGTTCATGTCAGAACTACGCTTGTTTATGAACTACAACTGTAGGTTGGCTATGGATAAGAGAATTTAGCAAAAGTTGAAGCATTCTCTAAGAATTGGCTATATGAAATTTACAATAAAGAGTATTGTATATTTTATTATTTTTCAATTGTGTGCTACACATCCTTTCAGTAAATATTATAACATAATATGAGTATTTTTTTGAGAAACATTTACCAGTATGCCATTGGGCAAAATGCTTTCCCCAGGGTAGAAGGAAACTGCCATATTCCAAGGCAAAGAGTGTGGATAGAGAAAGGAGCAAAGTTGGGGTCATTGATCCAATTAAAGTACCTTAAGCCCCACGTCTTTCTCAAGTACTTTCCATTAACCAATTGCCAGTCAGTAGGTTCTAGTCTGCTGGCAAAGACCAGATTGTGGTTTTGCCTGTTGTTTCAAAATATCTCAAGATAGCCAACTATTTTTGGAGGGATAGGGTGTTGGGAGTAGGGGGAGGAGGGAATAGGCAGAGCCTAGATGCCAGTACATCAAGCTCCAAAGTCCTCAGGCTTCAAAACTGTTGAGACATGAACTCTGGCTACTAATATACTTGGAACTCACTAAAAGCAAATAGACCAGAAGACTACTAAATTTTAAGGTAACTATTTTTCAGAAAAAATTTCAATCCTGGCCTGTGACTATCAAACTCCTAAAACAATCCCTGGGTCCCCAAACTCAGCCTGCAGGAAGAGGGCTTCTGCAACTCTAAATGCCACATAGCAGCCCCTGCCCTGTAGCCACTCAGATGCAGCGTGGATGGTAAGGAACATCCTAGAAAGCAGAGGAAAGGTCCACAAAAGACCATGGACAGCAGAGCTTAACCAGGGACTACCAAAAGAGCTAAGCAGAGAATTCACTACTAGGAGAGGTTTGTACTCTGTGCTCATAGGTATTTAGTAATTGATACGGGCCAACGATCACTACCAACTCAGAATTTTTACAGTGGTGCCCTGTTTCCATATCCACATCTTTAAATTTACACATAACCTCAAGGAGGTGCTGGACATGGAGCAAGAACTCCAAAAGATTTTGAAGATGTCTCCCTTTAGGAAGAAGCAAATGTGTTCTCTGTATGTGTGTTCTTGGGCTTTCATGGCTCTGAGGGAACCACCTGCCATTTAGTAAGAACACAGCAGCGCCTATGCAGGAAAAAAGATGCAGCCACTGGGACATACATGGCCATGGCCAATATTTATCTCCCCTTCTTCCTTAGCTAGAAAATCCCTAATTTTTAGCTGAGCATATAACCTGCTTGTGTTAGGGTTTTCTAGAAAAACAGAAACAATAGACTATGTAGATAGGTAGATGAAGAGGTATTTAATAGGGGAGTTGGCTCACATAATTATGGAGACTGAAAAATTCAATGTTAGGCTGTCTGTAAGCTGGAGACCCAGAGATGCCAGTAGTGTGGCTCAGTACAAGCCCCAAAGCCTCAGAACCGGGGAAGCTGATGGTGTCCATCTCAATCTGAGGCCAAAGGCCCGAGAACCTGGGGCTGAGCTACTGCTGCTGCTGTGAGTCCCAGACCCCAGAGGTTTGACAACCTAAAATTCTGATGAGCAATGGCAGGAGAAGAAGGATGTCTCAGCTCCAGGAAAGAGAGTAAATTTGCCTTTCCTCTTCCCTTTTGTTTTTATCTGTTCCCCAGCCAACTGGATGGTGCCAGCCCACCCTGAGGACAAATCTGCCTCACTTGGTCCACCAACTCACATTGCAATCTCTGGAAATGCCCTCAGAGACACTCAGAAATAATGCTTAACCAGCTATCTAGGCATCCCATAATGGAGTCAAGTTCACACCTAAACTTAACCATCACACACCTACAAGTAAAGCCTACATTCACCAGATTAGCTTATAAGTCTTATGCTTACATGTTATATGTTATATGTCATATGTTTCATGTAACTAAGTACTGGCCACTGAAAGGTAAGCAGAGTGTTGTATGATAGTTCTCAGGAATTGTTAAGCAACTGCTGGCACACACTTTTTCCTTCTTTCCTCTACCCTCCTGCCTGGGTTTCAGTTGTGACAACTGGAAGCCTAGCAGGTATCTTGGACCATGAGGATGAAGGTCATAAACTGTAAAAGCACCACCAGACCAGCCTTGGACCGCCCACCTCCAGATGTCTTTAATGCAGGATAGAAATAAACTACTATGATTTAAGCTACCATAATTTTTTTGTTTCCTGTTACTATAGCCAAAACAAATCCTGGTACCAGGAAAAGATCAGTAAATCTTTTAGATAAACGTGTGTGTGTGTGTGTGTGTGTGTGTGTGTGTGTGTGTGTGTGTGTGTTTAGGGAAGGGGAAAGGAGGAGATTTGGAATTGACCAGAGAGTTGAATTGGGGAGGAGAAGCCAGAATTCTCTCTTCACAACATGAAGGCCAGATCCCCTCCCTTGTGTATGGGCCAGCCTTATTCACGTCTCTGGAGGATGGTGTGTACATTCTAAGACTAGCTTATAAAAGACATTGTGGGCCGGGCGCTGTGGCTCACGCCTGTAATCCTAGCTCTTGGGAGGCCGAGGCGGGCGGATTGCTCGAGGTCAGGAGTTCAAAACCAGCCTGAGCAAGAGCGAGACCCCGTCTCTACTATAAATAGAAAGAAATTAATTGGCCAACTGATATATATATAAAAAAAATTAGCCGGGCATGGTGGCGCATGCCTGTAGTCCCAGCTACTCGGGAGGCTGAGGCAGAAGGATCACTCAAGCCCAGGAGATTGAGGTTGCTGTGAGCTAGGCTGACGCCACGGCACTCACTCTAGCCTGGACAACAAAGTGAGACTCTGTCTCAAAAAAAAAAAAAAAAAAAAAAAGACATTGTGGCTCTCACTTTGCTCTCTCTTGAATTACTAGCTCTAAGCAAAGCAAAGTGCCATATAGAGAGGACACTCAAGTATCCATAAAAAGAGGTCCATGTGATGCAGAACCGAGGCCACAGCCAGCACAAACTTGCCATCTCGGAGTGCACCATCATCCTCAAGCCCCACTCACGCCCTCAGATGACAGCAGTCCCAAGCCAGTATCCTGACTGAAGCCTCGTGAAAGACCCTAAGCCTGAAGAGGCTCCCTATGCTGCTCTTGAATTCCTGCCCCACAGAAACCGAAATCATGGATGTTTATTTTTGTCTTAAGCCACACAGCTTTGGGACAATTTGTTATGCAACAGTAGATAACTACACATACATCACTGAGTTGATATATTATGGATGAAGGGAAAGTGATGATGGTGGAATAAGAAGAAAAGGTGTTTGTTGCAGGACATGGCATCTGGGCTCTGACTTAATGCTAAAGTTACTGCATGTGACAGGAGAAGCACTTTTCAGAGTCGTGGACTATGAGCAAATTCAAACATCTGCTGGATTGGGGTTCAAGGTGTGACTCAACCCTCTTCCTTCCAGGGTTCTGACTGTTGAGGTACATGCAAAAGGATAGATTGCCAAATGACAATAAGGAAGAATTATTAATTCCTAGGCAAGCACCCTATAATGCAGGGCTTCATTTTTTTTTATTTCAGAATATTATGGGGGTACAAACACTTTGGTCACATAAATTGCAGGGCTTCTAATCTACTTGGAAACTACAGAGGCCTTTATACAGCCTCTCCTCTGAATTTTAGGCAGCCTAGGCCTGAATTATTAATACAATAATTCCCAATAATTCTAATGAGAAAGGAAAGGGTTTGGGCTGAAGGTGAGGTGGAGATGGAGGGTAGGTGTGAGGTATATTTTAGAGATAGAAATGAGAAACCATACAGGTAAATGGGGTGGGGGAAGCTTTCCTTCCTCTCTCCCCAGTTGGGAATACTGGAGGTTACATTTCCATTTTCTACATCCCCTTTCTTTGCCTTTCCAAGGGAGAGGCAGGGATAAAGTGATGGGCCAGGGCTCAGTCATCTTTGGACACTCTTTTCCTTGTGGGTGGGGTTGAGGGGCATACTTCCTGGGCTCAAGCACAGCTGGCCCTCTGGTGTTGCTGTCACCCTGCAGTGAGGCACTTTGCCTGTGTCCCCCTAACCACATCCAGTCTTGCTCCTTTCTTGCCCATTGTCCACACTGGTCATGGTTCTTTTTTTTTTTTTTTCAAATAGTTCATTTGATTTACCCAAAGAAACTTGGAAGTCTAATTTGGCCTACAATAATGGGGATATTAGTAGGAAGCATTTCCAGTCAAATTCATTCTTCACTTTGATGCATAAATGGCATCACCATTTTTATGGTACCATGTTGTATATGTCTCACGTTTCTCTCACTGGATTTTGTTGTTCATAGCCATACCTTTGTCATGTAACCATAAATATCTACATGAAAAAATAAAGCCACACAGAATCTCTAGTTGTTTTAAACTTGAGAAAAGAATAGGTTGATAGGGATATTATTCATCATTGAAAGGCTTATTAAAAATGAAACCAAAAACATTCATTAAAAGTTATGAAAAATGCATTGAATGACCTTTGAAGTTCAAGCAAGTCCAAAAAATGCAAGATAATTAAAGAAGACAAGAAAAAATCCCAAGAAAATATATGAAGCTTGACTAATGAGCATATTTAAAATAAATAATGTATCTTCATGAGTTATTGATGACCTTATAATTCATGAGTGCTGAGAAAAACATAACAAGGAATGATTTGTAAAAGGTCACCAATAGCAAGTAAGAACATAATCAGCTCGTTGTCTATCTTGTAACTGATTAAAGTTCTCAAAGGAAAGGAACTAGGCAGAAAAAAAGAAGGGATAACAGAAAGAAGTCTATACTCAGTTGAATAATGTCCCATCAAAATTCATGTCCACTCAGAATCTCAGCATGTGACTGTCTTAGTCCATTTTGTGCTGCTATAACAAAATACCTGAGACTGCGTAATTTATGATGAACAAATCCATTGGCTCACAGTTCTGGAGCTGGGGAGTCTAAGGTCAAGGGCCTTCTTGCTGGGTCATCCCATGGCAGAAGGGCAAAGAGAGGGCAAGAGAGAGTGAGAGAGTGAACTTGCAGCTTCAAGCCCTTTTCTAATCAGCATTAATCCATTCATGAAGGCACATCCTTCATGGCCTAATCACCCCTTAAAGGTCTCACTTAATACTGTTAAAATGGCAATTAAATTTTAACATAACTTTTGGAGGGGACATTCAAACTATAGCAGTAACCTTAGATGGAATTATGATCTTTGCATATGCAGTTAGTTAAGGTGAAAATTGGGGTGAGTCCTAAATCTAATATGACTGGTGTCCTTACAAGAAGAGGAGAGAGAGGACACAGAGAGACACAGAGATAAACAGGGAAGAAAGCTGTGTAACAACAGAGGCAGAGATTGAGTGATGCAGCTGCAAGCCAAGGAGGCCAACTATGGCCAGCAGCTACTAGCAGCCAGGAGACGGGCATGGAACAGATTCCTCCCTAGAACCTGAGGGGGAGCCTGGCCCTACAGACACCTTGATTCGGTGTCTCATAAGGGCTCATTTTCTGGTTTATAGATGGTGCCTTCATTCTGTGTCCTCCCTCACATAGTAGAAAGGGTAAGGTATCTCTCCAGGGTCTCTTTTAAAAGGGCAATAATTCATTCACCAGAGCTCTGCCTTCGTGACCTACTCACCTCCCAAAGTCCCCACCTCCTAATACCATCAACTTAGGAATTAGGATTTCAACATATGCATCTTGAGGGGACATAAACACTAAGTCTATTGCAATATTCAACTGACACACATAACTTAGAAGATATGAGAAAAAGAGATAAAGTCACCCAACTTTATATGTTGGGGTTAGATAACTATGATAATAGACTAGTACACAAATAATACAAGAAAATAAGATTAGTGACCAATCTCACTAAAAACAAATGCAAAAATCTTAAGTAAAATAGTAGCAAATAAAATTGAACAATACACTAAAAAATCAAAATACCACTTCAGGACCTAGTTGAATTTATTCCAAGAATGCAAAGATAGTTCAACATTAGAAAATCTGATGTAATTTACTGCATCAAAAAATTGGAAGAGGAAAACATTATATAATCCTCTTAGTATTTATAGAAAAACATTCAATAATGTTCAATTCTCAAATGGTAGGGGGAGTCCTGCTCTAAGATCAGTAGAAAAGGTCCATTAAATTAACAGATTATGGCCGGGCAAGGTGGCTCTCGCCTGTAATCCTAGCACCCTGGGAGGCCGGGGTGGGTGGATCACTCAAGGTCAGGAGTTTGAGACCAGCCTGAGCAAGAGCGAGACCCTGTCTCTACTAAAAATAGAAATAAATTAATTGGCCAACTGAAAATATACAGAAAAAATTAGCCAGGCATGGTGGCACATGCCTATAGTCCTAGCTACTCAGGAGGCTGAGGCAGAAGGATTGTTTGAGCCCAGGAGTTTGAGGTTGCTATGAGCTAGGCTAACACCATAGCACCCTAGCCTGGGCAACAGAGTGAGACTCTGTCTCAAAAAAAAAATTAACAGATTATGAGTAGTTTAAAAAGATAGCAAAAATGTTACACTGATGTTGATTAGCTGGCAACAAATTAGCAGAGCAGCAAAATGTGAAAATTTGGGGCAATGGGAGAGAAAGTAGGATGACAGATTGTGAAGAAAAAAGATTCCAAATCATCTACTTGAAACTGAGTTCAACAAAGATGTGGTAGTAACTACTACTTCATGGGAAATGATTAAGATCAAGTGTCTAATTCCAATCAGAAACAGTTGTGTATATTCCGTTGCTGTCAATTGCTGTCAATTGTCCGTTGCTCCTTAGAATCCTTCACTGGGTATCCATGGCCATTAAGTGATGGCCTTCAAGGAAAGGGTAGCTTGTACTGGGGGCAGGGAGGAGTGTTGAGAATGGAGGAACTTCTCCTCCAAGTACATTCCAAATGGGAGCCTCTTCACCATTTTCTTAGGTAATATGTTGACATTGTGGCTGTTAAAACTGATAGAAGAGATAAAGATAAGTCTTAGGTGACACCAGTTGTGTGCTCACTTCCCTTCCAACTAATTGCTTAGGTGAGTCCCAGACCCAGCCTTACAAGGCCTGCATCTTCTGGCCACCAAGACATTATTGCTATGCCATCAGACATTACGTTATAGATCATTAGTTTAATAACTTCAGTGTGTAAAATAAATACTTTGTATTTGCTAAAAATAGAGTCCTGGATTCCACACCAGACCTTCAGGATGAAAATCTCTGGCTGTGGGCTCCAAAAGTCACCCTGATTGTGACACAGGCCATCTAAAGTGGCCACCATGAGATACAGGCAGCGAGATGTTGACAGTGTGTGAGGAAGAGCAGGGTGTCATCAGACTTATGTTTTAGGAAGAGTATCATATTAAACATTTTTTTAAAGATTAATCTGGAAACAGTCTCCCATCCAAGTACTAATGAGGCCCGACCCTGCTTAGCTTCCAAGATCAGACAAGATCGGGCACATTCAGGGTGGTATGGCTGTAGACTAATCTGGAAACAGTCTAGAGAATGAATTATATAGGCTAGAGTAAGAATAAAGACAGGAGGGTCAATTAAAAATAAAACAAAATGACTTTCAGTAGTCCAAAGGAAAGAAGATGAAAGACTGAGTTAGGGCAAAGAAGTATGACAAGTTTGAGATGACATTTTGGAATGAAAATATTGTGCTTTTAGCAAAAATAAATGTGATACACTGTGAATAATTACTTTTTTAAAATCAAAACTACTTCTGAATGCCAAACCATAAAAGGTATTTTAGTTACAAATAATAATAACACTTCCAAAATAATTTTGCATATAGCTTAATTTTGAGCATCTCCTTCATGGTTGTGATCCCAATGTGAACTTGAACATTCAATCTAAAATTTGTCCTGCAGTCAGAAGGATTTTTAAGAACTAAGGCAAGTGCTAAAATCTATTTCTATTATTCAGCAATCAAAGAATTTTGTTAGCTGATACTTTGTCTTCAATTTTCAAAGTGACAAAAATTAAATTTAATAATTTATTTTATTTTTATCAGTTTAGATTTTGCATAAATTTCATTTAGGAGTAATTGGTATTAGATTAGTTTTGAATATAATTTAATGAATCCCAGTGAAGTTATTTATGAAAAATTTTATCTCAGAGAAACACAATTTTGGCAATATATGGGAAAGGTTACTAGAATAAGAGAGAAAGGCTTGGTTCTAGACCAGTCAGTGAATACATGAGGAATAGGAATAGTCTAGATTTGGGCTTTCCCCTTTATTGAACAAGATTTTGGACTGGCTTATTTCTGAAGTTCCTTCCAAAAATAAGAACATTATTTAGCTATGATGTTTGAATATAGTACACAATATTTTGCTTACTTTGTATTTGGGTTTAATTGTAATGTACAACACTTGAATATTTCACATAAAACTATTAACTTTTTGTTATGAAATGATATATGTTTACTATGTAAATTTTATAAAATATAGGAAAGTGAGAAGAAATATAATCACTCCTCTCTACCTCTTAGGGGATGAGGAATTTCCCAGTATGATTAAAAGTGTAGCTCTCTCACCTTGCCCAGAAAATTCAATAAACTAATCTGATCATCCTTAAGGACTAATTGTCAAATTCTGACATATTTTCTACTTCCATTTGGCAAAGATTCTTTGCTCCCCCCAATTCAGTCATGCTCCTGAAGCTTCCCCTAGGCCCATAAATTCCCCTAAAGTTCTAATTTCTTGTAAAACCCAGTTTTAGCAAGAACCCTGCTCAGTCAGTTTAGCAAGAACCCCTGACACTTGGTATTTGATCAGCTTCAATATCTGATCAGGTTTCTCATTCTCTTAGTTGTTTAGTGGTGCTATAACAGAATACCACAGACTGCGTAATTTTAATTTTTATTTATTTATTTAGAAACCTAGTCTTGCTCGGTCACCCAGGCTGGAGTGCAGTGGTATGATCATAGCTCACAGTAATGTTGAACTCCTGAGCTCGAGTGATCCTCCCGCCTCAGCCTCATGAGTAGCTGGGAGATTACAGGCACACACCACCATGTTTGGCTAATTGTTTTGTTTTTCATAGAGACGGGGTCTCACTATGTTTCCCAGCCTGGTCTCAAACTCCTGGCCTCAAGCATCCTTCCCAAAGCCCTGGGATTACAGGTGTGAGCCACTTCACCTGGCCTACTTTTAAAAGAGAAGAGATTTATTTCTTACAGTTCTGGAGGCTGGGAAGTCCAAGATCAAGGAACATCTGGTGAGGACTTCTTGCTGTGTCACCCCATGGCCAAAGGTAAAGGGGCAAGAGAGCAAGTGGGGGTCAAATTCACTTTTCTCTTTTTTTTTTTTTTTTTTTTTGAGACAGAGTCTCGCTTTGTTGCCCTGGCTAGAGTGAGTGCCATGGCGTCAGCCTAGCTCACAGCAACCTCAATCTCCTGGGCTCAAGCAATCCTGCTGCCTCAGCCTCCCAAGTAGCTGGGACTACAGGCATGCGCCACCATGCCCGGCTTATTTTTTTTTTTTGTATATATATATATATTTATATACATATATATATATATGTGTGTTGGCCAATTAATTTCTTTCTATTTATAGTAGAGATGGGGTCTCGCTCTTGCTCAGGCTGGTTTCGAACTCCTGACCTGGAGCAATCCGCCCACCTCGGCCTCCCAGAGTGCTAGGATTACAGGCGTGAGCCACCACGCCCGGCCCAAATTCACTTTTATAACAACCTCACTCGGGCTCAGGCGGTAACTAACTCACTCCCACAGTAACGACATTAATCCCTTCATGAGGGCAGAACCCTCAAGGTCTGATCACCTCTTAAAGGTCCCACCTCTCAGCACTGTTGCACTGGGGGCTAAGTCCCCGACATGAGCCTTGGGGGCACACGTAACTGCAGCGCTCGGCCTCTACCTGTCCGTCTCTGGGTGTTCTTTGGCACATTAAGGCCTTAAGGCCTTATAAATCAGAAGTGTTGCAACCTCTAGCTCCCCAAACACCTAAAACTGAACACCCTGAAGGGCTCTGCCCAGCCACCTGGTCTACCTGGCTCCAACCCACATATAAGCAGAGGAGATCTGGCAGCAAGAGCCGCTTAACTGCCCGGCTGCCAAGTCCCGGATTCCTTATCTCCCGGAGTTCATCTTTAAGGCCAGATGTACAGTTTCTCTGATCACCTTTCCTGGTTCCCAAGTCAACCTCTCAGACCAGGTCCTATTCCAGTTCTGAAACATACTAGGCACGGTTAGATAGAGGGATAATTGCCAGATTCCTTCCTGATGACAGGGATGAGGGGTTAGTGTTGTTGACTTTTGTCAGAATTACATTTACATGCATTATTTCCTTGAATAGAAAAAAATATATGGCACTCTAGGAAAATCTGCTACGTGAACATCTAGAAACGTACGAACCTAAATTTGAAAATCATATTTTTCATTATTAATGAATTAACTATCAATTTCATTTTAAAATTCTGATTTAATCTCAGTCCCTCAGGAGATATATAGCTTTTATAAAGGGACTACACACACACACACACACACACACACACACACACACACACACACACACACACACACATTTCCTTTTAACAGATTTACATGGGCCCAGAAGAGATATAATTGCAAACAATCTGGTATGATAAAAGCAAATGTTAATAGTGATAGCAACTGAGAATTGAACAATTTGTCACTGGGAAACCAAAATATGTCACCCCAAAATATGCTTCTTTGGTGTATTTTGGGATGGCTATTCAGAGGGGCTGCAGATACAGGAATAACTCTGAAACTCTGTCCTTTTGTGGGGGAGATTTGCATCCGTAGAGGAAATATACATTAGTGAAGCAAACAGTAGATGCAAACAGGCTTTCATGGAGGCTCCCTTATCTGCGTTATCCAAATCTAGGAAAAATCAACTCACAGGAAAGGGAAACTAAAGGTCTGACAGAGAACCTGTTACCACAGCTACCATCTATTCTTTCAGAGGGCTGCTGCCTGAGACTGCATCTGCCAAACAAGACAGCCCCCCTGGCCTGCCTTTCCTCCCCGCTCACCCCCACTCCCCCAGGAGTTCCGAGCCTCTATCCTTTTCTGCATGGTATAAAAACTTCAGTCACCTGGCCTTCTTTGAGCTTCGCATTTTATTTAAAGCTCCTTATGAGCACGTTAATCAATGTATACGTCTTTTCTCCTGTTAATCCATTGCCAATTTATTTCAGCAGACTTAAAGACTCAAACTTTCAGAGGGAAAGGAAGAAATTCCCTTTGCCATTACATCACCATTATAATGGTTTTAGTTTGTAGAGGGGCAAGTTTAGAGCAAAGTGTTCTTAAGGCTACAAATCATAGATTTTAGTGCTGAGACTCACTGTGCAAAAACTAAGTAGCAGCAGGATCAGAGCACCTTCTGGATGCTCATTCTGGTATAGTCACCTGTACCTCTTTCATGGCAGGTAGCTCCTTACCTTATTAAACAGTAAATTTTGGCTGAATGAGTAGTTACATTATATATTTTTTCTCCCCTTCTAGACTTATTTCTTGAGAGCAGGGACCAAGTGTAATTCAACTTTGCATACACTTCCCCTCCTACCCACCCCTGCCCCAAGTACTTATAGCTTTAGAGCCCTGCTTGTGTGTGTAATGGCTGAGTGTTCATTTGAGCAAGGGAGGAGGGGGGGGGGATACCAGTGGAACAGTAAATGTAAATGTATGTGATGTAGAGATGTGTACATGTTATTTTTATCTTGGTTCTTACCAGTTCCATCCTAGTTCATATGACTTGTTTTATTCAAGTATTCAAACACTATGCAATGATTTACAAACCCCTTATTAAAATTAAACAATAAATAGGCATCACCTATCCCTGATGCTGATTTCAATTCTTTTCCATTAGAATGCTGCTTAAACATGTTCAAATTAAACCATAAATCCTTATGCTTATTACTCTTACACAACTATTTAAATTGCAATTTAAATACAAACCAAATTTCAAAATCAACAAAATTCAAATGA
Organism: Microcebus murinus; assembly: GCF_040939455.1. Lineage (NCBI taxonomy): Eukaryota > Metazoa > Chordata > Mammalia > Primates > Cheirogaleidae > Microcebus > Microcebus murinus. Next base: position 51,287,613 of record NC_134120.1, read on the forward strand.
ACAGCATGAGTTACAACTGAATTATGATGTGTTTTGCTGGAAATAAATTACTTCTTCATAACATGAATATGGAACTGATGATAAATGGCACTCTCTATTCCCTGACTGATGCCTATAACCTACTACAGGCGTATGGCTAGTGGGCTACCTTCTACTAGAACATTCACACATTTTCACAATTGGCTTGTATGCTTGCCTAGAGTTTGTTATGTTCTTCTATCCCCACCTCAGACATGTTATGCCAGTTGTACTTGTTAATTTAAATAGAAATTTAAATATTTCACAACCTGATAAATAATTGTGAGAAAAACGAGAAGGGTTGCTCCTATCTAAAAGTTTGTTGTATGCCTTGAAAAACTTGAATGACAAAATTGTCATATTATGTATAAGTGAGACATATGTAAAATATTGGCCAAAAAATTCCAAAATCTAAGAAGTATTCATTGTTTCACAATGGTTTCAAGTTTTTTCTCCATTGTAAAGAAACAGTAGTATTACGGCTATGAATTATTTAATAGATTATGGAAACCAGTCATTGAACCCATAGAAAAGTCTTTACCCTGTATAAAAACACAAGTAAATATATGTACATTAGAATATCTAAGAAACATTCTACTATATCAATGTTTTTGATTAAAATGACCAAACTTTGATTTGTTCAATGCCATTTGCAAGAATGCAACTCTACATATGAAATCTACTTCATCCTTTTCTTATTATTCTATGACAATACAAATAATGCAATTCTTTGGTACCTTTGTGCTATGGTTTGAATGTTTTTGTCTCCTCCAAAATTTGTGTTAAAACTTAATCTCCTCTAAAATTCAGATGTGATAGTATTAAGAGGTAGGGACTTTAAGAGGTAATTATGCTATGAGAGCTCCTTCTGCATTAATGAGATGAGGCCCTTATAAAAAAGGTTTTACACAGCATTTAGCCTACTTGCCCTTCTGCCTTTGGACATATGAGGATGCAGCAGGAAGGCCCTCACCAGACCAAATGTCTGCAACTTGATCTTGGGCTTCCTAGCCTCCAGGACTGTGAGAAATAAATTTCTATTCTTTATAAATTACCCAGTCTATGGTATCCTGTTATAGCAGCCCAAACAGAGCAAGACACTATGCAATCCTAAACACAAAAATGTGGGATCTGCAAGTGATTGGCAGTAATTTCTTATCTATAAGATCTTCCAAAATATATTGAATATTAGTTTATACTATTATTATAAAAATAAAAATAAAATTTAAAATTGCTTGTAGAAAACATGTAGACCCCATTGAATGTATGGGAAAGTATTTCAGAAGATAACACTGTTCTCCAGAAAACCACTGAAGTTATTCCATCATGTTTAAGTGACTTTCACAAAAGTTTTCAAGTAAATCAGGGACAGATAAAGCAATATAGGGAAGATTTTTATCTTTAAAGAAAAAGAGTAAATTCTTTCTGGTCTCTTTAGTTTTTATCTTTAAAGACTGATGTTTTGGTATCTCCTATAATGTAAAATGTTGAAAGAATTACATTTTTTCGTAGATGTGTTACAGGGGAAGAATCATTTTTCTTTAATCCCTATAGGTGCTTAGTTGGAATAGACCCCTGTGCCCAAAGACAGATTGACAAGGGAAAAACAAACGGAAGTTTATTAACAAGTGTATTTCCTATATATGTGGGGGACATCCAGAAAATGAGTAGTTCTCAAAGAGGTGGCTTGGAATTCCAACTTATATAGCATCTTCAACAAAGAACTGTAAACTTTTAGAGAAGTGACAAGGCAAAAGGAAAAGAACTTTGTGTCTCTAGAGGCAGCAACTTGGGAGAAGGCAAATAACTAACTGGCAGATAAAAGCTCATTAGTAAGGCCTGTTAATGCAGATTCCTCTGGTACCATCTCCAGGCCAATAAGGGTCCAAAGTTGTGCTCAGTGGTTAACCTGGTTAGAAGGTTAACCTGGTAGGTAGAAGGAGGGCCAGGGAGGATCCCTTTTGTCTTTGTAAATCTATGTCTTGCAACAGGCAGACAGAAGGAAGCCAGACAGCTTTCCTGCATCTGCTTCTTCTTAATGGCTTTCAGCCCAACAAACTTTCCTATTTTTGTAAGGCATACTCTGGTTTCCCATAGTTTCCACATATGTTAATGTGAATACACATTAATATAAATGTTTTTAAAAATTGTATGACACAGCTGGAAGAAGCATAAATGATATCACTTTCCTGAAAGGCAAGTTTGGCAGTTGGTACAAAACCTTATAATCTTCCATATATTTTGACCTAATAAGTCTACTTCTTAAGACCTACCCCAAGGATATATATTGTGCACAGAGATGTGCACAAAGACTTAGTCATAATAGTGTGCTTTATACACACAAAGAATTAAGCACACAAAAAGTTACAATAAAGGCTTCAATAAATTATGGTAAGCTCCAAACGATAGAATAATATGCAGAAATAAAAATCACACTTTGCAAGAATATTGTTATTGAAAAATGCCTGTTACATGCCATTTGATGAACAAAGCATGATTTTAAAAACAGGATGTATAACATGATCCCATGTCTATTCAAGTAGATATATACACATAGAAAAAAGTCTGAAGACCATACACAAACATGTTAAGAGAAATTTCCACAGTTCTAGGACTATCTGGGGAATATTGCAATGGAAAGAAATAAACTGAATTCTGGTTATCACGGAGTTTATGTTCCAGCAGAGAAAGACAGAGAATAAACAAAATAATGCATTTACAAAACTAAAATATAGCATGTCACACAGTGATGCGTACAATGAGTAGTGAATGTCCAGGTGAAGAAGAGGCTGGGTTGTTATCTACATAAGGTGGTCAAAGAAGAGCTCACTGATAAGGTGACATTTGAGTAATGACCTAAAGGAACCCAGGGAATATGATGGAAGGGACATCATTGGGTTTTCCCCGTGGAAAGGCTCCCTTTGGCTGCAGTGTTTAAAATAGACTTACAGTGCGGTGGCTGGGCAAAGGCAGAAACGGGTATCCCAGTAGGAGGTCCTGGTAACATCTTGGCAAGAGATAAGATAATGGGAGCTTGGAACCAGGAGGTCAGATCCTGGATGTGTATTGTATGTATCAGAGGCTGGGCCAACAGGAGGTGTTGGCGGCTTGCCTGTGGAATGAATGTGAGATGCAAAAGATTGGGAACAGATTTTATAGCCTCAACATCTGGGAGGATGGAGTTGCCATTTAGTGAGATGGGAAAGACTGCGTAGGGAACAAATTTGAGGATCAAGTAAGGAATATGGCTTTGATAAATTACACTGGAGACAGCCACCTCTAGAAACACATATGGAGATCATGTATGACATGGTGTGTGGCAGAATGCCTCTCCAAGCACCTTGCCTCAACTCTCCCTCACCCTAAGTTTGAATCAGCTGCTCTTGCCCTATAATGCACACCCACTCCCAGCAAACACGCATACTCCCCTGGCATAAGACTGCAATCATCTGTGAATCTTTCTTTCCCTACTAGATTGTGAGCTACTTTAGGTAAGGATTCTCACTGCATTTCTGGAACCTACCATGGGACCTTGCTCATAATAAGGCACAGCAAGTGTCTGTAGAAGGGGAGTTAAAATAGCAGAGAGAAAACTGAAGCCAGTGAACATTGCCAGATGCACATAAATTATTATTACCAAAAAGATAAATATATTTCTCTACTTCATTTAGAAAAATCTTTCTAAAATACTTTTACTTGGGAACGAAAAGTGTCTTTAACACTTTTGTAACTCATTTGAATCTTAAGACAGCAAATTCATTAATATAGGTATGTGCTGATTTCTTTCCAAACTTGAAAAATTAAAGATTTACAACTAAAGTGCAAAATTTAAAGATATTCATGTTATTTTACTTTTAAGGAATGATATTAAAACTTCAAATTTACTGATGGATTCCATGGTCTACCATTACTAGGCCTCAACTTTGGTATATTTCTATCAAATCCTAATATAAGATCTCCTCATAACTTCCTTAAGAAATTTCATATTGAAATAGTAACTGAGACTTCTGGCAACATATTAAAGATGAATTCAGATATTTACTTACTTTATTACCCCAAACTGCTATTAAATAACAGTAAAGGGACTTCTAAAAAAAATCCCACAGAGCAAGCAAAATAGAAGATCTCTAGACTGAGGGACACCAGGCCCAGCTGAAGGTGGGAATATAAAAACAAGGAGATGAAAGAAAGTACATACATATTGAATAATGGTGTTCTTCAGCCTTCTTCTCCTTTAGATTCCCAGAATAATATCAGCCAGAACTTTTCCCTCAAACAAGAGATGTGAAAATATTTTTCGCAGTGTTTGACCATCTCAAAAGACCTAAACATGTTGACATCAAGTGTTGACCTACAACCATCCCAGATCCAGATCACCAGAGAGTGAAGCCCAAAGTGACAAGCCCCTCTCATAGGTACAGGGATTTCCACCAGCACTTAAGCCTACTTTTTGAAATGAGATGACAGATATTGCCAGTCATAAGAAGAAAGCCTCCAACATGAAGATAGAGACCAGGCAAACAAACAAATAACAAACAAATAGAAAAAGCAAATAGAAAACAAACAGAAAATACAAATAGAAATCAAAAATGAGTAACTTGGAGGAAACAGATGACTGATGCAGGGAGGAAAACAACAATCATTAATACCTTTGAAAAAATAAGAGAAAAATTTCAACCATAAAACAAGAACAGGATGCTATGAAAAGGGAATAGTAGGAGGCTTAAATAAATAAATAAGCAAAGTTCCTGGGAATTAAAATTATGGTCATCCAATGGCCAAAGCTAAAACAATTTGAGTAACAAAATAAATAATGATAGAAGTGGCTTATATCTCATAAAGTAAAAATCCATCAGTTCTGATGTAATTGAATAAATATTCTTATAAAGATTCCAACTAATACATCTAGAAATGAAAAAAATATAAAAATCATTATAAGAACACCATAGTAATTATAATTATAGGCAAGATCTACCAAAGTTGGATGCTAAAATTAGTAGCTGAAAGACGAGAGAAACATGATGTCTATGTATTCTCAAAGTATCATCTTCAGAATATTTATTAATTAAAAAAGGGAAAAATAGTAGCTTTACAGTTATACCTAACAACCAAATAATCAAGGTGAACACTAGTCATAAGACACAGAAACACGAACTTCCTGATATGACTCATAGAGAAGGATATATCATTTCTGTGGTATTTTTGCTAAAAATGCATAATCTCAATGTAATATGAGAAATTATTGGACAGACTCAAATTGAGACACAGTCTCAAACATAACTCACCAATACTGTCTAAAAAGTATCAAGGTCATTAAATACATGGAAAGAACAAAGAGCTGTCACAGATTGGAAAAGAGTAAGGAATTATAAAAAATAACAGCAATGTGAAATTGTAGACTTGATCCAATAACAGAAAAAGAACATTAGTAAAAAAAAAAAAGGCAAAATTAAAATTAAGTCTATATTGAACAGAAATGCAGCAATGTTATTTTATAGTTTTGATTATTGTACTATGATTATGGAAGATGCCATTAGAGTAAGTTCAGTGGGTATGTGGAAACTCTTTGTACTAATTTTCTGATCGTTTCTGTAAATCTACAATTATTTCAAGATAAAAAAGCTTTTTAAAAAAACTTAAATGTTAGAAATATAAAGTTAAGAAATCTCTCAGATCAAGAGGTCAAAGAGATAGAAAACAATGAATAAAAGGAAAACTAGAGGACAAGTCTAGGAAAACTAAAGAGAACACAAAAATGAGGAAATAAGAAGTGAAATAATTCAAGAAAACTTTCCAGAACTGAAGGACATGGTTTCCAGATTGAAAGGACCTGCTAGGAAACACCATCATATTTCAGAATACAGAGATGAGACAATTCTTCAAGCTTTTTTTTTTTTTTTTGGAGACAGAGTCTCACTCTGTTGCCTGGGATAGAGTGCCATGGCATCAGCCTAGCTCACAGCAACCTCAGATTCCTGGGCTCAAGAAATCCTTCTACCTCAGCCTCCCGAGTAGCTGGAACTACAGACAGGCACAACCATGCCTGGCTAATTTTTTATATATATATTTTTAGTTGTCCAGCTAATTTCTATTTTTTATTTTATTTTTTTTAGTAGAGACGGGGTCTTGCTCTTGCTCAGGCTAGTCTTGAACTCCTGACCTCAAACGATCCAGTCACCTCGGCCTCCCAGAGTGCTAGGATTACATCTTCAAGCTTTAAAGAGAAAAAAACACATAGGTTGTACATAAAGGATCAGAATTGAGGACTGAAGTCTCATCTTTTTCTTTGCCCAAAAAAATTCCTTTCTAAGGGGGCCTGGTGATTCATATCTACAAATGATAAAATCTCAGTAAACAGGTTTTTATGATGTGGTTTACTTCCCAACCTGATTTTGGTATAGCATCACATGAAAGATAGACGATGCTTATCTTAACTCAAGCATTCCTTTCCTCTGATTCCTGGTTTTTGGACAAAGCCTAACTCTTTCAGCCAATTGTCAACTAAAGAATCCCTAAACTCATCTATGACTTGTAAGCCCCTGCTTTGAGATGTCCCAACTTTTGGGGCCAAACCAATGTATGCTTTCCATGTATTGATTTATGCCTTTACCCATAATTCCTGTCTCCATGAAATGTATAAAACCAAACTGTAATGCAACCACAGCAAGTCCACTTGCTAAAGGCTTCTTGGGTGTGGCTCTGGGCCATGGTCCTCAAATCTGGGTCAGAATAAACTTCCTTAAATTGTTTTACAGAGTTTGTCTTCTTTTCCATTGACAGAAATTAGAATGGCTTCAGACTTCTCAAGATCTTTTCAAAATTTTGAAGGTAGATTATAAATTCTTAATATCCATATTTACATTTTTATCCTGAAAACAAACTTGAGATTTTTGGATCAGAGATCAAAATTGTTATTACTTACAATAGTAACTGCACCAGTCCCACATACCCAATAGCCTACAGGTGACATGAGAGCCACGTCACCCTGCACATACTGGGGTCTGCCTGAAATTAAGAATCTGGGGGGTTTAAAGGGGCCAAAACTGCCCCTCCCCCTTCTGAGAGATTCAGAGAAACCTTTGCTCCCTAGTCCTCAACAATCCTTTGGAATATAAATGACTGGATCTTGGGCTTTGGTGGTTCATAGACCTTTGAAACTTAAGCAGGTGGGGAGATAAGGCTTGAAATCTTTCTACAGGTCTCTGGCCATTCAGTTACTCTTCCAAGGCCAGTTCTTCAACCAGGTGCCATTAAAAGTGCTCAGAAGGCCAGGCGAGGTGGCTCACACCTGTAATCCTAGCACTCTGGGAGGCCGAGGTGGGCAGATCGCTCAAGGTCAGGAGTTCGAAACCAGACTGAGCAAGAGTGAGACCCCGTCTCTACTAAAAATAGAAACAAATTAATTGGCCAACAAAAAATATATAGAAAAAAAATTTAGCTGGACTTAGTGGCACATGCCTATAGTCCCAGCTACTCGGGAGGCTGAGGCAGAAGGATCGCTTGAGTCTAGGAGTTTGAGGTTGCTGTGAGCTAGGCTGATACCATGGCACTCTACCCCGGGGAAACAGAGTGAGACTTTGTCTCAAAAAGAAAGAAAGGAAAAGTAAAGAAAAGTGCTCAGAAAGCCCTGTCTACACAGAAACATGAAATTATTCAATTCCAGGCAGATTATTTCCCAATCTAGAATTCACTTAAGTGTGAAGGTACAATGGACCTCAAAAAGTTCACTTCTCATTCACTCTTCACATTGAGGATGTTTTTCCACCAAGGAAAGGGAATACATTAAGAAGACAGGTGGGATTCAGAAATGGGAATCTGACTCAAGAATGGAGTTCTACCATCCTGGTGAAGGAGCTCCAGAATAGTATCAGTGCCCAGAACTGTCTGAGGCAGTGTGCTTCAAAATGATGCAAGTAAATAGAATACCTTGGCCAAGCGCAGTGGCTCATGCCTGTAGTCCTAGCACTCTGGGGGGCTGAGGCTGGAGGATCACTTCAGCTCAGGAGTTTGAGACCAGCCTAAGCAAGAGCAAGACCCCGTCTCTACTAAAAAAAATATAAAAATTAGGCAGGTGCAGTGGCACATGCCTGTAGTCCCAGCTACTCAGGAGGCTGAGGCAGGAGGATCTCTTGAGCCCAGGAATTTGAGGTTGCTGTGAGCCAGGCTGATGCCACAGCACTTTACCCAAGGCAACAGCAAGACTCTGTCTCAAAAATAATAATAATAGACTACCTCATAACTTTGACATAATAGCAGGTGACTGAAACAACTGCCAGGGATCTGCCCAGGGTGGGATTAATGGTATGTACATAAAAACCTTAGCAAACAAAAGTTCTTAGCTATGGGGGAACAACTTTGCAAGCAAGGAAAATATATCATAGTATGCTAGGTGGCTCAGCTACGATAGCATTTACATAATCACAATAACATAAACAATGAAGTTTGATTTAACAAAATTACAGTATAACTGTATTAAGAACACAGGACGAACACAAATGTGCATATGTACAAGATGTGAGGAAGGAAAACATCTTCATCTTCTGAAAAATCAAGAAAAAGCAATGTAAGCATTTAAAGTACAGGAAAATACCAAATTTAGCAGCTAAAGATAGTTGAAATTGAAGCAGCTTTAGTCTCTTCCACTTAAGGATCTATTCTCCAATTCCTAGGAACTATAATTATTTTATTCCAAGTAAAGATTATAAATCTTTATGAAGCAGTTAGTGCTTTTCTAAAGGGTTTGTCTACATATTTGCAAGTCAGATTACCCTATTTAAAAGCAAATAGGATATTATTTTGATTTAATGGGATTTGGCCTGTAATAATAGTGTAAAGCATAGGCAGTAATAATTTTGGGGGGACGTGGGGGTTTGTGAAGGGAGAGTGGTACATAGTAAGAACAGAGCACTATTAATGTGATATATTTAAAAATAAACTTATGTAACTGTGTAATACCGCCTCCCTCCTACTTGCTCTACGAGCAGTCAGGCCCTAATTAATTCCAAAAAGGGATGAAGAGCAAATAGCAGACTCTGACAACAGATACAATTGCTTTATGTGCAAAGGGATGGTAGAGGAAAAGGCTGAAGAAGGAAGAAGTAGAAATATTTGGGACAATACTTGTGTGGGAGAGTGAGATGACTTTTTAGATTTGGGCTAAGAGAAAGGAAAAGATGAAATGAGAAGAAGCCGCTAAAAGAAATGGGAAAAAAATAAAAAAAATTTTAACAAGTGCTGCTGTGTGATCTACTTCCTTATTGACACTAACTCAAGAAAACTTTAATAAAGATGTACATTATTTTTCAATATTTTTAAGAGTAAGATTTACACTTCTTTTGGATGCATCTCTAAAGGCTGAGAAGGCTCTCAAAAATAGCAGCAGGAAATCCTAGGTTTACTTGGATTACATCGAGTGTGGTTTGAATTATTAATATTTTGCTAGGATCTGTGACAGTTTGCATGGAATCATTTACATTCCCTTCATTTTGAACTGCAGAAAAAACGTTAGAGATAATGACCAGCCTTTAACATCTTTTTAAAATACCCCTCTGCTATAACCTCTCATAAGTACAGAGGAATCCAGATCTTGTGATCACCTTTAATGCCCATTTGGAGTTAGAAGGCTGGAAAACGGCTAGTAATTACATTAAAAGTGCATTAAAATGAGGAAGTGCCTCAGGGAATGTCTCAAACCAGTTGCTCAAGGTTTACATAGCAAGTTAAAAGCTGAGTGGAGACTGAAATCTATGTGTCCCCTCCTTTTCTTTGATAGAAAACAACAATACAATTATACTGTTTGTCATGTGTGAGAACTTTCCATAGATTATCTCACTTAATTCTCCCATTATTTTTATTCCATTTTGCAGATGAGAAAACAGAAACCTAGAAAAGGTCAATAACTTGACCAAGGCCACTCAGTCAGTGGTAGAACCAGAATTCACTCCCAGGCAGTCTGATTCCAGAGCCCACACTCTAAACCACTGTACTGGACTTTGCCACTGATAACAAACATTTTCAAAGTCTTGCAGTCGGAGAAAACAATAACTAGTGTTAGAGATTTTAGAGTTAGTAGTGCAATGCCCAGCTAAAAATCCAGTTGCTATGGACACTGGAAGGTAGCTTAGTAGACAAGTGTATATGATAAAAAGAAAAAACAACAAATTAGAAACTTGGGAGTTTTAAATGCAATCTTTCAAATCTTATATATTAATGTTTTAAAAAGAGACAAAAGCTTTATATAAACTAAATAGATTCTATACACACTTAAGTATTTTATTTCAGGCTGCTTGTAATTCAAATAATTACCAGAATGAGAGACCGTAGGTCTGAGCCTTTTTTATTTCTTGTCTGTAAAATGAGAATATTAGTACCTCTTATAATACTAATTATATAAATGTACAGCACTCTGCAGATGTCATAGACTATATTAATTAGCATGCAGTCTACTTCCGCCCTACTGCCAAAGTTAAAATTGTTTTCTGTGCATTAATATATCACTTTTTAAAAAAGAAAATTATGATCTCACTACTCAAAAGAAGTTTGGGAAAATAATGATTAATTATACAGCACTTAAAATTAATTCACGCCTATTGTTTTTCATCCCTCTTTTCTCAACCCCACATTTTATTACAGGGTATCAAGACTGTTAAATAGAATCTTGTTTATGATAATACCAACTGATTGATAACCTTCCAATCTGGTTAACATTTCCTGTTTTGTATTGGCTGGAAGATTACTGAATCAACAGAATGGCCAAAACATTACCAGATTTAGAGGTAGCACTCATATACATACCTTTCGCTTAGTTAAATGTCAACAGCCTAAGAATGAAATGTTAAGTTTCCCAAATGTAAAATTTCTAACCATCTCTGTCATCCTGTTGAAGTCAGTAATATCTGAAATCAATTCTATTTTGAAGCTAAATTTCTTATTATAAAAGAAAAATGAGTTTATCTTTCGAAATAATAAGCAAGAGTGGTGTACACTGGGGCAGAGAATCAACATTTGCATTTTGGCAAAAATTAAGAAAGATCATGCAACCAGCCCAAGATGGTGACACAGCTTGAAAGCGATAGAGGCAGAACACAAATCCAAGTTTTTAACACCTTGCAGAGCAAGAGAGGAGGCGAGAAGGAGTGAGGGTGCAGAGCTCCTAACATATATGACCATTTTCACAAGTTACTTTGGCCCCAAACTCGATGCCCGCTGGTCTTGTGTTTTCCCTGGCTCACTGTACAATGACACATGTGAACAAAGCTGACTGGCAGCTCTGGGTCACGCTGCAATGACCCGTGCATTCTATCTGCAGTTTGCCATATTATTTGGGGGCAGCCTCTAGACTTGAAGCAAAGTAAAACAATGCTGGTGTAGGTTCAGCCCTTTGAATGGGAGAAATCAAAATATAGGGACCAATTTAGAGACACAGGGGCAGCTGTTTGCATAAATGCCTCTTTCTCCTCCAGCATCCTGCAAAACAGCAGACTGAAATCAGTAAGGATGAGTGCAGGGCGACAATTGCCTACTTTCTAGTGTGAGACCAACATGGTGACTAAGGGCACAGGCTCTGGAGGCAGATGGACCTGTTGTCCTGGCTCTGCTGAGGACTGGACATTGGGCAGGATTTTGTTTATTTGGGGTTTTTTTTTGAATGATATGGTACTGAATTTAGTGTTTCTCTTGTAGTCAACAAGATTAGAAAGATTTTTAGGCTAGAGAGTCCTTAATGCATTGACTGTCACACTAAAAATTTGTTCCCAGGGCCCACGGTGTTTTATTGCGAAAATAGAATAAGAGCTTCAAAAACAAAATCTAATTTAACGAAAAATTTGTTATTTTTTATTGTTTTCTCTGCGTGAGTTATATGCAACTCATGCAGCGCTAGAATCAATTTTTATACTGTAGGCCAATTGAGCTGTACATGACTCACATACAACTGAATACAATTGAGTTTGTTTCAGAGAATTGAGTCTTCATTTGCTTCACAAGGCCCTGGGTGCGCAGGATTTTTAACTCCTTTGAATCCTGTCGTCTTCAATAACAAGTACCTCAGAGTTGTCACGAAACATGCAGATTGTATACACAGTGTCTGATGCCTGGTAAATATTTAACCTAATACTGGTTTTATTATTAAATCTTGATCCTCTTGACTATCTTTCCAGTGACTGAGGTTCAAGGAGAAAAAGAAAAGAAAAAAAAAAAAAAAAAGCAATGACCTCTAAGAATCACCCATAGGAGGCTTCTGCCCTCTAAATGAAAACAAAAAAAATGATGACATTCCAAGTAGATCTATTAGCATTAAGTGCTTTCTCAGAACTCCATCAAAATCACAAGCAGCCTTAGGTGATCTATATCAGATATATCTTTTCTTTTCAGATTTCCATTAGCTCACTTATCATTCTAGCCTATCCAGACTGTTATGCTTAACGGCTGGCTGGTGGGTGCTCAGGGAGCACCTGCTGACTCGTAGCCACTGCTGGGCAACTCTATTTGCTCTTGGTGCCTCCTCCCTTAAAACCTTCTGGGTTAGTGAGACCCTTGCCCAAAGCTGCCGGAACCCTAGTTTGTCATTCTTTACTCCTTCAATTTTATTTGCATCAGTGTCTTTCTTGATGCCAGCATTCATTATTTTAAAGAAATATACCTTAGTCTCCTACTACCATTCCTCTTCTCAAATTCAGTATCAATGAGGAAGATGAGAATCATTCTATGGAAATGGTAATATTTAATAGACATATCTTCTCAGTATACATTCACAAAAGTCATTTAGGAATGCTTATATTGGTACTACTAAATTACGACAATTTATTAAAAACCCTTAATTATTTTCTAAAGTATGTTCCATGAACTCAATTAAAATACATACCACAGCAGTTTTTCAAAAAGCATTTTGTACATTTGTGATCATTATTTATAAATCTTTGCAAAATTTTGTAAAACTTGGAAAGGGAAGCATTCCATCCTAGACAATAAGCTCCAGGAGTGCAGGAATGGTACTGGTCTTGCTCACTGCTGCATTCCAGCACCTAGTCCCATGCCTGGCACATATAGGCTTTCAGCAATTATTTGTCAACTAATACATGTTAATCTTGCTCTACAGAAAGCACTTTTGTGTAAGATTAATAGAAATATCCCATGAAGAAGAGCAAAGTGAATTAGTAAACCATTACTCTGGAACTAAAAGGAAAATCAGAATTCTTGGGTAGTAGTCTTAAGGCCCTTTGTGGGGAATGCATTGGATCATCTGGAATTCACACAAACTAGATAGGGAACAGTTGGGTGCAGCCTGAAATACACCTAATTTTAGAAAAGCACAATATAAAAATATTTTTAAATGCATGACTTCATGCATGAGACTCAAAAGCTAGCTTTCAAAATTGCAATTCTGGTTCTGCCATCACAGATGTTCCCAAAGAAGAGCAGGGAGCCCTCCACAGAGGCCAGTGTTTACACTTGGCTACACTACAATGACCTACTTACTTTAAAATGTACAAATGATGCGAGATCACAGTACCAAACAAAACTGTAAGACAAGTATGTAAGTTTGTAAGACCAAAGCTGCAAATGGGTTGAGGCTTACAGAATGCCAAGACAAACATAGCTTCTGTAGTATTTTCAGTTAAGAAGACTTAATGAGGTCTAATACAGCTCAGGGCCAATAACTGTAGAACAGACAGATGACAAAGGCAAAAGAGAACTTCAATTTTGCTTCTAACTGCTCCACTGAGAATGCCCCTTAGGAAAAAGGGAACATTTACAGTGCACCTAAAAGGTAGTGGTGCTGGGCTGAATGGTCTCTACTGGTTAACACATTAATCCACACAGCAGACCATGAGGCAGAAATCCCTATCTCTATTTTAGAGATGATGAAACAGGTTCAGGGGAGTTAATAATGTGTCTGAATTCACACATTAATTGAGAAGCAGAACCAGGACACAAATCCAAGTTTGACTTCAAAAGTCTTTCCACTAAACGGCATGTCCTCATTATACTGAAAATATTTAAATGAGTATTGGTAATAGTTCTTGAAGAGATCATGAAAACATTCAACTGCTGAAATCTGTCACAACCCAAGAAAAATGACATTTAGGGCCCCTGAGATGAGTATGGCAACCTTTAAGGAACCACAGATAACAGATGATAGGGAAATGCCACTCTTGTTTTTAAAAAGAATGTGTAAATCTGAGAAGGGGCACACTCCATCTGCTAGCCAGGGGTCAAACCTCTTCTGCCTTTGTTTCCCCAGGACCCAGCCCAGTGCCTCGCACCTGATGCTCTACACATGTTGAGTAGGCAACACACTGTCTTTACACATCTGAAGTGCTGTCATGTAGATGCAGGATTAACCTTACTTTGAATAGTTCCAAAGGAGAGAGTTCCCAGTTACAAGGGGCTATCCAAAAACAGAGACAGACTTCAGAGAGCAAAGTCAGAGTTCTCCATTCTCTTTCCTGGAAGCCATAGCTGACTCCTCCTAGGATGCAGAACTCTGCAGTACAACTCTTATTATACTAGTCCTGCTACACTCACACAGCGGGCTTTCGGGCTACTCTGGGAACTGATGACCACAGCATTACTACAGGAGAGTGAATTTCAGCTTCCACATGACCAACTTAACAGATAAGTACACAAAATAATCCAGTAGATTGGAAACGGCATAAATTTGCCATCATCTCAATCTTTTTTTTCTAACAAGATAGGAATTTGTTCATAATCAAGCTCACTTGATGGCAACTTTTGTACTTTGTAACAATTCTAAAAAGATCAAGTTAATAGCAGGCAAACTGCCTTAAATTTAGACTTCCTAAAATTCCCTTACTCAATCAGTACTAATACAATGCATCAAGTATGTGGACATTCTTTGTACAAACAGAAAAAAGTGTTTTGTAAATAATGAAAAGGTAGTAATATCGACATTTAGACTTTTCCTTTCCTCTTACATGGCCAACTCACAGTAAGCACATAATCACATTTCAGAATTAACTCCCTGTGTTGGTGGAGTTACCCGTGAACGATCTAACATGATGACTTCACTATCCCAGGAACTCCTACAGCCTGATGGGTAAGGAGAGGCAGTGTTACTGACCAGGACCCAGCAAACAGGAGAGCTGCAATATTATCACTTTGCTGCCACCAAAAATATACCAAGAAAACATACACCCTAATGCACATACAAACCCAGTACCAGTGGTAGAAATACACAAATATATTTCTCGTGCAAAATAGGCCAAATGATAAATATTTGCATAATACAAATAAGGTGCTGAAAATTAAGCCATCTTTTTTGGGGCTATGTGGTTTCAATGGGGGTTAATACCACACATTTAACTTGTAACTCAGTGAAGCCACGATGAAGACAGTATAGGAAATACATTTTGGTAAAAACCTGGATATGTGGAAGCTTGCTATGAAAAAATGAAAACAGGAATGACAGAAGCATATTTTCTTTTATATACAAAAATGAAGGACCAAAATAAGGTTCGTTGAAGTAGCTATCAACAAGATGTTAAATTATTTTTCCTTTGCTTTGGTTAAAACAGCCCAGGAACAGTAATCAGTTCCCCGTCTACTAATAGAGTAAAAACACAGTGACAGGACTACTTTTAGTACAGAATAAACAACTTTCAAGAAAAGAAATCAATTTTAAGCTAAATTAAACATTTTACCAATAAATAATTTTTTTTAAAAAGGTACCATCTTCATTCTACAATCTTGGGCATAACATATACACCAATTTTAAAAATAAAATTTCTCCCACAATAGTAATTACAGGTGTTAATGCAACAAGCTATGAAATGAAATTACTTTAATATATTTTTTAAAAATCCTAGCAACCAAAAATGAATTTTAAAAAGTTGACATTTTCTACAATTCTACATATTCTAAAATAATTGACTAATAATTACAGAACGTAATTCAAACTATTGTTGGCATTTCAATATATTCCTAAAGAAATGGTTAAAAGAATATTTAGCACGCCAAAACTGGAACAGAGTTTATGATTCTGACTTACGGCTTTGAAAAGGCAATCAACTTCTAAATGGTAACCAGTGATGAAAAATACTTCAAAACAAACATTTGGTCTGACAATCTTTAATATTTGTTAAAAACAGTCTGATGTTTGTTGCTGATGGAAGTTATTTTAATCCAATGTGCAAAAAAAGTGCAGCTGTCTGCTTTTACTTGAAATACGTAAGACCAACACTACTATTTACACACTTAAGAGATTTCAAATTTATTAATTTAAGTAAGCATATTGCATCTCCTTTATGGATAAATCATGTGCTGCAGAGAGCCCCAAAGCGTGATGACATTCTGTTAAGTTACACAAATGTATCTGAAGAAATATCTGTTCTTGGCCTAATTTTGATCCTAAATAAAAATCCAATTCCCAAATCAATTAAGAATTACTTTAATCTAGTAATCTTGGAATAGTTGCACACGTAAAACCTTATCTCTGAGAGCCTTTTCTACTCCTCTCACCACTGATCCCAGCTGGTGCAGAGTGGCCGTGCCTAAGAGGATCCTGAGAACTCAGGCCCAGAACAACATCGCTCGGTGGCTTAGCTCAGCTTCAGTTCGTGTGACTACAGCTTTTGGGGTAGGTAAAGGGCAATCAAAATGGATGAAGAAACCCTTCAGCAAAGCAACCATTATCTGTCCACAAAAAACAGTGAAGAACAGTGATATAAAATTAACAAACCAAATATAAATCTAACACCATTCTGCATTTCCAGAACTTGTTTTCGTATCTGCGCAGTGTTCTTGGGCAACCACCCATCAGTATTTTCTGCGTCTATCTGAAGTACTTTAAGTTATTAAAACTGCTGTTTTGACCACAAGTCACATAGAATTGTGATGATTAGGAAATCAATTTACTTAATTCTCACTCTGTGCAGTGCACTCACCAGTGAGTGTAGAGGACTTTAAAATGGAAGTCTCTCACTTCTAAACTGGACACAGGAGTTCTCAAATTAAAATCATAAAAAAGAGGAGGAGGGGAGTTTCCTGGCAACATGAATACTAGACACCAGACAGGACAGCAAAACTGTTTGGTCAGAACTTAGGAACATTATTTCCTTGAAAAGTTTTAAAAATACCTAACCAAGCACTGCCTTCAGTCCAATGAGTACAACGCTCCGTACACTTCCACAAAAACAGAGTGAATGCCGTCCATTCGCCACGATCAATGCAATCGCAGACTCCGCTCCCCAGGCCCAGTGTTCCTGTCCCATCACCTCTAGCTACAGGCTATTGTTTCCAACTGCTGCTCCGCTTCCGCTGCCATGGCTGCGGCCTGCAACTGCTCTGTCTCGCTCTGGATGGCGCTGGGGGTGACTTGCTTCCTTTCGCTGTGCATATTGTTCTCGTGCCTTTTCAGATCTGACGCCTTGGCAAAGGCCTTGGTGCAGGAGCCACACACAAAAGGCTTTTCCCCTCTGTGTCTTCTTTCGTGATCCTTGAGGTGGGACTTGTGTTTGAAGGCTTTGTCACACATGTGGCATGCGAACGGTCTTTCATTACTGTGAACTCGCTCGTGCTTCTTTAAGTCTGGGGCGCGGATAAATGATTTTCCACACACCTCGCAACTGTAGGGCTTATACCCTGTGTGGATTTTGAGGTGTTCCTTCAGGTGGGCCTGTGTGGTGAAACCTTTCGTACACATCTCACAGACAAACGGCCTGTCTGCCGTGTGGAGTTTTTCATGCTTCCTCAGTCTGCCTTCGTCAGAAAATGTCTTACCACACGCCTGGCAGGCAATCTGCTCCCGGTGGTGACCATAAAGCAAATACTCAAACTTCATGTCACTGGCAGCTGTCGTCCAGCCTGGTGTCTGTTCATCTTTCACTTCACTCATCCCATCATTAAACGTTAAGGCCTGAGGGGTCTGTGACCCCAAATCTTTTGATTCTGGGGTCTCCATGGATTCTACTTCCTGGCCGTAGCAATTGACTTTCCGAACTTCCTCGCTCCCCAGCTCTTTCAGGATGGCTTCCTGAACCCTGAGTGTCGTTGTGGGCGACTTGCCGTCCTCCTGACTCGGGGGTGTGCCTTCTACCGTGTCATCAGAAGGACTGTCATCCTGATCCCCGATTTCTTCCACATCGTCATCCTGAGTGTCAGTAGCGTCTCCAATGGGGCGATTTATTTTGAGGCAATATTTACTTTTTGACTGACCGTTATTTTCATCGGGACTAGATACATCACGCTTCTGAGAACAGAGTTTATCCAAAAATCGGATACCAAGAATCTGACCCGATGACATCATTAAGTTAACATCTTCCTTTTTCACAGAAATCTTTGCTGTGTACATGTAGTTCAGGACCTCTTCAAATATATCAGAACGAAGAAAATCTATTTCTATTACTGAAGAACTATCAACCTCAAGCTTCTTGAAAAGCTTTTTAAAGTAGGTACTGCAGGCGGCAAGAACACATCTGTGTGCTCTGAATTTCACATCTTCAACCACAATAGCAATATCACAAAATTCTCCTTCTAGGCGTTGTTCATTTAGTGTTTTCAGAAACAGAGTTTTATGATCATCGTCATTATATTTAATGGTTTCAGACATACTGATGAAAAACTCCTACAAAAAATATTTTAAAAAAAGAAAGTTTAGTAATTCTGAACAGTACTTTCCCATACAGAGAACAAAACCAGATTATCATTTTCTGATCAATGTCTGGAACCTAACAATTTCAGAAAGTCAATGTAAGAATGATCCATAAATATGAGCAGAAGAGACGTACCCCAACTTAGAGATTTCAGCATTGTTACTTATATTTATTTTCAGTTTACTAAGTATTTGCCTAATAATAATAGCAACTTTTATTGAGCATATAATATATGACTGGCATTGTTCTATGTGCTTTACATGCTTAATTTAATGGTCTAATAACCTTATGAGGTACCTATCACTGTCCCCATTTTATAGACAAAATTAGAAACCTGTCTAATATTCTATAGCTATTTAGTGAGAGCTGGGACTCAAATGCAGACAACCTAGTTCCAAAACCCATGCTTTCTTCACAACCAGAAGTAACTCAACCTCAAGGTTTAAAAAACATATTTGAGGCAAGGAGTCTCTAGACCTGTATGTTGCAACTACTCTAATTCCATGAATGAAGGATTCAGTAAAATAACTAACTTTGCTCAGAATTATACTTCTTTGACAGACAGACAAATCACTACCGCAGAACTAGAGATGGACACGATTGCCAAAATACTCCATTCAGTGTTGTTTTCTAATTTTTCCATAGCAGTTTTGGGCCACTTCTGAATGAGGGTCAAGGTTTAATCTGACCCCAAATGAATCAGATGACATTTGGGAAGACAGTGATAAGTGGCTTAGTTTCCCTGGATACCAATCTACTAGATACCATCCAGATAAAAGTGTTATTAACATTGGATGTAGTTGATAAATGTTGCAAGTATAAGTAAAAGAAATCTGGAACTGGCATGAAAGAGCTCTGTCACCATGTTAAAGAATTGGCTTTCTTAAAATAATGTGTTCTATATGTTTTCTTTCAAAAAACATTATTTTAGTTTTATTTAACAAAGTATAATCCTCAAGAAAATACATAATTTCCCCAGAGAAACAGAAGTATTAATGCATAATGAGAATATACATATATGCAAATGCCTAATCATTTCAAGATTTAATATCCAAAGTTATAGTTACCATGAACAATTCAGGCTATTATCTTAATGCCTTAAACGTCAAAATCTTCAGATCAGAGAAACTCTGATCAAAAGCACGCCAGACCTGCAGGAAAAAGGACAAACAAGAATGAGGTAGGATCTTACTTTATTACAAAACCCAAACCAAGAATGTTTTCAATTGATTTTTAAAAATAAACTTTCCTTTCTTGTTTTGTCTCCTGTGCATCTACCCATTTTCAGGTTGGGAGCAGAAAGGCAGGTAGCTGGCAACACCAAGCCCAGTTGTAAACAGATGTGGACTAGAACAGGTAAGGGCTGTTACACTTGGACATGAGGGGTCGTGCACTGGGAATGGAAAGGAGGTGGTGGGGAAACACTATGGGATTTATCCTCACAAACAAAGCCTACGTCCATATTTGTACAGATGCTGATTGTGACACAGAAAAGCCAGTAAGTACGTGCACCGTGTCCTGTATCCTCCATTTCCTGCTGGGCATGGAGCCCTCTACATTGTTCTCTACACTCAAACAGACATACAGAAGTTTATATATTTATAAATAAAGCTATAGAAGTACACATACCCAACAGTTAACATGGGAAGAGAGGAAACAGTGGTTGCTTTTTTCTGCGTGAGGTAGTACACATTTGCCTTTACAGACTGCATTTTAGGCTGGGCACAGTGGCTCTTGCCTGCAATGCCACACTTTGGGAGGCTGAGGCAGGAGGATTGCCTGAAGCCAGGAGTTCAAGACAAGCCTGGGCAACATAGTGACATCCTGTCTCCCTCCAAAATTTAAAAAATTAGCAGAACACCATGGCCCACCCGTGTGGTCCCAGTTACTCAGGGAGGATCACTTGAGCCAAGGAGGTTGAGATTACAGTGAACTATGACTGCACCACTGCACTTCAGTCTGGCTGACCCTGTCTCAATCAATAAAGATTGCTCTGAGAAAGCCAGGTGTTTCTACATATATCCCTACACGCAAGATCAAATAATTTTGGCTTTTTTGTGAGTTTTAACTCTTACCCAAGGAACTCCATCCTGCAGACCAATATTCTGAAAAACATTAAAAGTTTCCTCTACTGAACGGTGACCACACAAATAAGCCGGTGTGGTAGGAGCCAAAAACTGGGCTGTAATATAGACTTATGCAAAAACTGTGGTGCAAGACTCCAACATAGAGACCAACACTGAAAATCATAAAAAGCTCCCCCTATAGAAAAGTGAACACAACAGGGAATTCTCATCTGCACAGTGTCAAGGTTGGGCAAAATGATTCCTAAGGATGCTTCTGACTTGATCATTCTAGTGTCTCTGCCTTCCTGTTCCCTAGATGCCCCCTGCAGTCACCTCTAGAGAGAAGGCAGCCAAGGCAAACCCTTCCCACTGTGATACTTCCTTCTGCGGTTAGAAACCAGCCCAGGGGCTTGTGGGATAAAAGTGCATGGGACCAGAGAGGAGTGGCCTTACAGAAGCCATGGCAACATATCGGTGTGCTTTTTTTTTCTTTTCATTCTTGGCCAGCCTGTATTTGGCTACCTATCTCTCTCTCAATATCTCTAAGGACCAGAAAGGAGACAGAGTGTCCATCAGCCCATTGTTCTCCACACTGGGATGTTCCAATTGCTAAGTTCAGGTAAGTCAAACTGGAAGACAGCCGTCCCAGTATCTGTGTAGGTAGGTGTAGGAAAACACATAGCTCCTACTGCACCTCCACAATAAAGATGCCCCTTCCCAACTGCTCTCCAAACCGCTGGCGCGCGGAGCCCCCGTTCCAGGGCACGGAGCTCCCTGCAAAGCTAACTTACATAAGCAGCTGCAGCCACCTCCCCTACCCGGGAGCAGCCCGACAATGGCGGCTGCACCACTTCCCCGTTGCAACCTCGCAACTTTGGAATCCAGAGGAAGCAGGGAGCCAGGCGCAAGACCCAAAGAGCCTTCGCGGCATGCCGAGCCCTCGCTCTCATTTCTTTCGGCCCGGGAGGTGGGGGAGTGGATGAGGCCTTTTGCATTGCTTCCCGAACAAAAGCTGCAGCCTCGGAGCCGGGTGGTGAAAGGGCCACCGTCCCTTTCATGATCAGCGCCGGGCGCAGGCTGCGGAGGGCCGCGGCTCGGAGCAGGGGAGGGAGGGAGCGACCGGGCCCGCGGCGGCCCCGGCGGCGCGACGAACGGGAGCGGGCGTGCGGCCGGCTCCGCAGCCCCGCGCCGCGCCGCGCCCCGCTCCGCCCGCGAGCCCGGAGCTCGCGCCCCGCGCACTCCCCGGCCAGCTCGCGCCGGGCCCTCCCCCGCCCTCCCGCGGCCGGGGGCGGGGGCGGCGCGCGGCCGGCTCCCCGAGCTTCGCCGGCGCACCCGGGAGAGCGAGCGCGGGGTCCCGGCCCCCTCCTCCGCGGGCGGCCGGGGGCGGCGCGGCGGGCCCGGGGCTCGGAGGGGCGGCGCCCGGCGGGCCGCGCTCGGCGCCGGGCTCGGGCCGTCCCTCCCCCACCGCGGTGCACTGCGGCGCTGCGAGCGGGGGCGGCCATGAACTCGGCCGAGCGCGCGCGCGGGGCCGCCGCCGCCGGCTGCTCCCCGAGCCCGCTCGCCGGCCTGCGCGGCCCCCGGGCGCCCCGGCCCCACGCCCAGCCCCGGCCCACGCCCGTCCCCGCTCGCACCGCGCCGCCGGCGGCCGCCGCTCGTCCTGGAGCTGGCTGGTACCCCAGAGCTCGGCGAGCGCGCGCGTCTTCCGGGCCGCCCCGCCGGCCGCCCCCGCGCCCGCCTCGCGGACGGCCCCGGCCCCTGCCGCTCCCGGCCCGCGCTTACCTGCAGCCTGGCACAGCCGCAGACGCTCGCCGTGGGTTCCCCGCGCTCACTAGCACGCAGGCCGGGACGGGATGGACGCGGGGCGCGGGGGCACGGAGGGTGGCAGTGTGTTTTGGATTTTTTTTTTTTTTTTAGTTTGGGGAGGGGGCGGGGTGGGGGAGTCGTGCACGTCCCTGACGGTGGCAGCCCTCCTCCTGCACGAGCACAGAATGTCTAGCCGGCCGCGAACACCCCCACCGCCCCCCCTCCCGTGCATGCGCGGTGCGGGTTGGGGGGAAGGCGCGCCACCGGCTTGCGCAGGCACGGAACTCGACCGGGCTCCTAAGTGGGCGAGCAGGGAAAGGGTTAATCCGGGCTCTCGCCGACGCTTTCGTTCGAGACTACGGGGCCGCCCCCGGAGGGCCCTGGCCTGCGCACGCGCGCGCACGCGCTCGACATGGGGCGCGCGGAGCCCGCGCGCGGGAGAAAGGGTGGGCGGGGCGTGGGCGGGGCCTCGGGAGCCGAGGCGCGTATGCACGAGCGCCGGGCGCGGGCACCCGCCCCGCCTCGAGCTCCCGCCTCCCGCCTGGACTCCCGGGCTCCCGCCCGCGCCCAGCGCCGGCATTGCGCCGGGGACGCGGGAGCCTGCGCTCCCGTGCGTGTGCATGTGCGTGGGCCGGTGCCGTCCCCGGGCGCGCGCAGGCCGGGCGCTGAGGCTGCGGGTTGGGCTTCGGCTCCTGGACCGGCGCCCCGGGCACCTTCGCCCTCCGCGCGCGCCGGCGGGCTGCGGACGCTCGGCCGTGGGCGTCCGGCCTCGGCTGGGGTCGCTGCCACAGTAATGGAGAAATGGTCGGCGCACGATAAACGTTTGCGGAACAAATGAAAAAACGGCGTCTTTGATTTGGAGTGTGAGGGGCGACCCCAGTCACCCCGGAAACAGCGGTCACCCCGGGACTCTGGAGCAAGCCAGGGCGGGCTCGCGCTCCCGCGTTACCAGGACACGCTCACGGAAAAGTGGCGAGGCTCCGCCTGTGACGGCCTAGACCCCGTTCGCAATTTCATTTCACGCTCCCTTGGAGAGCTCCGGTAGCGCGGCTGTGCCCTCTCTTCCCTGCGGGGCACAAGCGACGGCTCCGGTGCTGGGGACGCCTCGTCGCGCCCCTCTGACGCCGCCGCGCTTGTGCCTGGCGGAGGGGCCCGGCGGCCTCCGCTCCCGCGCTCGTGCTCACCCGGACACTGCGACGGAAGCCGTCCCGCAACACCTCATCGTCTTAGAGTCGCCTCTGTTGCTTTATCACACCCAATTTAACAGCATTCGCAAAGCACGTGTCATTTAATATCTGAAAATTAGAGCAGGACCCTCCTCGTGAGCTTGTGCGAAGATTGCAGAGGATAATGCTTGTAACAGGCACCTAAGTAAACATGTCCGTAAACCAAGAAATGCTTGACTGCATGAATTTTCTGAAGGAAATTTTATATGGCTTCATTTGATTTTGTAATATTAACCCACGTTAGTTTAACATTTCCCATATACACAATTTTTTTTTTTGAGACAGTCTCACTCTGTTGCCCAGGGCAGAGGGTAGAGTGCCGTGGCGTCAGCTTACCTCACAGCAACCTCAAACTCCTGGGCTCAAGAGATTCTCCTCCTGCCTCAGCCTCCTGTAGCTGGGCCTACAGACGTGTGCCACCATGCCCGGCTAATATTCCTATTTTCCGTAGAGACGGGGTCTCCCTTTTGCCCTGGGCTCAAAATGGTCTCCAACTCATGATCTCAGGCATGAGCCACTGCACCTGGTCTACACATCTTTCTTTTCTTTCTTCTTTTGAGACAGTCTCGCTTTGTTGCCCAGGCCAGAGTGAGTGCCGTGGCATCAGCCTAGCTCACAGCAACCTCAAACTCCTGGGCTCAAGCAATCCTCCTGCCTCAGCCCCCCGAGTAACTGGGACTACAGGCATGCGCCACCATGCCCGGCTAATTTTTTTATATATATATTAGTTGCCCAATTAACTTCTTTCTATTTATAGTAGAGACGGGTCTCGCTCTTGCTCAGGCTGGTTTCGAACTCCTGACCTAGAGCAATTGGCCTCCCAGAGTACTAGGATTACAGGCGTGAGCCACCGTGCCTGCCCACATCTTTCTTGATGTTCACAAAAGCACTGGCATTGATGGGTCTGATGAAAGACACAGGTTAGAATACACCACTTTCAGAGGAAGACATAACCAGTTCAATTATCCGGTAAACTGTTTAAATTCTCTAAACCTCAGGTTGCTGCTTCTTTGAAATGGAGATAAGGAAAGCGGCAGTGGTGAGGATTATGAGAAACAATGCCTGGTAGGTGCGTAGCTCCTATATTAGCTCCATGGTGTTAAATGACCTGCGACCACAAATAGTGTGTTTAGGTGGCAGGGACAGGACTGAACCAAGTCGTCTGCTGAGGAAGTTGATGCTCATCATACATGATACCTTGTTCTTGCTTACTTTATTTTCTTTGCATGACTCTTAAAATTACACTTCAATTCTATGCTTTGTGTTTATAGGGGGATAATAATAGCACTATATCGTAGGTTAGGTCCTCAAGCAGTGAAGACTGCAGTTGGCATTGTGTGGACATGGCTGGCACTCAGTAACGGTTCACTGTCTGCTGCTGCTGCTCTACCTTCTCCCAGTCCACATGTGAGGGTTTCCCACCCATTCTGCATGTATTTCTTGTCTGCCTACTGTGTAAAGATGGTCTTTTTGCAGATGGCTAGGTAAAGCCTTCCCATGTGTTGACTAATCTGATAAAGCAGTTCAGAAGAGTTCCCAACATTAGAACGTGTTTCTCAAGCGATAGATTCCTAACATCTTAGTTTTGTATCGGTGAATCCTCTCCTCTCATTTGTTTTACACTCATGTCACTTATGCTCTGCCTGGCTGTCCCTTGCTGGGCCATAGGGGTTGTGAGGTTGAGTCTAAATTAAAGGGACAACTCTGTGGGAAGGAGGAAGGAGAGGTGGGAAACCACCAAGGAAGGGCCTGACCCAGACCTGGCACCTTGCCTGTGTCACCACCCTTAATTGTACACCTCCCAGCACCCATGAGGCTCTCAATAAATATCAGCTGACAAATAAGTGACAACCTAGAACTTGATACCTAGGGGCTTTATAAGCGCACATTGTAGAGTTAATGAGAGGTCAGAGCCTTCCCAAAACTGACCCAAGGCCCTTGATAGAAGTTGTCCTTCTCTCCCATCAGGAGTGGCTGTCTGTCTACCTGGTACTGCCAGTCCGACAACTCTGCTGGGTGACACTTGAAGCATGCTGTTCCTCCCTGGGACTCCCATAGCCTCCTGAGTGGAGCTTGTTTCTAAGAATTGTGAGCCTAGACTATGGGGCCTGTGGTGTGGAGTCCAGGGCACCAGGCTTGAGGTGGTTCCAGAACAGCCCTGTAAGGGACATCTGGAAACGTTAGGCCATTCGCGGTTCTCACAGGTGGGTGAGGGTGATTTCTGCATCACATTGCCCTTGGCGGGTCTGCACCAGTGGAACAGGGGCAGGCAAGAGAGTGAGCCGTTCCACGCGGAGACCTTGCGAAGCAGCCTGTGTTCTGCTCCTCCTGCGCTGCGCTGTCCCCATGAGAGGAATGCCTCCTCTCTTCAGCTTGGGCCCTCGAGTGACAAACAGACCTGAGAGAACGAAGCTGACAACCCAAACGCTGAGCCCAGCCAAGCCTAGGAAACAGCTCATCCATAGACTCTCGAGTGAGAGGTAAATGTTTGTTGTGTAAGCTACTGAAAGGTTGTGTTTCTTGTTTTGTTATTGAGCAAAACCTAATAAACCTGTGCTAGAGGAAAGTGGACCCACGCCAAGTGGGTTCTTGGCTTCATGCAGATCAAAATTCATGAGCAAAGTGACAGAGTAAAGCAAAAGCAAGTTTATTGAAGTACAAAAGTACAAAGAAACAGAAGGAAAGCAGGGCCATGACTATCTCTCAGAGCCACAGAGAGTAGCCCTTTGTGAGTTTCTGAGGCTTTATTTTATACCTTCTATTTAATTTTATGTTAAGCGGAGTGAGGATTATTCGTAACATTTCTGGGCAAGGGTTGAGGAGTTCCCAGAACTGAGGGTCCCTCCACTTTTTAAACCATGTTGGGTAACTTTGGGGAGTTGCTGTGGCATTTGCTGGTGGGATTTTCTTTTAACATGCTAATGTATTATAATTAGTGAATAATGAACAGTGAGGGTAACCAGAGGTCAGTTTGTCACCATCTTGGCCTCACCTGGTCTTAATGGGTTTCTCCCCCAGCATCCTGTTTTATCAGAGACCTTGGTTTGGGTCTTATCCAGCAGGGCCTGCCGGTCCCCATCTCACCTACACAAGGAAAAATGTCCCACCCAATGCCATAAGCATCTTTTCCCCACTGCTCCAAAAACACTGGACACAGTAAATAAACAAAAACTAGATCCAATTGCTGAGGACATGGAGTTATGGATGTGTGCATTCAACAGTCACATAAATAATTATGCAATTGCACATTATCTGAATGCTTTTACAAAGTTAAAAAGCATAGAGTGTGATGAAAAAGAGGAACAGGAGGAATTAATTTTGATTGGGAAATCAGCAAAAACTTCTCCAAAGACCTAAAAGATGAAGGAGAGATATGCAAAGAGGGGTGTGTGTGGCGGGGGATTATAGCATTTCAAGGAAGAGCCAGGAACAGTGGGATAAAGAGTGGAAGGAGCTTGGTGCATGCAAGGCTCTTCAAAAGGACAGAGTGACCAGGGCATGATGGCCATCAGATGGACTCAAGAGAACAACAGGGTCTGGCACCTGCCTTGTGGTCCACAGGGAGGGGTCTAGATTTTACACTGAGTACATATAGAGCCATCAGAGGGTTTTTCTCTTAAACTAAAATTTACTTAGGTTAAATATATTAGTCTCATAGCTACAGAGAATTCAGCCCTGGCACACAGACGTGGACTTTGAGTTTTTAATGTCTCCAGTAGTGAAACTGCTCATGTAACACTCTTCCCACTGCTCTTGCTATGGGGGACATTTTAAATACCATAAACTGAAATACTACTTATCCTTCACTACCTAGAAATAGAAGAAAAGTTAACTCGAAACTCATTTTATAAAAAACAAAATACACTCACCAAACACTATCCTAAGAAGTATAATCTTGCCACATTTCCATTTGAGCAATCATATGATAACTACAGCAATGAAATGATATGAGATAAAATTCTAAATTACTTTAGGAGAAAGACGAAAAAATGTTGTTTCTGGATCAATAGAAGATGTTTTTTGACAAAAATCTTTTGATTAATATAGAAATGTCAATAACTGGTAAATATATTAATTTTCAAAATATTTTCACTAAGTGCCAGACAGAATAGTTTGCAATCTTTTCACTGAGAACTCCTTTGAAAGAATGCCTATAACTCAATCAGTTTATTTAGGATTTTAATCAAGAAATCTAAAGCTGCCAATCAGCTTTAGATTTATAATTTATAATGTATAGTTTATAATTACTATGAAGCCACCAGATGAACAACCTTCAGGTCATATAACTTGAGCTTTTAAAAGATCGGCTGGGCATGGTGGCTCACACCTGTAATCCTAGCACTCTGGGAGGCTGAGGCTGGAGAATCGCTCAAGGTCAGGAGTTCAAAACCAGCCTGAGCAAGAGCGAGATCCCATCTCTACTAAAAAATAGAAATTAATTAGCCAACAAAAATATATAGAAAAAATTAGCCAGGCATGGATGTGTATGCTTGTAGTCCCAGCTACTCGGGAGGCTGAGGCAGGAGGATCTCCTGAGCCCAAGAGTTTGAGGTTGCTGTGAGCTGCCAAGCAACACAACAAGACCTTGTCTCAAAAAAAAAAAAAAAAAAAATTAAAGCTTTGTTTAACTTATACATTCTAATTGAGGAGTTCCTTGGCCTCAGGCTGGTAATCCCAGGTCCAGGGGCCAGATACAACTCATACACACACAAAAAAAGGGGAACTAAGTTGCATGTATAAAAGAGAAATTATATGCGACCCCTGTATATTTAAGGGCAATAATGCCTAATTCCCCTGGGCATGCAATGCAGTGAGGGGCAGAGAGAGATACAGTCGCTAACCCACAAGGGAGAACCAAGCAGAGCTTGGTAGAGAGATAAATCCTTTGTCCTGAGGACACAGCAGAAAGAGCACTGGGAGGGTTAGGGACCAGGTGGCATCCAGGCCAGACCAGGAACATGAGTGGAAGTCAGGGTGTGAGCAGGACCTTAAGGCTGGAGGAAATAAAAGGACCCAAGACACTGAGCCACAGAAATGCTGCCCGTTCAGAAGACAGTGAAGACTTTGTTTAGGGTAAAGGGATATAATTTAATAACAGACTGTATAAAATTCAGGAAAACCTCACCCAACAAGAGCCAGAAACAGCGCTGGTCTGTATTTCTCACCAGCAATTCAGACAATCTGAGGCGGCCTATGAAACTAGCCAGAGAGTAAAATGTCTTCCCAAACGCGGAGACACCATGTGCTGTTTATGGGAGTAGCTGAGCCACCCTGAGACCCCAGTTCCCCGGAATCAAATCCATTAGTAACAGTCATTCTTAATGGAAAGACTCCCCTCCCAAAATGTAAAATAAAAATGACTCAAGCAAAAACTCAAAACTAAGAAAAACCAGAGCAAACCTTAACGCCTCATGCTTCACCTGTGCCCCAACCATCATGTACTGAGACACTGTCCGCCTATTACTTACGATGATTCATTACCACAGAACACAGCAAAAGTTAGCATATTACGGTTCCCACTACATCCCTCCCCATCAAAGAAAGTAAACACCACACAAAATATAAACTTACCCCAAATAAAAGTCAGCATTAGCCTAGGGGTTCTACTACAATATTACTACCCAGGATATTTAATATCCTCACTCTGGAAGCATTATAAACATTGTTGCATTCGATTCTTCTTCTTGAGGTAGTTCAAAGGTAAAGCACAGCAGATTTACCTATTTTTCTACACTACCAAGGTGGGGTAATTATCATAAAAGGCCTACAGGCAAAATCCTCATCCCCCATTCTCAGATTATCATTTTTTTTCCCACTCAGATCAAACAAACTAACCTAACTGGAAACACACACAAGGAGATGAAAAGTCATACAAAAATTTGAAAAGCAAAAAAACATAAAGAATCTGTAAGTATCATCACACTAATGGTCTAAACTTCAGCACAGGAAAAAAAAATTTACTTGGTTTACCCAAGCTACAGGCATTTTAGAAAGTATTCAAGACATTAAACAACTTATAAAAATAGTGGGAAAGTTTTAGGTGGGAGCAAAGAGTTCTTCCAAAATGCCACGTCCACAGGAAGTGTGTGGCAAACTGTCTGTCCGAGGCTGCCGCTGCCCTCCCCCTCAGCTCGGCTTCTCAGGTGCAGGGATCATGGCTGCCACCTGTTCCACGCAGGCCAAGGAGCCCTGAGGGCTGTCGCTGGCTTCCTGTGCTGCACACTGACGTCCTCCAGCACCTGCTGCCAGTGCCTCAGCTTTGTGATGTGCTTCTGGACCGCTGCATCTTTCCCTCATTCATTCCTTAGGTCCAAGACATCCTCTTTGATAACTTGCTCTGATTTCTGGACAGATAACTGAGATCTTTTTTCTAGAAAAAAAAAACATTCTATCTAGCACTATCTAGAAATTTCTGGATACACTGATCAACAACAGGAGTTTGAATTTCTTCTTGATCAGTGCCATTGACATAGTCCTGACCCACCAGAGAAGCAAAGCAAGCCTCGAAAGATGACTGCAACTCGTCCCCCAAAGTGTTGTTAGAAGGTCTCAGACCACCTGGCCCTGCCTGGAGAAGGGAAGCCTGGCCCGGAGTCCCTGCAGGGGTGGGTGGAAGCCCTGGTGGCTGCCCAGAGAACACACCACCTAGCGGAGCTGCACAACTGGAATCAGGATCTGTTAAATAATGACAATAAAAATACTACACACCATCTGGGAACACTCTGTACTATCTTGACAACTCTTAATGTCAACATTCCAAATGTAAATCTAATATTCCAAAACAAATTTTTTTTCTGTACAGGTAATTATTTTTCTTTGGATACTTTCAAAATTTTTTGTCTTTAATTTTCAGCATTTTGATTATGATGTTTTCTGGGTATGGATTTCATGGAGTCTATACTGTTTGGGATTTGCTGAGCTTCGTAGAGGTGTAGGTTTATAGCTTTTTCTAAATCTGGAAAGTTTTCAGCGATTATATCTTCACATTTTTTTGGCTCCACAGCCTTTCTCCTCTTCCGATATTTCAATGACATGAACATTGAGTTGTTTCTTTGTTTTAATTCTCTCATAGGACCATGAGTTTTCATTTCTTAAAATTTTTTTCTCTCTATTGTTCAGATTGAATAATTTCTATTGATTTATCTACAGTCCCCTGACTTGTTCTTTTGTCATCTCCATTCTACCATTTAACCTATCCAGAGAGTTTTTTTGTTTCAGTCATAGTTTTCACTTTTGAAATTACTATTTTATTTTTCTTCATATCTTCAATTTCTTTGCTGAGACTTACCTTTTTTTTTTAATTTAAGAGTGTTCATAATTGCCTCATAATTGTTCATAATAGCTGCCTCTAAGTCTTTGTTACTTAACTTCAACATCTTTGTCATTTCAGTGTTGCCATCTGTTTATTGTCTTTTCACTTGTGAGTTAAGATTTCTTGGGTCTTTGCATGCCAAGTAATTTTTTATTACATCTTGAACATGTTTAATATTATAAGACTCTGGATCTTGTTTAAATCTTATGGAAAATATTGATGTTTTTATTTTAGTAGACAATCAACGAGGTTAGGTTTTGGTTGCCATTTTTAACACACTTCCTGTGTGCCGTGGTTTGGTGTATGTGGAGGGCTGTGAGTGCTATCTGGTCTGTTTCTCATGAGTTCATACTTTGGCCAGGCTAGAACCTGATCTGTTCTGTTTTCAAAGTCTTTTATATGCTGATTAAGCCCAGAGCCACATGTGTGCAGCTAAAAGGTGAGCTTAGAGGTTCACAAACAACTTTAAGGGCCCGCTCTCTGGACATATTCCTCTTGTGATCCCCCTGGTACTTTCTGCCGTCTCTGGGGCTCCCCTCTCTGATCTTTAACTGGAAAGTTGGGGCACATCTGTGGCATCTAGAGCCAAGAGACAGGAGGACCAGAAGGAAAAAATTGGTAAACCTGCTGATAGTTTGTTGAAAATCTTTCTTGTTTTTGACACATTGATTTCAAAGAGCTAAACATTTCCTCCCAAGGACGATTTTCTCTTTTCCAATGCATTTTCCATGTAGTTTTACGTATATTCTGTTCTGCGTATTTCTTAGGTTTCTTAATTACTTCCTTGTTAACCTGTGTTATTTAATAATGTTATTAACCCAAATGTGATTTAATAATATTATTTTGTTTCCAATTATATAGAAATATTTTTGAATCATCTTTAGTAATTTCTTATTTTGATATAATTCTAACTTACAGAAAATTTGCAAGAATACAATAAAAAGAATTCCTATATGCATATTACCTTTATCCAGATTTACTAATTGTTAACATTTTGCTCCCATTTCCTTAATCATTTGTGCTCTCTCTTTCTGTCTCTCTGTCTACACACACACACACACACACACACGCAGAACCATTTTTAAGAGTAATTTGCAGATATTCTGCTCTGTTTCCCTAACTACCTCAGTGTGTATTTCCTAAAAACAAGGACACCCTCTTACATAACTACAATGCAATGATCAAAATTAAGTATTTAACATTGATATAATACTAATCTAATGTGTTCATATTTAAATGTCACCAATTCTTCCAATAATGTGGATTATAATGTATACCTTTCTTTTCCCCCCGTTCCCGAATTACTCATTGCATTTAGCTATCAAGGATCTATCCTTCTGTTGTTTATCTCTGAACCTGTTTTTATGTTCTTCAACACCATCAATGATCTTTTTACACATTCCGTAATTTGTTTTCTGGTAAAACACCTTTACCAGAATATTTTGCATCATTTTATGTTTAGTACATCAAGGGAAAGATTCCCTCTCTTCCTTGCTGTAGCCTTCCCCATGACCAAGGTGTATCTTTACTTAAAGTCCTGCATTTATAAAACCTCAGAATAATTTTAGTTACCTTTCTTTCTTTCTTGTCTCTAACTTTTGTCAATTGCAAAGTTCAGCCACTTGATTTCCAGCAGAGTAGAGCATTGAGCTATACTTGAGAGTTTTCTTCCTTTTTGGAGAACAAACCTTAAAATTTGACTTTTGTCCTTGAGCAAAGAATATTTCATCCCTTAGAGTGAAACAAGCATTCTTATATTAATTCCCAAAATAGTTTATTCTCTTTGAGCCAGTATGTGATTGAAGCTGACATTAGTCTCCTCTGGGCTTTTGTAAATATGTGGACCCTTTCAATGTATGGACCAGCTTTTCCTCCATCACATGGGCTGATGCCTGTCAATTGCTCTTCTCCCAGACCCATGACAATCCAGGGTGTCTGAACCATTATACTCTCCAGGAGTGACAGTTTTCTAACTTG
Source organism: Microcebus murinus (assembly GCF_040939455.1). Taxonomy (NCBI): domain Eukaryota; kingdom Metazoa; phylum Chordata; class Mammalia; order Primates; family Cheirogaleidae; genus Microcebus; species Microcebus murinus. The sequence goes on from NC_134120.1 coordinate 51,320,626, forward strand.
CAACTGGAATTCAAATGAAATCTCTTACTATTAATGCTAGATAGAAATATCTACCATATTCTACTTACATCAAATTCTTTTTTCTCTGACTCAAACTGTTTATCATGATTTTTTTTTTGCTACTTTTTTTGAAACTGATTCTTCTATCATATTAACACTATATGCCTATAATAGGCAAACTATGTGTTATATTATTTCTTAGTGTTTAGTAAACTGTTTACTGTAGTGTACTTATCACATGTAGAATCAACTCATCAGTTTGGTTTAGAATTTAATATTTTATTTTATCAAAATTATCATCATACTATTAAAGCCGTCTCCAAAAAAAACTGCAATGCATTTAGCCTTAGTTCTGGTGAGTTAAAATTATAGTTTCCTCCTTTGGGCAATCAAAAATCTATGCTATTTTCTCAATCATAAAGACTTTATTCCCAGCATAATATCTAAGTCAGTGAAAAACAAATGAAAAAATCTCCAACCGGTATTTGTTCTCATATTTGTGCAAAGGACACCACCTCTGCACCACGCCCACACTCCAGTCCTTTACGTCTTTGCTGTTCCTTGAGCACAGTGGGCATGTTTCTTCCTCAGAACCTTGTGAACTTCAACAATATTCAAGTTGAACTGGTAAAACAGATTTCAGGTTCTTACTGTCTAAATAAGATAGGAATCACTGGTCAAATAGCCACTGAAACAGCTCAAGCCCTTCAGTATAATAATCTTTAGGTTTTTATCTGCTACCTAAAAATTCAGCCTTCCTTTTATAATTTAGGAGACAAGTCCTCCACGTAATGCCCAGAGGAATAGCAGGGGAGAGGATTGAGTATGCAATTGCCCAGTCTCCTGGCACTTTTTGGATCCAATGGCTGCCACCTACTAGCCAATGTTCCTTGGCCAGTTTACTTCATGGTTCAAGAGTCAGTTTCCTTATGTGTGCAATCAGAGTAAAGTACCTACTTCATAGGGTTTGTTAACTAATTCAATAAATAATTGTAAGTACAGTAAGTCCTCACTTAACGTCATTGATAGCTTCTTGGAAACTGCGACTTTAAGGGAAAAGACGGACACAAAATGAAACCAATTCTTTCTTTGGTATCACCATTATAAGGGAACAACAATGAACTAAATGATATTATGCGAGAGCTTGCTATAGGCCATTTCTCTTAAAGTTCCTCCTTCGGGGAGTGCCAGGGTCTAAGCAGACCCCTGAGAGCAGGGCTTCCCAGCCATGGCTGCACAATGCAATCACCTGGGTGGCTGCAAGGATCCTGGTCCCCAGGTCCCACCATCAGAGGTCCTGATGAATTGTTTTGGGGTGTGGCCTGAGTTATTAGGAGTCTTAAAAGCTCCCCAAGTGATTCCAAGGTACAGCTACAGTTGAAAACTACTATGTTGACAGCACAAAGGAGAGGGGTTCTTTCAGCAGACATGCAGGGTGTTGAGACAGTGACATAAACTATACTTTTAAGATATTCACAGATTCCTGGCACAGAGTCAGCTGTTGACTTCCTTCTTCAAACGCCAATGCTTATATTCTGACATACATAAGATATTTTGTTCTGCAGGAGGGATTGACAAAAAATGGATAAGAAAACCCCACAGAATTCTTTATTCCATCCAAGACAGTATCTTCATGGTATGCCTCCAACCTTCCATGGTCAGCCCAAAGTCCTGTCTAGAGATTGGCTGCCAGTCTTTACCTTCCATTCTCTGCAAATGTGACTACAGATAAGGTCGAATTGAGGAAGTCAGAGGTTCGTTTTCTCCTCCTAATTTGTTTGAGAATCAGGCAGGTCTGTCTGCATAACTCCCCTTCACATTTGATCTAAATTCCAGTTTTCTTTGGGATGAATAGGCCAAGCGTGTGACTTTAAGTCAGTTAATTTATTAGCTGCTACTATATTCAAACTGTGGCATAATAAAAGTAACAGATGACCCTAAATATTACATGACTCTCTTTACGAATGGGGACAAGCTAATATATTTTCCCACACATCTGATGTTAATAAAAGTTATGGCCTTAATCTCCACAGTTAAAAAAAGAAACAATCCAATGAGAGTCCTAAGAAATTTATAAAGACATCTAGATCTTTTAAGAGCTAATATTTAAGTAACTGGAAAAGGAAATGATCAGACAATTTATGTCATTGGCTTCTCATTCTGTGTCTTTGGTTTCAGAGTGAAACAGCTTATCCTTCTAAATAGGTATTTTTGGAAAAGTCTACACTATATTTAATTTGAAAAAGTTATTTATAAAATTCCATTCTATTGTTTTCAAAATTGTATTTAGAATAATTAAAATGAATATTCATGGGAAAATGTGTGAGTAAAAGAATTCTTAAAAATAGTAGAGCGTTGAGGTATGCTTATGTTAAATTCCCCATCCCACTTATATATTTATTAATATATTTGTTTGACCTCTAAAGCAATCCATATACTGTAAGCCAGCACTAGAGCAATGTTCCACCAAAAAAGGGTAATTTTTTCCATTAGAAGTTTCTATTTTTTTAAATAAATGTTTAATTTTAGAATAATTTTAGATTTATGGAAAAGTTACCCAAAAAGTACAGAGTGTTCCCTATACCCTCAAGCCAGTGGCCTCATGTTGTTAACACCGGACGATACAGCGGTATGTTTGTCCAAATTAAAAAAGCTAATATTGGCCTTACCATTAACTATGCTCCAGACTTATTTGGATTTCACCTGTTTCTCCATTACTGTCCTCTTTCTGCTCCAGGATGCAATCCAGAGTCCCACATTTATTTGTCACGTCTCCCCAGGTCCCCCTGGTCTGCGACAGGTTCTCAGCCTTCCCTTGTTTTTCATGATCTTGGCAGCCTTGGAAGTACCAGCTGGGCATTCTGTAGAATGTTCCCTTAATCTATATTTTTAAAACAAATATACACACATATGTATACAAATATACACATTCCAGTTTTGTAAATCGTGGCCTGTGTTATACTCAAATGACAAGCAGGGAGAGAAAGCCCACATAATCAATACCTTGACCACAGCGCATCAACTGTATACCGTTCCCACACGCCGTGTGCTCCATGTGTAACTCCAGCACTTACAGATTTGTGACAGATTTTACCAGTTTACTAAATATCCCCATCCTCAGCCCAATTTACCCATTTGAGGCATGTATATCAGTAAGCCAAGCTTATTTCTAGAACAGAAAGGAACAAATGAAAAATTCAATTCTTATTTTTTTATTTCATTTTTTTTATTTCAGCATATTATAGGGGTACAAATGTTTAGGTTACATGTATTGCCTTTCCCCTCCTTTACCCCAGAGTCAGAGCTTCCAGCGTGTCCATCCCCCAGGCGGTTCGCATCACACTCATTATGTATGTATGTACCCATCCCCTTCTCCCCCTCCCACCTGCCCGATGCCCAGTAAATGTTATTTCTATATGTCCACTTAGGTGTTGATCAGTTAATGTCAATTTGCTGGTGACTACATGTGGTGCTTATTTTTCTATTTTTGGGATACTTCACTTAGTAGAATGTGTTCCAGCTCTATCCTGGAAAATACAAGAGGTGCTATATCAACATTGTTTTTTATAGCTGAATAGTACTCCATGGTATACATATACCACATTTTATTAATCCACTCATGTATTGATGGACACTTGGGTTGTTTCCACATCTTTGCAATTGTGAATTGTGCTGCTATAAACATTCAAGTGCAAGTCTTTATTATAGGGTGTCTTTTGTTCTTTTGGGTAGATGCCCAGTAGTAGGATTGCTGGATCAAATGGTAGATCCACTTATATCACTTTGAGATATCTCCATATTGCTTTCCACAGAGGTTGAACTAGTTTGCAGTCCCACCAGCAGTGTAGGAGTGTTCCTATCTCTCTGCATCCACACCAGAATTTATTGTTTGGGGACTTTTTGATAAAGGCTATTCTCACTGGAGACAAGTGGAAAAATCCAATTTTTAAATGGGCTAGGATTGCATTCAATTATAGAGACATTAAGAATGAGAAAGATGCCTCTTACTCTAGAAATCCAGGATTCCTTGAATGAGAACAGGAGAAAAAGTCTGAGAGGAAAGAATGTCCCGGTAATATCTGGAAGATGAAAATATTTTAGTACCTAGTACCAGAAATAATTCTTCTATTTTTACCTGCCGACAATAGGGAGGTTATGACATTTTCTTTAACAGCACAAAGTCTATGAAAGGGGATCTGATAGCACATCTTTGAAAAATCTTCAAGTGGAATGCTGAATATATTTTGAACTTCAAAGCCAGGTAATATGCACAAATTCATACTGTTCAGATTTCATTATTTATGACTCTGATGTAAGTTAAAGAGTAGACAGTTAGATAGTAAATAGAAGCAATTATTGAGTCACCTAGTCAGCATTTTTATTTACTTATGCTGACTCATAAATTTCCTGATCTGGTCACATTAAGCTGATTCTTTATTTGCATGCTGTCACAAGGGAGAATTATGACCCTTATATCAGGAAATCTCTCCCTGAGCTTCGATGACTGCACGGAGCACACACTGATGGCTAGATTATCATTTGTTCATTTTTGCATTTGATATTATTTTCTCCACACACAAATTGCTTGCCAAATGTTTCTGGAAACAGCATGGTCATTTTCACTTGGAACAACTCACTGTTGGATGCTTATATTTCTTCTGCTGTCAACTTCAGTAACTTGGTCGGAATCGCTATAGCTCGAGTCACAAGTAAATCATTGCTGCATGTGAAATTCTTCATTTTTATTGTAGGGGTGTTAAATGCAATCTAGACTCATAAAATGATTTATTTCCTCAGTGAGTAGAAGGGACATTAATCAAGTATTTCCAAAATCACTATAGTCACCACAGCGCCCAGATTGAAGTCAAATCCAAGTTACCTCTAGAATCCTTTATGAATCCCAAATCCTTCCTCTCTCACACTTCCAGTATCAGAACAAATATTACTTTCAGTAGCCTTTAGTTGAGACAGTCATCACGATTTATTTGTACAGTGCCATGTCATTAACATTCACATGTATATGTCACTTGGGTTTTCTGTATCTACAAAACACTATCAGGTTGGAAAAGTGAGCATTTTAGAAATGAAAAAACCAAGATGCAGAAGCTGAATGACTCGTCCAGGACGACACAGGTAGCGGTAGCCTTGCCGATGCCAGAATCTTCTCATGCCCTGATCTCTGCCCCCACTTCCATACCATGGGCACCCCAACAAGCCAAGGATAGACAAGATTAGATAATAGAGGCAATGTGCTTGACAATTCAAAAATGATCTCATTGCTGGGATGGACAAGCATATGTGACCCTTTTTTTAGTTCCTTTAAAAAACCCATGACCCTGGGTAAAGAACTACGCCAGGTGAGCTGGCTGCAGCTGGGCTACCGGTTTCATTTTTTTCCCTTTTTTCCTCTTTTGCTTCAACCACATTTCCTTTTACAGGTGCCCTGTTGTCCCCTGCATTCCCCCTACTTGAGACATCTTTTATGTGATGCCGTGCATAGTCCCTCGATAAAGATGCCCTTTTGTCTAATGTTGCTATTTCTCTTAGACAGTGAAAATAACATGAGCTTTGAAATTTTATCAGCCTAGGCTTGAATCTCAGTTCCGTTGCCAGCTGTGTGACTTCAGGCATGTACAAAATCTTTTCCCAGGCAGAAAAGTAGATAAATTAGAACTCACCACATCGAGTTGCTATGAGCTTTTTAATGATAATTAAGTTGTTATATGGACACTGTCTGGCACAGTGGAATGTAAATTCTATTCCTTTGATATGATAATATTCTATCCTCTCTGTGCATTTGCTTTACTTATTTTGTATTTATGATGTACTTCAATGATGGCTGAGAAAATAATAAGGGGGGAGGAAGGGTAAGTTGAATTCCAAACACATCCTCAAAATATAATATTTATCTGGTCCAACATCTGTATCATGATGATGAATTTAAATGAAAGCATTTGAGATCCCCTACTGGAGTGACAATCTCTTAGCAATTCACACATGCAAATAGCTTGAACTTTACATTTAGAAAATTGTGAAAAATATGAGTATTTTTTAAATCTGGTGCCACAAGGCTCACTCCAAAAGGATGTGTGAACCTGAGTATACCTAGTTGGTCTATCATTCCTTCATTATTAAATAAACATTATTGAGTTGCTGTTATGTATACTAAAGCCTGATTCGTTTCCAGAGAGAGAAGCACCCAAAAGTGACAATGTGCATTCTTGAAATCTAATGTGTCCTCAGTTGATGTGGAGAAACCAAAGACAGACTTCAAGCAAACTTAGAATCCATGTAATTTCCTCTGTCAGCAATCTGAGCAGACAATGTCATGCGGAAGTCAAGTGTTTTGCTCCTCAAACTCGGTTTTAATCCTCCTTTGAAAGTTCACGTGGTGAATTAAATGCACCAATGATCAGAGAATGGGAGAGATGCTTATAGGAGAATGCTGATTTTTGTGCAATATTTAGGAGTATGAGCTACAAAACCTAAGAAAGAAGCATATTATAAATTCATATAAAATTTTCCTCCAAAAATGATAAAGAATTTCTTGGTGAAAATTTTGGGCTACAAGTTTGAATTCATAGGCCATCACTGCTGAGGGAAGTTCTCTTTTGGAAAGATGTTTAGGGAGAGCCACAGAGATTGATAAATTCCATTATCTTGTTTCTAAATATCTTTCATAGAATGTACATATCCTTGTATTGACATACAAGGAAGGAAAGGTCTGATAGTGGAAAGTGATCACGATTCAATATTAAATGAGAAAGTGTGATCTTAAATATGTAAAAACAAATTATGTATGGAAATAACTGAAAAAGAGCATTCCAAATTTTTTTTTCTTTGAGACAGAGTCTAGCTTTGTCACCCTGGCTAGAGTACAGTGGCATCATCATAGCTCACTGCAACCTCCAACTCCTGGGCTCAAGTGATCCTCCCGCATCAGCCTCCCCAGTAACTGGGACCACAGATGAGCACCATCACACCTGGCTAAGTTTTCTATTTTTTTTTTTGTAGAGACAGCATCTCACTCTTGCTCAGGCTGGTCTTGAACTCCTGAGCTCAAGTGATCATCCTGTCTCGGTCTCTCAGAGTGCTAGGATTACAGGTGTGAGCCACGGTGCCCAGCCCAAAATATTAATAGTAGTCATCTCTGGATTATGGGTGGTTTGTTTCCTTTTTAATACTTATTTGGCACTAATTTTTGTGCAATGAATATACATTATATTTATTCTTTAAAATGGTATTATATGTATATATGTGTGTGAATATATTTATGCACACACATTTCTATGATGGTACGTATTTGGTGCTAGTTACCATAACCATATCATTGCCGGAGCATAATTACTATAATAAAAGGGTGGAAGATGGATAGGAAGGAGGAGGTTCATAAAGTCATTTTCCTAGACATATAGGATCTACAACTCTAGGTAGACTGTGCCATTAATGTCACCAACAGACAGGCTGTGAATAACCAAATGACCCTCGGGTGTTATTTAAGAAGGGGCGGGGGACACAGCCCCAGGTAGACAGCACCACCCACTCCCCACTCCCTTCTTCACCCTACCTACTACTGACAAACATTCAAATTTGAGGACAAACCCACTCTCTTGTATGCCGCTACTAGATAACTTTCCAACACTCTGACCAACCTACTCCCACCATTCGCAAGAAAAGAAAGAAAGAAAGGCAACTCTGTAAGGATTACAGCTGTTGGCTGTTGCTTCGACTCCAGGAACGTAAAGTAAACACCTGGAGGGGGAGAGGAGAAGGCAAGAATTTTCATCAATACATATGCATTTAACATGGGGCAGGAATAGATTGAAGCCCATTTACTGACTTGCAAAAACGGTTCTGTTCAGGAGTATTAAAAGGATACACTTTGACGAAATCTTCACAGCCGGGCTTCTGTAGGAGGACAAAGTAGCAATATGAGTGCCCTGGGTGGTTTTCCCTTCAGAATTGTACTCCAGCCGCCTGCCCTCTGCTTCCTAGCCACCCCCAACGTGCACTAACTGTGGAAATTGCTAGACCCGCTCTCCAGCCTGCACTGGCCCAGGGATAACGTCTCTGAGAGCCCAAGGGCACTGGGAGAGCGGAGGGGAGACACTTGAGGAGTGTACACTTATGACCACATCTGGTGACGAAGGTAGCATTTATGCTATGCTAGACTTAAGTGAATCCTGAGTGGGGTTACCAGATAAAGCACAGGGCAGCCCTGTAATATTTGAATTTCAGATAAACAATGAATAAATTTATATGCAAGTGTGCATGTTGACACTAAAAAATGATCCGTTGTTTATCTGAAATGCAAATTTAACTGAGCATCCTGTGTTTTTATTTGCTACATTTGGTAACCCTAATCCTGAATACAGTGATGATATTCAACAAAATATAATGTTTATCCAGTTGAAGCATTTCAATAAACACTGTTGACAGTCCACTCTCATGGTCATTTTCTAATTTTAAAGGTATGTATTTTAGGGTATTCCTAATATACATTATTTGAGAATCTGTAGCTTAGGTAATGACTTTCCTTTGTTTTAATGTAAATGATTTTAATAATGATCTGTGATCATTTATATACTTTGTATCATAATTAAGTTTAAAGTACTTAAAATATATATCTTTCATATTTAAGAATAATTCAAATTGGTAGCAGGTGTTTTTTTCAGAATGAGCCTGACAACCATTGAGAGAGACAGACAGAGACCACATTTGGTTCAGCAAACAATGGGTGCCGAGGTACAATGTGTTTTCAGCGTTCCTATCAAGAACATGGTGATTGAAATATCTGTGACAATATCAGGAAAAGTCAGCCACTTGCTGTTTCACAATCACTATAATCCCAGTGATTACAATTTTTTTTTCTTGTAACAGGATGATAGTAAAATAAAAGGGGGAAATATTCAAAGTGGGACAAAAGGGATTGGTATTAGAAAAGACTGCACAGTGACTGGAAAAAACATGAAAAGATTTTCAAAGTTCTGCATTGTGGGGTACACTACAATCACCAGCTTTATCTCTCGTGAAGTTTCCTGCTGTATTGACTCTGTGCTTCCCCAGTGTCTGATGGAAATCAGCAGAAAAAGCAGGGTTTCCCACTACCAATAGGTAAATTCAAGCAGCCCACATCTAGGTAGGGCAACCAGTTGTCAATAATGGTCAAAAGCAAAGGCAGATGCAACATGAAATTGCCTTCCTCCGAGTGGCTAACGACTATATTCCAATAATCCACCAAGGGAGTCCGTGCCCAAGGCCAAGATGGAGCAAGACCCTGATAGGACAGCAGCACCTCAGTCGGGCCGTGGAGAAGTCATAGGATGGGAAGTTGGGAATTTGGGACACAGCTCTGCCAGCCACTAATGTGACTTTGGGCAAGTCCCTCAGTTTCTCCCTCTATAGAATGAAGATCTTGAACAAGACTAAACTTGTAAGCTCTCTGTCAGGATAAACTCCAAAGAAACTTAATTCAACTACTTTTCCCCCAAACCCTCCTTTTTCCCCCTATACCACCTGGCAGAGGCCTCCCCCATAATGAACCCAACTCTGTAACAGCTCTGCATCCCGACCCTGGCAGTCGAGAGCCACACGGGAGGAAGTGGCACGCCCGAGGTTGGTGGCACTCTGTCCCTAGCTAGAAGCCTTCGCCCACACTCCACAGAGGACCTCTCCTCTGTTTAGGAAAAAGAGAAAACTCTCTCAAGTCCCTCCCGCTTGCTCTGCTCACTTACTGCCATGGCTTTCCGCTTCCTGTCTCAGCAGAAAAGGAGCCGGCCCCAGATCACCCTCCATTGCTTACCACTGCCCAAGGAGATAACTTGCTTTTCTTTTTTCCTGGAGGAGCCCCTCAGCATAAAATTTTACATAATCTATTTTTAAAAACTCCAAACACCCACCCTCCCTTATCTGTCCTGATTGCTGTTTCCTTTCTTGAGAGTTAAGCTCTTTGAAAGGGCAGTCTGTGCTTAGCATGCCCCCTTTCTTATTCCAATTCCCTGTTCCACTCATCTCCCTCTGCCTTCTGTCCCTGACACCCAGTGGACACCTGTGGTCATCACCTCCTTGCTGTCAAATCTGGATGCTTTCCAGCCCTCAGGCCGATAACATCCGCTCTGAAATGTTCTTTCCCTGCTGCTATGACTCTTTCCCTCTCTCTCTCCCTCTTTCTCTCTCCACACTCTGTCTCCACCCCCCTATCTGTTCCCCTGTTCCCTAAATGTTGACCTCCCCCAGGTGTTGAATGCTCTTGTTCCCTGCTTGGATTCATGTACCAACTTTCCAACATGTTTAACTTTTCTAAAACTGAACTAGTCATGCTCTCTCTAAACCCTATTTCCTTCTTCTTCTTCTTATTTTTTTGAGATAGAGTCTGACTCTGTTGCCCAGGCTAGAGTACAGTGATGTCATCTTAGTTCACTGCAACCTCAAACTCCTGGGCTCAAGGGATCCTCCTGCCTCAGCCTCCTGAGTAGCTGGGACTGCAGGCGCATACCACCACGCCTGGCTAATTTTTCTGTTTTTAGTAGAAATAGGGTCTCGCTCTTGCTCAGGCTGGTCTGGAACTCCTGATCTCAAGGGATCTTCCTACCTTGGGCTCCCAGAGTTCTAAGATTATGAGGGTGAGCCACAGCACCTGGCCATCTATTTCCTTCTCAACTGGGAATCAGTAGTCATCTAATCACTGATATCAGAAACCTTAGCATAATCCTTTCATTTTTTTATCTTTAAATATTTTTTAATTAAATTATTTTTTTTTTTTAGAGACAAGGTCTTGCCCTGTTACTCAGGCTGGAGTGCAGTGGCTCTGTCACAGCTCACGGCAGCCTTGAACTCCTGGGCTGAAGCGATCCTCCCACCTGGGCCTCCCAGAGTGTTGGGACTGTAAGTGTGAGCCATCGTGCTTGGCCCCTTAGCACCATTCTAAAATTTTCCATTCATCTCACCTCAATTATGCTTGGTTACTGATCATATCAATTCCATGTCCTTAGTGTCATTCGTTATTAGGCAGATGTGATCTCATCACATCACGTCACCACTTGTGACGCCCCACTGAAATCCCACAGAGGTTCCAGGGCACCTACGAGATAAAGCTCACCTTGTCACATGGCCCTCATGTGGCCTTTTTAAAACCATCTTGAGGTCTACAAGGACTCATTTCCAAATAAGATCACATTCCGAGGTTCTAGTTGGACATGAATTTGTGGGGAGCACTCTTCAGCACACTACCTGTCATACAATTGATACTACTACAATGCAGCCGGCCATTTAGCTTCCTGTTTCCCCCATTAGAAAATGAGGTCTTTGAGGACAGGACCGTGAAATACTCATCTTTGAATTTCTGCTGTCCAGTCCAGTATCTGGCATATAGCAGAAATTTAAAATGTTTTTGAAAGCTCAATGATCTGCTTATATGATTTTCTCTTTTAACAATTAAATTCCCCTTAATTTGATACCCCCGACTTCTTCCTACTTTAACTTTATTTGTACTTCACTGTCTATTCTTTGGGTCTTTATCCCATCTTCAATATGTCTTCTGTATTGTGTCTTTTACTCTTAGTTCGGTCCCAAACAGTTCCTATAAAACATAAGGCTTCCACAGAAAATGTTAGAGAGAAGCAGATGGACGCCTGGCGTCAATAGATAGCTGAAGAGTGAAAAATAGATGGGACTGCGACATAGCATATCATGAAATATCTGGCTCTCCAGACACATCACCAAGTGTTCTATCACCAGAGCTTCTTCGGTTATGATTCCTTAACGAGCGGCTTTGAACACAGGAGTTTCCAATGAGGCGCTGAATCGGTATTGGCATGAGGGTGAGATTAAGTGTATCAGTATTACAGGCTAAGCTTCTGTAATAGATAAACTAAAAATAAACAACAACAACAAAAAACCCTGGTCCTAATAAGGTATTCCTATATTATTTTTCCTATATTTATTCCTATATTAGCCATAGTCAGATGGTCCAGAGAGGCTGGGGTTCGGAGTGGTCCATACCATGGTCCTCACTTCCTTCTGCCCTGTTGCTCTACCATGCTCTAGAACTGCTCTAATGTGGCAGCCACTCCCCACATGTGGCTCTGAGCTCTTGAAGTGTGGCAAGTCCAAACCCGGATATCTTGTAAGCATAAAAATAAACATCATATTTCAACGACTTTGTGTGGAATTTAAAAAAGGATGTAAATGATCTCCTTAATAATTTTATATTGATTGAATTTTGAAGTAATTATTTTGGATGTTATTAGGTTAAAGATATGTTATTAAATTTATTTTATCCATTTCTGTTTTTTTAAAGCTTAGAATTTTTAAAATTATATTTGTGGCTCCCATTATATTTCTTTGAGATGATGCGGTTCTAGAATATAGTATATGGTAAAAGCTAATTCAAAGTACCACATACATGGTCAGCTCGCAGGAAAAAAGAAAAAAAGTAGAGGGCAGATAATTTCCTTTTAAGGAATGATGTGTGATCTGCACGTGTCAGTTTGCTCACATTCCATTGGCGAGAGCTCAGTCACGTGGCCACACCAGGCTGCACAGAATGCAAGGAAATGTGCTGTGTGGATGGGCAGCCACCTGCCATATTGGAAAGAAAGGAGGAGGGATGGATTCTGGGGTAACAGATACTCACCACGCTCTGTCGCAGGTTTGTTTCTGAAGAGAGGTATGAGAATTGACTTTGTGTAAAAGGGAATTGAAAGGACTTACCTGGGAAAGGAGATGGGGAAAAATGAAATAGGACATTAAGAAACCTAATGCAAAATAACCAAACTAAGATATTTCAACATCTGGATTGAGAAAGTAAAAAAAGGAAGAAGAGAGAAATAGTGGCTCAGGGCAAAAAAAACCAAAACAAAACGGGGGGGGGGGGGAGGAGATGTCCCTGTACCCCAGGAGTGTGAAGCAGGAAGGGGGCAGGGATGTCTGTGTAGCCGCCTTTCTGATTCTGTAACTAGGGCCTGGGAAGTTTGGTCATGGCTTTGCTCCCAAATGTTGGAGAACCGATACGGGAAACCAATAGTGAACTGAGATCTAAAGAGCTCGGAATTGCTCAGATGGACAGGAAGGGAAGGAGACAATTATGGCAGGGAAGAAAGCTCAGGGATGGAAGGAATCCTGCGATGATGGTGACTCCAAGACACGCCCTTCACTTGAGCTCCTTCCTGACTGCTTCTGGGTAGGGACGCCACAGCAAGGGACCACCCCGGACTCGCGTGTGGCTGCAGTCCTAACAGAATCTTTCAGGGAGAAAGCAGATCACTTTCAGAGTAGAGTGCTTGATCCTCACTGAGGCCACAGATTAAAAGCCCAGATCGTGTGATTCTCTGAGGGGTTTGAGTCTCCGACTCTCCTCAGATGGCAGCTGTAGCTGCCTGTATTCCTGTCGTCCTAGGGAGGACTGTCAGCCTTTGCCCAGTCGAGTTGACTGAAGGAAATTCAACTGGGTGACTGAGTTATTTACTTTCCATGGTCAAGGGAGAGCTACTTCTTACTCTCAGGGAGGCCTGGGAGCACAGAGGTTCTTCCTTCTATCTTAAGAGGGTGGTTAGATTTTTTTTTTTTTTTTTTTTTGAGACAGAGTCTCACTTTGTTGTCCAGGCTAGAGTGAGTGCCGTGGCGTCAGCCTAGCTCACAGCAACCTCAATCTCCTGGGCTTGAGTGATCCTTCTGCCTCAGCCTCCCGAGTAGCTGGGACTACAGGCATGCGCCACCATGCCTGGCTAATTTTTTTATATATATATCAGTTGGCCAATTAATTTCTTTCTATTTATAGTAGAGACGGGGTCTTGCTCTTGCTCAGGCTGGTTTTGAACTCCTGACCTCGAGCAATCCGCCCGCCTCGGCCTCCCAAAAGCTAGGATTACAGGCGTGAGCCACAGCGCCCGGCCAGTGGTTAGATTTTGACAGGTTATGCACCACATTTTCTATATCTTCTACTACTACTTGTTCAGCACTGCTCCAGAGACCCTGAGGGCTGGAGCTGATTGCTGAGGCAATACCAAACCACACCCAGCTTCGAAAGCAACAGTTCACATAGGAAATCTTAGAAACCAGAGGTAAGGATATCGAGTTGACTCCCAGTGAAGTTGAACTAATGGAAAAGTAGGAAAAATACTTCAAAATTACTTTCATAGTAAAACAATTAGAGCACCAAAGATCAGCTAACATAAAAATTTGTGTTTGAGCTGAAAAAGCAATAGTAGTCTGAAGATCAGTTGGAAGAAATACTAGTAGATACGACAAAAATACCAAAGAGATGGAAATCGTGGGAGGGAAGATACTCCAATGGCATGGAAAGATGAAGCCAGGAAACTAAATATTCACGTAGTAGTATGTTCAAAAATGACAAAATAATACACGAAGAAGAGATTTTTTTATAATTTGAAATAAAAAAATTGAGTGAACAATTTGAAAGGACCCAATGAGTATCATGAGGATTAGTGGAAAAACACACACACACACACACACACACACACACACACACACACATGCACACACAGATCCTGGTGAAATTTCTGAATTCTAAGGAAAAAGATAAAACGTTATATAATATACAGGAGAAAAAACAGACTAGTATGAGGACTTCTCACTATTAACACTGTTTGAGAAGAGAACAGACCTAAAAATATATTACACAGCAAAGATATAATTCATCTCTTTAAGAAAAAGGAAAAGAAAGGCCAGTCGTTGTGGCTCATGCCTATAATCCTAGCACTCTGGGAGACTGAGGCGGGAGGATCACTTGAGCTCAGGAGTTCAAGACCAGCCTGAACAAGAGCAAGACCTCATCTCTACTAAAAATAGAAAACTTACCAGGGTGTGGTAGCATACACCACACCTGTAGTCCCAGCTACTCAGAAAGCTGGGCTCAAGCCCAGGAGTTTGACATTTCAGTGAGCTATGACAACACCACTCCACTCTAGCCTGGGCTACAGAGTAAGACCTTTTCTCAAAAAAAAAAAAAAAAAAAAAAAAGAAAGGAAAGAAAAGAAAGACAAAAAGAAAGTCATTTTTCAGATAAGCAAATATTTACATTTTATGTTACCCAAATACCCTATGCAAAAAAAATTACCATAGCTTGCAATTAAATCAAGTGCAAATAAAACTAACCAAGAACAATTAAATCAGAATAAAAATCTAAAGAAGGAATGATGTGTGTGTGTGTATATATATATATATATGTTTATAATGAAACCAAAAAGAATATAAGAGAAAGCTAAATGATAGTGGGAACTAAATATTTTAAATTACCTAAATAAAACTTGAATGGGCCAAAATGTGCAGGGAGTATGGAGAGAGTAAGATAAACTTTCTCAAGGGTGGGAGGAGAGGGGGGCTGAAAGAATCAAAGAGTTTATCATGGTAGGGTGGGGAAGGAGTAGGAAAATAAGCTTTCTTTTTTATATATTAGCGTATTATGGGGGTACAAGTGTTAAGTTTACGTATTTTGCCCATGCCACCCCTCCCCCTCAAGTCAGAGCTTCAAGCGTGTCCATCCCCCAAATGTTGCATATCTTATTTGTTGTGTTTGTACATACCCATCCCCTCCTCCCCCCTCCCACTTGCCTGACACCCGATAAATGTTATGTCCACTTAGGTGTTGATCAGTTAATATCAATTTGCTGGTGAGTATATGTGGTGCTTGTTTTTCCGTTCTTGAGATACTTCACTTAGTAGAATGGGTTCCAGCTCTATCCAGGAATATACAAGAGGTGCTATAACACCATTGTTTCTTAAAGCTGAGTAGTACTCCATGGTATACATATACCACATTTTATTCATCCACTCATGAATTGATGGGCACTTGGGTTGTTTCCACAACTTTGCAATTGTGAATTGTGCTGCTATAAACATTCGAGTGCAGGTGTCTTTTATGTAGAGTGTCATTTGATCTTTTGAGTAGATGCCCAGTAGTGGGATTGCTGGATCAAATGGCAGATCCACATGTATTACTTTGAGATATCTCCATATTGCTTTCCACAGAGGTTGAACTAGTTTGCAGTCCCACCAGCAGTGTAGGAGTGTTCCTCTCTCTCCACATCCATGCCAGCATTTGTTGTTTGGGGACTTTTTGATAAAGGCCATTTTAATTGGAGTTAAGTGATATCTCATTGTGGTTTTGATTTGCATTTCCCTGATGATTAGAGATGTTGAGCATTTTTTCATATATTTGTTGGCCATTATTCTGTCTTCTTTTGAAAATTTTTGTTCATGTCCTTTGCCCATTTTTTGATGGAGTTGTTTGATTTTTTCTGGCTCATTTTCCTGAGTTCTAAATAGATTCTAATTATCAGCCCTCTATCAGATGTGTAGCTTGTGAAAATTTTCTCCCATTCTGTGGGTTGTCTGTTTGCCCTCTTGACAGTTTCTTTGGCTGTGCAGAAGCTTTTTAATTTGATCCCATTTGTTTATTTTTGTTGCTGCTGTGATTACCTTTGGGGTCTTCTTCATAAATTCTTTGCCTAGGCCAATGTCTAGAAGAGTATTCCCAACATTTTCCTCTAGAATTCTAATAATTTCACACCTAAAGTTCAAGTCTGTTACCCAGCATGAGTTGATTTTTGTGAGAGGTGAAAGGTGTGGGTCTTGTTTCAGTCTCCTACATGTGACTATCCAGTTTTCCCAGCACCATTTATTGAATAAGGATTTTTTACCCAGTGCATGCTTTTCTCTACTTTGTCGAAGATTAGTTGGCTATATGAGGATGGTTTTATATCTGGGTTCTCTGTTCTGTTCCACTGGCCAATGTCCCTGTTCTTGTGCCAATCACAAGCTGTTTTAATTACTATAGCCTTGTAGTATAGTTTGAAGTCTGGTAAATTGATACCTCCTGTTTTGTTTTAATTGCCTAGGATTGATTTTGCTATATGGGTTCTTCTCTGGTTCCATACGAAGCGTAAAATTATTTTTTATATATCTGTGAAAAATGCTGATGGTATTTTGACAGGGATTGCATTGACTCTGTAGGTCACTTTGGGTAGTACAGACATTTTAACAATGTTGATTCTGCCGCTCCATGAGCATGGTATATTCTTCCATCTGTTTACGTCCTCTGCTATTTCCTTCTTCAGTGTTTCATAGTTCTCCCTGAAGAGGTCTTTTACCTCCTTAGTTAAATATATTCCAAGGTATTTTATTTCCTTTGTTGCTATTTTGAAGGGAATTGAATCTTTGATTTGGTTCTCACTTTTACTGTCTTGGCATATATGAATGCCTCTGATTTCTGTGTATTGATTTTGTATCCTGCGACTTTACCAAATTCATTTATCAATTCAAGGAATCTCTTGGTTGAATCCTTGGGGTTTTCTAGGTTTAATATCATGTCATCAGCAAAGAGTGAGAGTTTGATCTCTTTGGTTCCCATTTGGACGCCCTTAATTCCGCTCTCTTGTCTGATTTCTGTAGCAAGGCCTTCCAGCACTATGTTGAATAGAAGTGGAGATAGTGGACAACCTTGTTTTGTTCCACTTCTAAGTGGGAATGCTTTCAATTTCTCCCCATTGAGTATGATATTGGCTGTGGGTTTGTCATATATGGCTTGTATCATTTTTAGGTAAGCCCCATCTATGCCTATTTTGTTGAGCATTCTTATCATAAAAGGGTATTGAGTTTTGTCGAATGCTTTTTCTGTGTCTATTGAGAGGATCATATGGTCTTTGTTTTTGCTTCTGTTTATAGTGTGTGTTTACATTTACATATTTGCATATGTTAAACCATCCCTACGTCCCTGGGCCCACTTGATTATGATGGATTATTTTCTTGACAAGCACCTGGATTCCATTAGCCAAGATTTTGTTGAGAATTTTTGCATCTATATTCATAAGGGATATTGGTCTATAGTTTTCTTATTTTGTTGCATCCTTTCCTGGTTTTGGTATCAGGGTTATGTTTGCTTCATAAAATGTGTTGGGGAGTATTCCACCCTTCTCGATGTTGTGGAATAATTTCTGCAAGATAGGTACCAGTTATTCCTTGTAGGTGTGGTAAAACTCGGGTGTGAAACCATCTGGTCCAGGATTTTTTTTTTTTAGGAAGGTTTTTTATTGCTGTTTCAATTTCACTACTTGATATTGGTCTGTTCAGGAATTCTATTTCTTCCTGGTTGAGCCTAAGGAGGCTGTGTGTTTCTAAGAAATTGTCCATTTCCTCCACATTTTCCAGTTTGTGTGCATAGTAGTTTTTGTAGTATTCAAGAATTATATCTTGTATCTCTGTGGCATCTGTTGTAATTTCTCCCTTATCTTTCCTGATGGAGCTTATTAGAGATTTTTCTTTTCTGCTTTTCGTTAGTCTAGCCAAAGGTGTGTCAATTTTGGTTATTTTTTTTTAAGAACTAACTTTTTGGTTCTTTATTAATCTTCTGTATGGTTTCCCTATTGTCAATTTTGTTTAGTTCTGATTTGATCTTAATATTTCACTTCTTCTGCTGGGTTTGGGGTTGGTCTGTTCTTCTATTTCTAGCTCTTTGAGACGATTCATTAGGTTGTCTATTTGTGACCTTTTAGACTTTTGGATATAGGCATTTATGGAAATAAACTTTCCTCTCAGGACTGCTTTAGCTATGTCCCACAGGTTTTGATAACTTGTGTCTCATTTGTCATTTAGTTCAAAGAATCTTTTGATTTCCATCTTGATTTCCCTCATTTATGAAGTGGTCATTCAGCAGAAGGTTGTTTAGTTTCCATGACTTTGTGTAGAAATGGGAGTTCCTGTTAGGGTTGATTTCTACTTTTATTGCATTGTGATCTTAAAAGATACATGGTATAATTTCTATTTTTAAAAATTGTTTGAGACATGCTTTGTGTCCTAGGATATGGTCAATCTTAGAGAATGACCCATGAAGTGATGAAAAGAATGTATATTCAGTGGTTTTGGGGTAGAATGTCCTGTAAATGTCAGTCAGGCCCATTTGTTCTAGAGTTCTGTTTAAGTCCATTATTTCTTTGTTAATTTTCTGTTTGGAGGATCTGTCCTGTGCTGTCAGTGAAGTGTTAAAGTCTCTAACTATTATGGTGTTGTTGTTTATCCATTTGTGTAGATCAACTAGAGTTTGCTTTATGAATCTGGTGCACCAAGGTTGGGTGCATATATATTTAAAATTGTTATGTCTTCTTGTTAAACTGTACCCTTCAGCATTATATAGTGACATTCTTTGTCTTTTATTACTTTTGTTGATTTAAAAACTAAGTTATCTGTAATCAGCACTACCATACCAGCTTTCTTTTGGCTTCCGTTTGCTTGAAATATTGTTTTCCACACCTTTACCTTTAGTCTAATTGCATCCTTGCAGGTTAGATGCATTTTCTGAAGGCAGCAGATACTTGGCTTGTATTTTTTTTATCCATTCGGCCAGCCTATGTCTCTTGAGTGGGGAGTTCAAGCCATTCACATTTATTGAAATAACTGATAGGTGGGGCAGATTTCTTTTCATTATGTTGGGTTGAACTTTGTTGCCTTGTTTTCTCTTTTGAGCCATTGTGGTATCTGGCCTTTGATCTTTATCTTTTGAGTAGATTTACATTCATGAATGTTTATTGTGCTGATCCATCTGTAACACTGTTTTGAGTACTTCTTGGAGGGCTGGTGTTGTCTGGGTGAATTCCCTCAGTCTTTGCTTATCTGAGAATGTCTTGGTTTCTCCTTCATATACAAAACTTAGTTTTTTAGGGAATAAGATTCTAGGCCTGGCATTATTCTGTTTCAGAAGAGTGAGAATGGGGCCCCAGTCTCTCCTTGCTTGTAAAGTTTCAGTAGAGAAGTCTGGCATTATTCAGATTGGCTCTCCTTTGTATGTAACTTGCTTCCTTCACCTTACAGCTCTTAGAAGGGCCTCTTTAGTTGATATTTTGGTCAGGAAGACATCACGACATGACTGCATGTCGTGATGTCTTCCTGCTTGCATTGAATCTCCCAGGGATCCTCTGAGCTTCTTGAACTTGTATATCAAGATTTTTAGCAAGGCCTGGGAAATTTTCCTCTATCTTTGAATATCTTATCCAACACTTGGGTATTTTCTTCTTCCCCTTTGGGTAACCCCATGACCCTCACATTAGGTTTCTTCACATAATCCCACATCTCTTGCAGGCTTTGCTCTTTTCTCTTGTTTCTCTGCTCTATCTCTGTGACTAATTTATTTAATTGGAAGGTGTTATCTTCAATCTCTGAGATTCTTTCTTCTGTTTGATCTATCCTGTTCTTGAGGCTTTCCACTGTGTTGTAGTTCTCAAATTGATTCTTCATTTCCAAGAGTTCGGTTAGAATTTTCTTCATTGTTTCAATTTCTTTAGTGAATTTTTGTTCCAGGTCCTGGAGTCTTTTGCATTTTCTTTGTGTTGGTTATCCAGTTTTTCTTGCAACTTGTTGAATTTTCTTACCATCCATGCTTGAAATTCTTCTTCTGTCATTTTAGTGGTCTGATTTTGGTTGGTATCCATTTCTAAGGGGCTGGTGTTCCTCTTTAGGGGTGTGCTTTCCATTTGAGTTTTCATATTTCCAGAGTTCCTTTGCTGATTTCTTCCCATCTGGATCAGTTGTTGTTTCTTTCCTTTAGGTTTTTGTTTGGGTAATGACACACCCTGTTTAGTCTCTGAGCCAGTAGGTGGTGTTTATGGGTGAGATTCGACCACATCCTATATGATGAGTCAGTAGGTGCCTTGAAAAGGGTGTGCAGAATGTCCTCCCTGTCAGTAGGTGGCGCTTGCTTAGAGGAACAGGCTACGCTGTTGTTTTTGTGTCCTGTAACCAGGTCTTGTTCATCTGTAGAGGCACTCTAGTGCCTCAGGTGGTGGGTGGGGCCCCAGGACTCCCAGGTTTGTCCTCATTCTCCACCTCAGTGAGGGCTGGTCTGGGAGTGAGTCTGGGCGGAGCTGGGTTGGATAAGCCTGCCCTCAGGCACCACGAATGCCGTTAGCAGGGGTCAAAGTTCTGTTCTCTGCTTCCAGGAAAAGCTGTCAGGGAGGGGCTGGAACGGCCAGCTCAGTCAGAAAGTCTGCGTGTGGGGGTGGGGCTGTCTGAGACATGCAGTCTGGAGTGGGGCTCACTCCTTTCTACCCTCCCCAACTCCGAGGCTTCTCTTGAGCCTCTGCCAGCAGGCCAGACCACACGCAACCGAGCCTCCCCTGGCTGTGATGCTGGCCGGGAGGTTCCTTGTGCAGGAATGCCACCTGGGCTGGGTGCACAGCCCCCCTTTGGGAGGAGGGTTGCCCTCTAGGACGCTGATCTGCCCTTAAAGGCACACACACCTCAGTAGACTGTTCACGAATATCCCTTCTGTGCCCCGAGCAATGCGAGTCCTGGGTACACAGGATCTGGTCCACAGGTCTGACTTCTGGGCCCCAGAATTCAATCCCTGACCCCACCGGGGAGAGGAGTTCCAGTCCCAATTCATCCACGGGAGCCCAAGCTGGGTCGATGTCTCTCTGCCTCAGGGTCTGCCCCATTCTCCTGGAGTCGCCAGGCCAGCAGCACCTGGGAGGGCTGGCAGGTAGGGAGCTCACCATCTGAGTTCCCCTCAGCCAGCTAAAGGGCCCCAAAAGGGAAGGTCCCATTTCCTGGAGGTGCCTCTGGCTGGTGGCTGTATTTGTCCGTCTCAGCAGCTGTGGTTAGTGTCGGGGGAAGGGAGAATGGAGCAATATGGCGCCTGCCGTACAGCTCAGGTCTGTGCACAGGGAGGTGCCTGAGGGAGTTGGGAGCCTGGTGCTGCGTCCGCTACAGGCTCACCGCTCACTGGCGGTGGCCGTCTCTGGGCTGATGTCTGCAGGTCTCTCTATCCGCTGGGGAGCCCACCAGCAGTCCAAGATGCAAGGGAGGGGAAAGTTAACTGTGCCACCTACCCTTGCCACTGGTCTCCAAACTTCTCGGGAGGTCTCTGCTTCCAGTTCTCCTCCGCAACCTCCTCCCGTGGAGTCTCCCGTAGTCTCTGGTACCCCTCCTTCCGACCCTCGGCCGATGTATGCTCGTCTGCTTGCTTCTTTCTTCTAATTTCTTCTAGAGACTGTCTTTTTTGCAGAGACACTCTGTCTGGTGGTGTTTCTCATCTGCCATCTTGCTCCATTCCCCCCCCCCCATAAGCTTTCTTGATGAAGTATACGATTATTTTTTATAAAAGAAAGAAATATGTTGCGTGATGATTGTTATAAACAGAAAATAACAATTTGCATATTTTTAAAGCATTGAGAAACTTTCAAAATTAGCAAGAATTAGAAAGAAAGAAGAAATAAATACTTTACCATGCCCCAAAAGTAAGGAAATAGGAAAAAAGGAAGCAAAGTTAAATAAAGAGTAACTATCAACTATAATTATAAAATAATATTGAAAAATATTATAAGGTCATGCATAGCAAATAGTAAACTAAATAGGAACAATCTTAAGGACTATCAAAGGGCAAAAACTATCATGTTGGGCTAAAAGGTTAAAAATCCAGTGCATTATAGGGTCATGTCTAAAACAAGCTGACAAAAAATATTAAACATAATGCAGTGGAGAACCATGAGCTTGCATTGGCTTGGTAACTGGTTCTGTGCTGATCCCAGCATTACCATAGGTGTGAACTAAAATAAAATCTTAAGACCCTCTAATCCCCCCACCCCCACCACTGAATGGACCCCCTCCTAGCCAAGGGGATACCCTGAAACTGAGTTGCAGGCCAAGAGAGGGAGGTCAGACATGACTCATCATGCCCCCTCCCTTCTTGTAGGTATCCTTGGTAACTCAGTGACAGGTCTGAGGCTATGCAAGACAAACCTGCAGGCCCTCAATTTACACAACAAATACATGGCCATAGCTTGTCTCTGATTAACAGATTTTCTTATCTTAACTTAAAATATTCCAAGCCTTTAGAGAAAGCTTCATTTTTTTAACCAATTACAAGAGTCTTTAAAGATAAAGAGTATTTAAATCCACCTATAACTTGTAACACCCTCCCACCCCTGCTTTGAGATGGCCTCGCCTTTTGGGGCCAAACCAATGTATGCCATCCATGTATTGATTTATGATTTTACCTGTAATCCCTGTCTTCCTGAAATGTATAAAACCAAACTGTAACCCAGCCACAGTCCACTTGCTCAAGGCTTCTTGGGTGTGGCTCTGGGTTGTGGTCCTCAAATTTGACTCAATAAACCTCTTTATATTATTTTACAGAGTTTGGCTTCTTTTCCATTGACATAAGAAAGAAGACCTGAAATGAAATTATTAGACTTAGTTCTGGACTTGCGATCCAGGGGCCAGCTGAAGACAATTGCCTAACTCTTAGAGGGGAAGGAGGAAGAGAGAGAAATAAATTAGAAAAAAAAAAAAAAAACAAAAAACTCTTCTACTCAAGGGTGCTAAAGTTGGAAAATTGTCATTTTGCAATCATCACAGTAAAGACTGGATTAGTTAAGAATCATGCTAAATCTGTGAGGAACTTTTTATGAAAAACATGATATTCACTTAATTTTAAAGTATCTCCTACAGACGGCTTATTAGTTGGAAGAGGGAAACAAGGGCCGTAATTACATGATGGAGAAATTGGACAAAACTTTGCCTAGGTGATAGATGCTGACACGACACATGAAGATGCTCTGAGAAAGACACAGAACCGCTTACACGGTATTCCAGAGCAGGATGCAGAGCCCAAATCTGACCTTGAAGAAACATCAGACCAATCCACGATTAGGAACATGCTATTTAAAAAAAGAGGGTGGATTATATTCTTAGAAAATGTTAATGTCTTAAAAGACTGTGAAAAGCTATGGAAATGCCTCCAGTTAAAGGAGGCTGAGAGGACAAGACATGTAATATCTCATCCTAGACTGGATCCTGTGCTGAAGGGGGAAATATGGGAAAGTACATTACTGGGCCAATTGGTAAAAATTGGAATACAAAGAATACAAATGGTAGATTAAATCAAAATATTATGCCAATGTTAAATTTTATTGAAGCTGATGACTGTACTGTGTTTCTGTATGAGAACATTCCTATTCCTAGGAAACCCACGCTGAAGTACTTAGGCCATTATGCATGTAACTCACTTTCAAATTGTTCAGTGATAAAAAAGTACAGCCCTCTTTCTAGTGTCTGCTTTTTAATCCTAGGGTTAGATCTCTGACAACGGATCTCTCCTTTTCTAACTGGCTCCTTGAAGATAAAAATAAAGTTGAGGTCTTACACTACTGGATATCAAAACTTATTTTGTTTAATTTTTTAATAAAAATACGAACGCTTCACTAATTTATGTGTCATCCTTGCGCAGGGGCCATGGTAATTTTCTCTGTATCATTTCCAATTTTAGTATATGTGCTGCCAAAGTGAGCACTCAAAACTTATTTTAAAGTTGCAACATTTAAAATGGTAAGGTATCCACAAAAGAATATGTCAGGTTTCGGTCTGAAATGTCGATTCTTAGCACACTCATGGCTGAAGAATGACCAAACACGCCAAAGTAAGGCAAGCATGAAAATGAGGTTTATTGAGGAGAGAAAGATAGGATTGCAAAGCAAGAGCAAGATGCAGGTTTACAGGGCGTGATGCACATGCCGCAGATGATGTCCTGACCCAATTGTCCCAGTAAAGGGACAGCAAAAGGAAAGGTCAAAAAAAGGGTCGGTTATGATCTCAGTCTTATTTTTATTGTGCCCAGATTGAGACCTCCTAGTGGCTCAGATGTCACCATAGAACCACTTTGGACAGTTGGGAGTTGCATGACCTGAGCCTTACTACACATGTGGGTTTTTCGAGGTCAATTTCCAGAATCTTTGTTACCTAGGCTGTTTGGCCCGTGGGCTAGAGAGTCCTCTGCATTCTTTTGCAGCTGGCATGCTAAGTTATGATTGGCAGCTTCATAGGGTGTTCCCTCCTCCCCCAGGTATGGCAGTAGCTCAGGGCAAGATTAAGGTGGGACAGGACCAAGATGGGGGCTTGGAGCCCACCCTTGTCCTTCTTCCCAGGTGGGGCAATTGCATCAATGCAAGGCACAAACTTTCATCCCTAGGAGACCTGGAATCCCTTGCTACCTACCTAACAGATATACAAATAGATCAATGGAACAAAAAAGAGAGTACAGAAACGGACTCACATACACACAAGCACTTGATTTATGACAAAGGTACTTCTGCAATGCAGTGGAAGAAAGGATGGT
The DNA here is from genome assembly GCF_040939455.1 of Microcebus murinus. Classification (NCBI taxonomy): domain Eukaryota; kingdom Metazoa; phylum Chordata; class Mammalia; order Primates; family Cheirogaleidae; genus Microcebus; species Microcebus murinus. Next base: position 51,345,746 of record NC_134120.1, read on the forward strand.
CTTTTCAATATTTAATGCTACATCAGTTAGATATCCATAAATAAACAAATGAAGTGTGACCTCTATCTCAAGTGGAAAAAGCAATTTCAGTTGGATTATACAAAAAAAATTAAACAAAAACAGCCTCTAGACTAGATACTGTGGGAGAATCTCTTCATGTCCAGTATTATTTCTTAAACAGAACACAAAAACACTAACCATAAAGGAAATGATTGATGAATTGAATTCCACTGAAATTAAGAACTTTTGTATTAAAATGTGAAAATGTAAGTCACTGAGTAAGAGAATATATTTGCAATACATATAGATTCTCTTCCAGATATATAAAGAATTCAGACAAATCAACAAGAACAAACGTTATAAAAAATTCACAAGACTAAACAGGTGCATCATAAAATATATCCAAATGAACAATAAGCATATAGAAAAGGTACTCAACATGATTATTAATCGTTGGAGGAACTGGAAATAAAACAAAAATGAGATACTTAACCAGAGAAACTAAAAGGAAATAAATAGTACTGACAATAACAAGTGTTAGGATGTGGAGTTACTGCTAGTTTTATATAGTGTTGGTAGGAGTGTAAATCGGTGCAAACACTTTGGCAAACTGTTTGACAATATCTATAAAGTTGGCCATACACACACTCTATGAATTGAGCAATTCTATTCTTAGATGTATGCTCAATAGAATTGCATAAATATGTACCCTCAAAAGACATGTACAAGAATGTTCATAGCAGCGTTTTTGGTAATAGCTCCAAACTGGAAACAAGCAAATTTATACAAATAGCAGAATGAATAGATGTTATATTATAGTCATACAGTGGAATATTATACAACAGTGAAAATAACTGTGCCTATACATAGTACATGGGTGAATCTCACAGACACAGTGTTGAACAACAAAGACACAAAAGAATATATATGTGTGATCCAATTTACATAATGCCCCAAAAGCAGCAAGTCTAATCTATGGTGAGAGACATTAAACGCTGATTACCTTGGAAGAGGGCAACCCGTAAAATGCATCATGAAGTAGGCTTCTGAGATGCAGGTAACGTTCTGTATCGCAATCTGGACAATGTTCATGTGGGAATGTTGCCTGGGGAAAAGTCATTGATGTGTATGCACTTTTCTGTATTAATAGTATACTTCACAAAAATTATATGAAAACAAAGGAGTTACTATGATTGATATAGACCAATCATGATTCATTCCTTGAGACTACAGAGAGGCTGATCTCACCTTAACACATTCCTCATAACTTAAACCCTCAATAAAATCAGGGTCTGTTCACAGAGAAGGAGAAAATGGGTGTTAACTAGTGACTGATATATTCAGTTATTTTTAAAAATGAGTTAGCTACATATCTATTAGTTTGGCTGAATATCCACCATGAATTTTGAAATATGCAAAGTAAGATGCTAAGTAATATTCTCACTCTATTAATAGTAAAAATACGTCTCTTATACATGGAGAAAGGAGTGGGAAAAGACACACCAACCTATTAATACTGGGTCCCCAAGGGCAGGTGGGTGGGAGGAATGGGGTGGACAGAGCTTATGAGAGTTTTACTGTTTTTGTATTGTTTCACTGACTATAGTAAACAGATGTACTTTTGTATCTTTTGAAGCAAAATTTACTAATAAGGTTAAAATTAGAAAGGACAATAACCTAGTGAATGAGAAACTGACACACTGGAAATTAGCAAATGAAACATTACTCATTAGAGATGGTGGCTGTGGTACAGGAATATGCCATAAAGGAGAGAAGACAGGACAGAGTATAATGGGGCCAGGTGGCAACACTGTCTCTTTGGCTCTTGGCATGCCATTAAGAGAAGCCCTGCTTTAGCCCATTGCTCCTTTAATAACCCACAGAAACAGATGAAATGACTTCTCCTAGGTGCTTTTGTTCCTCGGGACTATTTTTTGAGTAAAGTTTTCAAACTGTCAGCATAGAGCCTCTTGGGAAGCAAAATTCTCAGGTCTGATTCAATCTCTTTCTATATCTTAGATATTAACATATTGTGGAGAAGGAGAAAGTGGCAACATTTGTCTGGCAACATTTGCCTGCCACACCCATTTGTTTCCTGGGAGAAAAGATACCACCATTCTGAACAAAAGCAGTCTTTTAGCAATCTGGTTCACAGGTCTGAGGAGCAGGAGGATGTACACAAAGCTTCTTCCTTAGCTATCTGGATGTCATTACCACTTCATCTAAGATATGCTAATTAATACTGGCGCCACAGTGTCAAATTCACCTTCAGGACTTTTCCTTCTTTATTCAGGTTGCCTTACCTTTTTCTTGGGTATGAAACAAATAGCAGTACAAAAAAAAGTTGTTTTATCATTCATTTAATACTGAAATTACTCAATTTTGCATTCCTTCTTGGCCATGAATTTTCTATTAAGCAATGCATAAAATAGCTATGCAAATGCAATTAAGACCTCATTGTCAAGCTGCTACGCATCTCTTAAGTTTTTTTTTTTTTTTTTTTAAAGAAATGCTTGTGGTGATATTTGCTTTGGATGCTGCAATTTTGAGTTGTCTATTTTTCATGTGGGTAGGAAATAATGGTATTAACCCAATTAAGAGTTATTGTTTAAATCCGTGGATCACAAATAGATTAGATGTTTATTATTTGTTGTTATAAAGATAACCACAAGCGGAAATATAACGACAAAAATAAAAACACTAATAAAATTGGGGAAAAGGAGGAGAGTTAGAGGCTAGTGAAAAATGAACTATTCCTTGAACTTTCAACATGGGAACTCAATAGACACTTGTGTATGTTGATAAATCAAGAAATACAAGTATAAACATATTATTAGATATCAAAGTGTTAACCCCTCAGGAGAACTAAATAAAGCAATAGTTGAAAATATTTATCATGAAATGGATATTGGTGGGATGAGGACCTGCAGAAATTTGCTTTTTATTTTCTATCCTTCTTTACCATTTGGGAAAAAATGCCACCTATAAAATATAACTTAAGAAATAGTGTTTTTTTTTTTCCTTCAGAGAAGAAAAACTTAAATAACAATACAATTCAGTTAAATGTTATTTAGAGCTTCCTGGCTAATGTTTAAATTGTTTACTAATATTGAAATTTGCTACAATTTGAGCTTTTTTTTGAGACAGAGTCTCACTCTGTTGCCCTGTGCCATAGCGTCAGCCTGGCTCACAGCAACCTCAAACTCCCGGGTTCAAGCGATCCTTCTGCCTCAGCCTCCTGAGTAGCCGAGACTACAGGCATGTGCCACCATGCCTGGCTAATTTTTTATATATATTTTTAGTTGGCCAATTCATTTCTTTCTATTTTTAGTAGAGATGGAGTCTCACTCTTGCTCAGGATGGTCTTGAACTCCTGACCTTGAGCGATCCACTGGCTGTGGCCTCCCAGAGTGCTAGGATTACAGGCATGACCTATCGTGCCCAGCCTACAATTTGATCTTTAATAACAGTGGGGTTCCTTTCTTTCTATGTTGATAAAGTACTTTTTAACAGTGGAAATATTCAGATTAAGATATGCAAATAGAACTTAAACTTGAGTTTGGCTTTAATCTTTGAAATTTCAGAACATCCTCCATTGTTATTAGTTTTAAATTTCTACTTTTTAGTAGTTAAAGCATATGATAAAAATAAAACAGTGAAAATATATATTAAAAATCGCTTCCTCTCATACATGCCCTCCTCTCCTCTGTCAATTAAGTGCTTCGCTTGACACCTGCCACCTGGGACCCAGTTATGCCCATTGCATTCAGGTTTCACAGTTCAGTGCAGCAGTTCCCACTTAGTTTCTGACCTACGGAGAAGAGGGATCACAAAGATCTTCAAGAATTCTGGGGCTCCCTTCACAAATTTATTTCTCACAGTCATGGTGAAAGTTTTGTCCTCTGTACCCTTCCAGGTGGATAAGCAGCTTTTAAATGATAAGCCCACTCTAACATCTCCCTAAGCCTTTGGGATTCCTTCTGCTACAATATACCAAGGCAGTACTGGCATTTCAACTTCATTTAGAGTAGACTCACCTTTCAATTCATGTTTCTGTCAACCAACCGAACTGTTAGAGCCCTTTCTAACCCCCTGAGCTGAAACATTAAAGACAGAATCTCTGCCATAGTGGATCTATGCCAGTCTGATCCAATTTTATGTTCCTTCCACCATTACCCACACTCTTAATATCCATTTCCACATATATTCCCCAGATTTCCCCAGGTGGCATACATTGGAAACATTGTATAGTTCCATAGTTCTTTTGGAGTGTAGTGCACCTCCTCACCGGTCACATTTTGCACCTCATCTTTTGGAGCCTGCTGGGACTTGAGTCTAGTTATGAGTCCAGAAGCCAAAAGGGGTGGCAGGGTATGTCCTGGGGCTGTGCATTTTCCTCAGGCAAAGCAGGGGTTAATCTCTTCAGATGGGGCTGGAATTGCTGTTTCTACTGGGAAAGAAGACTCATCAGAATTTAGGGGGTTCAATGTCACAGCTTCCTCAAGATTTTCCCATAAGTCCTCATTCCAACGTTCAGGATCCAGTTCCTTCCCCATCAGGGCCCTCACTGTACAGCAGACGCCCTGCAAGTCCGAGCCTTTATTTTATTTATTTATTTATTTTATTTCTTGTATTTTTTTGTTTGTTTGTTTAAAAAATTTGCCACCATTCGCAAGATCCAAACTGAGCTTTAATTTGCATTGTAATTCAGCCATTCACAGGATGAGACTCCGGGTTTGGTTTTCAGCAATCTCAGTTTGGTAGCTGCAGGTGATAAGGGCTTCTTTTAGAGCAGACATTGAAACTTTCAGGTCATTTATGGGGATTGAGCTAGGAGTTTGAATGTCTCATCTCAATCTCTTTTTTTCCTCCACTTTGCATAGTACAATTAGAGCAACCAGCCAATCTCATTATATTTGTTGGTTTGACCAAAATGTTCTAAGGTATCAAATACATGGTCTTCCAGAACTTCGTTTATAAGTATTTGATCAGGAGTATCCTATGGTGATATTTTGTGTATCTATATTGCCACTTAATGCCATGGACTATTAATATTCTCTTTACTAAGGGAAATAGAGACATTACCATATTTAAATCTAATTAGACTACAGATCCAATTCCAGAAAGCTCATCCCGAAGATTCTGTTTCTCTAGAACCATTTCATTCTTGGTACCAAAATGTGTTAGTGTTCTCAGAGAAACAAAATCAATAGAATTTATGTGTGTGCATATATTTAGATATCCATCTATCTATCCATCCACTGAGATTTATTTTGGTCTGAAACCTGATGGGCAGGGCAGTACAGCTAAAGACCAGGGAAATCTCGAAAGGCATTTTCCACAGCTTGTTGAGAGTTGAATATTTTCCCTTGCAAGGAGTGGTCCAAAGCCTGGAAGAAGTGATAGTCAGTTGGTGCAAGGTCTGGTGAATATGGCGGATGACAGATAGTTTACAAAGTCCAGCTTCTACAGTTTGAGCAGTGTTGTTTTTTGCAATATGTGGTCTTGCAAGAGGATTAGCCTGTCTCTATTGACCAATCTCGGCTGCTCAGTCATAAGCATCCTCATCATTTCATCCAGTTGGTTGCAGTAGACATCCACTGTAATCGACTGACCAGATTTCATGAAGCTGTAGTGAATAATACCAGTGCTGGACCAACAAACAGACACCATTAGCTTTTTTGGATGAATATTTGATTTTGGACTGTGTTTCGGCACTCCATCTTTATCCACCCCTTTTGCTGAACGAACTCTTGCAATAGTCAAAAAGAATCCATTTTTCATCATATGTAACAATAAATAAAGTGTAGAAATGGTTCGCCTTTTTGTTGTGACAGCAAAGAAAGGTAGGTTTCCAGACGATTTCTCTTCTGATGTTCGCTTAATTCATGCGGAAACCATCTATACAGCTCCTTTACCTTGCCCATTTGTTTCAAATGGTCTAATATTATTGGAATAGTAATGTCAAACCCTGCTACTAATTCATGCATAGCTTGAGATGGATTTGCTTCCACTACAGTTTTCAGCTCATTATTATCCACCTTGGTCTCAGGTCGCCCACATGGCTCATTTTCAAGAGTAAAATCATCAAAATGGAACTTCTCAAACCATCAGCATGTTGTGTGTTCATTGGCCACATCCTTCCCCAACACTTCATTGCTATTTCAAGCTGTTTGCACTGCATTGGTGCACAGACTCATATTCAAAAATAACATGAATTTTTTACTTACCCATGGTTTCACAAAATTGCTCTTAAAAATCATTTGAAAGATAATCACAAGCCAAACCATGTGTTTGAAAGAATGAGGATATACCTTCACAAGTAAACAGACCAACAAACAAAATGACAAAAAACAAGAAGAGTCAATGTGAAGTGTCAGCAATATCAATCAACTGTCAAACTTAGTACTTAATGAAATCGGGCAGTTCATAGTTAATAAAATAATTAATGAGATCTTGTACAATGTAATAATCTACTTCAGAGTGTTTGCTTTTCATTCCTAAGCATTTGGTTTCTGTTGGCTTAAATGTCTTAGTTCCCAAGGGAGAAGTGCTTCCACTAAAAGATGCCATAAGGGGTACATCGTATTGGAAGTTGAGACTACCATCTGGCCATTTTGGGCTCTTCATGTCTCTGAACTAACAGTAAATAGTTGGGGAAACTGATTCTGACTATCAAGTAGAAAGTTGGTTTCTATTATGAAATGACATCAAAGAAAAATATCTGGATGATAGAAGATTTTTCTGGCTTCCCCTTACCACTTCTATGCATAGTAATAAAAATCAGTATATAATGACTGCAACGTAGCAATGACAGACTCATTAAGAACTCAGGCATTTCAGAAATGAAACTTTGTATTAATTTAAGTAAAAATTCCCTGATGTAGGTACTGGCTGAAGGCCCAGGAAACATGAGATGAGAAGTAGAAGGAAGTTACAAGTATCAAATACAGTCTTGCAACCAATAATAGAAATGAGGATTATAACAGCTAAGCAGACTTTCTTCCTTGCGTTTTATGTATTAATTTGCATATTAAATTTTTTTTCCATCCTCCTCCTTTTCTGTATTACTTTCTCTACAGAATTTGCATGATGATTAACCTTACAATCTAGTTTTTATACTATAGAATAGTCAGGCGGGATTGTAAATGAGCTAGGAAAGCGATTAACATCATCCAGAGATGGATACATAACTAATGAGATCTTAGATCTGTCTTTTCAGGACATGGGGAGAGAACATTTTTATTTGTACAAACAGCATCTTATTGAGAAGAAGCACGAAGTAACTGTTGCTGCTATAGAGTTTAAATAAAATCAAAGACTATGCACAGTCAATACTTCTCATAAATACAGATGTACAAATCCTAAACAGTTAGTGAATCAAATTCAATTATATGGAAATGACAATGTATCACAAACAAGTTGGGTTTATTCCAAGAATACAAAGTAGTTTTAACATTTGACAAGCAATAATTAGAATTCATTTCATTATTATAATAAAGAAAACAACCATATGTGATCATATGAAAAGATACAAAAAAATGCATCTGACAAAATCCAACACCCAAGGTAAATATTTTTTGTAAATAGTAATAGAAGGAAACTTCTTTTCTAATAAGGAGTATAAAAGACCCTCTAGTAAACATCATATTTTGTGGTGGAAGAAAACTTTCCCTGTGAGACTGGGAATGGGACAAGGATGCTCACTCTCATCACATATACGCAATATGGTAATGTGTCCTAGCCAGGCAGTAAGGCAATAAACAAGCAAACCAAGAAATGAAAAAAACAAAAGGTATAATGATTAGAATAAAAAAAGTGCAAGCAGAGTTCTTTTGTATGAAAATCTATATGCTAATCTTAAATTTTATTTGGGAATGCAAAGGGCCAACAGTATTGAAGAAAATGTTGAGGAAGAAAAAAAATAACAGGAGGACTTACTCTAGTGGACAACATGATTTATTATAAAGCTACAATAATTAAGAGTGTATTGTTTGTCTGGGAGGATAGCCAAATACACCAGAGAACCAGAACAGAGAATCCACAATCAGCCCCGTAGGCATGCAGGTGATTGATTTATTAAAAAGATCATGTTCCGGCAATGTGTCCTGCTAGTGTTACAGCTCTTGCCGGGGCAAAGAACCGAGCTGAGGGCATAGGAAGGGTCGGAGAACAGCCTTTATTCCTCTGGCAGGCTCAGCACACCTAGTGTTATAGCTCTCTTCCTGTCTTCTGATCTTCTGACCCCCCTTCTTTGTTCTTCTCCTGCTTTTATACCCTTGGTAGGACTCCAAAAGCGTCCAATCAACTACAAGCTTTAACATCCAATCAGCAACAAGCTTTAACATCCAATCAGCAACAGTGGGATTCAAAAATTACCCAATCAGGATCACGCAAGCAGCACGGCTGGAAGCAGGCAGTGGCAAGCCGGCCAGTGGCACACAGGGCCCCAGAAGCGTGCCGTCCCCTCCAAATGGCCACGCACAGCGCTGGCGGGGGGAGATGCTGAGCAAGGGGGAGGCAGCAAGCAGCCGCATCCCAGCGCCTGACATTTTTCATGTGAATCACACTGCTGACCAGGGTGGGAGGAAGGACTTATTCAATGAAAGATGTTGGGACAACCGGATATTCAAATACGCAAAATGAATCTTGACCTCTACATCACACCAGACACAAAAATCAATTCTAGGTGAACTGTAGATATAAATGTGAAAGGAAAATATAATACAAATTTATAATGCAACATAGGAAAAGCCTTCTTAAACAGGGCAATAAAAATTCTTTAAAGAAAAAGGTGAATAAATTGGACTGCATTTAAATTAAGAAATTTATTCATCAAAATGCAAGTTTTAAAGCTAGCCAGAAAGGCTGTGTATGTGTGTCGGTGTGTGTGTGGTGTAAACAATGGGCTTGAATCTAGAATATATATGTATTGTTTTAACTTCTATAAATCAATGAGAAAAAACAGCCCAAAAGAAAAATGGGGGAAAGGACTTAAACATGTACTCCACAAAAAGTGCAAACACAAGGGCCAGTAGACACATGAAAATGTTGAACACTATCAGTAATCAGGAAAACAGACTAAAACCATGTTAACATTATGCACACACACAACAGAAGGGCTAATTTTAAAAACTAGGAGAAAGAGTTGCCAAGAATATGGGGCAATTGGAACTCTCATTAACTCCTGGAAGTGTAAAATGGTGTAACTCTGGAAATCTGTTTAGCTTGAAAGTTCACTTTCACTACATCCTGCCAATTCTATTCCTAGGTATATACCACACAGAAATGCATATATGTTTTTCAGAAATATATAAGTATATAAATAAGAACATTCATACTAAAATTATTTATAATAGTCTCAAATTAAAAACAACTTCATTGACCTTTAACAGTAGAATGGACAAATTCGGGTAAATTATGGTGTATTCATGCAGAGATGAACTAAAATAGCAATGAAAGAAATGAAAGAACTATTACATGCAATAACATGAATAAATCTCACAAATGTTATATTTAGTAAGAAGGTCATATGCAAAAGAGTATGCACTGTATTTATATATTTGTATAAAATTATCTATGATGATAGAGGTCAGGGAAAAGAGGGGTGATGATTGGAGTTGTTCATATTTTTTACTTGGCTTACGCCCATGAGTTTCCTTTGTGATAATCCACTGGGACACATATTTATTTGTGCTTTTTTCTTGACGTACATTATATTTCAATAAAAAATACTTGAAAGTATTTATGTGTTCATTCCATAAATATTAATTAAGCATCAAGTATGTGCTAGCCACTGCGTTAGGCACTGGGAATATAGCAAGGAATGAGATAGACTGCTTGTGTGGTATTTGCATAATGAGAGTAAAACTAAACAGAGTATAGTGGAAAGTCATTTGAAGGACAGCTAACTAGGGAGTAGAGGGTCCAGCAATGATCCTAGGAGAAACTGGCAACTGAGTTGAAACTAGAGGGATGAACAGGAGTTGCAAATATAAAGGCTCACGGTGGGAGAGGGGGTTTGATAACAGTTCAGACAGAAGCAGCAGATGTAAGAGAGTCTGTAGATAATCCTGCACAGGATGGGAGCCAAGGGCGCCAGGAAGAAGCTGATGCAGCCATACAGGATACTGGGTGGTAGGGACCCGTTCCGTACAGAATGCTGGGAGGTAGGGACCTGTACTGTAGCACAGCAGTAAGGATGGAGAGAAGTAGATCCAGCTGGGAGAGAATTCATAGGCAGAAAGAAGAGGACTTTGTGATTGATGAGATGTGTTGTTAAGGCACAAAGATGAGTCAGGGATGACTTCCAGACATGTGGTAAAGAATGTGTCTTACACCCATAAGAGACAGAGAGAGGAACAAGTGTGGGCTAGAGAGAGGTGGTGATAATAACTTTGAGGTTTTTTTGATATGTTTAGTTGAGATGCCTATGGAATATCAAAGAAGAGAGATCGAGTTGGTAGTTGAACATAGAAGGTCCAAGCTCCTAGAGACAGATCTTCCCTGGAAATACATATTTTGAGTTCGCAAGCATGAACACGGATATTTAAGACATGAAACGACTGGGATTGCATGGTAAATATCTTAAGTACGGAAAGAGGCCGAGGACACACCCTAAGGAACCAGGCAGAGAGAAAGGAGCCTACAAAACATTATAAAAAGCACCCAGAGAAAAGGGGAAGGAGCAGAGCAGGGTATCATGGCTGCTAAGGAAACAAAATGCTTCAAGGAGGGAGAGTTCAGCGGTCAAATGCGCAAGGGACTCAATAGATAATGAGGACTGAAGATGCCTCAGCGGCACAGCAGTTGGAGAGCGACGGTGGCGCGGGCCTTGCCTAGCAGCGGGGAGCTGGGAGCAGGACACAGTTCCTGAATCAACTTTGCAATTCTTCTTCCCTGCCCACCCCCACACTCTGCCTTCCATTCAAGGCACTAATGGAGGCGTGGCCTCTTTTATCCTGCAAGTTGGCGATGTGTACTTCCTTGATGTCTTTCCTAACTGTCCCCTCAGTTCCACCCCACAGGCCTCCTTATCATCGCTCAGACGGGGCCCCCTGACGCCAGTCCTGCTTATTTCTGCTTCTCCTTTCACAAGTCACACTGGCCTCACCTTTTAAAATGCAAATGCGATCGTCCTTTCCCCCCTGCCTAAAAGACCCGCCCAGCTTTCCCAGTTCTGGCCCCTGCCCTGCCTTCCCAGACTCCCCCCCCCCCAATTAAGCTTATCCTCCGAGGCAGCCCATAACCCCTCAGACTGTCAAATATGCTACGTTCTCTTGTGTCTTTTCTTTTTTCAAATGTTTGGTAAAGGCCGGGCGCGGTGGCTCACGCCTGTAGTCCTAGCATTCTGGGAGGCCGAGGCGGGCGGATTGCTCGAGGTCAGGAGTTCAAAACCAGCCTGAGCAAGAGCGAGACCCTGTCTCTACTATAAATAGAAAGAAATAAATAGGCCAACTAATACGTATATAGAAAAAATTAGCCGGGCATGGTGGTGCATGCCTGTAGTCCCAGCTACTCGGGAGGCTGAGGCAGGAGGATTGCTTGAGCCCAGGAGTCTGAGGTTGCTGTGAGCTAGGCTGATGCCATGGCACTCACTCTAGCCTGGGCAACAAAGTGAGACTCTGTCTCAAAAAAAAAAAAAATGTTTGGTAAAAATCTCTACTCATCTTTCAAGGTCTACGTCAAACACATCTTCCTTTGTAATGTTTTTCCTGAGTCCCTCCTTACCCATGTGTCATCACTCCTGTGCTTTATTCTTATTTACTTCAGTCATTATTCTTGTTATTTTTTTATCCAATACATCCTTTATTGTATTCTATATTTACCTCCTCCAGGAGATATTACTTCCTGGAACACAAAACTATCATACTCACCTTTGTATTTCTAGTTCTTGTGACACTTTCGGGTGTGGAATGCAAATTTTAAATTGTTCTACCAGTAAGCATTGCTGACATTCCTGATATTGGCATTACTGCTTTGCCAATATCAGAGGTGGGCCTGCAGAGATAAAGGATGCATGTCTCTGTGATCACCTTATGTCCACAGGGTGTCCCTGGGCTCCCATGAGTGAACACCCTTCACAGCAGGCTTGGGTCTTTTGTTCAGGTTCACCTAGGATATCAAATAACTTTCTTTCTATCTTAAGAACTGCTGGAGATCTATTCTAAACCAAAATTTCCCTGCAAAATGTCTACCACTGCAAAGCAGGGATGTTCAGTCCAACTGGCCCATTGAGGATTCTGCCCCAGAGACCCGGAGGTATGAGGATACCGATGGGTTGGGTATGAAGAGGGTGCTGGATGAAACTGCCCATCTGAGTCCATTTCGTGCTGCTATAACACCATGCCTGAGGCTAGGTAACTTATAAAGAACAGAGACTTATTTTTTACAGTCCTAGAGGTTGGGAAGTTCAAAGTCGAGGGCCTGCAGCTGGCAAAGGGCCTACTTGCTGTGTCATCCCATAGTGGAAGAGAGAATAGGAAGAGAGCAGAAGAGAGAGAAAGAGGGAAGGGGTCAAACTCACCTTTTTATCAGACACTCACTCCCTCAATAACTAACCCACTCTCTCAATAACACTATTAATCCATTCACACCCTCATGACCTAATCACCTCTTAAAGGTCCCACCTCCCAACACTCTTGCATTAGGGATTAAGTTTTCAACACACGATCTTTGGAAAACACATTCGAATCATTACATTGCTGGATGCCTATTTTTCATTCAATGGCTAAATGGACTTGCCTCTGGAAAAAGCTGCAGTAGCACTAGTGAAGCTAGTCTAGGTGAAACAAGAATTCCTGTAAATTCACCTATGTTTTGCTCTTTTCCCAATTAGATTACATTTTTCCTTCCTTTATCCTATGCATGCCTGCTCTACACATTTGTACAATTAGTACAGACAATTTTTGTCTTGGCCACAACTTCAAGCAAATCACATTTCGATTGGTCTGTGTTGCTTTAAAAGTTCCCCTGCTACTTGCTATTACAGATTAATTCTTGAATTCGAGTATCCTCCTTTTGATCAGTTAGGCATGGCTGAGTTCCTATTGACTAAATCGGTCCCAATATGAGTCACTGAAGACCATTCTTAATAGGTCTGATTGTAGTCATTGTTCTTGCTATAAAGTGATTTCTACTTCATTTTATACAATATTTAATTTTTTATGGGTTTTAAGGGATAATCTGACAAGGTCTAATTTGATAATTTCTGTATAGTGATTATTTTGAAACACAATAACTTGCCTTATGAAATGACTGCAGTTATCTTTACCTCTATGTGGGTTTCTCATAATTGAGCTTTTGAATGAACCAGGAACACCTTCATGTGCATGAGTCACCTATTCCATTCTTGTGCCTCTTCTCCTTCAAGGCAGATGAGACTCCAGAGGAAGAGGGCAGGAAAACCACAGGCAACCACCAGTGAGGAGCAAAGAGAGGGGCCAGCCATCGAAGACCAGGCCCTTTCTCCCCTGACCCCCAGAATGGAATATAATTCACTGCTCCGCTTTGTGTAGCAACTGAGGTTGTCCCTTCTGCTGTGGGTGAGGCTAGAGGCTTGGGGGAAGGGCCAAACTTTGAAGATGTAAAGAATATGCAATCTACTTATTTATAATACCAGGCCAGTTTTCACTCCCCATGTAGTGCAAGGCTCAGAGAATACGTTGCTATTTATCTGGCTACAACTCTGCCTTGTTGTTCCCTTGTTGTCTACATTCCAGCCTGATTCTGGCAAAGTCATGCTTCAAATTCAGGCCGGGCGTGGTGGCTCACGGCTGTAATCCTAGCACTCTGGGAGGCCGAGGCAGGCGCATTGCTTGAGGTCAGGAGTTTGAAACCAGCCTGAGCAAGAGCGAGACCCCGTCTCTACTATAAATAGAAAGAAAAGTAATCGGCCAACTAATATATATAGAAAAAATTAGCCAGGCATGGTGGTGCATGCCTGTAGTCCCAGCTACTCAGGAGGCTGAGGCAGAAGGATTGCTTGAGCCCAGGAGTTTGAGGTTGCTGTGAGCTAGGCTGATGCCATGGCACTCACTGTAGCCTGGGCAACAAAGGGAGACTCTGTCTCAAAAAAAAAAAAAAAAAAAAATTCAAAGATGTCATTTACTGAATTACTCAGTAGCTCCGAAATAACTTAGTATTAGTCATACTCCTTCCTGGGGAGTGGTACTGAACTTGAAATAAAAGATGTGACTGCTTACACCCAGGTGCTGCTCAGGAGCCACCTAAGCCCCTTCACTAAGGCCACAGGACACAGGAGGTCTTAAAGTCTGTGCACCCATGGAAAACCTTGCCCCTCTGCAGATGTAGTCAAGTAGTCTCAGAGGAATATTGCTTTAGGACCTTGGCATTTTCAGTTTTACTTTGGAGAATTCTCATTCAAGTTCTCAGCCCTAATGACTTGTGAGATTTGAGGAAAATGAAGGTAATGTAGTGAAGATTTGCAAGGCTACCTAAAGCAGGTTAACCAAGTGTTTTATTATATCAGAAAAGGAATGGCTGCTGTGTTCTTGGGAAATCTAATTTGTTCAATAACAAATCATCCCAGAAAAATGATAACTGATGCTCAAAATGTCACAAGACTAGCTATGCAATATTCTTGTATTGAATTATTTCTTTAATAATATTGACTGTCAGCTAGAGGTCATAGTCCACAGGAAAATGTCAAATTATGCAAGATTTTATCCGTAGTACATATGTCAAACTCAAAAGAAAACCATATTAAAGCAAAAAAGAAAAAGGTATGTGCCTTTCTGGACCCTTGAAAATGGCAAACCGCCTCTTACCTTCTCATATTCAGGGTAGCATTCCAAGATGATGTCTCTTAGCTTGATGCCAGAGGCAATACAACTACTTCACTCGAAGACTTGCCTAGACTTGGGTTGAAATAACAATTTATAGTTTCCAACGACAGGTGTAAATGAAAAATGCCATCCCACATTAAAGTTTCTAGTTAGGTGGAAACTATACCTCCCCATACTCCCTTCCCCCACCACTCCCACTGACACAATAAGAAGAATGCATTTGATAGATGAAGAATCTGGCAAGGAAGTGGAAATGATTTACTGACGCCCAAACCCATAAAGAAATACCACTAAATAGTCATTTGTATGCATTTGTATATAGTACAACAGTGGGGTCAGAAGGGCTCAGAGGTACATTTTCAATGTGCTCTTTGCCCCATTTCTTCCATTAGTATACAAGAAAAACATGGCAGGAAGTGGGGGTTGCTAAAAGAAAACAGTCTACAAAATAGGACATAATTACATTAGAAATCACTTTCATTTTAAAGGTGTTTTCAATTACATGCACCCTTTATGGCATAGATTGGCTGAAGGCATGAGTGGGGGGAGAAGGTGAACAAACCTACTGAATAGAATTTGTTAAAAATTTGCAGATAAATCGATTGTGTTTCCATCACTAACACTGTACAACCTAAGAGGAAATTAAAAAAAAAACAATTCCATTTATACAATACAATTGCACCAAAACTAATAAAATAATTAGGAATAAACCTAGCCAAATGCTAGGGTGGAAACTTACTAGGTATTGACGGTGGGCTGGAGAAAGAATTCTCACACAGAGTTTAGGATAGAAAGAAGTACAAAGTTTATTTATTTCTCCATGAAAGAAAAAGAGAGAGGGGGGAGAGAGAGAGAGAGAGAGATACAGAGAGAAGCAGAGAAAAGGTGGCATGGCCCACAGCACCCAGAAGAAAAAGTAGAGGGTAGTGTTGGGCAGCTGAGAAAAGTTTCTTGGAGTTTTAAAGGATAAAAATTGCTTTTTTCCCCTGCTTCAGCAGACTGATAACGGAAGTGGCTATGAGATATCAGGGAGTTCTTTATTTCTTTTTCTTTCTCTGCGAGGCAGGGTTATTTGAGTGCTTAAATTTGTTGGTTTTGGTTTTTCTTCTGGCAGGAACTGAGGAAGAGCACTGGAGCAGGGAGTATGCACCCCTACTGTCCACTTAGGGCTCTTCAAGGTTGAGAAAAAACTCTTAGAAATGACAAGTTAGACCACAGGTGTTTTAATTAAACAAAGGGTAGGTGTACTGTGAATTTATTTCTCTTGATTTCTGTTTGATAGTTTATTTTCCTCTGTTGGATAGGTTATGAGTAAGACCACCTTTCACCAAGGAGGCAGAGAACTTATATACTGAAAACTACAAAACCTTGCTGAAAGAAATTCAAGACACAAATATTAATAATTGGAAACACATCTGAAGTTCATAGATTAGAATACTTAATATTGTCAAAATGCCTATGTATCCCAAAGTGATCTACAGATTCAATACAGTTCATATCAAAATTCTAATTACTTGGGGTTTTTTTTTGCAGAAATAGAAAAACTCATCCTAAAATCCACATAGAATCGCAAGAGACCTTGAATAGCCCAAAAAATATTTATTAAAAAGGAAGAACAAAGTTGGAGGTCTTACATTTTCTGATTTTAAAACTTACTATAAAGCTACAGTGATCAAAACAGTGTGGTACTGTGGCATAAAGGCAGACATACAGACCAATGGAATAGAGAGCCTAGAAATAAACCTTCATGTATACAGTCAAATGATTTTCAACAAAAGTGACAAGACCATTCAGTTGGGGAAAAGACAGTCTTTTCAACAAATTGTGTTGGAAAACTGGTATCAATGTGTAAAAAAGTGAAGTCAAACCCATACTTTACACCATGCACAAAAATTTAAAATGGATTAAAGACATAAATTTAAGAGATAAAATTATAAAACTCTTAGAAGAAAACATAGGGGAAAAGCCTTGTGATATTGGATCTGGCAATATTTTCTTGGATATGACATGAAAAGCACAGACAGCAACCACAATAAAAAAGTACATCAGTTGGACTATATTAAAAACTTCTGTGCATCAGAAGGCACTATCAATAGAATTAAGGCAATCCACAGAAAGAGAAAATATTTGCAAATTTTATATTTGATAATGTGTTACTATCCAGAACATATAAAGATCTCCTACAACTCAAAACAAACAAAGGCCCCTACTTAAAAATGAACAAAGGACTTGAATAGACATTTTTCCAAATGAAATATACAAATGGCCAATAATCACATGAAAAAGATGTTCAATGACACTGATCATCAGGGAAATGCAAATCAAAACCACCATGAGATACCACTTCACACCCATTAGTGAGACTGTTGGCGAGGTGGGGAAGCTGGAACCTTGATGCCCTGGTGGCAGGAATGCAAAATGGTGCGGCCACTATGGAATACAGTATGGGAGTTCCTCAACAAATTAAAAATTGAGTTTTCATATGATCTAGCATTTGTACTTCTGGGCACTAAACCCAAAAGAATTGAAAACAGCGTCTTGAAGAGAACTTGTACACTCATGTTCAGAGGAGCAATATTCACAGTAGCCAAAAGAAGGAAGCAATCCAAGTGTCCGCTGCTAGATGAATGGGTAAACAAAATGTGGCGTATACATACAGAGGAATGTCAGCCAGCTCTAAAAATGAAATTCTGACACTTGCTACAACATAGATGTACATTAAAGACATTATACTAAGTAAAATAAGTCAGTCGCAAAAGGACAAAAACTATATGATTCCACTTACATGAGGTACCTAGAGTAGCCAAATTCAGAGACAAAGTAGAATTGTGGTTGCCGGGGGCTGTGGGTAGTAGAGGATGGGGAGTGAGTGTTTAATGGGTATAACGTTTCAGTTTGGCATGATGAAAACATTTGGTAGTGATGGTTGCATAAAATGGGAACTCATTTAATGCCATTGAACTATACACTTGAAAATGGTCAAATGGTAAATTTTATGTTATGCTTATTTTACCATAATTAAAAATTTGTAAGGAATCTTCATAAGGAGGGTTTAGGATAGTCATTTAAAGACCATAAGTTGTTTTTGTTGTGCATCCTCTCAGATAAAGTAACACAAAATGACCTTTTATAAGTAAGATATGAATCACATTTGCCTTAAATACAAAGGTATTATATAATCTAGACACATTTTAGTATCTAAATTGCAATGTAGGAGAATAAAAACAAAGTTATAAATTATGACTTACTGTTTGATTACCATACTTGTCTTGTAAAAACATTAGAAGTATGCCTGCAAAATATCCAGAATTACACATATTTCCAGAGTAATCGCTGGCTAAAAGAAAATGTAGCAATGGGAGGAAATGGATTTGTTTTTAGAGAGAATAGCCAGAAAGATTTCTGAGCTTCAGTTTGTACTGAAATATTTCTGGGAACATGGCCTTCAAAGGTTTATTCATAGATGCCCTGAGCCATTGAGGAAATGTGTTGAGAGCTGGGAAAGACAGAAAAGTAATTGATAGATAAAACTTATATTTTAAAATTTAATATGAAGTTCCTTCATAGCAACATTTACAACCTATCATTACTATGTTTATATGTTTTAACTTTTTACTCTCTGCTATATTAGAATATAAGCTTCATAAAGATAGAGATTTCATATGTCTAAATCACCATGTACCCTCATGTATAAAACAAAACCTGATCTATAGAAAATATTTAATATATACTTGCTGAATAAATGAATAAATTACTTTTTATCTCCAACACTACCCAACCCAGTGCCTTATGCATGGTAGGAGCTCAATACATAGTTGTTGATTTAATTATGTATTTAAAAAGAAAATTGATGTTAGATAAGTTATAAGTTTATGATAGTAAAATAAGATTCACTGGTGCCTCAAGGAATATGTATTGTATTTTGCTTAAGACACTATTGACTGTAGGATGAGAAATTATTTTATTAATATTTAAGAAAGGAACAATGTAGCTTAGTAATCCAGGACCCGCCATCAATTGTAATACATATCTTGATTGCAGAGATTTTAAGAATGTGAAAAATGTACATCTTAGAATTTAAGAAATGTGGTATTTATCATAGAATTTTCCCTAAGACCGGTTGTAATATGTCTCTTTCTTCATGGAAATCTTGGATTGAAAAGAGTCCTGAAGGGCATCAGTGTAAATTTTCATACAGTGCTAAGGCAAACATTTGTTCATAGAATGATGGGGATGAGGTGAAGGTCTTTATACAACCAGGGATGTGTAGGCAGCATTTGAGATGAGGAAAAAGATAGAACTGAAATGCTTTTCCTCTTTGATCCTTACCCCCTTATCAGATTCCACACATACCTCTATGAGAAAGGAGAAGAAACAGACCAAGAGGGGAAATGGTGGGAGGTGTTGATCAGATTTGACCCTCTGAAGACCACCCCGTATGCAGTGACCGGTGGAGACCAAGCAAGTACTCCTGGAGACCAGCTGGGCTGCGACCGCAGACTTCTCAGTGAGCTACGTGGGGCGGCGGAGGTGGCGGTGGGCAGGATGCACAGGACCGGGGGACGTCCGGGGAGCAACGTAGACTGGACGGGCTTCCTGCTGTGATGTGTGACATATATCGGGCTATTTTTTAACCCTTTTAAAATTGTCTGGCAAAGACTTGTGATAAATGCCTCTGTTTTCTAAGTTCCAACAGCAGCACACACTGGAAAGCATTCCACTACTTTTAAAAACATATATTTAACTTAGAGATTATTTTAGTTTGCAGAAATATTAAAATAATAAGATTCCTGTATTTTTTTTTTAGCATATTTCACATTTAACTATTTTTTTTTTAATAACAGACATCTTAATGCCAGAGTTTCCAGTGCGAGATTGGCATGGGAGAATAAAGGTGTGTTGTCTCTTAATAGGGCTTAGCCTGGAGGGCATTGAGAAGTTGAGGCAGCAGCACATTTGCACCTGTGAGGGTTCACACCTGTCCTTTGTGGTCACGGCCAAGTTGCCGTACCTCCTATGCTGACCCAGGCAGCAAATGCTCACTGTGCTGTGAATTATCGATCTGCCTTTTTGATACTCTCTAAAGTGCTAATGTAGAAGAAATAACATATAATTCCATGTCTAGAGGTCCCTCACACTGTTATCATGATAAGGCGATGGAGACAGCAATAAAGAAGGTGCTTTTATCTGATTTTGTTTCCTCTAAATTTAGCTTCCCAACAGTGTTTAAAATCTTGTGAAAATGTTTAGATTTTTAACACAGACCCTGTCATAAAATCTGTACAACAGGGCCAAAAGGTAGGAGCAACAAAATGCTGCCATATTGTAAGTTTCCAATGCAGACTTTAATTTTTTTTTCATTAGTAGCACTGAAAAAATATTACTGCATGGGTATGTTATTGTTCAGTTTATAACGTTTTAAAGGCTTATTTGAGGCATGCCTCACTGTTATGCACACAGGTAATTTAGCCATGCCCCTAAGTATTCCTTTTTTTTCCCTGCATTTGATGCAGCCCAACAAAGCTTTTGTTTTGAAATAAATTGGACTACCCTGTCAAAATAAATAAATAAATAAATAAAAAGAAGGTGCTTGCGAGTTCTACTTCCTTTCCCAGCTATGTACGCCTTCATTCTTTTCTTTTGCATCCCACACTCTTATATTCTTTTTTGACCTAGATTGTGAATGGATAGGAAGACCAAGGGAAAACTGAATAAAGTGAGTAAAATTATGTTTGTGCATGTGTAGTTTAAGGGCAGGATTTTAGAGTAGAAAAAAAATTTATTAACACAATTCCAATTGAATATAAAAGGCTGTAGCAAGTTAAAAACTAGGACACATTGATATTTCATAATAATTTGTATATACACTACTTAAACAGGAAGTGGGAAATGCTAGAGGCTATCCATTCTACTTTATTTCCATTGCCGGTACGTTCAGTGACATCCGATGAAGGGGTAAACTTTTAAAGACAAAATAGAACCAAGTCCCATCACTGGAGGGTTCAAGTTGTGTTTGGAGAAAAAAAGAAATGTGCACAGGGTGTCCTCCAACGCTAGCTAGCACCTTAATCCAAAGGAGACTTTATTAAAGATCCATGTCACTGGGCTAGTCCACAGTTGGATTTTTTACTTTCTTTTCTACTCTTAGATTAATTCTACTCTTAGATTTATATTTCTGGCTTTTAAGTCATTCCACTTACATTTCTCTCACTTAGTTTTTAATCTTTATTTTGTAAAGACTTCAAATACACTGGAACATAAATTCTTTCTGGGCTGCAGAAAGGTTTTCTTGAAGGGGTTAAGCTCTTCACTCCATAACCATGTGATGGGTTGAGGACAATTAGACTTTATTGGGGGGAGGTGGGGGCTACTGCAATGGGGTTTTGTAGTGGGGGAGAGAAATTAGGCTCATTTCTGAATACAATAAGGAAAAGTGGGAATTTATACACAAGGAGCAGTGTGGAGGTCAGCGGGTGAAACACTACTAAGAGGTAGGGTAATTCTTTGTTGAATAGACCTAACAAGATCCTTGCTGACGGCTCAGAGCTTGTGGTGGAACCAGGACAAATGTCGACATGAAGAAAACCCGCTGCACACTATGCACTGGGCCCTATTTCTCAGCCCTCTGCTCAGGGACGTGTAAGGTCTAGAGAGGGGAAGTGATTTGCCCAAGTAAAGCGAATTGTCTAGGGAAAGGCAGAGCCCGGATCAGAGCCAGGACCGCTGCAAAGCTCAGCCCTTGCAGTATGCGATGTGCCACAGGTTTTAAAAATATCTGATCCAGTCTTCTTTCCACTTTCTCTCCTTGCCTTACAGCAATTTATAAAATGCCAAATTAAAACCCAACAGTTCCCTGTAATATAAATGAAAATTCCTTGAAAGAAATTAGAATTAAAAATGAAATTGTGTCTTTAGGCCCCGTATTCCTTTAACCTCAACAGAATGTGTATTCATAAATCATGTGAATAATACAAGACTATTCACATATTTTTATAAGTATTGATTTTAAATTACCATTCCTATTGTAGTTGTAATCATTACGTATGTGGATGAAAATTAGTTGTCTTTCAAATTTTAGAGAAAGAAAAATCTAATGAAAATTATTGTTGCATGTTGATGTTCAGAGTAGCTCTGATATCTAAGCTTATTTATTCCTAGGAATATTTTCAAACACATTTACTTCAAATGCATATTGATGGTCTTGGAGTTCAGTGTAGCTGCGTATATTAGGTTAAAGAGTAGGACAATATAAAGGGTTAAAGATAAGGTGCTGAGGAGTGGGGTGGAGAACACTATACAAAGCAGCCTTAAACTACAACCATAACAATATGAAATTAAATATGAAAAGATTATGTTAAGGATATGTGTATATATCCCTATATAAGTGTGTGTACATACATATATATGTAGATATATATACACACACATGTATTTTTATACAGATCAAAAACTCCCAAATATTTTCATCCTATGGTAGGGGGTTATCCCTTGAATCTTACAGAAGCAAACTGAAGACAAATAAAAGTAACCCTGCTTTAAATAGGAATAGTAAATTTATGGATGCATTGTCCCAGGAGGTAAAGGTAGTAGAAACTGAAATTATAAATAGCTTTACTAACAGAGGCAAATTAATGAATCACAGATACATAAACATTTATTGAGTTTGTTTTTTTTTTATAGTGGTAAATCCTTAGGCTCTAGGTTGCCTTGCAAAGTATGATAAGGGAATTGCCACCTCTTTTCCACAATATGAAACCTCAGATCATCCACATTTGGCAATAGAGGTGAATGCTTGTAACCACATTCGGGGGCTTTCAGCAGGCACCAGGCAGAGATGTTTACCAGAGATTTGAGAAAACAAATGAGAAGCAGGCCTTTTTTTTTTTTTTTTTTTTTTTTTGATAGGTCCTAAGTTTTCAGCCTTGAATAATATGGCTTTCTTTGATGCTGGATTATAGATAAGAGTTTCTTGTAAGATTTTTACTATTAAATAATAATGGTTAAGTCTTTGGGGCATCTGTCATTAATTTTATTTATTAAAATTAGTCTCTGGCTAAGACGTAGGTACCCATTTTTATTTTCTTCCAGAAAGATTGCCATTTATGCCAGCATCACTTATTAAATAAACCATTTCCCCCACTGAATTGAACTTTTTTCATATAATAATTCTCATTTACTGATGCTATGGTTTATTATTTTTTTTTGGCTCTGTATTCTATCCTATTGATCTCTTTGCTTTTCTTATACCATCTTTCTTTGGTGACAATGGCTCTATTTTGTGTGCTAACATAGGATCTGGGGCAGCAGCCACGAGGTGCACTGCTCAGATCTCCCTTGTGGGGAGCTGGCCTTTTAGCAGCGTGGAGCCCAGTGAGCTGACAGCCTTGCAACATTAGACCCTCCCACCCCCCTGCTAATGATGGACACAGCAGACTATTGGGGTCTGGCCATTTCTGCCCAGTTTGTGACTCCTGCAAGTGCAAAGCTTTTGCTCCAGGGCTTTCAGCTGGATTGGTCCAGGCTTTGTCACCCGTGCGTGGCCAGCAGGGGGTTTCCTTGCCTCTCCTGTCACACCTGGGGGTCTGCTCAGGGCCTGAAGCTCCCTGCCCAGCCTTGCTTCTTCCCTCTTGTATTAGATTTTACAGGCTTTACCCTCTCCTCCATGCAAAGGGCTCCAACTGCCACCTAAGGTCTCCCCTCCCCACTCGTTTATCTCCTTTTCCTGGCTACTCTTGGTCTTTTATTTTTCTGTTTAAATACTATCAGCATATTACAAAATTATCTCCTCAAAAACGTTGGGATTATGAATTGAACTGCATTAAATTTATGTATGAATTTTGGGGAAATTGACACAATCTGTAATAATATATTTAATTATGTATTTGTTTAATGTTTACATCTCCCATTAAACTGTAACCTCCTCGAGGACAGGTATTTTGTGTGTTTGTTCACCACTCTGTACCAAGTGCACATCACTGTGCCTGGTGCTTAACAGATACTTGTTGGATAAATGACATAACCAACATCTGAGACTTATCACTTTGAAAGAGGAATAAAGACAATTTCAGGCAGACATTATGTGGTCTGGAAAGTAGTTGTTACTGATAACATTCTTTACTATCGAGCAACATATAATACTGATCCTATTTTCCATAGCCAATTATCCAATAAAAATGGATTTTTTTATTGAAAAAAATCTTTTTAGACATATTATTTGAACTTGGAATACATCTACCCATTGAAACAATATTTTTAAATAGGAGTGAGATTCCTAGCTTATTCCACAGTATATGCACCTTGTAAGACGGCATTTTAGATTAACTGGCTTTTATAGAACTAATCACTATGATAAGAGTAGGATAATAACATTAAAAACATTAGCAGATTTGATTTGGAAGCCAGGACATATTACTCTGCTTTCTCCCAGCCCTTATAACAAGAGGAAGACTGGGAGAGCAGAGGGAAAGGGCACAGTTCAAATTTTATCTCCCTCACTTAGCCACGTGCCTTGCACCACTTACCTTTACCTTTCCAGGCTTCATTTCTCTGCTGTGTGTAGCAACGGTGAGGTGGTCTTTCAACACTGGTTCCTAACCAGGTGAGCATGCAAACAAATCACCTGGAGAGATCTTTTATTTTGTTTTGAACCGAAAATACAGGTGCCCAGCTCCCAACCCAGGATGGGGCCCAGATATGTGGATTTAAAAATCTGCTCAGGTGAATCTAATGTGGACTCTTATCCGTCAGGAAGGTCTAGGTTCTGCTGCAGTAACAAGGGAAGCCTGACTTTCCTGTGGCTTAAGACATAAAAGCGTATTTCTTGCTTGTGTTACCTGTCCAGTGTAGGCTGTAGCGGACCAGGGGACTCTGCTCCATGCTTACGCAGGGCCCAGAATCACCGAGGCTCTGTGTTCTGGAACATTTTCATCGCCACCACAGGATGAAGGAGGAGTGTCATGCACAAGCATTTAATGTTCACCCTGGAAGTGGGACGTTACCTGCTCATAGCACTTTGGCTAGAACTAATCACATGGCCCTATCTCCCTGCAGGAGAGCTCGGGGGGTCCTCCTCTGTGTGCCCAGGCAGTAGAGAAGCAGCCTGTCCTGATGAGCAGTAGTCGTGTCTATATGTTGACATCATTAAGCATGACCTTTCTTGATTCCCTAATTAAATGAACTATGACAAGTAAGGCCTATGACTTTACTGTCCAATATAGTAACCACTGCACACACATGCTTATTTAAATTTAAATTAAAACTAAATAAAAGTTAAAATGCAGCTCTTCAGTTACAGTAGTCACATTTCAAGTACACAATAGCCACATGTGGCTCATGGCTACTCTACCGGACAGCTCAAATATAAAAGATTTCCACCATGCGGAAAGTTCTATTGGACCAGGGTGGTCTAGTACACAGTTGGTCTCCCTGCTCTTGTTATACTATCACGCTAGTGTTGTAGCCACACCCACAGCCTCTGTGTTAATGGCAGTGCTCTGACAATGGTGCTGGAATTTGCTGGAAGCTTTCCACGGGGAAGCGCATTTGGAAGTTAAGACATTCACAAGGTGGAGAACATAGGCATGGGCTGGAGCAAGGTGATGATATGTTTCAGGTTAGCAAAGTTACTTACAAAAGGATAGAGTAAAAAAGAACAGATATGCATAAAAAAAGGGCCAAAGAAGGGGTAAATAGTTGTAAAAGCAAAGCTGCAAGGATCCTGCTGTGATTAAATAACACGCTCTTACAAATATGCAGAGTAAGTGGACTAACTAACCTCCACGTCTACTAAACACAGAATAGAAGGAGATGGACTGAAATTTATGGATGAGGATTTCATCTTAAGTATAGGGTAGGATGCATTATGAGTGAAAAATAGCAAATAGCAAATACTCAAGCTATGGTATTATAAAATGAAAGCCATTTTATATTTTTGTAGTATGGAGAATATTGTACTGTTTGAACATGCGGGGCGATAGAGTGTAAAATTTTACTGACGATTTCTCCATCCCTCCTCCAACGCTGTGATTCTGTGTGGGCCCCTCGCACACCCGGCGCCCTGTGATTCTGTAATTGGTTAGGACGGTCATTCTCAAAGTGTGGTCCGCAGACTCCAGGAGGCCCCCAAGAACTTTCAAATGTAACTATTTTCCTAGTATTATTGAGATATTCTTTATTATTTTCATTGGGTTGACAATTGCATTGACAGTGCAAAAGCAATAATGGTGTAACTGCTGGAGCTTTAGAACAAACTGAGGTAGTAACACAACTGTTCTGGCAGTCATTGTATTCTTCAATGCAATGCACTTGCAGTTAAAAAGATGCCAGTTTCACTAGGAATGCCCTTAATGAAGCAGTGAAAATTATTAATTTTATTCAATCTCAACCCCTGAGGTGTCTTTTTAAATATTCTGGTGGTGAAATTTGAAATACTTCTGCTACATAAGGAAAGCACGTGTGTGGCCATTTGACTTGCAAGCTGAACTAGCTGGTTTACTTTATGGATGTGATTGACTGACAGACTAACCATAGTTACCCAGACGTGGGTATTTGGCAGACATTTTCTCAGAAATAAATGAAAAAACTTGCTATCTCAAGAAAAAATACTTCAACTAAAATTATTCTTGCCAAAGACAAAAATTCAAGCTTTCCTGTGATAATTAAAAGGATTAGAAAACTGTCTTTGCCACTTCTCAACTAACTTGTAAAGATTTTAAGCTATGGTGATATTAGTATTATACCAATGAATGAGATCTTTTTGTGTGCTGAATAATGAAATATGTCAATGCCTAAAAGATCTGCATAACACAATAGACCAAATGACCAGTGCGTAATGTTACAAAATCAGAACTGCAAGATATGCCAATGTATTATAATGTAACAAAGTATAAGAAGTTTGTTGATATGGTTTCAGAGTCCACATATATCACTTGTGGAGTTTTGGTATAGTATCAAAGAACACTCAATTTTGTGACAAGGCTATTAATATACTCGTCCCCTTTCTAACTACATATGTGCATGAGACTTGATTTTCTTCGCATACTTTGACCAAAATAACATATTGCAACAGACTTTTAAAAGCAGATATGAAATTTCAGCTATTTTTCTCTTTCCTTCTTCCTTCCTTCCTCCTTCCTTCCTTCTCTCTCTCTCTTTCTTTGCAGGGTCTCACTCTGTTGCCTGGACTAGAATGCAGTGGTATCATAATAGCTCACTGCAACCTCAAAATCCTGGGTTAAAGTGATTCTCCTGCCTCAGCCTCCTGAGTTGCTGAGACTATAGGCATGCAGTGCTACCACGCCTGGCTAATTTTTGTATTTTTTGTTGAGATAGGATCTCGCTATGTTGCTCAGGCTGGTTGCTAACTCTTGGCCTCAAGTGATCCTCCTGCTATGGCCTCCCAAAGTGCTGGGATTATAGGTATGAGTCACTGGGCCCAGCCTCAGCTATTTTTCTATTAAGCCAGACACTAAATAAAATTTCAAAATATAATCAATGCTGGTGTTCCCATGAAACTTTTTTCTTTTGAAAAATAAAACAATTTTGATAAAAATGATATTTATGTTGATATACAATGGATTTATTATTTTAATGAATAAATATTTGTAACATTTCTCCATTTTAATTTCAAATAACATAAATATTGGTAAATACAACTGACACAAAATACTTCTTTTTGGGTCCTCAGTTATTTTAAGAGTATGAAGAGGTCCTGAAACCAAAGTGTTTCAGAACTACTTGCTTAGGAAATATTTCAAACTCTATAACAGAACACCATGGACAGCTCCAACAGCCAATTCAACAGGACTCTAAATGCCTGAGATCTAGTACAACATATAGAATTACAGAATTCTATGTATTCACTCTTCAGAGCTTAAATCATTCCAAGACATAAAAAAATTTTTTTCACAGAGTTTAAATAATAATTCAGAACTGATTTGGGGAATATTTACTGCTGTTGATCTGTTCCTTGAGAGTACATTTAAAGAAATGGTTATTCAAAATAGCTCATTAAAACGATCAAAAATAAACTGTCAGAATGACACGTAGTATGTGCTAACAAGATATATTATTCAGAAGTATGAATAAAACATAAGAACATCTTGTTTAAAAAGCATAGTCACTTGAATAGCTTTACAAAAATATACTAGAAATATATGAGTACATATACTAATTGCTGTTTAGCTACTATAAACGTGTTTCCAGGGTAAGTTTTCTCATTACATAAACTATTCTATAATACTACCTCTTATTTAAAAAAATTTTAAGTTCCTGTCACTTTGTAAGTACATGAAATGAAACATGTACCATGATTTGACAGGACACTTGTTAAATATAAAGTCAGACATAATAAAAGCATCTAAAAATAGCTATCTAAATGAGCTGTGTTCCAAACTATGCTGGCTGCTGAGAGTTTGCTGTTATCTCCAGGTTAGAAAAGGTTTTGTGATATTTAGGCTATATTTTTAAAAAGCAACAATATTCTATAACAATAAAATGCACTAAATCATATTTTAAGCATTTCTCCCATGCTATCCCTAGATGAATGAATGCTATGGGCTGAATATATGTAGAAATCCCCCCCCCCTAAGGTGATGGTATTAGGAAGTGGGACCTTTGGGAGGTGATTAGTGTCCTTATGAAAGAGGCCCACAGAGCTCCTTCATTCATTCCACCATGTAAACTTAAGATGGCTGTCTACGAACAGGAATCAGCCGGTGCCTTGATCTTGAACTTCCCTGCCTCCAAAACTGTAAGAAATACATTTTTGTTGCTTAAACTGCTATATTATTTCATTGTAGCAGCTTGAATGGACTAAGACAATGTATACAGTAAATTTCCAAATATTGTTAGATAAGAACACCTGAAAAATTTCATGTATTTCTCCTTTGAGTTACTTTGTGCCCAAACAAGCAAAACAAAAAATAAAATATGGATAATATTAATTGTATTATATGTTTACATATATTATCTTTGTTAACTTTTAGAAAGAGTAATATCCATCAAATTATATTTATAGAAAAGCTGATAGAATATTAACATGGAATATATAAATATCTGAATATTGGCTTTTATAATAATTCAAGTATTGAAGCTTCAGAGATACCTAGCCTTTAGAAAAGCATGACCAAACATACTGATCTCACTTCCTTTGGGATTTACTCTATGTTATCTTTGTAGATTCCTTTTTATCACTGGAAAGAACATGAATATGTATGGAATTAAGGTCACAATGAGATTTGGTATTTTTAATCACATTTCATCCAAAGAATTCAAATGTAATCTTAAATATTTACTAAATAGTGTTCATATTCACTCCCTGAAGCAGATAAGCTAGTCAATTTTCCACACTTAATAGAGTGAAAACTAAGAGTTAATGAAATGTTGTACAAGTATTTTGCATTTATAGTATTGCTCATTGCTATGCTGGATATATTCAATATATTATATATTGAATTACATGACATGGTCCCAATGTGCATGACACTTAGGTCTAGCTGAGCAGCGGATGAAAAACACATAGGAGAATTAAAGAATTAGAGAAGACTTAACATTCTAAGTTATTTGGTTCAGAATTCAGAGAAGAAGGAAATCAATTCAGTCTATTTGAAGTTGTTGAATAAGCTTTACAGAGTAGGGGAGCCTGAGTTCTGCAAATATTTGTTGAGCTAAGCATGGCAGGACTTAGGAATTTAGAAGTAGGCAAGGTATCATCTCTGACCACAAAAAGTCTGAGTGTGGTAGGAAAGAAAGACACATCAATACTTTTGATTTAATGTTGCATGTCTAACAGTAGTGGAATGCAAAGGGGCACATTGCCTGGGGTGGTTAGGCATGGACACTCAACCATGATGCCTGGGCTGAGCCCTGAGGAATGAGGGAAAGTCAATCCATTGAAGAAAATGGCACAAAGGGTCCAGGGAGTATGCATAAGGTAACAGGGGTGTGACATGGCAACGAGCATGTAGAGAACAACAGATTATCTACTATAGATAAAATGTTGGGCCAGGTCCAAACCTTATGTGGATAGGAGGTCGTGGGCAGTGGGTCAGGAGGGATGGGGGTCCAGCTAGAGATGGACATTGGCCAGGACTGCGGCAATAAGGCTTTGGAGGGTGACAAGGGACTCCTTGTCTCAACCTCTCAACCTCTCCCTGACTCAGTCACATACTGAACTCACATCTGCATCATACTCAGTTTATCTTGGGCTCTGGCCTTCCTAGAGGACCACAGAGAGGAAGATCCAGGATTAACTTTCTCCAGGTGGGATAAGTGCAAATGCAGGTGGGCAGGTAGAACTGCCAAGTCCTTGCTTTGTAGGGATAAGGACACAGCTGTGCCTGTGTCAGAGCCCAATGTTGTCACGTGTACTTGAGGATCAACAGACCCATCTAAGCCTATGTTACAAGAAAATCACCAAATTTCAACAATATTGGGCTCAGGAATTCTGATTTTGATGGAACTTGAGAACTTTGCTTCAGGATCCCTGGAACTGAAATTAAAATGTGAAACCGAAACATTTACAGTTCCCTGTGCACCTACCTTCGGCACAGTCTCTGCCCCCTGCAGAGCAGAACTTTCCAACTGGTGCATCAAGGCATCCGTCTGCTCCAAATGGGCCAGAAGTAGGTGTGTTGTGGATTGCTGAGTCTCTTACTCTAGCGTCTCTGGCCTAGATTATTGCAGGGGCCTCATAACTGTTCTCTTCACTGCAGCACTTGCCCCTGTACAGCCTATTCTCAACACAGCAGAGAAAGCCATCCTTTAAAACATAAACACATAGTAGTTTTTCACAACTGTGCTATCAACTCTGCCATTGGCTTCCCACCTCGTTTCGCAAGTCCTCACAATGGCCTATGGAGCTCTGCATCACCTAACCTCTGCCATTTCTCTGGTCTCAGATCACAT
The DNA here is from genome assembly GCF_040939455.1 of Microcebus murinus. NCBI lineage: Eukaryota > Metazoa > Chordata > Mammalia > Primates > Cheirogaleidae > Microcebus > Microcebus murinus. Next base: position 51,376,459 of record NC_134120.1, read on the forward strand.
TATTGTCCACCATGGCTTTCCTGCTCCATGAACAATGGCCACCACCATGTTATTTGAAGGAGCCAGACACACTCCTGCCTTGGGCTGTGCATGGGCTTCATGCTGATGCAGGGACGCTCTTCTCCCGCGTGTCCACTCGGCTCATTCAATCATCTTTTTCAGGTCTCTGTTCAAATATCACCTTGATAAGGTCTTCCCTGACCACACTATTCAAAACTGGCCAGCATTGCCACTCCTCAGTACCTCGCATCTGTACTTTATTTTTCTCCATGTCACTTATTTGACACGATAGTTAATACACTAAGTGTTTAGTATATTAATTACTAAACATTTTACTTATTTGTTTATTGTTCGTCTCCCCTGGCCAGGAGGTAAGCTCCATGGAGGCAGGTCTTTTTCATTATGGCCACTGTTGTTCATGGCTGAATCACTAGTACCTAGCATAGAACTTGACAAATAATAAAAGATGAATTAACACTTTTTGTACAGATAAATACATAATTTTGAAATAACTGATATAAGTTCAATTGCATTTAAAAATCAGTTTACATTAACTCAAGAATTAAAAAAATACATTTGTCAATACGGGAGTTATTGGAATATTTAAATATATTAGCTGCCTTGTAAATTTTGAATGATTTGCAAAATCAATGCTTTTAAATTTTTTCTTTAAACAACTAATAAAAAATTTAAATCTGAAGAAATGATCATTAAAACTTTTTATTGAGGAATAATGTGGAACCATTTCAACCATTAAAAAAACAGGTATTTTATTTATTTATTTACTTATGACAGGGTCTTGTTCTATTGCCCAGGCTAGAGTGCAACTGCATCATCATAGCCCACTGCAGCCTCAAACTCCTGGGCTCAAGTGATCCTCCTGCCTCAGCCTCCCAAGTAGCTGGGTCTACAGGCACGTGCCACCACATCTGGTTAATGTTTCTATTTTTTTGTAGAGACAGGGTCTTGCTCTTGCTCAGGCTGGTGTTGGAGACTGGGCAGACAAGGATGTATTTGAGGATTCCCTGCTACTGGGCAGCCAGGGTGGCTTTTCTCCTGGTCCTAGGTTTCAGGCCAAATAACTGAAGTAGCCCAGGGTCTGAAGTCAACCCTGGTGATTAGCATCTTGAAATCCACTTAGGAACAGTTTCTTTCTGTTTGTGCTCCTCAAGGTATCATCAGAGTTGGGCCACACATCTGGAGCAGTGGTCTGCAATTATCAGAGGCTAATAAAAAGCCTCACCTTAAAGTTACCGGGCTGGGGGCAGGAGGAGGACATTCTGGACGTCTGAGCTTCACAGCAGGCCAGACTTGGGCTGGAAGACAGACAGCACACTCACTCTTAGGAGGGCAGCCGACTCAGTGTCCTTTTGGTCCCAAATGCCTTGTATTTGTCGGTTCCTCAGTACTCAAGGACAACTCCTCTGAAATAAACTAGGTAACACACCCCCCAAAATAAATTCAATCCTCCTGACAAAACTGTTGAAAGCAGAGCAAAATGATCTCCAGCACATAGCAATGTCTTGCAACATTACTGTAAATACACTGGGAAGTGAAACATTATACAAAGCTGCCAAGATTTAAATTTAGGATGCATGTGATATCTGCGTGGGCTAACCCAGGGTGAGATGGGGAAGGAGCCAGAAGAGGCTCTAAAACCCAGGACTAGTATCCTCTCTTCTTTGGGCTAGGAAAAGGAATTTCACCACTAGTTGGATTACCTCACACATGCAAAATTATGTATATTGTTAAGATATAATAGTATGCTAAGCTTGAATTTAGTATACAGTTTGGAAATGCACAAAACTTTCTATGTGTAAAAAGGAACCAAAACTATAAATATACAATTAACTATATATGCAAAATGAAGATGCTAATGGCAGCAATGAAATTAATTTTAATAGACACACACACAAAAAATCCTAAACCCTAAAGCTAATTGAGTGGGTTGATTTACCAGTCCCTACCTCAGTTCTAGAACCAGCCATATAATTCTGTTCTTCAACCTGAGTCATATTTGCTGTTACCCTGCTCCTCTCACCTAACCTAGATGGAATCATCTGGATTAATAACCCTTTGCAACAGTGCAGAAAGTGTTTCCACTTCAATTTGCTGCATAAATTCAAATTCTCTCATTATGAGTTAATTTCTAACATATTTGGCTGATGTGATAGGGAAGCCATTCATTCTACAATAGCGGAATGTCTAAAAGATATTTACAGCGTGCAAACAAAAGCCTGAATCGTGTGGGTGGCTGAAAACTGTCAGCTGACCTAACAGAAGCAGGGAAGGTGGGCCACATTAGTACCATTCCATTTTTAAAAATAGGACAAGATGTCCTTTGTACCTCAGTGTATTATTTCAGAAGGGGGAAGAATGTTTTTCCTTTATTATCTTGTCTTAATTTTTTGAAGTTACAGGTATGCTTCAATTCTGTAATAGTTAATTCTCATAAACATGTTCTAGATTTAATTCAAATGTGCTGGGACCTAGCACCTTGCTGAGATCCAGTACTGAAGGGCAGGGAAGCGAGAAGATTTATGAGTGAGTCCTGACAGTAACAAATGACCTCTGAGAAGTACCGATGCTATTTAGAAGTGACAGCTTACATAGTAAGTGCAGAGTTGGAACAGTTGAGCTGCAAAGACCTGTACCATTAGAACGAGGCCGGCTGAAGTGCAAACAGGCACACACATGTATGTTTGAATGTGTATAAGAGTGTATTTATCCATCAAAAATCTCCCAGGTTACATTGATTTGTAGAAAGTTTAAAATCCACAACATATGTTCCAAAACACAAAATCACACAAAGATTCTTGAGCCTCTAGGGAAGCCCACAAAACCCCACCTAACCCAAAGGTAACTAACTGCAGTGCAACCAAGTATTAACAGGGACTCGAGACCGTACCACCATGTACACCATTTCAAAAATGCCAAGGGCACCGATCTGCCACAGGGAGCAGGGAGCCCCTTTGACAGCCCAGCTGGGCAGTGGGCGCGGGGCGAGTCGGGCAGAGTAGGGCCATGGGGTTGGGTTGCTTCCTACCCCCGGAGGGTTTGAACCGGCCTCTGGGATCTGTGAGAAAGAGCCCTGCGACAAATGAAATAGTGTCCTCTTGGCAATAGGAAGAGAAGGCAGCACAGGCCCCACATTTGCTATCTTTGGGCAGAGACATAATTTACAGGGTCATCACTAGAAATGAGTAGTAGCTTACAACGTGTCAGTACTATTCAAATAGCTTTACATTTCATTATTTCTCACAGCATATGAAATTGCCATTTTTGTAAGTGAAAGTTGGTCAAATACTGCCACTCTGATGTGGTTCAAACTACCATTCTACAGATTCTCCCACCTGATAGATTTGAAAGAAAGAATAACTTGCCCAACGTCAGAAACCTATACAGGGCGAGTGTTCTTGCAGGAACAAGGAGAACCCCAAAAGGGGGATGGTTGAAGACACTGCATGGAAGACTGTTCACAAATAGGGCTAAGGGACAAGAACAAGGATGGGGAAGCTCCTTGGAAAGTCACCCTAGAGAGGGGTGGTGGCCCCTGGAGAGGGGGCTGGAGCCGTAAGCCAGGTGGATTGAGCACAGTATAGAAGGGAGGGTGTGGGAGGGAGAGGTGACAAGTCACCACTGCTCATGCAGGGCCTGGGAAGAGGCATCAGCATTTTTCTTTTTTCATATCTAAGGGGCTGAAGTCAGGCGTTCATTCTTTTTGACGTATAGCGCCTGTCAAGCAACTCCGCGGGAGTCATTCTGGGCACAGCAGTCATTTCATGGACTATTGCAGCGGAATGACAGTTCAGTATTAGTCACAAGTCCTTAAATAACATCCATTTATCGCCTGCCATTAATTAACGAGTATCCGGCTGACCAACACGCTCAACCAGATTTCTGTCTCCCCTTCATCTCCCGCTCGCCACCAGTTTATCTTTAGGATGAAGGGGAAGCAAACACGCTACTGTCATATATTTACAAAGTCGTCTATACCCACAGTGTAAGTTCCTGGACTTTGCCAGTTGAGCCTGGTGTTGCTCTCGACCTTCTTCCTTCAAACTGTGGCTGACGCTCTGCGTCACTCTGACACGCAGTACGTACGTGCCCTACGTGCGACGTCACCTGCGTGGGGCTTGCTCCAGCCTCTGCGCTTCCGGCCAGGGAACGCCAGGTGTAGACCTGAGTGTGCTTCCTGGGCGCCCGTTCGCCGCTGCTCCTGCGTGTCAGAGTGCCCACCCTCCCCCCCGGTCGCCGACAGGTAGGAAACTGTCCCTTTCCCAGAAATGACTAGAAGCAGCCTGGGAAGTAATCCCTACACAGGGAAGTCAGGTTTGCTCCCATTCCTCCTGTCCTGAGGACATCTTCAAGGTGAAGGGATTTATTCCAAAAAGCAACGTTCAGGCAACCGTCCTGCGGTCAGTACGCCCCGATGTCCCCTGCCTCCACCTGCTGTCTCACCATGGTGAGACCCGACATGGAGACGCCCATGCACGGGAGATCCCGAAAGGGTGCTCTGGGTCGTCACGGAAGGAATTATTCATAGTATCGCTGGAACTTGGTGTATTACACGGTAATGCCAGTTTTTAAACTTTGATAACTTGTGCAGGGACCGTACGGCATAAACTAGTCAAACTCTTCTATCCCAACCATTTCTGGTAATGGAGAGTTTTTAATTTAAAAATTCAATTTAGTTCTTCTATCTTTTCAAGTAGTTCCATTTATTCTTCTTTTGTACTTGAAGAAACAGCTCTTCTATCTTTAAACCGTCTCTACGTGGAAACATTGCCACTGATACAACGCAAATCTAGAATTACAAAACTGGGAATAGTACTTGATAAGAAACCCAGTCCTTCTCCACATCTTCTTACAGGGCATCCTAAGCCGCTCCCCAAAGCTGACTTTTGTTCTGTTTATTATTATTATAACTAGAAAGGAGATTCCCCACTACCTCCATTGCCTGCCCCAAGTCACAGAAATCCTTCTTTTGCCTCTAATCCAGTCTTCTCTTTAAGGTGCTGACTTCAGACTGCCCTATTGGTAGGAGGAGTTGCAATCACAAGCTGCAGCCAGGGCGGCTCAGCCTTTGCACTGGTGTCTTGCCCTTGGGGCATTTCCTTACTGCCCTGCTTGTCGGCATCCACAGTTCGTTTAGGTTAATGTCGCAGTTAACTTGCAGTCGATGACCGTTTGGAAGGCAGGGTGCTAGGCCTATGAAGCACACCTAGGGGAGAAGCTTCTATTTTCTAACAGTTCTACTCCCCACCCCCCACCCCCTTCTTTGGGGTCCGATGAACACTACATTTCCTTCAAGGATCAATTCCAATGTCACTTCTATCCCACCTAGACTAGGCTCCAGGAAGAGCCTCTCCTCTGGGCTCTTAATTTTCACTCACCACTATTACATTTCCTATCACATTATATTGTATATTGATTTTTTTGTCCACTTGCACATCTCCTTATGAACATCTTTATCAGTGGTCACGATTGATTCTGCTGTAGTGTATTTTAAAGCTTTATGAATAGTTTACGTTTAAGGCCTATTTGGGGTGATTCTAACAAATGAATGCTGGAGTGCTTTTGGGGGCATCATTACAATATATATTTTTTAATTAAATTTTATTTTGTAATTGTCACATAATAATTGTACTTATCCATGGGGTAAATAGTGATGTTTCAATAGATATAATGTATAGTGATCAGATCAAAGCACTTAGCCTATCTGCCATCTCAAACATTTATCATTTCTCTCTGTTGGGAACATTCAATATCCTTTTAGCTATTTGAAGTATTTATTATTATTACTGGTGCCTCCTGGGAAACTTTCTATTTTCTGTCACTTCAGTTATTCCTATCAATGTTTTCAAGGTGAGGCCGGCTGTCCCTGTCAGACACAACCTCTTTTACTGGACCCATTACTTCCATCCTGACTACTGGTGTTATGGTTGTTGCTTTCATCCTTTTGTCATCCTTGTTTAGTGTCCCTGGGAGTCACCTGCTCTGAGCTCACAGACTCCCAATATGTGGGGAGACAACAAACAGTACTGCCTTTAGCCTGTGCGGCATTTGAAACATTCCTTATGGTGACTTTTAGAATATTGTTGCAATAAATCTCTACAATAATTAGTACGTGGATGAGTTAATTTCCTTTTATAAAAGACACAACTGAATCACAGTAGGTCAAGAAACTTGTCACTCAGCTTCTCTCTGTCCTAAATCAGTGCTCTATCCACTAGGCCGGTAGTTCTCAAAATGTGGTCTCTGGCCCCATGGTATCAGCACTGCCAGCAATGCTAATTCTCAGGCCTTGCCACTGAATCAGGAATCTGGGGCGAGGGGAAGGACAGGATTGTAACAAGCCCTCCAGGAGATTCCGATGCATGTTCAATGCTACACGTGACACTCCATATGTGGAGCTCTTGAAACACAGTGGTGCCCAGGCCCCACCCCAGACCAATTAGTTCAGGATCTCTGGAGTGAGGCTCAGCCTTCATAATTTTTAAAAAAATCCCTGGGGTGATGCTAATGTGCAGTGAAGCTTAAGACCCGCTGCTTGGGATGATGCAGTTCCTGTGGGGCCCATGAATTCTTTCTGTTTTAGTCCTCAATAAGATCCCCAGAAAAGGTATCTGACATAAATCTAGCCAGGCACACAAATGTCCTATGGAATTTTGGAACCCTATTACTTATCAACTCTCTAGATACAAAATGTGTCAATGCAAATATAAACCCCTATACAGAAAGTCACTGTAGCTAATCCACACATATGTGCATGCCTACATAGATATACACCTTATCCCACAAGCAATGCAATAATCATAGTAACTTGTATATTTAAGTTTTGGATCCAATGCACATTTACTGCATGATTAATATCACTAGGCATTGTCAGGTTGACTATTTCGCTGACAATATTAGCTAAATTTTTACCATAGGAAACCATGAACCAGCTACATAAGGGTGGTTCTGGGGCAAGGCCTGAGAATTAGCATTGTTAGCAATGCTGATACCATGGGACCAGAGACTACATTTTGAGAACTATTGACCTAGTGGATAGAGCACTGATTTAGGACGGAGAGAAGCTGAGTGTCAAGTTCCTTGACCTACTATGTCTCAGATGCATCTTCTATAAAAGGAAATTAACTCACCCACATACATATTATTATAGAGATCTATTATGACCATATTCTAAAAGTCACCATAAGGAATGTTTCAAATGCCGTGCAGGTTAAAGGCAGTACTGTTGTCTCCCCACATATTGGGAGTCTGTGAGCTCAGACCAGGTGACTTCCAGGGACACTAAGAGAACAAGGGTGACAAAAGGATGAAAGCAACAACTGTAACACTAACAGTCAAGATGAAAGTAATGGGTCCAGTAAAAGAGGTTGTATCTTACAGGGACAGCCAGACTTACCTTGAAAACATCGATAAGAATAACCAAAGTGACAGAAAATAGAATGTTCCCCAGAGGCACCATTAATAATCCAAAATACTTCAAATATCTAGAAGGAGGATATTCGATGTTCCCAACAGAAACATCTGTTTTGCGTCCTTCCATAAAGTGATAACTGACCCAGATATAGGAAGGATCCTAGATACAGTCACTCACATCGCTGGAATTACATCATAACAAAAAGATCAGGCAGCTTCTGAACTGAACTTCCCCAAGCGCAGGGCTCTTCTTTCTTAAACAGAGGCAAATGCTATTCCTGAGCTCGACTTTTCAAACACAGAACAAGTGATGCACAGTGTTGAGAAGGAGAGAGAAGAAGGAAAAAAATTAAGTTATTACATCAAACTGCCATTTTACATTTCACAAAGGACTTCCTTATATGTTCCTATTTGGTCATACACCTTCTCATACAGCTGAAGTTTCATCACAACCCCCTGTGTAGCTGGCTATGGTTCCCTTTTCAACTGTGTCCAAGTAACTGGCTTAAGGTGGCAAAGCTAGTAACTGGCAGGCACTTCAGAGTCTGTTTGGTTGCTTGCTTGCTTAAACAGATAAAGGGCTAATGGCAGGTTTACGTAGAGGAGGTAAAAATTAAGCAAACCCAGAGAAGCTTATCTTTCAGTTATACTATGGTGGCACTTAAATTCACCTTCACAGTACACCAAATAACACCTTTAAAAAGTAAAAGCACAGCCTGAACTGCTAATGTGCATCCAGGGAGAAGCTTATTCATCTGTAAAGATCTAACATTAAGTGTTACTATAAATAACTGCATTATCTGTAATAGAAACTCATCTATCTCCCCTCTAATTAGGCAGTGACTAAGGAAGTCAGTATGTTACAAAGGATTTGTAACATTTGGAGACTGTAATAATGGCTTTGAAGTTCTGGGAGAGTCAGTTTTCCAAATTTCTTCTCATTTACATATCTATCTCTCTCCATTATTCTCAGTTCCTAGATAAAATTATTAGTATTATTTCTTGAACTGCTTTTTAGAAAAATATAATGATTATGATAGACCCGTGAAGAAACTTTGGAAAAATAGAACAGCACAAAGACAAAAAATCACTGTATGTTCTCCCCTCAGAGAAAATCACGGCTGGCATTTTGGTATACATCCGCTCAGGCATTTTCTGTGCACAGATAAGCATTTTTATCTAATCAGCACCATAATGTACAAACTGTTTCATCCACTTTTTCACTAACATATTAGGATTATTTCCTACATCCGTATGGTATTCTACCATTTTTGGTGGTTGCACAGCATTCTATCTTATGTAAATGCCATAAATTATTGACAGATTTTCCACTTGGCTGAGTGTCTAGACTGTTGACACTTGTTGGATTTTGTGAGCAACACTGACCTAGCCACCCTTGCACCTTCAGTCCTGTATACTGAAGGTTTCTCCTTAGGACAAATCCCCAGAAGTGGATTTGATGGGTCAAAACTTTACAAAATTTAAGACTATCTGTCTATGTCAATCCTAGTCTGGACAAATGACTAGATGACTCTCTCACCAGCAGTATGCTCCAGAGGCTTCTGCTTTGCATCCTCACCAAAGCTTCAAATTAAAATGGTTTTGGCCAATTTGACTGTTGAAAATTCGACTGCATAAACATGTGCATTTCTTTGTCATTGCTTGTCTTCAGGGCTCGTTTAGATTCAGTATTATTCAAGGAAAATGAGTAAACTTTGAATTCAGGTGAAAAATATTCTGTCTCCTCACTGTATGATGGAGTGCTCTAGAAACCCATGAATTATCGTGGCAGATAAGTTTTCTTCAGCTTGCAAGAACCTGGCCAATCTGTTACTGATTACATTCATCTCAATGAAACTTGAGAGGTGTGTGTATTCAGAGCCTACTTCCATTCCATCTTAGGAATCTAACTTAGAATCTTTCCATGGGATACACGCAATTTCAAAGGACTGCTCCTGTGAGCAGCTTGAACTGCATGATTCTTCAGTTGCTTTTAAGCTTGAACCTTCTCTGGTTTTTGAGCATCACTAATAGCCTTGGGGTGAGAGGCCCGAGGAGAGAGAAGGTCCTTCTTCTTTTTTTTAGGCTCCATGGAGACAGCATAGGCTGTCATTCTTGGTTATAGTTCAGCTGGCATTGTGGAACCTGGGACTCAAAGGAATATTTGGGGATAAACTAGTCCAACTTCTTTATTCTAAATTAATAAACTGGTACTCAGACTAGTGAAGGCAGTTATTTGTTCAAGATCACAAATCTAGTTAGTGCCACCTTCGTGCTTTCACCAGGATTTGTTTCCTAGTCCAGGTTCTTTAGTCCTTGGACACATTTCCTTTCATAGAAGACAAAGACAAGGGCTGTTAACATACAGATTTTTGAAGTTATGCACAGGGCAGTGTGAAATGTATGCGTAGAGATTAAGAAGAGTAACCCAGTGAAGCCTCCTCCTACCACCCCCAGAAGCCCCTGTGGGACTCATCACAGCCCTCCCTTCTCCCAGTTAGGAGTAAGCTCCATCCTGACTTTTGTGTTAATCATTTCTTTGTTTTTAGTTTAGTTTTTACCACCTACATATCTTTCCCTGAACAAACATTTTTTGGGCAGCAACACAAACCTAGCAGTGCAAGGAAAGGGTACTTCACAGTTGCCACTTGGAAACTAACTCACACCTTCAAACTTGGGAAGTTTCCGTGAGTTATGGCGATGATGGTTCCAATCCTGGAACTCCAGCTACTGGGGTGGTGTCCCTTCTAGACTGCTCTGCTTCGATCTTGTCTTGCATTTTCCCACCTCTTTTATTTTATGCTGCACTTTCTAGATTTCCCCAAATTCCCAAGCATTCTACTGAATTTTTTATTTCTGCCATTGTGGTTTTTTTTTTTTTTTTTGAGACAGAGTCTCACTTTGTTGTCCAGGCTAGAGTGAGTGCCATGGCGTCAGCCTAGCTCACAGCAACCTCAAACTCCTGGGCTCAAGCGATCCTCCTGCCTCAGCCTCCCGAGTAGCTGGGACTACAGGCATGTGCCACCATGCCCGGCTAATTTTTTTTTTATATATATATCAGTTGGCCAATTAATTTCTTTCTATTTATAGTAGAGACGGGGTCTCGCTCTTGCTCAGGCTGGTTTTGAACTCCTGACCTTGAGCAATCCGCCCGCCTCGGCCTCCCAAGAGCTAGGATTACAGGCGTGAGCCACAGCGCCCGGCCTTTTTTTTTTTTGAGACAGTCTCGCTTTGTTGCCGTGGCGTCAGCTTAGCTCACAGCTACCTCAAACTCCTGGGCTCAAGCAATCCTGCTGCCTCAAGACTCCCGAGTAGCTGGGACTACAGGCATGCGCCACCATGCCCGGCTAATTTTTTCTATATATATTAGTTGGCCAATTAATTTCTTTCTATTTATAGTAGAGACGGGGTCTCACTCTTGCTCAGGCTAGTTTCGAACTCCTGACCTTGAGTGATCCGCCCACCTCTGGCTCTCATAGTGCTAGGATTACAGGCATGAGCCACCGTGCTCGGCCTGCCATTGTGTTTTAATTTTGAAAGCTCCTTTATGTTCTCTGAATGTTTCTCTGTAGCTCTGATTGTCTTTTATGGATGTGGTGTATTCTTTGCTCTGAGGCTGTTACTTTTTTCTTTTTAAATCCACTTTGCATAGTCTGGGGCAGTGACAGGTGAGGGCGAGTGATGTGAGTTGCCCAGGTATCTGGCTTGCACAACAGGATGAATAGAACATCCGCATGAACAAGTGGTTTTTATTCATAGCCACTCCTTTGTAAGGTTTATTCTTAGATTTGTCCTCTTGTTATCAAGTTAGATGTCCTTTAGTGTCCCTGCAATTTTGTGGTATTAAACACAGGTGGAAGGTGTCGTGGGATCAGCAACAATGGAGTGACGACTGAGGTAGGACAGGCCAAAGCCCTTTGGAGCTGGTCTTTCTGCTGCCCCCAGCCCATTCTGCAGTGGAGCACATGTGTGCACATGCGTGTGTGTGTGTGTGTGTGTGTAACCACACTGGTGGGGGCATCAGCTCCTGCTGTCACCCTTCTTCAGAGTTAAATAGCTCTGATGAGAAACTATTTGTTAAACTATTTCTGAGAACACAATTTTATACTCACCAATGGCCTGCCACAAAAATGTTTTATAGAAAAATGGAATAATCCAGTTTTACTTCATGAGTAAATATCCATTAAAAATACAAGGGCACCTCTACGGCAATCCCAGGCAGACACCTCTATCCTGGTTAATCTGACATAGTGAGACAGATAAAAACAAAAATAGCATTTAACGGAAGGTATGTATAATGCCTGTTGGTAAGTTAGAAGCAATTTTGGATTCATGTTCTAGACTCTGATTTTTAAAAAATAGCTAGGGCCGATGTTGACTTAAGTGATAGAGCAGTAGATGTGCTGGGAAAAGGGTGACGTAATGAGGGAAATGGATTACACTGACTGTTTAAGAAAACGGGCTGAGCGAGCCCGCGAGGTGCACGATCTCACGCACTGTGCCCGGTGAGAAGGGACGCGGCAGCTCTGCGACATTTGACAGGAACACAGACCAGATGGGAATGAGAAAGTCCCTGTGGGAAAGTGAGACGGCATGAAACCCCCCATCACCAGCGTTGCCCTCGTTTCTCTCTGTGGCAGTGGACGTCTCTGCACCGCTGCGGTTCTCTGACCCCAACCCTCCGGGAGGACAAGATGTGTCCACACACGCGGGGGCCTCCACAGCCCGCCAGGCCCAGCCCAGCTCCACCGGATGGAAAGCGCCGTGCCTGGACTCCCGACCCACAGAAACTGGGAGGTGACAAATGTTTAGTTTCTTCTGGCTGCTGACGTTGTGGCAATTTGTCATACAATAAAAAACAGAGACAGATGTGGGTACCACAAGTGAGGCACAGCTGCCACAGATACCGAAGTATGTGGGAGCGGCTTTGGAACCCAGAAGCCTTCCAGCCTTCCAGGTGGAGGCTGGAAGAACTTTGAGGGGCGTAAGAGAGAAGGAAAAGAGAGCTGGAAATATACAACGTCCTCGACGATGTATGGTTTCTTATAAACGAAAGGGCACCTCTTGGCAAGGACAGAGAAGCACAAACACGCTAGCTGTGGTTTAAAGCAGCTAACACGGGTAGAAGCTGACGGACAAAAGCAGGCAGATCCTGGCACAGGCACCCCTGGGGCACCACTTACTGTTTTTGTATAAATAATGTGTTTACTTTTCTAAACATAGTTTTGATTGGCCCAAAACACAATTAAAATGATGCTTCGGTTCCTAAAATGAATACTTAGTATTGACAGTAAGCACAATACTGTCACTCCTTTAGAGACAAATGACAAGAATTTGACTCCTTCAATAAGACCAAGATATGTGGTTAAATCTAATGATTTTCTAAAAGAAAGTTGTTTTTTTTTAAATCAAAGTTTTTTGAGAAATTTGTTAAAGGACACAAAATTACAGCTAAACAAGAGGAATAAACTCCAGTGTTCTATACTGCTGTAGAATCACTATAGCTAACAATAATATATATTAATAGTTTCAAATAGCTACAAGGAGAATTTTGAATGTTCCTAACAACAACAACAAAAGAATATGAGATGATGGCTATGCTAATTAATCTGATCACTGTATGTTATATATGTCAAAACATCACTATGTACCCCATAAATATGTATAATTATTATGTGTCAATTAAAAATTTTTTTAAAAAAGAAAGTTAGGTAAAGTATGATGTCATAGGAAATGCCAGCAAGTGCAGGCATCAGGTTGGCAGCTGGTAACAAAGTCTTAGTCCCTGGCATGAGAGGAGTTTGACGTGAATGAGCGGCTGGACAGGCTGCACAAGTCTTTGTAGAGCATGTCGCTTGATTTGTTCAGCTACGGAGCTGATGTCTGAGACAGAGAGATATCTTTGGTAGAGCAAAAGTACCCAGAAACACTGGGTTTTATAGCAGAACCTCTTTTCTTATAAAAATAGTCAAACTTTGAAAATGAGATTCTATGATATACTTTTTAAAGCCTTTGTAGGCAACCAAACATTTAGATACAATTATTTGATTCCTATCTTCAATCCCTCAAAGGGTCCACACACTGTATATACTTTGTTTTTTTCAATCTTGTGAAGACAGGATATCTCTACAATGCAGATGAACGAGGCCTTTGATGTCACGCAAATGTTACCTCTGGGCTAAACACATACAATATGGAAATTACTAAACACAGAAACTTAGAGCTTTCAGTGCATTTACTGTTTTTATTTCGTTATGCAGAAACATACATTCACCGTGGGCTGTGATGCAGGTGACAGTGTAATGGAGAATATATCTTTTTGAAGGCTATTTATAACTAACCACTAAATAGTTTTAATTACAGTGGAAAGTCTGTACAGTTTAAGGCTTGGCTCTGAACTAGGTTGTAAATACGGACCAGATTTGGAAATAAAACACGTTTTTTTCAAGTAAAAGAAGAAAAATCAATTTAAAAAACACAAGGAAAAAGAAACAAAGAAAGAAAACAAAGCAATAGAAGCCCAACAGGTTCTCCTGGAGTGAAATGTCATAATATTGTAAACTAACAAAAATACAGGGTTTTCTTCCCAAAATAATGACAATTTACATATTTGGGACTTGTTCGGGAACTCTGGAGAGCTTTCCGGATTAAACGCAGACCAAAGCAGACAGTAGGAAGAAATCACAATTAATATGCTAAAATCAGTACTACCTTATGAGGAATGAAATTAGATACACAAAGCAAGATTGTAAGCGTTAAATATTTCCAGAGGGTCAGAGAGTAATTACTGTTTACGGATGAAGAGTAATAAAACCAGATGAAACAAGTACAAGATTCAAGTTGTTTACTGAATAAACTCGGTTATTGGCACATCTAATCTGGGATAAATTTGACACACCAGACCTAGACAGCTTCTAGTATTTTAGGGTAATCTTCATTTATCTGTAAACAAAAGATCTGTCATCTAAGAAACTGCAATTCTGTTTAAGACTTTAATAATAAACTATGAAAGGCATGAATTGTTTATGTGTTACATGAGATCACGGTTTATATTGTTGGTTATGAACGTGCAGGTATAGCTGAAAACTTAGACATTTTGTGAAATTAAAAATGCTGCTCTTTTGTAATTTTATCGTTGCTTCATGCAGTATCAGTTTAGTGATGCTGATTCAGATTGCTTTATTATGGGAAGATCTCTCTGCCAGTGTCTTTATGAATGGTCAAGGTCAATTCTTCTGGATTGAAATTTTCCACAGACAGATACAAGTCAGTTGGGTTAGAAGAGGGAACTCCATATAGGCTCTGGTTTTCCTAATGGTTTGCATGACCGGATTCGTGTGCAAACTAAATTATTCCTGTAGAAAAGAGATTTGATTCATTACCCATTGGAAAACATCTGAAAATTTTTCCCAGATCAAAGTCACAAAAAAAGTATCTTGGAGGTTTAGAATGCTCTTTTTGACAAGATACCATGCTTAAGTAATTTACAATATCACTCAAGTGACTGAAGTTCACTGAAGAGAATCTTTTTGCTATCTTCTAAAACACATTAATTTGAATATAATGAGTGACTTATATATTTCTTTTTAAAGATATGCCACTCATCAATCTATGTTTCTTAAACTAGTGTTAGAGAACTTACTTATTAAGTCTCTTTAACGTTTTATCACACCACCAAGTGTGCAAGAGGCAACTGTTGCATTCAGCATTCAAAGCCCTCTCAGAAATGCTCACAGTCCCATGAGTTCTTGCATGGCAGGTTAGTATGCATGACAAGTCTGTGCACACATAGACAATACAGTCTGCTCATGACACTGGCCAAACAGCTGCTGGAAAGGCAGGCACGTCCTGCAGGACCACAAGACTGCATATTTGCATCCTCATGAGATGCAATGCTACATTAGGGAGAAAAATCATCCCAAAGAATGCAGGAAACACAAGACATCCAAAAAGCAAGTGCGTGCTCATGTTTCAAATTAAAAAACAAAACACCAAAGTATAAACCAGCTATAACCAAACATAGCTGAAAAGAAAGGTTACGGTGAAATAGCGTTGCCATCAAAATGAGAAAGGGGTGTATGTTACTTCCCTAGTATTTGAAACACACAAATTGAACCTCTCAGAACAAAGTTGCCTCAGTTCTGATTTGGCCACATGGCAAGTGAAATCAAATTTGACATTTCAAATTTGGATAAAGAGTGCAGGGCATGGATTAAGAAGGAACACCGTGAGACCACTGGAGCAAAGACTGCTTTTCCTTAGTCCTCTAACTGGCAGTACATGCACACACCCACAAGTATGGAACCTCCAAATGTGACACAAGTGGCACCTGCAAACCAATTCTCCATCCTCTTGGTAACCAGCCCTGTAAACGCCAGTGAGAGCAAAAAGGAGAGGAGGGGTCAGGTGAAGGGTGAGAGGGAAGAAAGAGCCCATGCCACATGCCAGCCTAGGCAAGCCTGGAGAATCGGTGCCCCTCTTACCTCTGGTCAATCCTCTCCGTCCTCTGGTGTGATCTCTGTCTCTTTATGGACCACTACTTTGGTCACTGACATGTCAGGGTGCTGCTCTTTGGCCTCTTTAATTGCCTGAGCCAGCGCCTATCCCCAGGAAATCACGGAAAGGCGAAAACAAAAAGGAGGTGGAACATGCATGATCAGTAGCAAGGTGGAGACTTACAAGCTAGATCTATATTCACAATTTACAAATGAGGAACGATGATTACAAAAGGGATTGTAAATCATATATTGAAAAGTTAATTCAGAACATTTTCTAGAACACATGCTGGACTAGAAGAACTGCACTGGGAATCAGAGGGCCCATAGGTTTTTCTTTGTTTTTCTGCCCGGGTATTTATTGTCTCACACATACTACCTGGTCATGGTCAATGTCTGCATCTCCTGTGATGACTATTCGCTTTTCAATTCTTGTCTCCGAAATGCCGCCTTTCACGGTCTGAAAGCAACAAAGAAAAGCTTTACGAACTTATGCAACAGGAGAAACAAGAAAATGGTGACAGATCGTTAAGTAACATCACTCATTCTTTAAGAACTGAAGTAGAATTCTGCAGCAGTTATTTAACATTTTTAATTTCAGAAGTGACAACAGAGTGGAGTCTTTTGGGATTAGATGGCCAGTGCTTCTGCAACACCTACCACATGCCAAGTGCTAGAGAAGGTGTTTGTTAAGCACTGGAGCTCAGAATGGACATTCCTAAACAGAGACTCGCATGTAAGAACAAGAGCATCATAAACACAGAAGTTGTAACAGCTTTTCTTGTAGCTTTGCTGGCATCCTGATGGTCGAGCCACTATGGGCTTGTGCAGCCCGCCCTGTAACAAGTCCTGAACGAGCGCCTTTCGCCAGCTCTCAGGGAACCCCCTCTGGCTCCCGGCCCACTTACTTTGGTGATGTGCGTGGTGGTGGTGGTGCTGGTGGTTTCGGACGTGATCGTCTGTGCGCTCATCAGCACACCCGGCTCCAGATCCGTCCCAGGATCCACCTAAGCAAGCACAGGGACAGACACCTCACCCAGGTGCTTACCTTTCCTACGTTACTTAAGGCATTACGGTGATTTCATTATCTCCAACACACTGCGCTGTTCAATCAGCGTCTGGAGCTGCCGCCAAGGGTGACAGCTAAGCATAACCAGAGTTAACTGTCATTTGAAAATCCAGGATTTTAGAAATGTGAGCAGTGGATGGTTCAGTGAATATTTTCCTTCCTCTATGGCTAGGGAAATAGATTTCTGCACCTTTTTCTATATTTTGAGATACATGAACACTTGGTGAAGTCACCTGCTGCTCCACAACCAGTAAAAAATTACAATTCTTGCATCACTTTTGACAAAGCCAATCTGGCTGCCGATCGGATCCTCTAAGTCTGGTGAATTAAGTTCTGTGTAGTTATATTAATATGTAATTGCCTTAGGCTGTAAAAAGTGGTAAAACAAAATGCCAGGGCTCTGGTCTTCATAGATTGTCTTACCTGTGATGATTCATACGTGATAGTTTTTGTTTCAGTGTGCACGACTGGCACCTCCTTGGTAGAAATTTCTAGCTTTGCTCCTGGCGAAACACTACCAAAACTTATGGTTTCTGTCTTCACAGTTGATGACTGTGCCAATGGGAAGAAAGTAGAGTGGCTATTATAGTTTGCACAAACACATAGTTTTGTTTCCCCCCATTTCATCTTTGGTGGTTTAAGCACAGATCAGTATGGAACAAATGTTTCAGGAAGTAAGTTGGAGAATGAGGGGCATATATGTCAGTCTCCCAGAATTCCGCAACATTTTTTATATGGACTGTTTCAGGTAAAGGAAAACATTCTGAGGAAAATAATAATAATAAAAAATTATAAATAAGCCTTCTATTTAATAAATTCTTAGAAGAAACAATAAGACATGAACCCCCCAAATATTTTAGGGATCTCAACAGAAGAGAATAATGACTAAAGTTCTGGCATCTGGTACTTGGGCAAAGGATGGTTTTTGGTCTTTCTGGATAAGCACGTTGATCAGAAATAAATGTATCAACTTTTCTAATATCTCAGCCAACCATGCATTCCCCGGGGATACTGTCAATTACAATAATTTCAGTGGGAGCAGATGCCATTTTCTGGAGCTATATATTACAAATCATCAGGAGATGTGTTTGCATGTGACCCAAAACTGGGAAACCAGCACTGAGACCCCTAACTGCTGTGCAAGAAGGAAATAAGAGAGACAAACCACACAAGGAAAAGGTAAAGCATTAACTTTAGCTTCACCTTTAGTGCCAAGACTAACAGTAACGACTGGTTACCTCAAAATGAGGTTTATGTTCCAAAGTCTCAGCAACGTGGACGGCTGTACTCAGCTCCTCTTGCCGCTCACGGGAGGCCGCGGCCGCCTCCTCCTGCTCTAGGGCGGCTTTCCCAGCCTCCTCCCCGCTCTCCTCCTTCGCCCCCTCGGCCAGAGCGGAGCCCTCCTTCCCTCTGGCACCGGAAGCGTCCGCGGGGGGCTGCGCGGCCTCCACGTCGTCCCCGGCCACGCAGGACGCGTCGCCGCTGGCGTGCGCCTTCATCACGCGCCGCTCCTCCACCAGCGCGGTCTCCGGCGCCGCCTTCTCGGCGCGCGGCGGCGGGGCGTGCGGGGCCGGCGGCGCCTCCGTGCCGCCCGACTCCGTCTTGCTTTCCATTTTCTGCGTGGGAGAAGATTGCGGCGTCAGTGAGACTCTCCATAAACCAAAGGGCACAACATAACGAAAGCCGCCACTCGACGGGACGCCCAAAGCCAGCATCAACCAGAAGCGCCGATGGAAAATATAAACTAGCTTTCGTCCCTCCTGCCCTCGAGGATCTTTGATGCCCGCCCTGTACGCATGCTTGAACCTACGCTGCCACTGCAGGACAGCGGCCAAACAGAACGCCGTATCAAATGCAATTTTTTTTTTTAAGGGAAGCACTGTAGCACATTCACATTGGTTTTGGTTGCTTTCTTAGACCCAACTGGTGAGATAAAATGCTTTTATAATAAAAATTAAATGCTTTGAAAATTTCTCGACATGCTTGCCTTTGCAATATCTGAAGTACATTCTTGAGATGGAGCTAAAGGCACGTGACAGACACACCAAACAGGCACAAAAGACAACTGAAGACATCCAAAGCCACTTGGATGTAACACACACACCCCCCAAAAAAGTTAGAAGGAAATGCAAATTAGCGCATTCAGAAACATCAAGGACAGAAGCGAATGACCACCTGAACCCAGCTTTGAGAAGTAGAAGCAACCCCTCCTATGAATTCTGTTGGTTTTCGCGCTGACTCTAATAAACTGAAGATTTCAGAGCCGTCCATGAGTTTTTCGCCAGAAATCTGCTTAGTCTGAGTGAACAGAGAAAGGCAGAGTCAAGCACGAGAGAGACGAACTCAGGCACGCACACATTCGCAGCAGGTTAGACAACCGTAGGCAGAGGAAGAAGGGAGGAGGAATGAAGGAACCTCACATACAGAGTTTGGAAACAGAAAAGAATGGGAAATAAAATAGCAAACTGGGGTGACCAGGCGCTCTTGTTTGGTAAAGCGGAGTTATTGGGGTCAGGGTGGCGCCGACTCAAGCAGATCATGTTTTCCTTCATTGCAAGCCACAGCAGCACTACCACACCTTGGGGAAGGGGAGCTGGAAATAAAATGGAGAGTGTCTGAATGCCCACTGTGCGCTGCAGTACTGATTTAACCATGAAAAAAATCAAAAAGCTGGGTTGGCTGGCTCTGAACATAAAGCCAAGCAGCAAGAGAAACGGAAGGGTCTGGGGTGGAAGGGCACTGCCTCAAGGACCGTCATGCTGCATCGGAAACTGTGGCCTGAACGAGCGCCATGGTTACCGCCACTCGGGACGCCGACGACTCGGTAACGTAATGTGCAGTGGCCACGGTAAAGGCCGGTTCCTGGGAGTATCTCCATTCCGATAGGCTCTTCCTTCGGGGCCCAAAGAGCCCCACTTTTAAGACCTCACTCTCCAGCACTTGCTCCTTTTTACCAAACCGTCCACTTTCTGGGCCAGGGTGGACAGCCGCATCCTTCCCCGGCGCGGGGACCTTCCTGAGGTCGTCCTCCTCAGGACTCTGCCGCCGAGACTCGGCTTCCTTGATGGGCGCCAGGGATTCCGACAACTTCCGCTTCGGTGTGTGGGCCTCAGGGCCTCTCTTGGATTTCTCATCTGCAAGGGCCTCCAGGACCTCGTATTCTGCCAGAACAGGAGCGATCTTCTCGGACTCCGGTATCCCCCTCTCCATTTTCTTTAGAGCTTCCAGAGTGGAGGGTGACACCACTCTCTCCCCCTCTTTAGCTCTGCCGGTCATGGTGACAATTCTTCCGGAGACAGTGTCGTAGGATTTTCCCAGAGTGTATATTTTCTCTTTGCCGTCTTCTTTCAGTTGCATGTCTCGAGCCAAGTCATCGAAGCTCTCCATGGTAATAGCACCAGATTTTAACAGGTCAGCCGGGAGGTCACCAGTTCTACTGCTCACTGTCACCACCTTGTAAGTCACAATCTTTCTCGAATCACCATCAACTACCTCAGCGGGTATTTTGTCTACAATAACCCAATCCTCTGTGCCCTATATTTGAAATATAAAAGCTAAATTAGAAATTCTGATGGTATCTCATTTCTGAAATAAGAATCCTTTAAGAAAGTCAGGGCAAGAGCTACACACAGGTTTGTGATGGGCCTGCAAAGGGCTAGTGTTATTATCTAATAATTATGACTGCAATCTCCTCTCTGACACTTATAAACTATAACCTTCAACTGGGAATACCTCCTGCAGGTACAGCCATAATTTCAGATTTCTTTAAATAGGAACATACTTTCGTGGTAAATTTTGCAAGAAATATATTTGATCTTATGATAAAGTTCTAATCATTTTATACTTGAAGTTCAAATGACGTTATTGAAGTTGTACAAGTTACTTGGCTTCATGTGTGAGGACACAAAAGGACGGTTTTCTACATTAAATACACTACTTTTTTTTTTTTTTATGCACAGTGGTAGCTTTGAAAAAATACACTACTTTTTATACTGCTGTTCTCACAAAGAACTTGCCAACATTCTACAAATTTCTGTAAATACCATTTTCCAAATTTATAAACTGTCCTTCCCTATACAGGGAAATGAATCCGCTCTAGCACTGACTATCCAATACATACTGAGTGAGCCCGTGTCCAAGCTGTCGTGAAGAGGCATTTCCCACTGACAGGACATGGTGGGAGCCTCTCACGCACAGGCCATGTGAGCCGTACAGAGTTCCAACCATATTTACAACTAAAGTTCACTGTCGTGGTCACTTTCTTGCCCGCCTTGCTTGGTGTTAGTTCCAACGAGGCAGAGAAACATGAAAGTTAAGAAATCTCTGTATTTGGAGAGGCCCAACAGGATGTGACCAGGTGGGTGACTAGCCTGACAGGTTACAGAGGGATTACAGAGAGAACAAAGCAGGAGCAGTGAGCCTTGCTTTTACATTTAAACTAGGATACTTTATACTTTTGTATTTATCATAGCCTGAAAACTTGAATCTAGGAAAATGTGTGCCTGAAGGAAAATGGTTTCAGCTTATCTACAAGCTGGTGTTGGATTAAATGAAATAAATTGAAAATTAACCTCTAGGGCCGATGGGACAGTTTTCTGGAAAATTATTTGACGAGAAGTAACCATAGCGTCAGCAGAGTCGCCTTCCTGAATTTTCTTTATCACACTGGGCTAGTGGGAAAACCAATAAAAGTTCAGAACTTTCAAAATCAATCAATGTCATCTAAATCAGCACCACTCCATGAGTAAAAAAGGCAGTAGAAAGTTTCAGTAAGATTACTGTGAGAAAGTACAATCATAAAGCTTCAATGACAGCAAACAGATAAAATCACCTCCGAGTAGAAGACACAGAGAAATGACGCATAACTGATTAATGAAATATTAAGAACATTCCATCTTCCCTTCCCCAGAATCTAAGTCAAAATTATATACCCACCTCAGTATCAAACTAGATACATTTTAAAAGGAAAATAAAAACTAAGGACATTTCAATGACACTGAATTCTGAAGAGCAATTGCTTTTGGAAGATCCTTTATGTGTGTTTTTTACCTGAGACTCAAGGAATGGAGAGCTTCCTTGCTGCAAAAATATAACTTTTTCAGAAATTTCTCTTTCTTCTTTGGTCTGTTTAAATAAAGGGGGTTGGGTTGGAGAAGAGGAAGCAGACAGTTTCCAAAAAGGCAAGTTAGGAAGAGAGTTCTTTTATTGTAATATATATATATATTAATATTATATAATATATTATATATTAAAAAGTGAGTATTAAAAGAAAATGTTAAGAAATTTTTAAAAATTTAAGTTAGGTTTAAATCCTGATTTCTATTTCTGACAAGTATTTGATTATATTCACCATTCATGTGCTGCCTGTTACAGAGTAATGAAATAAAACAAGGTTACTGCATTAGCCACTCATTTGAATAAACCCAGTTACACTTAGATTGATTTCTTTACTGTCCCACAAATAAATAAAAAATACTCAAGGTTACAGTCAATTTCAAAATATCTTAGTGAAAAATTAAGTATATCAATTCATATTGTTCTTTAACATATATAATACAAAGAAATATTAAAGTATATATTTCATGTTAGGAACTAGTTTTTTTACTTTTTAATTACTTTTTATTCCTTTCTTTGGTATTAAATAGGCATAATTCTGGTGGCAATACCTTAGCTACCAAGCCTAGCTCTGCACAGTGTATAGCTCCACACAAGGGCACAAAGGATATTGTGGAAGATTGAATAATGTAAAAAATAATCATGGAAACTTCAAAGTTTCTAGAAGAATATAATTCTTTAAATAAATCTTATCATTGTGAACAATATAATTTTATGAGAACTACTTAAAATTCCCATTTATCTACAAATCTATCAGTACTATATTTAATCATTTGCTTGTAAGAGGTTGTAGGGGAACACCTAGAACATTCTCCTGCAGGACCTACTCACAGATTTTGATAATATCATTCTCATATGACCCTGTCTAATAAGACACAAATAAGCCATTTTCAAAGGAGGAAAAAAAAATCCCTGTCTGCTGCATTTTGGAGGATGGTATTAGAAATGATAAAATGTACCATGTGGAATCACTAAATGTGGATTTTTGTTTCACTTTTCAATCATAGCCTCTTTTTTCTAAACATAAATGAGAAGAGGAAGGAAAGGTCAAAATTATAGGTGCTTTTCAAAATAAATACTGCTAGGTCTCTAATTATAATCACTGAACTAAATATTATTCCTTAGATAAAAAGCTTAACAAAAGTCCCAGAAGAACAGTGGTTTCAGTGTATTCTGTGGTTTGAAACCAACTAAATTAAAAGACGTCTATGTCTTATAATTGAAAATATCAACTCTGTCTACATTTGGCATTGCATTTGTCCAATAACAGACATAGACAGGTAGCATAAGGGGATAGATTTTAGAATTAAATTCTATATATGGTTAACCTCCCAACCCAGTTAGTTCAGCTAGAAGAAAAGTGAACCGGTATTGACAAAGAAAAAGTGATAACCTAAAAAATACTTTCATTAGGTTTTAGAATATAGTTGGATATATATCCCAACCATTTCATTTAGTTTCATCTCTATACCATATTTAGGAAACCCTATGAACTGGCATGCAAAATTCACAACAGTGTCAATCACTCTTGAGTGATTAAGGGTTTCCACAAATACATTTTAGGAAATAGGCAAATTTGTAAATGATGGGAATTGACTGTACTGATTGTCTAGCTCAATGAATACGACTGTAAAACTACCGCTCAGGTAAAAGAGAGGACAATATTGGCACAGAATAAGCACCAGAAGGTATTGCTTTTTGACTGAGATTTGGAAACGTTTGGCATTCAAATAACCCATTAAGGAAAATACTCCTAACATGGACAGGCTTAGGATCATCATAAAAGGCTGTCATGGGAAATGTTTGCGGACAGAGGATGTGCCTACCTTTTTCTCTATTTGGTGGGCTCTGTATGCGGGTTTGTCTATTTTCTAAAGTCAATGAGTACTGGATATTATCTGCTGCTTTGGGGCATCCTTGCTACTTGTCTCCTATTAACTCAAATATCTGAAACTTGAAATCACTGGCAATCATATTTCCATTTTGTACAGAAAACACACATAAAAATCTCAGAATATAATCATCATTATTAGCTCATTATATATAATTTTAACTCTAATTTTCTTCTAATTATTCATAAATTGTTAGCATTTTATGTAAATAACAATTACTATTATAATAACAATTCAAATACTATAGAAAAAACAAAATAAAGAAAAAAGATAGTCACATTAAAAATCAGAGATTACTAGATTTGTTTTCTTTATCACTGAGACTTAAAAAAAACCCCACAAAATAAAAAGCAACTAAGTTTGGGGTCATAAATTTGGTGTCACTGAATCTAAGTTTTTACTGTTTCTGACACAAATATTACTTCATTTGTGATGTCAATTACAAAAGTTAAATTAAATATTTACATTTAAAAATACCTGAACTTCTTTCTAAACTGGTTGATTACTGTTTAATTTAAAGTGGGCTGTATTAAAAATAGGGTAATATCAAATTAGCAATTTACTTTTAAAAAATATAAATCTTTTGGTTATTTGTTTGTAAACCCATAATGCTTTGTATGTAGCTAGCTGGGTGGATCAAATTATCTTTTGTGCGTTTCACATAATAATACATGCCGTAACTTTAATATAGAAATTGCCAATACAGAGCACAAGAACCTTCTTGTTTTTCTTCTTAATCGTTAAGACTGTCTAGAGGGCCCTCGACTGGAGTAGAAGCTTGGAGGTCATCGATGACCATGAGTCTTGGAGCGGAGCAGAAGAGAGTGGAGAAGCCACTCTGCCTGGCCCTGCTGGGGGAAGCCTGGCACCCTAACTCCCTAAAGAGATCTCTCTCCTCTGGGATTTGAAGCTCCTTAGAGCTGCTTTCCAGAGCTCCTCTGATAACCAACCAGGGCTAATCTGCCTGTTTCTAAGAAGTTTTTCTTTATATCTAGTCCAGCTCCATCTGCAATGTCTCCTGTTCATGGCAGCAATGGAGCTCTGCAGGACTACACGATTCTGCAGATGATGGGCAGCAGACACTAAGCAGCCTTTAGTCTCCTGCACTCTAAATAACCAAACTGCTTTGCTCTTCTGCAAGAGGATATGTTTCTATCCATTAATCATGCTAAAAAAATATCCTTTCTTGGTCTTTTCCAGTGTTTCTGTACTAACACAGAAAAGGCATTAACATCCAAGGAAAGTTCAGTATATTCAATATATCATCTCCTTAAATTATTAATGTCCTTGGGCTTCATCAAATGTCATTCTCTAAGATTCAGGATTTAATAGAAGTAAACAGAGTTATTTTACTAGTCTAAAGCCTAGACTTACAATGTCCCCTTGTTTATCAGCACACCTTTAACTTCTCTAAGCTACTATCAAGCCTTTCATTCAAAGTGGCTGCCACCTACCATTTTCTTAAGTAACAGCATGGGAAGAGAGGCTTGCCTTTGTTTTGTTTTGTTTTTGGTGGCTGTTCATTTTGAGTTTTTATGACTTAGTCCAATATCTGACATCTTTAAAGCCAGCACATTATTTCCAAAAGAGATGGTAGAAACAGGGTAAGCCAAACTTGACCAAATACAATAAAATTTATGACAGCATAACTGATAAGTAGTATTCTTAATAAAGCAAAGATTATTATATTTAAATCAATCTGAATGTGAAATTTGTCTCTTGAAACTCAGTAATTTGGATGGAACTAGCATTTAATGGTATAGGAATACTTCGGTATTTGTACTTTTCATTTATTCTGCATAAAAGGCCCTTTCAAAGTAAACTGAAATGGATATATATAGGTATACACCTCTTCTCTTTTCAGCTGGGATTGGAACTGTCATAAACATGGTGATGGTGAGATCTTGGTCACTTTTCATAAACAGCTTTCAAAGGAGGTTTAGAAAATTATCAATAATGAGTGCAATTCGATTCGTATTTTTAATGCAAGGACTTAAGCACTGCATACAGAACACCGTTTAAAGGATTTTTCTCCCACAAAAGCCTATGTTTTAATTTTCTATTCTGTCTCAGCTTCTCGGACAAATATCTTACAACAAAGCGGTCTTCATAAGAAAGGAAATTAATCAATACAATGCTAAAAAGATGCAGTTTTCAAAAACTACCTCTTTTTAAAGAGAGATTAAGCAACATGATGTCTAATAGTAGACAGTCCAGTTAGCACTATAGCAATCTGTGGGTCCCACACAGTGGGAGCCCTGCAGTAACACCAGCTGAATACTCATGTTCTCTGGCTGCACATTTAAAGAGAGTTTTACCATATAAAAGACTCATACTTAAAAAGAAATTTTTGGTCACTACTTTCCCCATAAAAAATCAGTTAAACTGATTATAAATCAGTTAAAATAATGTCATAAACAAAAATATAAATCACTCATTATACCAATAAAAGCCTGATATAGTATTTCAGAGTAAAACTTTCCTGAAATACTATCAACTTCAGATCTCCATTTAGTCAAACATCAGATAATCACAAGAGGGCCTCGTCTTGCAATTGATAAATATAGATGAGTTTTCAAGGCATTTCTCAATGGAGAAGGAGAAAGTATATTCAGAAAAAGTGTCCTTTCGTGAAGATAGTACCTCAATTTCTCCTGGCTATAAAATCTAGGTTGATGGTCAGAATTAGCTGATTTGCACTGTTGTGACTGTGGCTTCCTGGTCACTCTAAGGTCTATCTGATGCCATTACTCACTCTTTGGCCACTCATTTTACTGTGCAGCTTTCCTGTGGAGTACTGAGCATCTCAGTTCAGGTTATACATAAACAAGAGGAGATATGTGCTACTCAGAAGCATGCCAAATCCTTGTCCCAGTTCTACACCCTGTGGAGAAGTGAAGCTCGTGAACAGAACGCATGTCCAGCTAAAAGCCTGTCTACTGACCTCTTCAGGGACTAGTGGTTCGATCATGGGTGCCTCCTCCTGCCTGGCAGCCAGCCGCACTGGGGAGGTGGAAAGCCTCTTTTCCCATTCATTCGTGATGGCGGTGTCTGTTGAAGTTTCTAAGAAGGTTCTCTTCAGCTCACTAATGTTGGTTTGATGTTTCATGAGGTCATCTTGAGTTTTTTCTAGCTCCTATATCCAGAACATAGAAAATCCAACAGTCAATGTTTTTACATTTGTATTCCTTTCAGCTCACTTTTTTTTTTTTTTAACATAATGTCAATCTTATTAGTAGTCAAAATAAAACAGAATTTTGATCAGGGCTGATAGCATTACCACAAACACTCCGGTGAAAATGTGATTTTCCATGGAAAAGGAAGGGTGAAAAAAATCTAGTTCACACAAGCATAAATACCAAAAGAATTTTAGAAAGTAAACTGTAAAGAGTGTAATTCACATGTAACCAGAGAGAATTAAAATAAATACACACACAGGAAAAGGGATCTATATCTAAGAAAGAATAAAAAATCAGAATAAGCTGAGAAGCCATCCCAGTTATTGACAGGTGAGCACACACTGCATGCATCATGGTATGAGCCCACACGGATTCCACTAAAAGAAAACAACACACACAAACATGCACTGGTATGTACCAATACCAACCTCTAACATAAGATTACTATGTTTGACATATACATTTTCACCCTTTATTCGCTTAATCAGACTATTCTGAAAAAAGTGGAGAAGAAAGGGAAAAGTAAGGGACATAGTAGTCAAGGGAACAAATGCCAACCTAAACACTGCACCAGTAACACAGTAACCAGCTACGGAGCATGCTGAAAGACTGAACACTGTAGACAAACAATGACTTATCACACGCTGGTTTTGCTTTTGTTTTGTTTTTTGATTTTCTACCTGTGCCTTGAGCTCTGCATCTTCCTCCTGGTCCGACTGTCAGCATCAAGAGAGAGTGGGAAATAAAGTCTTACCATGCAATTTACTCTGAGATTGAAGAACTAAGGTCTATGTAAACGTGCTACATGTGGGCACCAGTGTGCTGCTGTATATGGATGCCATCTCCTTCTTGTACACAAACCACAACATTCTCACACACAAATTATAAAGCTTAACAAGAAACAGGAACACAGGAGGGAAAGAATCCTTGCCCAGTGGGTCTTTGGCATTTTGATGAGCAGTTCCATAAGGGCTTGGAAGGCTGTCCATAACGAACATTAGCTATGGCTCAGGAAGTGTGAGGAGCCAGATTAAAATTAAAATCCATAAAAATGGCTCTGATGATGACAGCTCCCTTGCAGCGTATGAATCGTAACCTGTAGGTTAGCTATTATGATCCTAGTTTCTAGAAGAGAGAAGCTAGGCTCAAAGAATTTAACACGGAGGTTCCCGCATTTTAAAGTTTCTTGGAACCTTGATTTTCTTGAACGTATATACTTAGAAATTTGGGAAGGGAGAAGATTGATATGGGGTAATTAAGGATGTTCAAAAAAAAAAAAGAAGAAAAAAGAAATTAACTACTATCAACACCATTGTCATTTCTTTAAAATGTAGATGGAGCTGTCTAACCCTTGGGACTGGGATCTGAGTAACTAGTAGGTAGGTCAATGCACATGCGCACGCTGTGGCTCTTGGACTCGGGCCTGGGATTTAAGCGCCTGTGCTACAAGAGGAGACCCAGAGCGAAACTGTAGGTGAGAAAAGGGTCACCTCAGGCAAATGGCCTTAAGCGATTCATTTAGTCTACTTGCTGGTGCCTCGCTTTTCTTATCTGCCAGCCGGGACAAGGCTGTCTGCTGTGCACGCCCTGCACTGTGCCACTGCTGTGCTGCTGCCTGACGAGAAGGAGAGTGTTTAAAGAGGGTCACAGGGCACACAGGGCACAGTAACACAGTGCTGGTGACACGCTAATTCTTCAGTGCACGGTAGGGTCACGGCTCTCCCATTTATTTTTAAGCTTCACCATCTACCCGTGGTACATGGATTCCCTTACATGCTTAAATGGTTATGTAACACATTTTACGACTACTATAGAAATTTAAAGTATTATTATTAAATTTTTTTCATTTATAGCAAATATTGGGATTCCAATGAAATTTATCGAATGCATTACCCTGTGGCTCCATGTAACTTACAAAATATCAAGGTGTCGTTTTGTTATATTTGGCATCGAAAATTATTTTATGATACATTTATATATGACTGCTTTAAAGAATCTGGACAATTGTTTTGCAATATTATCTTAAAAGAGTTATGATTTTCAAGCTTTAAATTGAACTCTAGCATTTGTAAAGAAAGAAACTTAATAAAATGCCATCACGAAACCTTTTCTTCTTAAGATATTTTCAATTAAGTGATGTACAGATACCATTTACGACATTTTTTGTTCTAAATAGCCAACTAGAAAGTATTATGATTGGAAAATGTAGAAAAGAATATATAACCTAAAGGAAATGTTATTACATAGTAAAAACTAAATTCTGCTAGTACTTCAGGATATACACATCTTGATATTCATGATATAGGTAAATATTGTTTTTATAGAAATTTTAATTAGTTACCGATAGAGCAGATTTGAAAAACTACACAAGACTCACACACACACACACACACACACACACACACACACACACACACACACGCATATTCACAGAGACATACGCATGTTTAATGTACCCTAAAGAATTAATAAAGGAGAAATAATAGTATCCCTCCTATTACTGTTCAATGTGTTACATATTTTTAAATCAGTGCTAATTTTCTTTTCCTTAGAGAATTCATTTCTTATGAGTGACCCAGGCTACTATAGCCAAAGGATACAAAAATGAGTTAAGAGAAGTATTATTTTAATAACAATTATTTCACCCTTTGGGATTTAAAAATATATCCAACTGATAAGCTAATTAAATTAACTGTGACCCTTCTTCCCCTTCAACATGGCTATCATTCATACATAGCTTCTCACTTGGGATAGGAGAACTTATTTTAATAAACATGTTATCAGTTTAGGCAAGTGCTTCTCAAAATGTGATCCTAAGATTAACGGAGTTATCATCTGGAAGCTTGTTGGAAATATAAATACTCAAGTTCCACTTGGGCCCTTCTAAATGAGAAACACGAGGCTGGGCCCCTCCAGGCGGTGCTGATGCAGGCCAGAGTTTGAGAACCACTTATCCACAGGCAGCGAAATACACTTGTTTAGGCAGCAAAATATACACTTCACTCCTACTATCACAGTCAGAACCGATCTCCTCTCCAAAAGCTGGTGGGCAGAGTTCTTGAATGCCGAGCCCCGCCCCCCCCGAAGGCATTTTGGTTAGGCAGCCACCAGCCACCCTCAGTCGTGACACCCACCTCGGTGGCAGTGGTCTCCCCATCGGCCGCGGTGTCTGTGCGCTCACTGTCGGTCTGTGGACCACAGAAGTGATCGGGTTCCAAGAGCAAGGCAGGGATAGAAAATAAACCATCTGGTCAAACAGGGTCCAGCACAGGTCAGACAGTTCATTTTCCTCCTCTGAGATCTGTATCATGCTACCATCCCACGAGAATGCGGGTTCAAGCAAAAGCAAAAAGAAGGGCCAGAGCTGGGTGTCGTCAGCAGAGCCCGCTCAGAGGAAGACCCGAGCGCCCAGCCTGCAGGAGCTGCAGGAGCCGCACTGCCCTGCCTGGTTCTATGGCTCCAGAAAACCAATTTGCCAGCCCCACCCGTCACCTTTTAACCAAAACCCTGAACAAGATCTCCTAAAAATGTTTAGTGCAAATAAAATTAATGTTTATATATTTTATTCCAGTAATAGGGCACATTAGAAAGGTAAACGAAAATGTAAATTTATATTAAAAGCTACTGTAACAGTCACTGGACTTTCAGCCCCTCATTTATACCATTTTGATAATGTATATCCATTTATGGCCATCAGGCTGTCTGCATTACCTATTAATTACAAAAGGCACATGCCAGTGACTCATGGACATATATTTTATATAAGAAAAATGTCACTCAATTTTCAAGTAGCATTGCTAACTAGGTATTTTTTAAGACTGTATGTTGTGTTTATTTTGCCCCATGCTCCAATATAAAGAGGTATATAAAAGTATGTATTTAAATATCTTTTTCCAAAATACCATTCAAATGAAGCAAATAATAATTTTAAAAAATAGAGAGAGACATCTACTTGTAAACAAATAAAACAAAGCACAGCATTTGACAGAGCCTACAGGTTTTTAAGGGAGAATGAGAATAATCATTTCAGGACTGGTTTTTAATCTGTTTCATAGGGGTTTATGATTTAAAACAAAAACTATTTTTTTCTTGAGTAAAAAAAATAGATGCCACGGGCATCTAGATGCTCTGATATAATAATATTAACTGACTTCCCCTCCACAAATACCAACTAATTATTAATAAAATTACCTTGATCAAAGATTTGTGATTAATATTTTGGAAACAAAAATCAAAACTGGTGGTCTAAGATTATGAACCTGCTTCTTAAAATAATCTCTTACTCTAAAGAATAAGAAACGTCAAGAAGGGACAACTGGGACAGTGTGTTTCTACTGACATAACTGTGGCCATGCTGATTTCTTGGCCCTCATATATTCCCGCAAGAAAAGGAATCGCGATGCACACTCGGCACCTGTTCCCAAGGACACCATTCTGGCAACCTTGCTACCAAGTCTAACACAATTTTCAGTAGGTTGGTAAAGAGAGCATGCTGACGCATTTTCATGACCTGACCAGTTCAGTTACCAACTGGGAGCGGAGTGGTTATTAGTTTTCCTGTAAGAGTGATCGTTGCTATGGTATTAGCATGGCTTCACCAACTGACAGCTAGGAAAGGCCAGTTTGAATTAGTAAGAGAGACTGGCTCTTTGTTCAAATGTATAGAATAACTCCAAGATTTTAGGCTTCCATGAATAAACAAGAATGACCTGTGCTTAGTGTCCTAATTAGTTACGTCAAACACTTCTAAAATTCTTGAAAATACTTCTCCTCCCTTATAATTTCTCTTATAGTTTTAAAATTTACTTAATGAACTTTCAAGCATCACACTATAGAAAACAGCCATAGTTAAGAGTGAGAGGGTTTTGATGTCAGACTGACATGAGCTCAAATCATTGCTGTTCAAACCTGTGACAACATCGAGTGCTTTTCCTATTTTAATCCCAGCTTTCTTCCTGTAAAATGGGGAAAATAACAGCCCTAACTGTATTGGGTAGTGGATGCTATAATGCCTGAGACACACAGAGCTAAAAATGCCTATGATCATTGTAACTTATTAATATTAATGATATAATTAGGACTATTATTTTTTCCTAGCCATACACAAATAGCTTAGTCCATTTCTAAACTCTCTCAAATTTCTACTTAGCATTTAGTCAGTCAACAGCATAGTGTCTGATCAATAGCCAATAGATGAAATAATAAAGGCTGAATAAAGCAGCTTCATAGCAACTGCTATTTATACAATGTACTGTGACTACATAAACTGCAAATGTACAGCACATGATAAACTATCATATAATACTATGTTTACATAATTTTAAATGTTGTAAATCAGTGGACCAATTAGTTTTTCTTCCATATTTAAATCCATCTCCCCTTCTCTTTGTGTCATTAAAAAATTACTCAGAAGTTCACACATAATCACGTGTTATGGTATGGGGAGCTACATTCGTCTTATGTTTCTTGATAGATGATTTGATATTCTGCCCCTTCTTATCTGACCATTCTGAAAGTACAAAAGGGAAAAAACAACTGGCCAACAGCTTTATCATTTTGAAATGACTAAGCCTTTTTATATTGGGTTTCACTCTTGAGAAAGGCTAGAATTAATTAAGACCCACTATAATATGTAAACGGTGATGATACAATGTTTAAAAAGAATTACAGTCATTTGTGATTTTGCAAAATCAAAGTGACAGAGCTGAATTGTATACTAAGAAGTCACCCAATACAGCTGCCAATGCGCTTGAGGCCTAAAGAATTAAACAGGCCATGTAAGTAAATGGCATTTTTGTTTTTTTTTAAATGAATGACCTAAATATGAGTTCTCTAGCTCAGCCTGAATTGGAACGCACAGCTCTTAACACTTAGGGTTAAGAGGCAACATTGCACAGATGGCCAGACACAAAGTCTAGTGACAGGAGAGCAGTAATAGGCTAACTAAGGCTGCAGAGGAGGGTGAAGAAGACTGCAGTGGTGACAGCTAACTCATGGATTCAGAGGTCTGCAGTAACGAGGACAGTCATGACTGGGAAGCTCTGATCACATGTTCACTAGCTTGTAACAGTTATCTGCTGTGATTTGTTTTGCCGATGTAATGCAGACATGCCCGTTTAACATTAATTCTCATGCACTGATTACAACAAAATGTATACCCTGGATTAGGCACAAGATCTGTGTGGTTTGCTATATAAAAGTTCAAACAGTTATTGAGAATTTAGGAAAGCATAAAACAGCAATCTTTTTTGCTTTATGTTAGCTTGATGACTAACGCTACTGCTAAAGGGAAAATACATCTCCATGTTAGAAATCAGCTAATATAATAAACAGTCATTGCACATAATAATGTGTTCTTAACTGTAGTATGTTCTAGCCCTACACTGTTTGATAATATTGGCACTGTGAGAAATACAGATTTAAAAACTCAGGATTTATAGTTCTTAAAATATTTTCCATGTATAAAAATAGTTATTTACAGATATCTCTCTATAATATATATGTATACTGGCTGGAGCTAATCATCATATCTGAGAACCTGGAAAAGAACTCTTAGGCAGTATCAATTGAAAAGCCTAGACTTTTAAAACACCTGTGAGATCATATTTTTCCTTCTGCTGCAAAGAAATGGTCATAATACCACTAAATACAGGTACTTACACTCTTGCAATTCTATACACTCACAGGTGCAGCTCAAATTATGACTTTCTAGCTGAGCACAAAACTGAATAGACTTTCTTTCCCTTTTTAGCGTTGCCTTGACTCTGAATTTTTTTTTTTAAATGCTAGGAGTATCTGGCTTGTCTCCTGTGACAACAGCCCGAGTTCCGAGTTCCGTGGGCACAGGAGAGCGGGAGGGAGCCTGGGAGAGCTGTGTGCAGGAGTGTGCATGACAGCGGTGCCTCTGTCGGCGGCTTCCTTTCTTTCTCCCTGTGCTCTACTTGAGGCCCGGAGAAAGGGAAACTGCTGGGCTGTCCACAGGGCTGTGGGGTGGTGGGGAAGGAGAGCAACTGAGAGGAAAAACTACCACTCCCATGTCAGCTCACACAATTGCTCAGGAGAGAGACAGGGGCCCTACCGGAGGCAGCGGGCCTTCAAGGACAGAGGCTGATGGCCTGGGATCTTTCTGCTACTATATCATGCCTGGCTGACAGCCACGGAGGCCTAGCCAACTTTCCCGACCTTCCCCACACTGTGAAAACAGGGAGATTTTTTCTCCTGCCAGCACTGGAGTAATCACTGCATGTGATGTCTGCACTGGCGTTGCTAGCACTGATGAGACTGCAGCCCATTTCTGTGACGTGGAGAAAGCTCAACTGAGTCTTTTCCTGATGGTTTTGAACACTGCTGCACGGTGTGCAGCTCCTTTTGGCCCTACTGGTGACGATGCCATGTGGGTGTTTTAAACTGCTCTGCAAGTTCTTCCTGTCCCAGCATATCGTGGGATCTGATCGATCGACCTCTGCAAGGAACAATGACCGTCTGGCAACATCAGGCAGAGGGTGGTGGGGGCGTCTCAGAACCTCCAGCGGGGAGATGCATTTGCAATTTTGGAAAGCTACTGAGATGACGAGGATGCTTCACCTG
Organism: Microcebus murinus; assembly: GCF_040939455.1. Lineage (NCBI taxonomy): Eukaryota > Metazoa > Chordata > Mammalia > Primates > Cheirogaleidae > Microcebus > Microcebus murinus. The sequence continues at coordinate 51,411,227 of NC_134120.1, forward strand.
TGCTGGGGCTCTCTCCCCCTCGGCCCCTTCAATGTCATTTAAGCTGAAAAACTACTGATCTGCCTTACGTGTGACTGACTTTATTAAATGACAACCGATCAGAACCTTTAACTTAGCACTGATCTTTTGCATAGCTAATGGGTTTTTAAAAATTGACTCTGGCTGAGTCCTCTACCCCACATAGAACTCAGTGGGTAGCAGAACGATTCCAGATTGGGCTCAGACTGCTACGTCCACATGGTGTTGTGCCTAACCCTGGGGCCCGGGTTGGACTCCCCAACACACAAAAACCTCAACATATTGGCACAGACAATAAATGAGGCTCTGAAAGTAGGACCACTCTTGCAGCAGCCGGCTAACACTGTTTCGGACTGAAGCACGGAACACGAAGGGGAAGCGTGTTCTATGCCGAGGTACACACCTCTTCCTCTGAACTGTCACTCGGGTCATTGTCTAGGGAGGCGCTCAAGGAGGCTGCCTTGGGCTCCAGGTAGCAGAGGCACAGAGCCAGAGGGAAGGAGAGAGTGAGAGCGTATGGCACTGAGAAGGAGGCAGACAGCAGAAAGAAAAAGATGAAGAGGAAACAGGGCACGAGCGAGGGTGAGCGGATTGGGAGGTAATGCTGCAAGCTCTGGGGCAGGAGGTTGGTTTCGGAAAGGTTGGGGAAAGAGAGGTACCCGTCATCATCTAGGAGGGAGGGGAAGGACTCAGGGAGCTGCAAGGAGAAGGAGAACAGGGTGGTCCCTTTGCCAGTTTGCTGTCTGTAGCTAAAAGCCACATCTTGCTCCCCTAGGTAAGGCTTCCCTTGGCCGTCAGAGTCCAGGGAGGGCTCTCCGTGCACGTGCTCAGCCTTGGATGGCTCACAACCGGCCGCTTTGCACTCATTCTCCTTGCACCTCCTACGCAGCTCTGTGGGAGAGGCAGGGGCACAATGGGCTGATGGGGGTGACAAGGGACATGAGTCAGTGCCAAGCCCAGGTGACTAATGTGAAAGAGACAGAAAGAAACAGAGAGCAGCAACAGAGGTGCAAAAGGACAAAAAGAAAACTGCAATTAGTTAATTTTCTTATGGGTATCAATATAAAATTGTAAAACAAGAATTTTAGCACTAGGGTTGCTCATGAATTTTAAAGTATCCAAGCTGCATGCCAATGTTGCCACGAATGGCTACAGTTCTCCCATTAGACCATCAAATACAAGGCGGGTTTTTTTTTTTTTTTTTTTTTTTTTAAGTCAGAACAGAAGATATGTATGGGCAATCCCAAAGTCTACATTGTTTCACATGATCAAAAAATTTCATCTTAGACCAACAACTATAGAAAGTTTTAGGGTTTTGAGACCAAACATAAATCTCTGATAACTTAAAATCAAGACTTTCAATAACCTTCTTCCAATCTCCAGGTAACAGAGCTGTTACTATAGTTGAGCTGGATTAAAAATGAAATTCAGTACAAATTTTGATTATTAAAAGAAAAATCTTTAGCATTACTCCTTTCTTTGGTTAGTTAATTACAACCAAAACAGGTAAGTTTCTGGCCCCACTCCTGTCTGATAAACAGTTATAATCAGAGGATTCAACAGTGAACATTTCAGGAGCTCTACTTCCCCACAAAGAATTGGGGCTCCCTTGAAAACTCTTCTATTTTGGCTCCTTTATCTAGGATGTCAGTGGAACTTCAACTCAGGTAGTGGTATCAACAAGCTGACTAGCAAAAAAAATGTGTTTTCTTGTAACAGAGTTTTGTGTTTACTTTCTGTTATTTATATCCATACATAATAGAAAGATACAATTTCCTAGCCTTCTGATTTTTCTTAGCAGATAAAAGACATGTTCATACCTTTGATTTAAGCCCTAAATATAATGATAAAAGCAAGCGTTCCTGTAAAAGCGCTCCCATGGTGAGCTCAGGGTTTTATGGGGCAAGTCTAGTTTCCATCCTCTCTGGGCCCTGGAGGTCTGTCTCCATGACCGAGGCCGGTGTCCTCTGCAGGCAGCAGAGGGGCCACTGGACAAGGGGAAAGAAAGGCAGCAGCCCCAGGGAGGACCTGGGCAGGCACAGGAGCTGTTGTAGCCTGTGAGTTCAAGGCAAGGTCACATGGAGGCGGAAGCTAATTAGACTTCTGCCGCTGTGTGTGTGTGTGCGTGTGCGTGTGTGTGCGTGTGCGTGTGTTTTGCCTAGCGACCTGACAGCACAGAAACTACCCAACCTGCTTTGTGCTGGCTATCCAATCCTGACTTGGAGAGAAGTGGTAAATACAGCAACAGAGGGAAAGAAAATGCACATATAAAATAATATGTGAGGCATGAAGGAAAGAAAATGCACCAATAAAATTATATACTGGGTAAATCACAGCATTAGAGGTCTCTCTTTTTACTATGAGACAAGTATGTCTTTTCTCACACACTCGCATTAAACATTGCATTTTAAACAGGAACCTGCAAAAATCTCACTCAGCTGAGAATAATGTAGAAGTTACGAGCTGCCTTTTGCATGAAGACAACGGTCCTGCGGCAGCGAGGTTTTCACCCGGAAAACACACCTCCTCTCAGGCAAGCCAGGGGACCAGTCTTTTAAGAACTATTTTCAGTAATACATTTTCATGTCGGTTAAAAAATAAGCACCTTCTATGATACTTTTTGAAGATGGAGAAGAATAACAGGAAGGTTTAACTTTCTGTGCTGCCTATTAAAGTGGTTTTTAAAAGACAGCTTTGCACTGGGAACTAGAGCCAGCTGTCACCCAGGCTCTCCCACTGGATCTCAGCTGCAGCCTTCCTCAAGGCACCCACTCAAGCGCTGCATTCTCAGGGACTCAGACTCAGAGAGGGGGAGCTTTCTTTTGTCTCTTTATTTCCCCCTGGCATAAGCAGCACAGAATGAGGACAGCTTAGTGCTGCATTTTACATAAACAAATTGGTGGTCTTTTAAAATCAAATAAACTGAGAATGCCCAGATCTATTACGGGTGCAAATTAACAATCATTTACTTTTATGCCACTTCACTATATTTATACATCCATGGGTGTCTTATGTTGGCCTGGGTGATTTCAACAAATGTTGAAATAACTAAGTAGAAGAACCATTTATTTACTTTTAGGGCATATTATCTTCTTTTTCTGTCCCCTTTAAAACTTGCCTTGAAGACTGAAGAGTGTAAAAACAAAATTCATAGCAAAGCACATTTTAATAGCAAAAGTGATCCAAATATCCCACCCTGTGCTTATTTTTGTGTTTATCAAATAAATGATTTTATCCTTAAAAAAAGAAAAAAATACGATGGACTGGGTCATTTGGAATATTGTAACATAACTACAAAAATTATTTGTTTATCCGCCCATTAAGATGTTGCTGCTAAATTCTTGTCAAAAGGAACACTGAATGTCCATAGAGCCTAAGTGGTGATTTCCTATCACATAGATCTATATTTCAAGAGCCAGCATGCAAACGAGCACTTGTTAATAAAATAACCTGTGGGTTACACGAACATTTTCACTCTGCCTTTTCCTCTAACTCTGTGCATTCCAGGAGCCACTTGTTTTTCCATTATTATTAGGTCTAAACCTCCCAATGTGTCTTTTAACTTTTATTTTTCTGAAAAGTTGCTTTTGAGTGCTGGATCATAGAAAATAAACATTTAAAAAAATTTAATTTTGAGTGAAATGATGTCACAAAATTTAATGAATATAAAATACCAAAAGAAACTGTTGCCAAATTTTCTTTTTCTCTTCTGTTGCAATCTTTTGTCTTAATATCCCTTTTCAAAACATGGCTATTCACTATTTTGCAGATTAGATTATAAGACTAAGTAGGAAACAATGTGTGAACACACAGGCTCTGGTCACTCAAGGCACCTGTAGTCTGAAGAACAGCAATGTGATTACTGTATATCTAGAAAAATATGCCAAGTATGGGTAGGAGAATGGGGCCAGAAACAACGAAAACAGCTTTCATGACAGTTCAGAAATACGAGCCCAAACAGAAATGTGTGATATGCCACCAAAAGTCTTTTTAAGATACACATACTTTCATACAGCTGTTGAAAGTCTTAAATAGCATACAAGTTGTTAAAAATTTTCAAAGGGTCACAAAGGAATCTTTCAGAGGAAAACTGATGAAATAGGGATAAGAATTTAAAACTGGCATATGAAAGTGACCCATACTAATTAATATATGAACTACCCTGAGTCTGAACACATCCCTAGTATTACGCAGTCATTCTTAAAAGCCGGAACAAGCTCTGGAAGGCAGCCTGGGAGCTATACCTTTCCCTCGTGCCGGATGGCCGAGACAGGCGTGACTTCCTCTGCCTTCTTCCGTCTGTCCTCTTCCTCATCCCGTTCCTCCTCAGCCTTTTTCTCTGGAGTCACAGTGGTGATCAAGTTGGTCTGAGAGATGCCCTTTGTTGTGGCGTACTGGCCAGTACCAACCTCTGCAGCAGACATAGAATCCTTCATGTACATTTCATGGTTTTCATTCACTGATGCTAAAAGCAAATACAATCGAAGAAATAACATCTGAAATAGTGAAGTCAGAAGACAGCTGAAAAACCAATTGTCCTGTTACGGGGGGTGGGGGGTGCGGGCGGGGGGGGGGAGGGATGGTACCACCACAAAATACCAGGTTTGTCTTGAAAAGTGAAATGAGCACTGCAGGCAACTATATCTAGGCACCACCCTAGATCCATCTGCATTACCCATCCCAGTGTTTTAACATTATTTAAATATGCTTATGTCTTGAAATCCCAGAATAATTCTCATCCATTCTCAGACTCTCTGGGGACGATGTGTATGACAAGGAGGTGAGGCTGTTACCCCAAGTCACTGGTGGGGCTCAAGCACCAGCAACTGGTGGCCAGTTTCACAATTAATAGCAGTATCTGCAGTAGACAATTGCTCTCATACGCTTGACTTTGAACATATCTTTGGAAGTGCCATTCAGCAAGAAGCAGCAAATTGGTTTTATTATCATTAATGTTGAAAAGTCTATCATTCCTACAATATAAGAGCTCCATGGATAATCATGAAAATTAACCATCTTGTCAGAGATTATAAAATTCAGATGGCAATTCCGTTCAACTAAAGAAATGTTTTAATTTCTATTGCCTTTTAAAGAGAGTACTATAATATAATATACATTTATTTATCTCTAATATTTTGGGTAAAACGAGACAAATGTTGTCAAATGAAATTCATGCAAATGCAAAACATGCAAACATAAGAGATAAAAGATACAGCTTTTCATCCCAGCTAAAATGTCTTAGTGAAAAAATGCTTAATTTAGTTAAATTTTAAGATTTGGTACTCATTATTTTAGGTGTTTCAGATCATGAAATTTATTAAAACTTATACATAGTGCTTTTCAAATGTATAGTAGCTAATCAGATAAAATATAATCTGCATTTATATTTCAAGAACTTTAAAAACATAATAAAAGAAAGGATTCTAACATGAAATCCTCTCTGAAATCCTTTTAATAGCTAAACCATGTCACTAAAGTATCTTCACTAAGATATTTTATATCTCTTTATACTGATGAAAAAGCTCATATGAGACACAGCTTCCCAATGGACCAGTTAGGCTATTCTCTGTAAGATGCAACCTTGTAAAAAAGCATTTTATCTTCCAACATGCAGCCGTGACACCCAGCTCAGCAGCAGCAGCAAACATACTGGGGCTGGCAGCACAGCAAAGAGTGAGAGACAACACATACTAACATCACTTTTGGGCAGGGAGGAAGAGACAGCATGGTATTAGTACATTGATTGCACAATTGTCTTCTGTCTTCTCAGCAGTCATTATCACACAAAAGGTCATGAAGAAAACAACATTGACAAGAAATGTGTTCCCTGGGGCGCCCGTTACTGAACAAAGGGGATGGTATTCAGGAAAAAAAGATGTGGACTTTCTACAAAAGTTCCTCAAATACTGACTTATAGAACATACACATAGTTAACAGAGATTTTCTAAAAAGGGAAAGAGTCAATGAGACAAAGTAGAAAGAAAAGCTTCAAGGTTAACATGGATATATCACTCAACTCAAAATAGTATTGATAAATATTCTATTCTACGATGTTGGCTCTAAGTTTGATATTCCAGAAACTCTGAGAAGATACAGAAATGGTAATTAACTTCCTAGGCCAGCTCACAAAAGCCTATAAGAATAATTATCAATATAATCATTGAGATAATTATGTCTATAACAAGAGTACTTTCACATGTATCTGACTCACACTTCACAACAACCCTGTTGAAGGTTGCCTTACTCCCATTTTACAGATAACTAAAACTGAGGCCTGGAGAGATGAAATCATTTGCTGAGACTCTTTGAGGAGCAGTGGTAAAAAAGGTGGGAAGGGAGATGGTCCCAGGCACTTGTAACTTTTATTTATGCTTTCGCTTATTATTAAAATCTTTACACGCATACTAGAAACTTTGAACTTGTTTTATTTGCACAGGATAAGGTCTTGCAGAAAAACAACTACTCTCCACATGTTCTGGATTAGAAGGCAGCGCCCTGGCCACGATTCAGTTCCTAAGTTAAGTGTTACTACAGCTGGCATGCCTCGTAGCAAAAAGCACACCTGCACATTACTCTGGACAGCAACACAAAACTGTTAGACAAGACAAAAACCTACTAAAACTCATTGTTATCCCTTAAAAAGATAACTTGAGTGATTATCTCCTTGTTTTACTTATTTGACTTGGCAGCACAGAACCCTTACCCAGCAATGTTCTCCCAGTCTATCTGGTATACTAATTAGTATTAAGTAGGAGACTTTAACTTAGAGCCCTTTGCTCTGTTACTTGAATGCATCCTTCTACCAGCTGTTATCAGTTGGCTGATAAAGTCCACATTTTGTTCATAAAATTTTTTTAGCAGAGATAAATTTAACTTACAGTTTTATGAAACAAATAGTCTGAGACAAACCTGCTAATTCTCTAAGATCTGCTGGCACAAGATTCAAATTACTTATAGAGTATGTGGCTACTACAGTTAGAATAAGAGCATCTTTCTCTAAATTCAGGGTGTGGCTTATGGAAGTTACTTTCCTCATTCCCTAAGTTCCATTCTTTTACGTAATTTTATACAAATCTACAGACATCAGACTGACAAAGACACTTTTTGGAGACTTAAAAGTCTGCCATTCAGCCACAGACCAACAACTGCTTTCCAATTTACAATATCCAAGAGGACCTATGTTTTGAAAGCTCCTGATGGTTTCACACTCTTTCTCGGGTAGCTGTTAAGGGCCAGTACGCGATGCCTACCTCCATCCAAGCTGCGAGACATGGTGTAACGTTTGCTGGACGATCGTTCAAAGTAAGGCGCTGGGCGATCTATCAACGCGCTGGCTCTCCTTGTTTGGGCTTGCGTTCTGCCACTGTAGCGAAACTTGGAACCCAAGGTCAGGAATTTCTTTGGAGGTGCTTCTGGTAACAACAGTCTAAAGGGATTAAAGGCAAACACCAGAAAGAAACTAAGTCAAATATTAAGAATACTTTTTACTCTGCCATGAGAGGTAACGTGCTTTGTGTATTAAAGGTTTAACACGTGACTTGCAGTTAAATGAATCTGATTTTGTAAAAAAAAAAAAATCAATTTATACAGTATATGTCAACTAGGGATGTTGTAGAGAGGATACAGACAAAACAGGGGTTGTGTTCAACTAGATGTGTTCAACTAGAACTTTTAACCTTCTGTGCAAGTGGAGGGTCTGTGGGTCTAATGGCAATTAAATAGGTGATATAAGCAAAAAGAAGAGTGACAATGTAGGCACAAAATTGATGGGTGTAAAAATATATGTGGGTGAAGGAGTCCAGGATATTGAGAAATTATTGAAATAGTAAGGAATCGATTGGATATTTGAAATGGACATCTTATAAAAATAATGAAAAGATCTTAAAAATAATAAAGAAAGGGGGTGGGTGGGACAGATAAGCATATGATAAATTAAGGAAAATACTTCAAGTTTAGTTAGAAGTTCTTTTAGGGTTTTTCATCAAGAAATCTGGTGACAATGAACTTGAAGAAATAGAAAGCATATGCTTCCATATTCTTCTTCCCAACCTTTTTCAGTGTAAGTTATTCCAATTATCCCAATTCTTCCTTAGGAAAAAAGACAAAATAACCTCTACCTACCTGAAAAATGTATGGTGCTCGACACATACTTTCCATAAACGCTTGGCAGCTCGGTGGTTTGGCAGCTTAAACCCAATGGTGCTTTCAAATTGTTCAAACTAAATTAAAAAAATACATTGAGAGTAAAGTTTGGAATTAAAAATAACAGAACCCTGCAAATAATTTAGAAAATCATAATACCACCACAATTTTTTTATACATGAAATAAACTGCTATATGCACAATTCATGGTCTATACATTAATTCATTAAAAAAACCTTATTATCTGTCTCCTTCAAATGTTGCAGGTATAGATAACCATGTTATGCATGCAGTAAATGTTTTCAGCACAATATAGATCTCATGCAAACCAAACACAAAAAAAGAGAGTATTTGGATTCCTTCCAGCGATCAGTTTGTTCTGATCTCATTTTTAAGCTTTATTTTCATAGTTTCTCAATGACACAATGACTTCAACTGGAATGTACAGAAATGAACAAAATGGTTACAAACATAGCCTATAGTGTTCTTAGAAATGACATTTTCTCCTAGTATCTGGCTAGGAAATACACTTCCTAGGTATGTGAGGACCTGGTGTTCGGATACTGCAGATTTTATTTGTATGTTCCACCATGGATTATAATGATAAATGCTAACATCTCTCTACATTAAACATAAGATCAGAGATTGGGAGAACATATTTTCCTACCTGTATATTTCAGATGATATTCTATCAGCTATTTGATTTTTCAAAGTGAAATATCTCATCTGATTGCCTGCATAACATGCTGTAATATCATTATTGCAGGTTCACAATACATTTTTATTTTCTGAAGAAGGGAAGCATCAGGCCACCAGAGGGCAATCATCTTAAACATAAAGACTTTCCAAAAGAGAACAAAACAACCGGACTATTTATGTAACCTATAGCAAAAAGTAATTTATGTGGCAAAGTACCAAGGTGAGGGGTCATATGCACAGCGCGAGATACAGTCACGCTTGACCCCTATTTCTTGTTTGTTGAGATGACTGGGGTACTTGGGAATTCATGTGCAGTGCTGGTTGTAAAAAATCGCTATTGTTCGAGCGACCCAGTTAAGACAGAAGCATGGTGGCTCTTGACTACACCGTTGCCAATTTATTTATCCTGCATCTAACATGCACCATAAGGCCAAGGGTTCCAAAGAAGAGCCAGCTTGCTCTCTGCTACAGGAAGCTGGGAAGAGTCCCTTACTACAAACTTTCTTAGGCAAGGATAATACCAGCCCTAGAGCTTTTGAATGTTTATCTCTCTGTGCTTTGTATCCATTTCTTTCAACCTCTTTAGAGCCTGTATGCTACCAATAATTTCTTCTTCCCCACTCTTCTCAGCCTATAAATATGACAATAGAAAAGGGAGGGTGGGAAACCAACTTTCTCTGAGCCTGCTTCTACTGGAAGCACACCTGTCTCTTCACTGCTAAGCTTCATGAAAAAGCAGTCACCACCTCGCCTGTGCAACTCACTCCTGACCTCACCACATGCCGGGGGCACCTTCCTGAACTCCGGCGTGTCATGATGGACCTGTCAAGTTCAATGCACTTTGTTAGTCTGCGTCCCACGTGCCCTCTCTGTGACACGTAGCACCGCTGGTTAACAACCACTGTCCTCTGAAACTCACCTCTGGTCATTCGTCAGTCTCTGTTCCTCCTCCTATTTCTCTGGCCGTTTTCCTTAATCTCCCTATGTTTCTCTCCTCCGTGCCCTTCTCTCAAATAGTGGTCTTACTCAGCGTTTGGGTTTGGGGGCCTCTTCTCCGACTTCCCTTGTATGTTTTTTTGTTTGTTTGTTTTGAGACAAGAGTTTTGCAGTGGTGTCATCACAGCTCAGTGTAACCTTAAAGTCCTGGCCTCAAGCGATTCTCCTGCCCCAGCCTCCCTGGTAGCTGGGACTACAGGCACATGCCACCATGCCTGGCTGTTTTTTTTCCATTTTTTGTAGAGACGTGGTCTTGCTCTTACTCAGTGGTCTCAAACTCCTCAGCTCAAGCAATCCTCGCACCTTGGCCTCCCACAGTGCTGGGATTTCAGGCGTGAGATACCATGCTCAGCCTCCCCTTGCTCTTTGAGTACTTTATTCCATGTCTAAGGCCTTCAATAAAATGTATACGATTGATAAGTCTGTTGCCTTTCTTATTATGTAAGAATCATCCTCTGAAAATCTGTCCTAAAGGAATTTCAATCTTTTTTTAGAAATCCTCCCCCTTTTTTCCTCCTGTCTAATATCATCTCTGTAGACTTCACACATGCAAACTGAAAACCTCTGGTCATCCTGGATTCTCCCCCTTTTAATCCCTTCCTCCATCTCGTCTCCAAGACCTCCTGGCTCTGCCTGTGAAACTTCTCTCTCCAATTTGCTCTCCCCATCCTATTCCCACAGCCTCTGCCCTAGTTTAGGTCTTATCACATCACGTTATTAAGTAGTTGAATTTCATTAAGAAATCTATCATTCCAAAATATTCATCCAGTTGTGCCACGTCCTAATTTAAAACCTTCTGGGGCTCACTACTGTCTACTGATTTATTTCTCCAACTCTCCCCCTTCTGGCCTCTCACAAGACTATGCTTATGCTGTGCCTACAGAGTAACATCCCACTCGTATCATGGTGTTAACATCCAAAGTGTGAATCTGCTTCTCTGCTAAATAGAGAATCCCTTAAGGACAGGAACAGGTTATATTTATCTTCTTATTTCCAATTCCCAACAGAGTGCCTCATAATTAATAGGTGCTCACCTAATAAATGTTCAATGAATTCAATATATTGGTTATAAGTTTAACATGTAATCTTTAGGAAATATTTAAAAAACAATACAGTTTCAGGAATTTACATGAAAAGCTTACAGATTATTTCAGTCATCATAGACAAGTATGAGTTTGTATTTACATTGAACATGATTGCATGTTTTATATTCTAAAATTTTTTTAAATGGCATTTTCTTTTTTTTTTTTTTTTTTTTTTTTTTTTTGAGACAGAGTCTCACTTTGTTGCCCAGGCTAGAGTGAGTGCCGTGGCGTCAGCCTAGCTCACAGCAACCTCAAACTCCTGGGCTCGAGCGATCCTTCTGCCTCAGCCTCCCGGGTAGCTGGGACTACAGGCATGCGCCACCATGCCCGGCTAATTTTTTTTTTTTATATATATATCAGTTGGCCAATTAATTTCTTTGTATTTATAGTAGAGACGGGGTCTCGCTCTTGCTCAGGCTGGTTTTGAACTCCTGACCTTGAGCAATCCGCCCGCCTCGGCCTCCCAAGAGCTAGGATTACAGGCGTGAGCCACAGCGCCCGGCCATTAAATGGCATTTTCCACCAAGAAATACCTGTGGGGAGGTAGATTTTTGAAGATGAGGTAATTCTATATTGTACTAGAAAATGTTCAGAGATATAAATGAGCTAGAGCGTTTGGGCTTTCAGTGCCTCCATTATAGTAAGCACACCAACCAGACACTGGAGGTATTTATTAACTGTTTCTTAAGCACATAAAAGTTGATATTTACTACTACTATGCACAAACCACTAAGGAGGATAGTAATATAAACTGATCACGGAGGCAGTTGCCCAAGGAGCAAGGACATTCTGATCCTTTCATTAGCTTCTCTAAGAAAAAAAAGACAACATATACTGAACTGTGCAACATTGACATAATTACACTCACTGTCCTTTGTTCTAATCTTCCTTGTCCCTTAAAGTACATGACATCTAAGCCATTGACTTTAGGGTGCAGCCAGACTTGCAGGACAGATCAAAGGGCATGGAAACCTAACAGGGCACACAGGAGGAGATGCATTCATCACAGCTTGAAATACACACACAATTATTCAGGAATCTAGATTTTATATTAAGATATTTTTAAAAACCAATTAATGCATACGGTAGAAAAAATGGAACATAATAAAGAAGAGAATGTTTTACTTATTACCGTTTACTGGACAAACCTATAATAAGTTCTCTGAGGCATTTAGAGGTAACTCACCATGTTCTATGACGCTCGGAACATGTGAGCAGATAATTTAAATTTTTGTTTGCTATCAGGGACATTTCTTCCCAATGCACATGCAAATGCAGGTATGCTTACCTCTCCTGGTCGGATCTTAATGTAAAAGTTGTTCCGTTTGTATGAAATTTTTAGAACCTTGGGCCAGGCAAACCTGTTTATTCGCAGTCGGTCACGATATATCAACAGACCACTTGCACAAACTCCTAACATAATTTCTACTCCTTCTGAATCCTGGAAAACAGCAAGAAACAACGCATCAGTATCTTGCTTATCAGCTGGGTACAATATTTAAACTTTCACCACAGAACCTATAATTGACATTTAAATATGAAAAATACTACAGCCATTTTTTTAAACGCTGCCATTAAATGATAGCCTTTTAGTGAAGATATCCATCACTACACAGATTTGGTAGAGTGAAATCTCCTCTCCCAGATACCTTAGATTTGTAACTTCAATACTCCACACCAAGAAGGCCAGGCAGATGAAGGTGTGTTAGTATCAATAATAACAGTCACAGCTATCGCTTATTGAGTACCAGGCACTGTTTTAACTGCTCTACATATATGAATCCTTTCAATCTTCACTATGATATGGTGAGGCAGTTGCTATTATTGTTCCCATTTAACAGATGAGAAAACTAAGGTACAGAGTCCCAGTTAAACATGGGCAGCCTGGTATCAGAGGCAGTACTCTTAAATGACATGTGTTTTAACAAGGAGGACCCTATCCTTCCCTATGAGGGTTTTGTTCCTTTAAAAAGAACAAAAGAGTCTAGCTACCCCATTATTTTTTATACACCATTACTGTCAGAGTGAAATTTAAATGTGAAATATAATAGCTTTTTAAAAGTATCAATGCACTCCCCCAACAACCTCACTCCCCCCACACAAACACACTGTCTAGTGGTAATCACATTTAACAACATAAATACATTATATATATATACTATATATAGTATATATATACTATAGTATATATAGTATATATATACTATATATATAGTATACTATACTATATATATATACTATATACTATATATATATATACTATAGTATATATATATAGTTTTATTTACGTGTGTATAGTATTTTTTTTTGAAGAGATCATACTAAAATTGCCACTTGCTTTTGCTACTTGCACATTTCATTTTTAAGTAATTTCGGGATGTGGGATGCCCAGAGGTCAGAGATGTTATAGCGAACTCAGGCAATACACCATATAAAGTCTTTCCCTCTTAAATGCTGCATTCCATTGAATTCAGGTCAAATGAACAGCTCTGGTGGCCCGGAATGGAGTAAAAAGACAGGGCAGAGGCAAGGACCGTATGCGAGGTGGTGTCTACCGCTTGTCCCACGGATGGTTAGAAGCAGGGGACAAAAAGGGCTGTGGGCTGGCCACACACAGGACACTACGGCACACAATCGGCAGGGCTGCCCCCAGCTTTGAGTCACTTTGCAGCACCAGCAGTGCAGCGGGGAAAACAGAAGAATCCAAATGCTGACTCGTCTACTTCATGGGAATTTACTTCCTCAATCCTGGGCCCACAAGGCACAAGATGGACATTTCCAGAATCAGAAATGCATTGGTCCATCTTTGGGAAATGTACATTTACAAACAGAATATAATTGGTTTAAAATGAAATATTTTACCTTGGAAACATATCATACCATTAGATACCAAATTACTCTACAGGAGAGGAAAGATTTGATGACAGGATATTACAATATAATAAAATTTGAGAACTCAAAGACCAGAAACTGCCCATCATTTATTGAGGGCTTTAATTTGAAAGAGCAATTTAAAGATGCTGACAAGGAGCTGGTGTTATCGAACGGTTAGAACGAAACCAGCCAATCTGTCCGCACTGCCACTCAGGGGGACCGCCTCCCGCCATGGGCACAATCAGGCATGAGGAAGGACTGCTGGAAACGGCTCTTTGCTTTGCTCTCTCTTTGATAACTACAGAATATAAATTTAGGAATATGTGTTTGACCTACAGAGGGGAAAGGACATTCAAAACCTTTTTCATGAATAGATAATAAAATGTTTGGCTCGACCATTAGTGTCTTTGAATCATAAGAAAACAATGTCCCTTCGTGGGGAAGACGAGGAAGGCTCTGGTGCCCCCTCTTCTTGTCCTCCCCAACAGAGGCTTCTGTGTCCCCTCCTCAGTCTGTTATCTCTAGCACACCCTCAGCAGGTGGCGCCGACATGGACTGCCACTCATCTTCCCTCTCCTGCAGAGGAGAGCTGGCCCAGGGCAGGGGCTGTTCCCGTGTGGCCTGAGCTGCACAAGGCCTGCCTCGCGTGTATTCAGCCCCGTGTGTACTGAAAGAAAAGGTGAACGAGAAATAAACACGGCAGGAACAAGTGGGATCTTAACCTGGATGGAAGTCTCCACATTTCATTAATTGCACAGCAACAACAACAAAAAAAACTCCCGATATTTTTCACATCACATTTTCTACCACAGCCCACGGTATTGAGATTAATTTGATAAATCTTTTGTTTTAAACACTGTAACAACAGACTTTCTTGGGGAACATGTGGGTTTCACTATCAATAAGTACGTTTATACTCCGTTTAGCTGGGAGCACAGAAGGTAGATTTGGATAGTCCCAGACTAGCATCATGAATATAAAGGGGCATACTATAGTATTCCCTTAATTTAAAATCACTGTTCAAACTTTTCCATCTTTCAATATCACTTGGTCCATGAGATATCCCATATAGACTTAGATCTACATTTCAGAATCTTACATAAATGACTCTGACAAAGCCTATTAAGACTGACATTAAGGCCGAGAGTGGTGGCTCACGCCTGTAATCCTAGCACTCTGGGAGGCCAAGGCGGGCGGATTGCTTGAGTTCAGGAGTTCGAAACCAGCCTGAGCAAGAGCAAGACCCTGTCTCTACTATAAATAGAAAGAAATTAATTGGCCAACTAATATATATAGAAAATATTAGCCGGGCATGGTGGCGCATGCCTGTAGTCCCAGCTACTTGGGAGGCTGAGACAGGATTAGATTGCTTGAGCCCAAGAGTTTGAGGTTGCTGTGAGCTAGGTTGATGCCACGGCACTCACTCTAGCCCGGGCAACAAAGCGAGACTCTGTCTCAAAAAAAAAAAAAAAAAGACTGACATTAAGTGACAAACAAGAAGAGACAGATGTCCAAAGAAAAAACAAAGCATTTAGAATAGGTCCTCCAAAACACATTAAGAAGAGGTTTTCCAAAGCGTAAGATCTTCATCTAATACGGGTATTTATTCTTCATACAGAGCTGTGGAGTACAAGATTGCAATTCAGAATTTCTAAATGGATCACAAAGCTCAGAGCATTCCATACCATCAACAGAAGAAAAGCATCTTGCTTAGAACCGGAAATTAGCTCTAATTCAATTCAGTAAATTTCCTTCTTCAAATGATGGAGTGTGGTTGCATAGGAAAATGGAGTCTATAACTGAATTATCTGTTATACTTAATATTCAGATAGAATCCTATAACAGGCTGGATTTGCACTTCCTTAATTCTCTTTCTTTTTAATTGGCATAATTTCAAATCATATTACATAATGGAAAAGCAGCCATCTATTTTAATTCAGTAGCTATAGCAATGTTAAGTGATTTTATTTTTACTGATAGAAACACTGATACATCTTGAGTTGTACCTTCCTTAAATGTATACCCTAATTATTTATTTATTTCTGGGCAGTCAGTGAGTCAGAATTTGTGATGTAACTCAAAAATAGCTTCATATCCACTCAAATTATTAGGCTACCTTCCTTTCTTTTTTGCTTCCTTATCTTTCAACCACCTAGGGAAAAATTCTAAGAGAAATAAAAAAACAATCTTGGTGTCTGTCTTCATTTTTATCTTTAAATCCTTACTCTACTTCATGCCCTACATAAAACAGAAAACATCTCTTTGTTATCTGAGTGCACAATAAGTGAAATAGTATTAACAACCTGCAAGTAAATAGAGCTACACCTGCTATTGTAATTACACACAAATGTCAAAGAGCTTGGCATTCATAGTACCAGCACATCCCTGGTAGGGGTCCCAGCCAAGTCTCAGGGATTTTGCTAGTACTCGGTGGGTCTTGGGAGTACTCACGGTGGGAGATGTACAAAGTGATCTACAGACAAAACCAATCAAACTTGCACTGGTTCAATGGCCACCACTCCCTTGTCCAAACTCACTGTGGATTACTCTGCTCCTCAAACACCAGCCAAAGAGCCGTCTGACTTCCAGCATCAACAGAACCCAGAGTGGGTTTGCACGGTCATGGAGATGTTTACTTGAGCAGAGCCAGTTGAAATTTTCTTCATTTCTAGGCCCTAAACCTGACTGCGTAAGACATTCGCTTGCCTGGAAACCTGTAATTGCATGTTCTTGTGAGTCCCAGACCGTGAAATTGGTGACTAACGCTGTCTATCAGAAGTCAAACACACATCCCTAACCAGAAATGATGTTATCTTGTCAGCCCCCATCAGAAGAAACTACCTCTGAACTTTAAACATTGACCCTTGCACTGCTGAAGTACCAGTATCTGTCTCTAGGATACTAACACATTTTGCATGCTTTGCTGATAAAAGTTTTCATAAAAGCTTCGCTGTATTTCCACAGGGCTTCTATTCATGGCTATATAAATAGTAGACTAGTAGTGCACATGTGCATTTGCTCACTGCTGAGAAACACAGGGATTCTAGAAAGGGCATGACACGAAGTCCAAGCTGCTCTATGTGTCCTTGTGACTGTCACGCTCCTACAGCCTAATTCCAACTTCTTTCTTCCTAAGACTCTTGACCTGAATACATCCTTAACATTCCACCAATCACCAGTCAGACAGGCAATCTGTTGGCCATCCAGAATGGGGGCGTAGACAGTACCTGGCACGTAAGAGATGTGACACTTGGGTCTTGGACAATCGGTCAGGTTTAGACAGAGAGGAAAGAGGACAGTCCAGAGACAGGCATATTCAGGGAAGGGCAGAGATGGGGACGGCCGGGAGCAAAGAGCACGTGTCAGCACAGTGGGAAATGTGATCGTGACAGGAGACACGGGGCTAGTGGGTTCAGAGCTGGTATCTGGTCAAGATCAGTGTCCAACTGCATCACCAGGCAATCACAGGCGCTGCCTATCGAAGGCTTGCAGGGGGCTGAGCCCATGAGTAATGAAAGTTTGAGCCATGAAGAACAAACCCCTCGGCAAATATCAGCAAGATAGATTTGTTGTATCACGCAGTAGGGCTTAAAAGGCAAACACGGATTTGAATCTCCAACATTTTCATTTATATTAACTGAAGTAAAAGTCACCAGCTTACGGCTATAACATTAAATAGAGAGTTTGGGGCTTAAAAATGCATACCTTGGCATGGTGTAAATCTACCCCATACATGGACAGTTTTTTGGCATTTTCCAAGAAATGCATCTCTGCTTCTGCTGGCGTCATTCCTCTGATAAGAAAAGAGAAAAGTGTTAGAATGCTGCTTTTCCTTCACCTGGTGGGGCTGTAAAATTCCCCACTTGGCACAAGAAAGCCCCCGCCCATCCAGGCACCAAGAGAGACATGCCGTGCAGCAGCACATATACGCGAAAAGAATCACAAGGAAAACGGCTTTGGAAGAAAACATTCCACATGAGCGCCTGGATGTTCTGAGTGAGAGCGCACCTACCCCAGAACTTTACCTTGTGCACCTTCTTACTCTGCTCAAGTCCCATCCTTAATGGACCCAAACCAACGCTGGAGGAGATGGATGGTGTGAGCGATGCCCACTCATCAAGGCCCAACTTAAGTGAGTGTTCTCGGGGTTTCTGCCACTAACCTGTGGCTCTTGTGCAGCTCAATCACTTTGTCTTCCAGCTCTTTAGTGTGGTTTGGTGCAAAGCGGAACTCACTAATGTAATCGCTCCCACATTCATCGGGGTCGTAGTCTCCAAGTTCTGACTGGACGGTGTAGGAGCCCAGCAGGGCCAGGGTGACAAAGGAGCAAGGCAGCCTTCCAGATACGATGTCATCACGCAACTGCAAGCAGAGGTAGTACCTTCCGGGAGCCAAGAGGATGACACAAAAGGCCAGCATGAGGATAGATGAAAAGGAGACCATTCCATGTAAACTGTGGGTCATTTCTCCCTGTCGAATAACTTCTGTAGGATAAATTTTCTATCTACAGAAAATATAATTTCATCTATATCTGATATAGAAATAAGGGGAAAATACTTGGCTACAAAATATAATATTTAAGGGCATCCAGAAGCAAGTCAATGTTCATAATAAAACAGGGTTTTGTTAATAAAGACAGAGTAAAAGAAACCTAAAGACATATTCTTCTAACATCTTTTAAAATAACTTTTAAAGTCAAATGAACAGTTCCCAACACATTCCCTGAAATCCTTGGCTGGGGAAATTATGGTATGCAAATGATGCTCTTAAGTACAGTCATATGTTACATGATGACATTTCTGTTAATGACAGACTGCATATATGATGATGGTGGTCCCACAAGACTGCAAGACAGCTGAAACACTGCTACTGCCTAGTGACATCACAGCCGTCCTGACGTAGCGTAATGCATTATTCACGTTTGTGGTGACGCTGGTATAAACAAACCTACTGCACTGTCAGTCGTTTAAAAGTCTAGCACATATAATTATATAAGTAAATACTTGATAGTCATAATAAACAACTGTTACTAGTTTTTGTTTTTACTATACTATACTTTTAATCATTATTTTAGAGTATACTCCTTCTACTTAAAAAAAAAATTAACTGTGAAACAGTCTCAGGTAGTTCCTTCAGGATGTATCCAGAAAAAGGATTTGTTGTCACAGGAAATGACAGCTCCATGACTGTTATTGCCCCAAAGAACTTCCAGTGGGACAAGATGTGGAGGTGGAAGATGGTGAAATTGATGATCCTGATCCTGGGCAGGCCTAGGCTAATGTGTGTATTTGCATCTTAAGGTTTTTAAACTAAAAAAGGTCAAAAAGTAAAAAAAAAAAAAATTAAATAGAGAAAGTCTTATAGAATAAAAATATAAAGAAAATATTTTTGTACTGCTATATAATATGTTTGTGTTTTAAGCTAGATATCATTACAAAAGATTCAAAAGTTTAAAAATTTTGTAAGCTTATAAAAAATTACAGTAAGCTAAGGTTTATTATTGAAAAAGAAATTTTAAATAAATTTGGTATAGCCTACAGTGTTTGTAAAATCTACATTGGTGTATAGTAATGTCCTAGGACTTCACAGTCACCCACCCCTCACTCACTGACTCACCCAGAGCAATTTCCAGTCCTGCAAGCTCCATTCATGGTAAGTACCCTATACTGGTGTACTATCTTTCATCATTTAGACTATTTTTATTGTACCTTTTCTATATTTAGATATAGACACACAAAACTTACCACTGTGTTACATTTGCCCACAGTATTCAGTACAGTCACATTATGTATGCGTTAGCAACCTAGGAGCAGTAGGCAACGCTGCATAGCCTAACTGTGTATCAGGCTATGCCATCTAGATTTGTACAAGTACACTCTATGATGCTCACACAGCAACAAAATCGCCTAAAGGCGTATTTCTCATAACCGGTCATCGTTAGGCGATGCATGACTGTATAATTATTAGGTCCCAGCTAGTGTTAGGAAGTCTCATTTGGATATCTAGATGACAGATCTTGCCATATGACCAAGACAAGACAGATTTCAGGTAACTCAACAGCTATGCCTTCATAAAATTAGCTCTCAATTTCCTGCATCCCTAATGAGATCGTCTCTTTATAACAAATAATTTCTCGTTTAAGGTTCTCATTTAAAACATTTATATAGCTTCTTAGAATCTGATATGAAGACTAACTCTGAAGAATTACTACCTTAAAATTTGAGAATCTTGTCACTGTAAGTAAACAGTTTTCAACTGGAGAAATATAGCACATTTTTCACATAATATTGCCAATATAGCACAAAAATATGTTCATTGACAGTTGATTTGTCTTCTCTGTTATTCCACTTTTAAGACTTATAGATATAATACCGACTGCAAAAGACCCCAAGGTAATGGTTAACAATGATGAGTTTTAATAATAACTATCATGGTTCAGCATATGGGTATGATAGAAAAACACACTTGTATCTTTCCAATATGAACTGTTAATCCAATATGAAGCTGTGGACTATGATAAAGGCTTAAGGTTCCCTCTTAGTATAATTTTAGGCTGGTGATACATATAAAATCTACATAATTCAGAAAGAAAAATTCTTAAACGTTTAACAGGTTCTACCAATATACAGGTAGACAGAAAGAAACCATGCACTAAATTTTTTAATTCAGGTATATATATTGGCCCTATAACCACAAATTAGCCAAAATTAAATAGTTCCTCAACATTGACTAAAAAGTAAGTATCTTTGAATAAGAAATTGTAATTTTTCTGATTTAATGCAAATATTTAAAAAATCCTCCATAATTAATTTTTAACCTTTTCCAATAAGTCTGGTAAAATTACTTTTATTATTTTAATTAAAAACATTTTTTTTAAGAGATGGGGTCCTAGTCTATCACCCAGGCTGGAATGCAGTGGAGCAATCATAGCTCACTGGCACCTCCAACTCCTGCACTCAAGTGATCTTTCCTCCTCAGGCCTCAGTCTCTAGAGTAGCTGGGACTACAAGCATAAGGCACCATGCCTGGCTAATTAAAAAAAAATTTTGTAGGGTCTTGCTATGTTGCCCAGGCTGGTTTTAAACTCATGGCTTCAAGTAATCCTTCCACCTCAGCCTCCCAAAGTTCTGGGATTACAGGCCTGATACATTGCATCCAGCCTGAAATTATTTTTAATTGTAGCAAGTGGTTGAAGATGCTTTGAGTAACTTCCCTTTTCTGAAAAGCCTTCCAAAAAATTATAAAGCTTATACAGAAAATTTTGTACACACTGGACAAATCACTTTGGTCATAAACTTACTACCACACAGAGCAAGAGAGTCAGAGCTTCCAAAGTAGCATGCAGAGAAGCCTAGAAGGATGAGGCAAACCAAGATCAATGGACTGAATACTTCTGTCCCACCCCCATTCATATTGATGATGGGATTAAGAGGTGGGGGGTCTTTGGGAGGTGATTAGGTCATGAGGGTGGAGCCCTCATGAATGCAATTAGGGCCCTTACAAAAAAGGCAAAAAAGAGACTTCTTCCTCCCTTCCACCCTGTGAGGACACAGGAAGTCAGCAGTGTGCAACCCGGAAGTAGATCCCTGCCAGAATGTGACCATGCTGGCATTCTGATCCTGAACTTCCAGCCTCCAGCACTGTGGGAAGTAAATTTCTATTATTTATAAACCACTCAGTCTATGTTATTTTGTTATAGTACCCCAAACAGACAAAGACACCCAGGGTAGCTTTATAAGGGGCTCTCTTTTCACACTCGAAGCTCAGTCACCACGCTGGAATATTTTTCTACTTTTATGTTAGATTCCTCTCTTAACATCTTCTTTCTGGAAAATAAACAAATCATTTTCCTAATAGTATACACAGGCCATAGAAAGTTGATTCTTAGGTTTATATGTGTATGTGCGCGTGTGTGTGTGATACAAAGCATAAGCATCCAAAGACATTTTTACTCAAAGTTTTAGAGCAGGAGCACTAACAGTTGCTATATCATCTAAAGCTGAATCCCATCCAATGTGACTACGGTGGGTGGATGACAGCATCTCAATTCTGCATGTTTTCCCACCAGGGTCGGGCAGAGGGAAATATCAGCGTGGCACCAAAGATTCAACTGTGAAAAGATATGATTTGGCAAATCTTCTCATCAGATGTTTGCTCTCATTCAGTTGCCTTTTGTTTTGCCATCTGAGCATGGATACTACAAGGCTACCAGATGTAGGCATGCTCTTCTCTGGAGTGTTTAAGAGAAGCACAACTCTCCCAATATTTCTCCTTTCCCATGACCAACTTTCAAATACCTGGTGATGTCTTCAGATAACTGGGCGGGGTCTGGTGGATAAAATTTCACATTAAATGAAAAGTGCCAAGCACCACCTGCAAGGATGGAAAAAAAAGTTAGGAATAAACCCTTGGAAACTCTCCTCATAGTTATGATTTTAATTGATAGCTGGAACTGCCTTAACTTCAAGCAACTTTTGATCATTAATGAAAAACTGATAAGTCTCAGTTATATGAAATCCACAGATAAGTCTGAAACCTCATCTAATTTCTAATCTTCTCCTCAATCGAATCCTTCACTGGCACTTTTAACTGGCAAAGAAATTGACCTAACTTCCTCCTGTTCTCAGAATCAGAGGTAAGCTTTTGGAAGAAGGAAAAAAGTGATTGATACGGATGATCTTCCATCAGATAAGTAAGCAAGTGAATTGACTTATTGCTGTGAATTTCTGGATAGCTCACATACTGACACTACAAGCATAATTCCCATTTCCTTTGTCCTTTCTGTTTTGTTATTACAGGTCGAATTCAATTATGATAAATGTCTAAGCACTATTCAACATGTGTGTATTTTATGGGAAAGGTTTGTTATAGTGAATATTGCTTTAGTGAGTGGGCTACTCTAGGGCTGTTGAAAATTATTTTCTTGCTCAGGGAAAGTTTGGATGAAATAGATATTTAAATGCATTTGCTGTGCATTAGCAAATTCTACACCTCCTTAGCCTATGACTTAGACGCATCCTCTTACACTTTGCTGTCTTTATCCTGTGGCATCTACTTATGGCCTCTCCAGCAGTGAAAAGGGTCAACCAGAAGTTAGCTCACAGGGCCCTGTTCCGTTTGTTAACACATATCCTTGAAACGTTATTAAGCCTTACTAGGCTCCACATTTCATTAATACTGTCGCTTATTGTATATAGTTTAATCAATATAAATTACGCACTCTATGTGATCATTCCTTTAACGTACATTCACTTCATTCTTTCCTTTTAGCCTTTAAATGTAGTAGTTTACCCAAGTCTGGGTATTCCTTCTCTGGAGCACTGTTTATATTTGTCCTCTCCACTGAATAAGCACGCTGAAAGTGCCGAGGCCTAGGCCCTGCTTACGTTCTGAATGGACTACTGAAGAATTCCTCCTGGGAAGCCTTTCCTTCACACCTTACCCAGTGGCCACAGCGGGCTCTTACCCATTATTCTCACAGTCCGGCCCTCATGCTTCCAAAACTACTCTCCTCCTCCCCATTAAATGACTTCTGGAAACTCCAATTTCTCTCTGAGCCCTGCCCAAACATTGGAAGAAAGGTACAGTATTGTATCTCCTAGCTCCTTTCTTGGCACTGCTCGATTGCATATGTGGCAATACTTAGCTTCATCGGTTTCCTGCGTTCTGTCATAAGTGGCATAGAGCCATTTATTAATTCTAGTTTATTCTTGACACTACCATTTACATCACACTTAAGATTCTACATGGCAGGGAACCTGAGGTACCCTATAAAGAATTTAGCATTGGACCAGGTATTATTGGGTGCTCCATACATTTTCAAACCACTCAAAATATGTCTGTCAATCAAATATATTTCTAGTGCCTGCTTTTCCCACTGTTCTCAAAAAAGTCCTTTTGTTTTTCCAAAAATAGCCTGATTTGGTTTTACTTTCCTATTGATTCCTACTCACTTGCTACTAAAATAGATTCCTGGCCGGGCGCGGTGGCTCACGCCTGTAATCCTAGCTCTCTGGGAGGCCGAGGTGGGCGGATTGCTCAAGGTCAGGAGTTCAAAACCAGCCTGAGCAAGAGCGAGACCCCATCTCTACTTTAAATAGAAAGAAATTAATTGGCCAACTGATATGTATATAAAAAATTAGCCGGGCATGGTGGCGCATGCCTGTAGTCCCAGCTACTCGGGAGGCTGAGGCAGAAGGATCGCTGGAGCCCAGGAGTGTGAGGTTGCTGTGAGCCAGGCTGACGCCACGGCACTCACTCTAGCCTGGACAACAAAGCGAGACTCTGTCTCAAAAAAAAAAAAAACAAAAAAAAACAACATAAAATAGATTCCTTCAATGCTTGCCAATAGTGAGGTTCACAATGACAGCTGGCTTTCCTCCAAGCAAGTGAAATTAAAACTAATGGATTAGTTATGGGAAATGGATTTATTGCTCTTTTATAACTTTTATCCATTTTAAAGTACGCCTTCAATCCAATGAATAGTTTAGCATTGTAATTAAACAATTTTATAATAAATTTGGGGTGAACATTTTACTATGGAAACTAGTAAGAGTAATAAAACAACAGTAAAAACATTTCAATGCAAAAATCTTCATTCTAGGAAAGTGCATTTCAAAACATAATGAGCCTAAGAAGTACCTGAGGTGCTTGTTAAAAGTGCTGATTCCTAGGCCCCACCCCAGAGACTTTTATTCCAGAGATGTGGAATATGGCCTAGGAACTTACCGTTTTAATGAGCTTCCTTGTGATTCTGACACAGGTGGGCTATAGAATCACTTTGAAAATCATTAATACTAAGGAACCCACTGTCCTAAGATTGTAACCCAAATAACTACAGTATCTTTCAGGACATTATTTTGAAACCATGGGAAAGTTTACAGAAATGACAATCTACATCCCAATCAAGAAAAAAAAATCCAGTTAAATGAGGCATAGAACTTGACATTAATGAGAAAGGCAGATTAAAGCTCAAATACACATCCCCGTAAAGAATGTGGCAGAAACAAATCAACTGGGAAGGAAGTGCTTATGCAACCCTGGAGCTGCTCAAATGAAAGCCCTGGTTAGAAAGACGAAATGAAACAGTTTGAGCACACTAAAATGACTACTTCTACAATGCTGATGTAGGATTTTAAATTACAAATTTATGATAAATAGAAAATTATAACACTGAAGAGAATTCATTCTTATGAAAAATTTCCAATTTTAGTCTTCTCTGCCTGCTAAAATATTAAAATTTCTAAATATACTGTATTTGTATCATAAAATTATGATATATCCTATCTCTACATCATAAAATTACTATTACTATTCATAAATATACCATTATCACAAAATATGGTATATTTAGAAATTTTAAGATATGCCATATAGAAAAAAATGACTAGAATAAAATTTTTTTGTAGGAATTCTTTAGTTTCAGAATTTTCTATTTATCATAAATGTGTAACTTAAAATCTTTATCAGCTTGATCTCCAATGTATTAAAGATTACCATTCTAGAGGCATACTGTGAACCTACAGCATAAAAAAGACAGAAACATCCTTTTGTCATCTGTATTTAGGGAGAGGAGGTAATGGTACAATAATTACATTAGATATACTTCTCTGCTTTGGTAGAATGCAAATTTTGTGGAAAGAAGGCATTTTAGTGGATGGGAAACAACAAGGGAACATAGATAGAAATACCAAACTCTATTTTTAAAAAAATTCTGATTTTGTCTCCTCCTTTATCAGCCAGATTGTCAGTTTTTTTAATGTCACGGCCACACTGCCTAAACTGCATGATGAAAAAATCCTTTAAATCTCTTGTTTTGACTGTCCCTTTAGCTTTCTTGTCTTTGAAAGGAAGGCAGAAGACAGCATAAATTGGAAGTTAAAAAAAAGAATTCTATTAACAATAGAGAAGAAAATTAGTTTATACAGCCTTTCTTATATAACAGTATTATGATTTATCCTTGAACATTTTATATATTTTCAAAATGCTTTACAATTATTAAACAGCTCAGCATTCCATTAATTAGATGACTACAAAGGACTTTATGCACATAAAATATGATATATATTTAGCATGTCTGTTTTTAGTACCTCTATAAAAATCTTTGGAGTACATTTGTCATTTTAAAGTTTTTATTAGGACTCTTCAGAATAAAAAAAAATGTAGTGTTTTCACCTATTTAACACAACTGTAGCTATCTATGATTTCAATCTTGATTAAACTAGTCTATCAAACTAATTCATTATTGAATTTCTGGTTAGTAGATACATCAAAAATATGCTAAAGATGTTTTAATTGTGTAAATAATCAGCAGATTCTAATATCTTGAAGTACAGTTACTATTTTTTTTTCCTTTTGGGATATTATCTACTAAACCATTTCAAAATGCTCACTCCCAATTATGTTTTATTAGTATTTGGGGTATTTTGGTATCTTAGGACTTTCAAAGGCACTAAGAAGTATTTGCTTTCTGTTTTAGTAAACAGTTAAAAACTTTTACTTATTGAAACAGGAATGATGCTTTTATTAATAAACTAGCTTTAAATTTATTCTTTAGTTAGAATTAGTTGTCCAGAATAATTAATTCAGATTTTACTGATAAAATTATGAATTAAAAATTAACTATCTATTTGAAATTATAAAGATTATTCATGTTTGTGGTAAAAAACAGGAGATGCTGTGAAAGGTAAAAAATAAAACTAAAAAAATCTCCTCTTTCTCAACCCCCTACACTGCATGCTACTTCTGGAATAATTACTGTTAATATCTTTCATGTCTTCCGAAAGTTTTCCATGCATCTATATTCTAATTTTTGAAAACAAATGAGAATGTTATAGATATTATTCTGCAACCTGATTTTCACTAAGGAGAGCTAAGACATATTTATATGGCTATTCCATGATTAATTTAATAATTTCTTCATAAATGGACATTTAAGTTGCTTCTAGTTTTCTGCTATTGCAAACAGTATTATAATGAACTTCCATGTGCCTATGCACATGCAAATTTTCCTCTCAAATACCTATGCTGAACAAATTTCTACCAGTAAAATGAAGGGTCAAAGAATTAAGCACATCTTAAATTTTAATAAATATTGACAAATTGTCCTCGTCTAGGGTTGCATCAACTTATTCTTATACCAATTGGGTATGCAGTTGCCATAGTTTATTAAACTTTTAAAATCTTTGCCAATCTGAATACATGAAAAATAATTAGGCTTAATATAACATTAATAATTAAGTTTGGAACTTTTAAATGGCTAATTGCCAAATGGAACATCAGTTAGTTAAATCATGTATTTCACGTCTATGTACAGGCAGGGGAATAACATGTGTTATAGTCAATTTTTTAGTTTTTCTTTTTTTTTTTAATTTCAGCATATTATGGGGGTACAAATGTTTAGGTTACATGTGTTGCCTTTCCCTCCCCTTCCCCCCTGGAGTCAGACATCACTCGATAAAAAAAGACATCTGCACTAGAACGTTTATAGCAGCACAATTCACAATTGTAAAGATGTGGAAACAACCCAAGTGCCCCTCGATACATGAGTGGATTAATAAAATGTGGTATATGTATACCACGGAGTACTATCCAGCTATAAGAAACAATGGTGATATAGCACCTCTTGTATTTTCCTGGATAGAGCTGGAACCCACTCTACTAAGTGAAGTATCTCAAGAATGGAAAAGCAAGCACCACATGTACTCACCAGCAAATTGGTATTAAATGATCAACATCTAAGTGGACATATAGGAGAAATATTTATTGGGCATCGGGCAGGTGGGAGGGGGAGGAAGGGATGGGTATATACATACATAATGAGTGCAATGTACACCATCTAGGGGATGGACACACTTGTGACAGTCATTTTAACTCCCAGATTGTGATAATGAAACATGGGTACTGTCTGAACCATACCAACCTGCCAGATTGTATTTGTGATAAAAAAAAAAAACTTTGTGGCCGGGCGAGGTGGCTCACGCCTGTAATCCTAGCTCTCTGGGAGGCCGAGGCGGGCGGATTGCTCAAGGTCAGGAGTTCAAAACCAGCCTGAGCAAGAGCGAGACCCCGTCTCTACTATAAACAGAAAGAAATTAATTGGCCAACTAATATATATATAGAAAAAATTAGCCGGGCATGGTGGTGCATGCCTGTAGTCCCAGCTACTCGGGAGGCTGAGGCAGCAGAATCGCTTGAGCCCAGGAGTTTGAGGTTGCTGTGAGCTAGGCTGACGCCATGGCACTCACTCTAGCCTGGGTAACAAAGTGAGACTCTGTCTCAAAAAAAAAAACAAACCAAAAAAAACCAACTTTGTATTCGCACTAGCCACTTGGGTATGGGCTACCAATTCAGACAACTTTCTTCTCTAAAAGTCTTCACATTACCACATAAAATAATCAAAATGAACTTACTTCGAATCTGTTTTTTTATTTCTTTAGAAGGGTCCAACCAGTTCTGAAAAAGAAATGACATTTTGAATTTGAATCAGAGAAGAATAAAAATGCCTCAATGTTGATTAAGTACAGATATGCCCTCAATATACGGTGGAGAGTGAGCGGCTGTGGGCAGGCTCGCCTCACTGCCCTCCGCCCCCACACCTGGTACCCCTGCCAAACCTCTGAGGCCAAGGCACTATTCTAATGAGAAAACATATGTGTGTGTAGTTTGTGCTTGACAAAAAAAAAAAAAGAAAAATTTAACAACTATTTCCTTCAGGGATTCAAGTGAGCACAGAAACAGAGGAGAAAAACTAGCAGAAGATTCTATGTTCGACCAACTTACCAGGATAAATTAAAGATACATATAACTTGACACACTGATGTCCTCCAGGAGTGAGGAACCTGTGGCCTTAAGAACACGTGTGGCCCTCCAGATCCCCAAGTGTGGTCCCTGGACCGAATCCAAACTTCACAGAAATCCTTTTAATAGAGGGGTTTGTTCTGTGAAGTTTGGATTCAGTCGAAAGGGTGTACTCAAGGATCTGGAAGGCCACATGTAGCCTTAAGGCTGCAAGTCCCATTCAGTTCCCATTTGTGATTTCTGTGATTATAGATCACATCCACTGAGAAAATTTCCCAAATGAATGAATACTTATGATTTACATTTTTCCTCACTGGAAAGAATCAGATGTTTAATAATGAAGTTAGACGGTGTCTGGTGAATTCAGTAGGTATTACGTAAGCCTAATGGCACAACATGGAAACAAGTAACATCTATGAGCAAAATATCTGTGACTCAGCTTCCGACACAATGGAAACAATTTCCTCTTCTGTATTTCTCAGATAGTTGTGGAGATTCATGAGGTACAGTCCTGAACAGACTGCATCACTCAGGTGAAGAGCCTACAGAGGTATTGCATGAAACATAGAACGTCTACTGAGTGCATTAGACAAGTATCAGGCCGGCAAATGACACATCGCATGTTCTGATTCAGTAAGAATATGAAAACATAAGATGAATTCAGAATGTCAGCAGCATCAGCAGTCAGCTGCCCTGACCATATGTTACAGCCATAACATCTTCATGGAATTTTGAGGTATGAAAATGATGTTCATTGGTTCAAATAATCTACTGAAATACACTATACCCCCCCCTCCCCAAAAAAAAAGCACCATCTAAAATGCTTTCCTGGAACCACAAATAACTCTTAACAGGAAAAACAGAAGAGCTCACTTATTGCTTCTGGAATATTCGAGATTAAAGGAAGTTGTTAATGATTTGCTTCATGAGGAAATAGGGGATTAACAGTATTGCCGGACTTGGGGTAGTAAACGTGGGTATGTGCATAGAGGTTGGGAAAATGACTCTCCCCTCCGGCTTTAGTTCACAGTAATGAGCAGTTCAAGCCATTATATTTTGTGTTGCTTTTGATCTCTCACCTTCTGGTTTTCAGCATCACGATATGTAAGCCCAAAGTAGTCTTTTTCTAGCAAGTTCAAATGTTCGCACACTTTATCAAACAGCACTTGCCCTCTGGAGCGTTTCTGTGGAAAACAGAACAGAAAAACAATTCAACACATAACAAGGTTCTCCCAACTGCCATAAATAAAACTGAGTAAAATTTAAAGCACTCCTTGCTGTAAGGGACAAGTGTGATCACTTTGCCATCTCCCGTTTAACCAGCAAAAAGGCTAAAAAAAAAAAAATGAACCTCAACCTACATAAGCCCACCCCTACGAATAAACAGACAGAAACAAAATATTAACAGCGCCACTGAGCATGCTCAGGGGACTGGTGGGTGATTTCTAAACAGCAGCAGCTGGGGAGAATAATGCGATGCTTAGAAACATAAAATATTTTGTGAAATGTAAAAATCCTGACAGTGAAAGGGAGTAAAGGGCCGACAACGCCGTGTTTCACAGCACCCTAACTCAGTTCTCAGGCTGTAAAATCCTGAGAAGAATGAACCTTATTCCTTGTCTTAGGTAGAATCTCACTTAAAACTTTCTATTCAAATTCCTTACTAAGAAATTCTAACGATTACTTTCTAAAATCCATTAAACTAACTTCATTAGTTTATTTTTGTTTTGTCTTTTTGCCACAAATTTCAGTTTTGTACCAACAAATTTTTCAATTTCTCTTCGAGCAAATCCTTATTAAACATAACAAAAGTATCAAGTTTAAGGATTTTAGTTATCATATATAAATGATATAGATATATGTGCTATATTTTCGACCATTAAGCAGGAACATGGAGAAAGGTAGTTATTTGGGGAAAGAAAATTCATCAGCTAATTTATTGTACTACACTATCATTTTTTTTTACCTAATCCTTCCA
Organism: Microcebus murinus; assembly: GCF_040939455.1. NCBI lineage: Eukaryota > Metazoa > Chordata > Mammalia > Primates > Cheirogaleidae > Microcebus > Microcebus murinus. The sequence goes on from NC_134120.1 coordinate 51,441,818, forward strand.
AGGGTCTTTAAACATAGCCTTGGAGTTTGTGAGGAATTAACTGGCAACAAATAAGCTAAACTACTTTTTGTTTGTATGGTACTAACATTTTACATCTAATATATTAAGTATATTTGTCCTTAGGATTTAATATAGCAACAATGAGAAATATGAAAATTGATAAATTATGTCCATGCCAAAATCATAAGCATTCAAAAGGCCCGTTAGTGGTGCGTTACTGCACAGCCATAATTATGTTGAAAGCAATTACTTGGTCCCTTCAAGCATGACTATTTAGGAAAAAAGGTAAATTTATGATAGGAAAGTCAAGTCTAAATTGCAGCTAGCTAAATAATCAATGATATATTTGGAAAAAACAGTTCCATAAAGTATGAAAATAAATTATTTGTTGGTAAAACTACATAATAACATTGCTTATTGGCTATGAATAAATATTATAACAATGAAATGCCTGCTTACTGGTTTAAATCTCTTTTTTTTTTTTTTTTGGAGACAGAGCCTCTCTCTGTTGCCCTGGCTAGAGTGCAGTGGCGTCATCATAGCTCACTTCAACCTCCAACTCCTGGGCTCAAGCAATCCTCTTGTCTCAGCCTCCTGAGCAGCTGTGACTATAGGTGTGCACCGCCACACCTGGCTAATTTTTTCTATTTTTAGTAGAGACAGGGTCTCGTTCTTGCTCAGGCTGGTCTCGAACATCTGACCTCAAACAATCCTCCCTCATCAGCCTCCCAGAGTGTTAGGGATTACAGGTGTGTGCCACCATGCCTGGCCTAAATCTTTTATTTATAAATAACAGCATATCATTTCTGAAAACTGCTTTAAAAATTATAAAATTTTTCATAAAAACCTGGTTCTAATGGTTCTATTCATATTATCAATGTAATAATACCAGATAAGAACAGAGGTTCAAAGAAGGTGAATGAGAGTGGCAGTCTTATAGAATGACTCTGGGAACTGGCTTTAGAATCAGATAAACCTGGGTTTCAATCGACAGTATGTCCTTTGCAACTACGTGAACCTCTGCTCTTTTCCTCTGTTTCTATGACACAACCCTACTTCTTTGGAAAGGCTGATATTAAAATAATGTGTTCAAACTTGGTCCAGTGGAGGCACCTATCAAACACTTCATAAAAGTCCGCTAATGTTATAGCCTGGTGGCTGACAAATGGCAGAATAACTAACGTAGAGTCAACTCCTGGTGGCACCATGAAGCAGCTTGATAAATAACAAGACCTGCTCTTTTCTTTAGATATTAGTTACCTGCTTATTACCTAATAACTTTTGTTTGACCACATAACACACAAAAATACACATCAGGATCTGACCAAATACTCTCTCAATGAATAAATAACAAACAAACAAAAATACAAAAACTTTCCTAGACAAGGTTTTGCCTGACTCTGTGCTTCCCGTATCTTCTGATGCAACAGATCACAGCAGCCCTCAGCGGGAGATCCTTCCTCACCAGGCTGCAGCCTGGCCTGCTCTCTGTTTCGATCAACGGTCTCCCAGCTGCTGGGTCCTTCCCTGCGCCCAGCAGGTGGCGTGGATTAGTTCCAGCACAAACTGTTATGCTATCTGGCTCTTGCTTTGAAGGCTTCTCACAATTTGATTTCTATTAATGCTATCTATCTTTCTCTTGAGTAGACCAGATCTTTTTTCTTACTGAATATTTTAAACATTGGTTTTTAAGACATTGTGGTCCATGCTAGAGATTTTTTTTTCTGGCCCTAAGAGCTGAGACCAGTTGACCAGAAGCAACTGTACATGTTTATATGGAATGGAAATAATGAAATTCCTACCTGCTAAGTGTCAGAACAGCCACCAGCTAAGACGGTGACTCTGGAAAAGGCTTCTGAATTATTTGCGTCTCCACTGTCTCATCCTTGAGTGAGCATGTAAAACTACTGAGCAAGGTGGTCATGGCCTTGAGGCCGTAACTGGGCCTCCCCTTGCTTAGGGCGGACCATTCCTACTAATGGGCTGAAGCCCGTTCTCCCACGTGCCAGGTCTCACCACCACGAGAAAGATGGAGTTGGGACATGACGTGAAACCATTTTCTAGCCCTGGACTGGATCCCCTCTGCAATCTCGCCCAACTCTAAAACTCTCTCAATTCTTTTAAATCAGAAGATTTCTTTTTTCTAGCACATTATTCAACTTTCAAATCAACTGTTTCTACTTGTTGACCTCTGCATGTATCTGTAGGCAAGAACATTTAACATGTGAATAAAGCCCAACTATTAGACTGCAAATTTTGGAGAAACTGTGTTAACTATTATGGTTCCCAAAGACACGCTGTTCATTAAGTGATCAAATCTAGGTACCTACGGTCATGGGATGTGGTTAGATATAGACACTGTGAGTCAAGAATTGAGTACATTTAAAAAAAAAACTGACAGAGGTAATCTAAACTAATGGATAATTTACCTAATCAGAGAAAACTAGGAGTATTTAGTCTTGTTGTAGTTCTTTCTGAGATAAGTCATCTCTAACTCAAAGGCACTCCTCACAGCTCATGTATACTATTTCACTAGGAAATATCCTGGAGTAACAAACCAAAGGTGCCCTGCCTTCTTGAAATTTCCACTGGCAAATTGTATTTCTGTTTCTGATAGAGTAAATAGGAATACTATAGCCCAACAACTGGGAAGGCTTTAAATAAAATGATCTAAGAGTGGCATATCCCTAAGCAATTTAAATAAGTTTCAGTCTTAATTACATTTTTTTCTTTCCTTTAAAAAATTTCCAAATTGATTCATAAAATTGTTGAGTATTAGGAGAAGTTGCAGCCAAAAGAGAACGTAAAGAGAATTAAAAGACAAGCTACAAACTGGGAGAAAATATTGGTAAAATATATACCTGTTGGAGAATTGGTACCCAAGATATACAAAGAACTCTTAAAACTCAACAATAAGAGAATGCCACAATTAAAAAAATGGACAAAATTTCTGAACTGACATCTTCCCAAAGAAGACATACTGATGGCAAACAAGCATATGAAAAGATGCCCCACATCGTATGTCATAAGGAACTGCAAATTAAAACAACAGTGAGATACCATCCTCACACCTACTAGAATAGCTAAAATCCAAAACACCGACAACACTAAATGCTGGTGAAGATATGGAGCAACAGGAACTCCCATTCATTGCTAGTGGGAATGTAGAACAGTACAGCCACTTTGGGAGACAGTTTGGTGGCTTCTCACAAAACTAAACATTCTCCTATCATATGATTCAGCAATCATGCTCCTTGGTATTTATCCAAAAGAGTTGAAAACTCATGTCTACTCAAAAACTTGCACACTGGCTGGGCGTAGTGGTTCACGCCTGTAATCCTAGAACTCTGGGAGGCTGAGGAGCGAGGACTGCTTGAGCTCAGGAGTTTGAGACCAGCCTCAGTAAGGGGGAGACACCATCTCTACTAAAAATAGAAAAATTAGCTGAGTGTCATGGCATGCCCTTGTAGTTCCAGCTACTTGGGAGGCTGAGGCAGGAGGATCGCTTGAGCCCTGAAGTTTGAGGTTGTTGTGAGCTAGGCTGATGCCACGGCACTCTACTAAGGGCAACAGAGTGAGACTCTGTCTCAAAAACAAGTGAAAAACAACAACAAAAACTTGCACACAAATGTTTGTAGCAGCTTTATTCATACTCGCCAAAACTTGGAAGCAACCAAGAAGTCTTTGGGTAGGTGAATCAAGACACAAACTGTGGTACACTTAGACATTAGAATATTGCTCACTGATAGAAAAAAATGAGCTATCAAGCCACAAAAAGACATGAAAAGCCTTAAATGCATATAGCTAAGCAAAAGAAGTCTGTATGAAAAGGCGGCACACTGTTTTATTCCAACTACAGTCGTCCCTCCTTATCCATGGGAAATGTATTAATACGTCCCAAGATCCCCAGAGGATGCCTGAAACTGGGGATCATACCAAACCCAAGAGACATACATTTTTCCTATGCATACCTATAATCAACTTTAATTTATAAATTAGGCACAGTGAGAGATTAACAACAATAACTAATAATAAAACACAACACAACAATTATAGTGTGATAAAAGTCATGTGAACATGGTCTCTCTCTCTGTCAAAATATCTTATAGTAAAATGCTCACCTACTTTTGAACTGCGGTAGTAACTAAAACCATGGGTAAGGGAGCACTGCTGTATATGTCGCTCAGGAAAAGGCAAAATAAAAAGACAGTAAAAAGACCAAGGGCTGGGCCAGTGGGGGGGGAGGAGATGAACAGGTGGAGCACAGGGCATTTTTTTTTTTTTAATTTTATTATTATTTTTTTTATTTTGGCATATTATGGGGGTACAGATTTTAAGGTTTCAATAAATGCCCATTTCCCCCCCTCCCCCCAAAAGTCTGAGTCTCCATCATGACCATCCCCCAGATGGTGCACATCTCACTCACTATGTATGTATATACCCGCCCCCCTCCCCCCTCCCACCTGCCCAATACCCTATTCCTGTAGCACCTATGTGTCCTCTTAGGTGCTACTCAGTTAATACCAGTTTGCTGGAGAATATATCTGGTGCTTGTTTTTCCATTCTTGGGATACTTCACTTAGTAGTATGGGTTCCAGCTCTAACCAGGAAAATATAAGGTGTGCTATATCACCATTGTTTCTTAGAGCTGAATAGTACTCCATGGTGTACATATACCACATTTTATTAATCCATTCTTGGATTGATGGGCACTTGGGCTGTTTCCACAGCCTTGCAATTATGAATTGTGCTGCTATAAACATTCGAGTGCAGGTGTCTTTTTTGTAGAGTGTCACTGGATCATTTGGGTAGATGCCCAGCAATGGGATTGCTGAGCACAGGGCATTTTAAAGACAATGAAACTATTCTGTATGATAATGTAACGGGGGAGACGTGACATTATATATTTACCAAAACCCATATTATATACTTATCAAAACCCATTGAATATACAACATAAGGAATGAACTCTCATGTAAATTGTGGACTTTAGTTAATAATGTGTCAATATTAGCTCATGAATTGTAACGAATGTGCCACACTAATGTAAGACGTCAAAGATAGGAGGAGCTGGGAACTCTGGACTTCCTGATCAGCTTTTCTGTAAAACCAATTAAAAAGAGAGGAAGACTAACAAAAAATTACATAACCTCTTATTTTGAATCGTTAATATTTACTAAATGTTTACAAAAGTTAATAAAGTTAAACTTCCAATAATTTTACTTTTATGAGTAAATATTCAAAAAATTTTTTAAAAGTAAACATGAGAATCAAAACTTAATCTGCAAGTTCCCAACTTGGTTTTCCCCTTGATATTAATTTGTCTAAGAAACAAAGTCATTTGCCTGTAGAGTTTCCTCAGTCTAGACTTTGCTGTTTGCATCTTCATGGTATAATTTAACACATTTCCTCATTCTCCTGAATAGCCTGTAAATTGGCAGTTAACTCTAGATGCTTGGTCAGATTTTGGTTTATCATAAGCGATGCTGTGTAATTTCATCAGCGGGCATAAGGTGACAGCTTGTGATACCAGCAGTCACTGATAACCACTGCCCTAAGCCTACTATATCTAGGTTGCAAAATGGTGATATTCCAACCCACACCATTCCTTCTTCATTTATTAGCTGGAGCATGTTTATAAAGAGATACTTCTCTCTGTCAGTATTGTTTACCCAGTGATTCAGCTTAATTGTGAAAGTTGAGATAAACGCTGCTTCTTTCTATCCATTTTCAAGATCACAAGCTGGTTCCCCAGCATCATCCAAAAGTCACCAATTAGATCTTGTTGTTTCACATGATATTCACCACAATGAGCTCGTGGATTTAAACATGTGTGACATGTTTCAGTGCATCTCAGGTATCACCACAATGATGCTCTCAATGGCCCCAAATGCTCTGCCTTGCCTCTTGCCTGTGAAATCCTTCTCATCTTTCAAAAGATTTTTCCAGTGCCACTTCTTTAGAGTATTTCTTGTCTCCCCAGCCAAATGTAATTTTCTCTCCTCTGGACACTGTAACACTTTATAGCACCACTTTATGGCAGCACTTCCCATCTTCTGCCTCATGTCCCAGCTGTGTTCCTGGTCACTTCCCTTTTATCCCTGACCCTAAGGACACCTGCTGTGGCATCATGTCTCCTCTATTTCATCTTTCACAGGGCCTCACATCTGGTCAAATGTCATTATGAGATTAGAACAGTAACTTGATGAAACTATATATAAAATTTTTCTCCCTAGCATATTATAACAACGACACAGAAGCTATATTTTACACTAGTGGCTTTGAACAGTGGGTCCTGAGAGCATTTAAAACACGCCAATGCCCAGGCTCCAACCTCAGGTCAATTAAATTGGAATTTCTGAAGATGGGCCCAAGGCAACTACATTTTTTAAAGATTCCCAGGTAATTCATGCAGGCATGGTTGAAAGGTATGCTTTAAGTTAAATGACGTTTACAACTTAGAAATTTTAAAATATGAGGACTCTAAAGAAATTTTACTTTTTTGTGAGGAAACAAACATGTAACTTTTCCAGATTTAGTCTAGGCCCCATTTAGTCTCTGTTTAGGCCTCTTGTGCCAACACTTATAGGTATATTATGATAGAATTGTTTTACATAGACATACAAGCTTAAAAATCTTAATACATCCTATCCAACAATTATTTTTGAGAAATATAAGTTCTCAAGAAATAATAAACCAGCCAAATGCAGAAATAAAATGATACAAATGAAAAATAATAAATTACTAAACTCTGAGGGAAAAACCCGCAAAATACGAACTTGCATTCAGAGCTAGCTAGGAATAAAATATATAGTACAAATGTTTTGAAAAAAGGTGTTGAAGTTTGTTAAGCTTTGTTTTTTTAAGGGGGAGACACTTTCCCCTTGGATAGCTAAAATATAGACTTTTACTCAGGATCCTGCTACATTACTAAGGAATGACCCCAGGTAGGTTCATAAAGGTCTGGGTTTCATCTTTTCTGATAGAGCAGGAGCATTAGCATCTTCCCTAGCAGCTGACTGAGATTACCCCAAAGTGCAAACATCCGGCATTCAACCTGGGGAAGGCTGCTACCTTTGGCAGTGCTTTCTCCAGAAAGAGCACTGCCCCTATGCCCGAGTCCCTAGCAGTCATTTCTTAATCTGTGCTTACGACACTGAGTGCTAAAGTAGGAAAAAGCAAATGACACTAAATCCCAGCACAAGACTACAACAGAATTTGTTTCTTTCCCCTTTCAGTCTCACAAAGCTATGAATCAGCCCGAGTAAAGATCTCTTCCAGAAAAGCTGAAATTAGAGAAATCTGTCAAGTCAAAAATTATCTTTTAGCCTTAGAAGATGGCTTACACTTATCTATCTGAAGCTGCACAACCATGAAGAAAATAAGGAAAGTAAGTTGTCTTGCCTGAGACCTGGAGCTGATCAGCAGTCCCTACTGCCGAGGGGCGGGCAGGGAGGCCTGATCAGAAGGTTTGCGTATGAGCAAGGTGTGTCTATGAACGGGCGTATGCTTTCCTTTACACAATCACACGGACAAATGGGCTTAAACCAATCATATTCATACAAGAAAATATGGACAGCTATGATATTGAGAACTTTCCAGAAAACTGATGCTTTTGTACCCTTATTTCAGCTATTATGAAGTTTGAGGGGGTATCAACACCATAAGTACTTGATTCTTTCTGTTGTGTATGTTCCTCAAAGAGACCATTCACTGACTTTTTGTTTGAAATTTATTTTCTTCCATGATTGTAGTATTTTGGGGACTTGCATTTCTGCTTCCCGAGGACAAGAAACTGTTTACCCTTTTAACTGTCCTGATGCAGTGTCTGAACACAGCAGGCATTCAATCTATGTGCCTAAGAAGTGCTACTGACATGAATTTGAAAAAAGAATTTCTTCTAACATTATTTTGAATTAATCTTGAAGCAAAATGCCATCTTTTTTTTTTCATGCTTCCTTCCTTAATCGCATTTTTCCTCCCTGAATGCTTTTCCATTTTCCTCACATCCAAAGCTCATTCAGAATTCTCTTTACTTCTAAATGATCGCACTACCACTGACCCGCCATGTAGGAGCCCCTGAAGAGCTCACACAAATTGTCTAGGCCAGAGTTGAGCCCAAATCAGACACCTGCACTCTGCGAAATCATCTTTCCTGGGCTTTTCCTCCCACCTCTATTTGATTCCTGATAGAAAAACATTCTAACACTGTCTGCCCTGAAATTTCAGTGGAGAATGGGTGGGGCTTTTGCTGTTTGTTTGTTTGTTTGTTTTAATCCATACTTGGAAAATACCAAGAGGCTGTGGTCAAACCCAGGAACAAAAGACAATGATGTCTGGTCTGTGATAACAGAGTCCATAAAGCCTTAGAGAGAGGTGGACAGCCCTAAGCAGCAAAATACAGCACCGGCTGCCCCAGCTGCATCTCCTGCCAGGATGGGCTTTGTTTCCAGCGTTCATGCAACACCAAGTTTAATAAGCACAGGAGAAAGTCCATTATCCACATCACTACTGCCAGAATCCATTCCCATGGGGCAGGACTTAATGGGATCTTCCAGCCTGGGTACTAATCCCAAATGTGATCTAGACAGTATATCCACAGAGGGCTAACATGAGAGGCAGAGATCACATTTCTTCTCTCTGGATGTTACATATATTGTCAGTCCTTTCTTTAAATTCATTAGTAATCAGCTCTTCAGAAAACCATGATAGTAACTTCTTTCAAACATTAATCAATCGATCAATAATTACTCTATCACATTCTCAATCACGTTAGCAAGGACAATCTGGAGTGTTCTGTTAAAACAGGAATATGGGACTATTTTCAGGTTTTGATAAGTTTATAAACAAAATACTGAACACATGTGATTTATCCCCATGATTAAATTACCTAGAGATTAGAATTAATCTAGCATTATTTAAATATCTTTAAAATGGACATTCCTACATATTTCAAGTTTGCTTTCCCATTATTCTAAGTGTTGTCTATTAGTCCCACGACTGGAGTCCAGTTTTACAACTAACTAGCTGTGTGATGTCAGACACGTTATGTAACCTCTCAGAGCTTCATTCACTGTTTTCATCATAAAATGGAAATAATATTGGTACTTACTCATAGCACTGTTGCATTAAGATAAAACACTGGAAAGCACATTGTCTAACTCAAAGAAAGCACAAACAATAAATGCTGGTGATTTTTTTTTCCCCCAGAAAGAGTCTCACTGCGTCGCCCAGGCTGGAGTGCAGTAGTGCAACCACAGCTCACTGCAGCCTCAAACCCCTGGGCTCAAGGGGTCTTCCTGCCTCAGCCTCTCGAGTATCGGGGTGGGACTATCGGCATGTGCCACTGTGCTTGGCTCCGCTGGTAATTATTATTAGGCCCTTTTGATAAAGAGCCCCATAAATTTAAGGTATCTAATGCTATAAAAGTTGGATATAGAGATTGACATACTATTGAAAGCCTATTTTTTCTGTTAATACAATGAAATCATGGAAAACAAATCAAACCATTGTTCTTATGAAAAGCAAATCTCATTATATGGGTAAACCTGGAAAACTGTTCAAAAGTAGTATTAACATCAGTAAATTGAGTGTACATTCAATTATCTTTTACAAACACACACTCACAAAATGGTTTTTAATATGTGTGCGGTATATCAGCACATTTTGGCACGTCCTAGGCCAAAACAACGAGGTGGTCACGTATCATCGTCTGTACGGCACACAGCACTGCCAAAACCAGAACGGGTTGCCGGTGGCAGTAGAGTTGACCTGCGGCTGACTGTGATACGGTACACAAACACGTCTAGCACATACGCCGCAGAAGTCCCTTCCTGCACATTCAGTCCATCCACCTTTTTTTTAAAGAGGTCTTTTTTTTCTTTTATCAGCCACAATCAGTTTCTGCCTTCATTTGTTGTAGTAATTCCAGCCTCTGTTTGAAATCAAACTTTCGTGCTCAGAGACCTGCACTGTGGCAGATAATAGCTTTCCAGTGAGGCATGCTTCTCCTTGGCCAGCAAAAACACTGGGCTTGATTTTTCACAAAGACTTCCACATCACACATATGAGATGCTGGCAGTGAACTGTCAGACAACATTGCCTGCTGTTAATCTGCTGAGGATTCAGGTCACTAAGCCAATGTGTGTAAAATGAATGCAGAAAAGAAAGCCTAAGAAAGAGGAATGTTTGAAAGAGACACATGCTTAAATCATGTAAAATAACCGTATTAGGGTAATTCTGAATGATGTGAAACTATGAGAAATTTTTCCTGTGAGAGGAAGTACTTAATGTCCTTTCTAAGAATCCTCAAAAACCCCAAATAAACAAGCAAAACTCAAACTGTGATTTGTAATTTATTTAGCCAAATAAAGAGCTATATGCAGTGTAAATGTTGACAATGAAAACACGACTTTAAATATGAATTTAGTAAGTATGAATTTGTAGCACTGTCACAATTCAATTCTATAAAAGGCACTGATGATCAAAACAATATAAAAATAATATTGCCATTACTTTAAAAAATATGTGCTAAGTGATCTGTGTCCTTTCTTTCCATCAACTGTCTTAGCCTATTAATAGGGCAAAGCTGTGAGTAAGCAGGAAGAGGAAGAATATCACGGTTATTATATAAACTACTAAAACTAACATAATTTAAAAAGTAGTTATTTTTTTACCAGTTAAATGTGAGTTTTTAAATTAAAAGGATCTTATAATCTATGTAAGACCTATAATGAAATACAAATAAACGGTAAAAATAGGACACGATCATGCTATAAATGAAACTTAGTTCAGTCTTGTCTTCATTTGAGCATATCATATTTTAGATTATTAGTATTTAAAATCCAATAGATAGGGGAGGAAAAAAGTCTTTTCAATCACTAAACATTTTGATTTGATATACCTTCTTCACCTGTTTCTGACACATGTAACACCCCATAAGGACCACTCTGGGGTACAGTGGGACTGCGAGTCAAAGGTCAGGGCTGTTTTCTGACCCTGCTCCGGCAGGGCATCCTGGCTTAATACCTCGGGAGCTCACAGACCAGGAAAGCCAGCGCTAATCCTCTTTGCCCCAGCAGCCCCAGCCCTGAGATGGGGGTGGGGGGTGGCTGCAGAAGCCTGCTAGGAAGGTGAGAGGCCTGGTCCTAATTCTAGAACCAGACCAGACAGGCCGCGTCTTCTCAGTTGAGCAGAGTGAGAGGCGGAGCAGCGGGAGGACGTGCTCACCGCAGCGGTTCCAGCAGCAGATTCAGCAGTGGGAGCAGCTTGTGGGACGCAGACAGGCAAAGCCTGTCTGTGGGAAGACCCTGTGTCCCCCTGTGGCTTCCTCCCGCACGATCACCCGCCTCCACCAGCTCTCCGCACTCCACCAGACACCCTTGCCACAGCCCCTGGACCCCAGGGCCCTTCCTGCCCTGCACACAACACCTGCACGCCCAGGACGTTCTTCTGCCTGCTCAGCCTGCCCTCGCTGCTCAAGCGCTCCTCCCTCACCATCCCCCCCCCCCACCTCCAGCACTGGGCCAAACCCTGGGGAAGCTGTTCTTGCAGCCCCTGCATGACACAGGTCGGGGCGGCACTCTTACATGTGTTGTATCACAATTTGGTGTCGGTAATGGTAGTTCCCAGGTACACCATCTTCTCTCATGACTAGACTCCCAGCACCTCCCACAGTGCCTGGCATTGGGCAGAATCATTTTTTAAAGACAGAAAGGAAAATCAAGCTAAATAAATGCATCTGGGGTTCATTTCCTGCTTCAAAACCCTTCAAAAACTGCTCTGATCTTTGAAATTTGTTCATGACCATTTGTTTACATTTCTCTACCATGTGGGTATAATCTGTTCCGGCTAGAACTAGTGTTGAATTTCCCCACCCCCTTCATTTTGGTAAGAAGAGAATGCTTTATTACCACAAATGAAAGATCTAATAGTTTTTTAAAATTCCACCTTAAATGTTACAGGTTAACTTCCTGATAAATTTCTCAAATTCTCCCCAAAGAGTAAGTGGTCTTGAGCTGTGGTTTTGCTCCATTGCTTTCATTTCATACACACTTTACCACTCACAAAATAGAAAAATACAAGGTGGATCATGGTTTCTAAGGACCTCCCCTGGCTGACCTGCATCAGGCCAGCCTACTCCCTCAGGTGTCAACAAACCTGCACCTTGACACCACTTGCACCGTAGGTATGGTCTTTGATGTATGTAGATAGAAATTCTGTTCGTAGCAGAGGGATGTGTCTTGGATTCCCTTTTTAAAACTTTAAAACTCCTGGATAACTAGGAAGAATATTCTCCCCTCCTGCCTCCCCCATCTATGTACGGAAACATAAATATGTGAATAACAGTTTGGGGCATTCACTATTAAGTGTGTGATTGGTCCTGTTACCTAAAAACTCTTCTAAAACTGAAGTCAACATTTTTATAGCAGTCACCATATTTGATGGGCTTACAGTTAATGACCTTATAAAGGGAATGAACTCATTTACATATCTGGGCATATATTCAGATTTGAGGTTATCTTAAAGAATACAGAAGAAATTATATTGCCCAAGCTTAAATGCACTATGAATGCCTTAAAGTTTTCATGGGATAAAATTATTGAAGTAATTTCCTAGAAAGCAGTTTTGGGATCTTAAGCATCCTTTTGTCTCTACAATGGCCTAGATCCAAATTTCTGAGGTATATTTTAACCTCATCCTTAGGCACTTCCATGGCCCATGTCCTTGCAGAAGGAGGGTGATATTCTCTTTGTGATTATGTTCCTGTCAAGACTTCACTTCTCATGAGAAAATGCCTGAATCACCTCTAGTTCTGCTATTAAAAAATACAGCTCTGAAGCCAGGTGTGGTGGCAGCACGCTTGCACCTGCAGTTCCAGGTACTTAGAGGCAGAGGTGAGAGCATCGCTTGAGCCCAGGAGATTGAGTCTAGCTTGGGCAATGTGGCGAGAGCCTGACTCACAACAAACAAACAAACAAACAAACACACACACACATAGCTCTGGAATACTGCCCAGACACTGTCCTATCTAGATCTTCTTCACTGGCTTCTAGTAGGAGGAATAATTTTTTATATGTTTTGAGAGCCTACTGCCCACTGGCCCACTGTTATCTGTTGTGTGACCAATGGGTTCACGGCTGCTGTGCAGGAGTGGCCTCTCACTCGGGCTCTCTAGGCCACCGTCCTTCAGGAAGATGGCTGTAGCAGTATTGCTCTGTTGCCCAACCCACCTCCTGTCACGACTGGTCCCACCATCTACACTTGTTGGGGAGGGGAGGAGGAAGCCCATGTTGGCCCCGCGTCCATGCCACATTTGCCAGTTTTATCTGTTATAAAATATAAAATGCCTCTAATATCTACCTGCACTAGACATCATAAGAAGCTGCATCTTGGGTCCTCAGTGAGGAACACAATCTCACTGACCAATCATTACTTAATGCTTATTAAAGGTTTAACTGACAGAAGTAACAATCACTGAGGCTTTGCTGACGGCTATTCACGATCCATTCCCTGAAGAAGCAATCTGAGAGCTGCAGTAGAGAGTTTCCCTCAAACTGTCCCCGAATAAAGTTATTTCTTTCAAATTACTGAGTCGTTTTCATGGTACGGACACCGAGTCGCGGCTTCCTTCTCTGCAGGCCAGAGCTCAGAACACACATGCACTTTCTGGACTAACCTCACTCTTGCTTTCTCATTTCCTCTTGGTCCTGCTTTTTACTTACTTATTTTCTACTCATAGTATGTACATTTATATAAAACACCTTAAATCCTTGTTAGAGCATGGTGGGGTATGAATAATAGAAGCCCCACGTTAAAGTAAAATGTACTTTTAAAACAGATTACATTTCCAATTTTGGTAGTGGCGTTTTATTCTTTTTTCCCCTCCTATGATGAGGAATTCTTAATAATCATACTATTAAAGAAAGCTCTGCGAGTCATGACGTCTGGGTAGTATTTTTTCTAAATGAATAACTGGGAACATTAACTGAAGCATTTCGCTTGGGGTTATCATTTAAAACCATTCATGTGCTTTACAAGCTCAGTTTAATGGCATTTCCCTAAAGAATATGGTGCCTCTTTCGTGACTTTATTTGCTGCCATCATGGCATTCCATAAGGAATAACAAGTCTCTATTCCTTCTAGTTTTCCAAACACCCTAACAAGAACCAATTTTTCATGCCGCCCATGCATTGCACACCATTCGGGAAAATGAGGCGCATTCCTCGGTACAAACATGACGGATAGGATTTTCTTGTACTTTTATTAGGAAATGACTCGAATGTACATACCAAGGAAATGCAGCTGTCTGTCACCTGGAACACGTTCCCAACAAAACAAAGATAGCTTGTTTACTGACAAGAAGAAACGCTCACTGCTCAGAAAATTTCATGAATTAATGTCTAATCTTGGCATTTTAATTTGTCATTTGTAGACTTATCCTTGACCCAGATTTCAGGAAATAAACACTAGGCAACACTAACAAAATAGGGCAGTCTACTCAGAGAAGCAACAGACCCTAAATTCCTTTTCTCTAGAAATAAAATATCCATAATGGGCATGTGACAAGGGAAATCACATCAATTTTTATAGGAAGCTAACTTTATTGATGGCAATGTTATGTGTTACAACAAAAAACTCCCACAACTCGAAGTCCATGGCCTCTTGCAGAACAAGCAAATAAAAAGCCTTAAGGTACACTGGCCTGTCAACACAACCCACGACATGGAGGAGCCCAGGCCTCTGCTGCGGAGACAGGGGTGAACCCAGGAGTTCAGCACTGCCTAGATGCCTCCCACCAGGACAGAAGGAAAGGCAGGCAGAAGACAGGAGGGGCGAGGGGTCCCCAAATGAAGAGCAAGCCATCACTACAGGCCCCACTAGGAAAAGTGCTGGAGGGTATGCTTAAGCAGTTTTTTTTTTTCTAATTTGAGATGAACATTTAAGAGAACTTTCTGAATCACATGACTCCTTCACACTTCATGGCACAATAATGGCACCTTTAAAAACCACAACTACGTAGTACGTTGACGTAAAGCTACTCCTAATGTTCACCTTAAGTTGTGCAAAGAAGCAGGAGGCATTCTTTATAAGTAATGTAATGTTATGGTTCTTATCCCTTTGTATAACTGAATTTCTAATATAAAAAAGCAAAAAGCCGAATTAAAGAAATAAAAGGAGAGTTGGGGATGGAGTGGAGGGAGGCGCAGGAAGCAATCACAAAGCACGACGGCCCTCAACTACTTCTCCACGATGGTGCCTTATACACTCTTCTGCTTCCTGCGTAAGGCTCTTAAATGGCATTTAGAAAATGAATGTTTTCCATGCAGACTCTCTCGGATCTGTCTGAAGGAGCCTCACACAACCACAGTCACCACTGCAGTTTCCCCAGGGGGGCAGGCACTCCCAGTTCATGAGCTTGGAGCTTGGCCAAAAACAGGGAACAGGATGGGTGTGGGGAAGAACCTGAGCATGGGGGGGGCTAGACAAAGCTCTCCCTACTTTTAAAAGTCAGTATCCCTAGAGCTCTGCTGCTAACGCTCTTTTCTTCTTACCCCCTCACAACCTGCACAAGGTCATTCGCTCTCAGGTTTGAATTAGTATGAAGGATAATGGCTCCCACAAAGTCTACCAGCCTGAACTCTCTTCCGAACTCCTAAAGACATATCCAGCTGCAATAGTCCATTGCTAATTTCATGTTCCAGGCACTTTAAAAACATTGTTTCTAAATTAAATTCATTATCTTCCCCCATAAACTTTTCTTCCTGTATTCTACATCCATCAGTAGCCCTACTGTTTATGCAGTCAGCCAGTCCAGAAATCTAGAAGCCACTATCAGTTCCTGTCTCTTATCACTACCCACATCCCCCTCATACACCCAACCGGTCAAGTGCACTCATGTTCAGGATTGTTTTTAAAATCCATCCTATTCTCTTTCCCCCGGCCACTGCCTCAATTCTGGTCCTCCACATCTCTTGCCTGGTTGATTGCAATAGATCCAGCTAGTGGCCCTATTTCTAGTCTCTTACCTCCACCTACTACTTAACGGATGAATGTTTTAAAAACCCAAATGGGCCAAATAGCTCCCCGAGGTAAAGCCCCTCAGAAGCACCCATCACCTACTGTGACAGGCAGAATTCTAAGATGGCCCAAGCTTCCCAACCTCCCTGGTATACAAGCCCTGCATAATCCCTGGATAAAGTAGGTGCTAACCCTGTGATTAGGTGATTTTCAGGGGGACAGCTGGCCTTAAGACAGGGACATTACCCAGGTGGACCTGACCTAATCATGTGAGCCTTTTAAAAGCAGAGAGTCTTTCTGCAGAAGAGGAGTCAGAGATTCACAGGGGAGTCAGATCAAGGTGAGGCAGCTTCTCTGTTGCTGTACTGGAGGGGGCTTCATGGCAAGGATCCGAGAGTGGACTCTGCAGTGAAGAGCAGTTCCCAGACAGCAAGACAGCGGGGACTTCAGTCTTATGACCACGAGGAAATGAATTCTGCCCACAACCCGAAGGAGCATGAAGCTGGATCTGCACTAGCCCAGCCCCTAGACGAGGATGCAATCAGTGAGTAACTTCATCTCTGCCTCATCAGAACCTGAACAGAGGACCAGTTAACACATGCTCACCCCTGACCCATGAAAAATGTGAGATGATAAATAAGGCCTGTTTCATGCCACTACCATTTATGGGAATCTGTTTCACAGCAACAGAAAACCAATACGCCAACAGAACAATATGCAACCTCATTGGCACAGCAAACTAATCCTTCCCGACAGGTCCTGGGGCTTTCTTTTCAGTTCTGTCTTGTGTGCCCCTGGTGTTTCAAAAATCCTCCAAGCTCACTTTTCACATCTCATCTGTCCAAACAAGGAACGTTCTAAGCAGCATTATGTAAATATCACGAATATATTAATAATTAGAATTATTTGGGATAATAAAATAAAAGAAAAATATGTGAATGGTAATTGACTTTATGTTGTCTTAAATACCACTGCAGGGACAGTCAGCCAACATTTTCTAATAATTAACATCTACCTGCCAGAAAGTGATCAGAGACGCACTTACAATATTTAACAATCTGAACCACTGTTGAGAAATCTTGGCACTAAAAGCCAGCAAAAGATCTGCAGTCATGCTTTTTATACATCCGCCCTGTTTCAAAACTTAGACCCTAAAAGAGAAAGAAGAATCCAAGAAATGTGTCTCAAATAGCCCCTCCCAACTTCCTCAGGCAAGACAGAAAGTTCTCTACAGTAGTAGAGGATCTGTCCTAACATACAAAGAAATGACTTGGGTCATTTTCCATCTCCTTCTTCCTTCCCATTTGCTTCTCCTGAATCCCTAGTTATTTTCTTAAAATCCAGCGTAACACCAAACTCTTAACATGATGAGAGGAAGGAGGAGTCCCACCATATACTTGCTGCAAAAAGGGCACATATAGGATGACCTGTAATTTTAAAAGTACTTGAAGTCAAACTGAATAGTGAAGAGACCTCTTCAAATGCAGCACTCAGAGTCACACAGGTAAGAAATCAGAATATTTGGCAGGTTGAGACTTAGCGGAATTAGAAAGAATGTTCCATGCCAGCTTTCGAAAGCACTGAAGATGAAGGAAAAGCAGGGTGACTTCATCATATCCCTTCTTTAATAGACTTTCCCACGTTATTTGAGGGAGTTCATTACTGCAGCCAAGGAACACTACGCCTCCCTGTTCACCATAAAACACGCATCAGTTCGGGATGAGAGGTGAGCACCGACAGCCAGAAGTAAGCGTGTGTAATCACTTGCAGGACATTTTCGGGCTTGTTAAACATCTACTGATTTCTGACACAACAGCAGCAGAACCTTCGCTGCATCTTCTGTCTACTCTCAGCAGGTTCACACCGGGCAGCGTAAGGAAAAGCAAACCTCTTACTTACACTTTCCAGGTCAGCTCTGAATCCTATAAGCTTCTAGGCAACTGGGTTTTTAAACATCTTAAACACAAGCACAGATGTTACTTCCATTCTTACTTAATAACATTGTTCAACACTTTCAAAACTGCCAAATTAATTATTAGTTGGTAGGAAAACATGGATACAATTCTTTCCAGGTTTGTTTTTTTTTTTTTTTTTAAATCTAGAAGTGGAGAGTCGAATGAAATTTACTTTCTCAGATTTAAGGAATATTTTCTAGTGTCTAATACATTATTAGGTGATAAAAACAAATTTCCAAATAGTATGGAGGCTATGATTCTATTTTTATGTTAAAATCTCACCAATCTATAGAGTACCTTATATTTATATTCTTAAAGGCCTAAAAGAATATATTTTATGTTTTATGGGATGCAAATTCTGTAAAGTTAGAGAACCTCTCAAATTTGCCAACCACTGCAGACCCAAAAGGGTCCCTGGCACATACAGATATAACATTCGCGCTCCCTACTATGCACGACAATCCTGTGAGTTCTATTTTAAGAGATGAGAAAAGCTGACAATTTCTGGGGATGAGTAACTTACAAATGGCAAAGCCAAGCTACTACCCAAGGTGATGCTGCTAGGACATATAGCCTCCCAAAGTTTGATATTCTTAGGCTCAAAATTCAATTACATATAGAGTGGACTTTTCTACTGTGTTACAATCCTTAAGTCTGATTTAATTCATGAAATTTCCATAAAAATTCAGATATTCAATTATTATGATATCTAGACATTATCAGCTTCATAGACACCTTTTTAAAAGCTCAGGGGAGGCCGGGCGCTGTGGCTCACGCCTGTAATCCTAGCTCTTGGGAGGCTGAGGCGGGCGGATTGCTCAAGGTCAGGAGTTCAAAACCAGCCTGAGCAAGAGCGAGACCCTGTCTCTACTATAAATAGAAAGAAATTAATTGGCCAACTGATATATATAGAAAAAAATTAGCCGGGCATGGTGGCACATGCCTGTAGTCCCAGCTACCTGGGAGGCTGAGGCAGAAGGATCACTCGAGCCCAGGAGTTTGAGGTTGCTGTGAGCTACGCCACAGCACTCACTCTAGCCTGGGCAACAAAGCGAGACTCTGTCTCAAAAAAAAAAAAAAAAAAAAAAAAGCTCAGGGGAGAGTGAGCTTCATAAGTGAAATGCTAAAATGCTGGTTCCACTGCAGATGAATGGATTCAAGTAAGATCAGAGTTCCATGTTTCCACTATTCTGTCTTTAAGGGATCCTAGTTATTTCCAGCACAGTAGCATAAAAATCGACAGGGTACGTTTCTTTGCAGAACTTCCTAGCTATCTAAGGTAAAGTATAAATTTGTCAGGCCGGGCGCGGTGGCTCACGCCTGTAATCCTAGCTCTCTGGGAGGCCGAGGCGGGCGGATCGTTTGAGTTCAGGAGTTCGAAACCAACCTGAGCAAGAGCGAGACCCCGTCTCTACTATAAATAGAAAGAAATTAATTGGCCAACTAATATATATATATACAAAAAAATTAGCCGGGCATGGTGGCGCATGCCTGTAGTCCCAGCTACTCGGGAGGCTGAGGCAGGAGGATCGCTTGAGCCCAGGAGTTTGAGGTTGCTGTGAGCCAGGCTGATGCCACGGCACTCACTCTAGCCTGGGCAACAAAGTGAGACTCTGTCTCAAAAAAAAAAAAAAAAAAAGTATAAATTTGTCAAAGTTGAATCTAATTTTTAAACCCATTTAGAACTTTTAAATGGTCCTCTGTTTACTGAAATAACTTGTACTAGGTGCTCTCAGTATGTCTGTCTGATAGAGAAACCTTGAGAGAATGAGTAGATATAAGAACAAAATATATATATATATATACACATCCACACACACACACACACACACACACACACACACACACCAACACACACCTTGGCAAAAATGATTAGTAGTTCTTTTTTAATATACCTATAACCTTGCTTTCAAGGATTAAATATACTATTAGCCTTGAAATAAGTGCTAAAACTGGCTGCTACAATTTATTTACTACCAGTCAGCATTAGCCATAGCATATGCATCACTAACAACAGAAAAAGTAGGAAACTATTAAATTTCACTATGTAACCTTTCAGCAGAGCTTTTTCCTCTCTATATTTCATCATTTTTCCCATCTCCCACTGAATTATTTAATCGCCATATCCAAACAGCAAACATCACTGGAGACTAAAACACTACTATGCCAGATTTTTCCTTCTTCCTTTGGATTAAAAATTAACAAGTTCATAGGAATAGTATTCTATTATACTAACAGTATTCTAATATAAAACGTATTCTATAAACATATTTTGATATCTCCCCTTTTAAGTTAAAAATGTTAATGTTTTTCAATAATACCATATTCCTTTTATGATAAAAGCTAAAAAACTGCTACCTCTGTCTACATGCCAATTGGACACTGGACTGCAAGGCATCTGTTAGTCAAATCCTGAAACTAATTACTGCCAACGTGTTCTTCTCATTCAGACAGAATCAGCCAGTGTGTGCGCACCAGTAGTCGTCTGAATACTAGATCTCTGTAAATATTCACCATGTCCCTATAACAGGGCCTTCAACATCATATTACACTCCAATCTTCCCTGAACCTTCCCTACATTTTGTTGGAGACATGTGAGCACGTGTGCACGAACACACAGCACACACACACACCCCACATCCATCACATACACATTTTGGGGACTGAATTAGAGTTTGCGTTCTCCTCCAACTCTAAGAACCTGTGTTTTTACCAGACCTCAACTCTGTAGTCAAAAAGAGGTCACAGGTGCTATTCTGATAAGCCTCAGAATTTGGGAACAATGTCCCTGTGAAATAGACATTAAGAACATAAAAAGAGATTATCAAATTCAAGAGACTATCTGCCTTGTAGAAATCTTCCCAGGTCATTATCCATCTATGAAAAGATTTCTAGTCTGCCCCCATGCCAGCAGCCTGCTTCCTAAACTTCCTGAAGGGCCAAGACTACTTCCACGAAAAGAAAGGCATCAATTTAAATGCTAACTACGGGGAGATGAGCTATAATCCTGAAAATTATAACCTGCCTTTCATAAGGAAATGCTGTAATTATGAGACAAACTGGCAATTGATCAGGAAAACGGAAAAAGAATCACTGGATGGTGAAAACTGTTTCTCTCAGGAAGGGACGGCTGGGACCCCAGTGTAGACGCTCCTTTCCACTGAGCTGGGCTGTGTGATAACCACAGCACTTGAGCGAGATCATTCTATAAGAAGGCGAAGGGCTGCGGGTAAGCCTTGAAACTTGTTCCACACACCACTTGGAAAAGTTTCTGTGTGTCTCCCCAGCTCTTTTCCTCTACTCCCTCAAAATAAAAAGCTCTACTTCCACGCTCTACTCTATACATAGTAGCTTATTTCGTGAGAGTATAATCAAAATGAAAGCTTCAGCAGTCATTTTTAGAAATTAGGTTTAAGAAATTTTAAGAGGATGACATTCCGCCCACTTCTCTCTCTTGAATAGGATCTGAGCCCGTTCGCTCCTAGGGACCCTAATTAACCCACTGAAGGCCTGTAGTCTAAGAGCAGACGCCTACTACAGTGTCCACTACAGCTGCACTGCACGCTTTCAGAACCTTCTAGGCACAAGAAGAGGGGAAGGAAAGGAAAGAGAGGAGAAAATGCATACTAAAGACTTTGGTAGCCTCTCTTCCTTCAACCCACCCCAAAACTATATATATGTACGTAAAAAATTTAGTAAAATGGATTAATTTTGAAGTCAAAAGCTTACAGAATTACAAATACAGTAATCAAGAATCTAATTTCTTCCGCTTAATGAGCAATTTGTAAAATAGATCTTTCTCCCTCTTTTTCTTCCTTTTATTTCCCAATTCCACGCTGGAGGCAAATGCTGCTCTTCAGGTGGTTCCTTCTGCTGCTACAGATTTTGGATGTGTTGATGCTGTAGTGCAGAGACCTCTGGAATACAAGGTAGGAGAGCTGGATTCTGTCCTTTCTCTGCCCTTTCCAGGCTGTGTGTCCTCAGGTACACCATTAGCTTCTCTGAGCCTACTTCCTCACCAGCCAAATAATGTAGGGGGCAAGGTTATTTCCAACAACCCTTCCATGTATAAGACTGTTTGAGTTTACAGAGAAGATAATCTCACATCTAAGCTTGAAGTCTCTGACTTGTTTTCAGGCTTCAGTGCCTAGAACGTGGCAGGCCCCCATGCATGTTACCTTAAAGCTCCTGCAAAATTAATAGAGCTCTTTGGCATCTTTTGCACATGGTGTTATAACATGTTAGGGTTACAAATTAAACTTGATGTAAACAAGGAAAAAACAATATGCATTAAGAAATAATAATTAAAACTCAAATGATTCATTCCCTTGCTAAAAAAATATTTCAGTGCAAACTGATCAAGGCGTCCTAGAAAAATACAAAGATGTTGATGAAGTACCTGAAAGAGACTACACCTTAAGCTATAGTTCAGGTCCACTTCTAGAAAGGAGTCTGGAAAAGCTCATTGGCAGCAGACCCAGGGGTCAAGGGGCCAGATAACCTGTGTGTGGGAGGCTGTGGTTGCCACCAAAGGAGCCAGCTGAAGTCCACCGTGCTGGGGAGGAAAATGAGGTACCTTCTTGGGGAGGTAAATGAGGAATGCCTTGGACTAAAGTGGGAAATTCCTTCTCTCCCTGGGGCTAGGGCTGAGTGGGGCCTGGACGCTGAGGAGTAGAAAGGTCAGCATCCTACAGTGGGCGTGTGCTGGCCCCTGCCAGGTGGGAGCAGGATGGGTGTCAGACAGGAAGACACTGGTTGGGGACCCTGTGCTCCTAGGAATGGCATGCGGTATGGCAGGTGTGCTTTCTGTTGCAGGGTCTTTTTCCCTAAAGCCTAAACTCAGGTGTGCTGTGGGGAATTAAGGAAAGCCAGCTCTACTTCTGAAGAAGTCTACCTGAGCCCAGGAAAAGGTGTCGTGGCAAATGTGAGTGGCCAAGTCACCATCTCACAGGGCTCTGCGGCAATAAGGCCACAAACGGAGCAAGGGAACTCAACAGACTTCTAGGGGAGCCCATGACAACTTTCGGAGATCAAGCTGGGGAAGATTCTGAAAGAGGTGAATTTCAAGCAAGTCAACTAGATCTAAGAACATACGTTTTTATATTTGACTATTTTATATATGACTGTATTTTAGTCATAGAACGGTAAGAACTAGAAAACATGAGTTGTTTTCAAACCTGGCAGATTGCTTTCTTCACTAGACCAATAAATAATGAATAACTACTACGTGAAAATTTAACCATAGTGGTGTATGAAATACAGAGATCAGACATTGCCCTCTGGAACAGGTAAGACACAGAGCATTTCATCATATCTGCAACCCAAGTGGCCATGAAACACAGTGGGAACATGAAGACTTAGAGGAGCAAGGCTTGCATGAAAAAGCAAACCTAGTGTTTCAGCATCACAGTATTATAATAATAACATCTGGAAAATGAATCCTCATGGGCCTTAGCACAATGTGTCAACCGGAAATAACTGCTCAAAGAACTTCTTTGTGACTTTTATCTCATGTACATCATTGACCACCTAATGCGCAGGCACTCGAGTTCCAAAGGTCATTCAGCCTACACTGTGGTTTCAACTGAAGAGATGATGAGGTTCATAAATTTGGAAAGGAGAGCTCTATTTCTCATAAAGGGCTGCAGCCTGCAGGTGGACAGTCCAACAGGCTGGGAAGCAGAGCCTCTGGCCAGAAGCCAGGAACGACATGCTTGCAGGGTGGACAATAGGAACGGGACATTATACTGAGCAGGATGGCCAAATATACACATTTAACCAGCTATAGGACTTATGAATATTTATGAAAGGAGAAACATGCACATGCACAACTAAGCTTTATGCCCCTTTTTGGGGTCCATGTTTAGAAAATGGTGGCCCTCTGATGTCAAAAGGTGAAGCAAGGACACAAAAACCCTCTCTGCCCACACTTGGCAGACTGGTTGAAATCACTCCATGGTTTGCGGTCTTGTATCAGGAAAGAACACTCAACGTTTGCAGTGCAGAAAGCACAAATAGGTAGGAGCAGATCAGGAGACTAGTTTCTGTTTAGCCCTCAGAAAAAACCCCAAAGGCCATGGGCAAAGGAGGGGGTATATCGAGGTGTGTCTGGCCTCCCATCTCGTCAAGGCTGGGAACTCAGTTTTAAGATTTCTCTGGGTTCTCCTTGGTGAAGAAGGGGTCCGTTCAGCCGGCGAGGGGCTTAGGATATTGTTTTAGTCCACAATGGTAAAATACTAGGGGTCTTGCTGCTTGTATTTTTTGACATATGCTCACATTTTTAATCTTTATATTTTTTAGAGTGTTTAACTGACATCATATCTACCTTCATGATGAACTATTAAAGTTTATTACTTTTTAAAAATGAAAACCAGGAAAACAGATTTAACAATTTAAGTGAAAAGGGTCTGTTTTAATCAAAACTTAACAAGGTAAAAATCTCAATACCTGGGAAAGAAGATTTAATGGCAACTACGTCAAGTAAATGAGATATTGCATGTTAACAGTCCTTGTACGTAACCGTTCCTATGGCTGCACCAAAGAGTCACTGCACGAGGAAACAAGGTTAATCAATGCCCTTCCATTCTTCGGAGTCCCCTGGGGTATCATTCTTCAAGCAGGAAATCACTGCTGCTAGATGGGGCCATTTGGTTATAGCACTGATGGATGGTTTGATATGATAAGTCACTTAGCTGGGCAGACATCCACTGAGGCCAGTGGCATGTTGTACGTTAAATTGGAATCGACACAGTTACACAGAATCAAAAGCTCTTTGATTTATGCCTTTGTTGAATAAACAATATTAGTATGGGTTTGAAACAGTCCTTTTTATATTTTTACAATTATTTATTATTTCTCATCATTTAAAAAAGGCAACTTTCTGAATTATGGCAATCCTATTGGCTGTCTAGTCAAAAACTTCCAAAGGGATTGGAAAGTTTTTAACAAAAAAAGTTTTAACAAATCCCAAGAAGTACACAAAACAGGAGCAGGATTTGGACAGTTAATGGAATCACAAGCAAGACAGAGCATTTCCAAGTTTTTAAATGGTCCCTTATTGACCATAGTGAAGTGACAAAAGCACATTAAAGACATAGTTGCATAACATTTCTTATCCTCTGTGTCCCCTTAGGAGCATCTCCAGATGGTCCAAAAATGCTTGGCGGAATCGAGGCCTACCCTGGAGGATCTAAATTGCCCTTGGTTATGGAGCCCATTCAACCACAGGCCTCCGGACAAGACCTAACTCACTTGGGAGGTCAGACTTTTGTGATTTTATGGCTGCACTTAAATAGCTCCATTTGATCTGCCCCAAACTGGATGCAAAGCTCTCCCCAGTGTGGCCCATTCCTCAGCATTTTCCCCTAGGAGTGCTAGCCCAGTGTAGACTTACCCGGGTCCCCTAAGCAGTAAATTGCCCTCACTACTGAATTGGTAGTATTTACGGGCTAAGTAAACTGAGGTTTCACACAGGGATAGAAAAATGGCAGGGCCCTTTTGAGTAACCCCTGCAAAGTAAACTTTCCACATCACTCTTCCAGGAATGCTCCAGACATCTCCACCAATAGGGTTTCTTGTGGGAAACAGACCAAACTGCACCATACAATGGCTTAACATTTGTTATATGCAATACCATATATATTTCATATATGAAATATGGACTCAAATTTGAGATCAAGCCCTGATTTACTTTCTTAAAACAAAATCAGACAAGATTAGAAAGGCACCCAAATAGAAAATGCAAATTTCTGACTGGATGGTTGTTAGGAAATACGTTGTGCGCTAACCAGTCAGACTCCAATCAGTCTGCCGAGCACAGAAGCATCGGGACTGAAATAAATGGGATGAGTGTGAGCACCGTTTCCTCTATGGCACTTGACTGCGGTATTTTTGTTTATTTTCTCTTTTAAAATTCACGTTTGAGAAATGAATAACAACAACAACTGGCTACAGGAAATTGCTTATATTCTTTCATAGTAAAGTAAAGAAGGGAATCACATAGTGGTTTTGTTGGCATACATGAAAATCTGGTATACACTTCCCAAACATATGTATGAAGTTGCCTATAATAAGATCTTTTCTTATGTTGTAAATAACCAAGATTAAGAGTTCGAAAAAAATCAAGGGAAACGTCTCTCAAATGGAAAAACACCGAACACTACAATGACTGCTAGAGGAAAGTTAGTAAAAGCTGGCATAATCTGCAAAGGCATCAAAACAGGGGGGTGGGTGGAGGGTGGGACACATAGTGTTTAGTTACTGCTCTCAGAGAACTGCTCCTTGCATCCTGCCTCCCCTGTCCCTAGGTCTGTCCCACTGAAGCTGGACGAAGGGAAATGCTACTTTGGGGCCTCAAGATAGAAGAGAATCCAGCTATCCAAGGTGTGTGTGTGTTAGGGCTCTTTTACTGGCAACTATAAATTCTTATGATAATGTCATAGCAGAATTACACCTTACTGATTTTGATGTTGAAGTGATGAAAGCATTAATTGAGACATGGGGGGAAATATCACAATTTTATGAAAATAAAATGCTGTTTTGATGTCTTATTAAACACATACAAAAAAGTTTCACTTGTTATTGTCTCCTGTATTTTGTTCTTAATTCACCTAGAACTACATGTATTGGGGACAAGGACTAGAAAAGCAATTCTGTTTCTTTCATTTAGGTTTTTGTGTGTCTTGTGTGTCTCTCCATGATCAGAGTAGGAAGGGGTGTTGGAAGTTGTCTGGCCTGAGCCAGCGTGTGAGGAGCAGTTGGTTTCCATAAATGCACCTACAGTTTCTGCAGGAACTCCTCTATGATAGACCATATATATCATCACAAGGTTGATGGCAACCATTTGAGACATTCTTTTTCTGTGTATTTAAAATCTGGCTCTTCCCCTCAAGTGGCCTGAGGTGATCTGTGAAAATGGTTCGCTGTTCACTTGACCCAGAAAACCCCACAAAAATCATGCAAGTCAAGAGGTTCAAATCTTCGTGTTCACTTCAAGAACACTGGTGAAACTGCCCAGGCCACCAAGGGCATGCATATATGAAAAGCCACCAAGTATCTGAAAGATGTCACTTTAAAGACACAATGTGTACCATTCCGACAGTACAATGGTGGAGTGGGTAGGTGTGCCCGGGCCAAACCGTGGGGCTGGACACAGGGGCGGTGGCCCAAAAGAGTGCTGAATTTTTGCTGCACATGCTTAAACATGCACAGAGTAATGCTGAACTTAAGGGTTTGGATGTAGATTCTCTGGTCACTGAGCATACCCAGGGGAACGAAGCACCCAAGATGCATGGCCGAACTTACAGAGCTCATGGTGGGATTAATCCCTACAGGAGCTCCCCCTGCCACATCGAGATGATCCTCACTGAAAAGGAAGAGAATGTTCCAAAGCCAGAAGAGGTTGCACAGAAGAAAAAGATATCCCAGAAGAAACTGAAGAAACAAAAACTTAAGGCACGGGAACAGATGCAACATAAAATAAATGAAAATAATAGCAAAAGGAAAAAAAAATAAAATCAAATCTGACTTGCTACAACTTTTACCTAAGTTTTGCTTCCTACGCGTTAAAAAAAAAGTTATGGCAACCCTTCAATGTCGACCTTTTTAAGTAACTGAAAAGAACTAAAAGATTAGGGTCCCAATATTACTTTTTCCATATCTAACACATTCTATTCTCTCATCATTCCTCGTGGGAAGGCTTGGAGACCATTCACCATCCTATGTTTCTCTGCTGCATGAGCTCAAGTCAGAGTTCATTGTTATTATCACTGTTATTAAACAGCACCCATTCATTAAGATATGCCATATCCTGAAGGCATTTAAAGAAATTTGCCTTAATCTTCTCAGTAAGAGACGGCAAGCATTTTTACCCCTATTTTTCTGTTGAAGAAACGCGGGTTCAGAAAGCTGAAGGAAGTTCCCTGAAATCACATGCGTTACCAGTGGACAAGACCACATCTGCCCCAGTCTGGTGGCTTTGAAGGCTTATCCCATATGAATGAAACGCAGCCCTGCAGGCAGGACCTGACCAGCGCAGGGAACAGGACAGCCTGCCGCTTGCTGCAAACGGAGCACGACCCTTCCACGGACCCTTCCACGGGAGCCGCCTGTGACTGTACGATCGGTTTCGACAACTGCACCACACTGTTGGCTCATGTTGAGTTTGTAATCAACGTAAATCCCAAAATGACTTTTACCTAGATCGTTACTAAGTCTGACTGTCTGACCACCTCTCCACCCAAACGGTTTTCCATTTTGCACTTGATCCTTCCTAATAGAGGGAAGTTTTACCTCCATTCCTGCTAAACACTGGCCTGCCAGCTCTGCTTGAGTGGTGCATGCAATTCGCTTCGCAGTAAGACTAGATTCCAACACTCGGGGCCATTTGTCTCTTTTAAAGCTCTGTATTGCTTAAAAAAATAACTGTCTGGCTGTGTTTCCGTGCCTTCATCCAAGTCTAACAAAAACTCAGGTTTGAGGAGAGGGAACACGGAAGGACATTTTCCCCAGTGCGATGCTCTCCAATCTCCATCTACCTGTTATGCCCGGGTGTACCACGCCAGCCAAACTCTACTTTCCACAGTTTATATCAAGAAACAAGAGACATTTTGAATATGCTTTTTCAACTACCATCTCATTGCCACCTTGAGAAACACACCACTGATTTTACAACACATTTTTCTAACTCAGCCCATCAGCTACGTAAGCCCATTGAACTTCTACCATTTTCAAATTTCCCCATATTCTTCACCAAGATGTCAGCAGTGAATGCATATTTTCTAATACCAAGGTCTGTTGTGAAACTGAAAATATTCTGCTAGCGAAGGTTTTAATATCGTAGAAAAAGTTACTCTTAAAAATCTGTCAAATTTATAAAAATACCTTATTATAAAGGAAAATAACTGACCAATATTGCTATACCATTCAAAATGTTCACAGTGACATAAAAAGTAACACTTACTTGTCTAAACTTAATTACAAAATAAAATTTTTGTATTCAAAACCACAGTGATTATCTATAATGAATTTGAAAGGCAATAAACTATAAGAATTCTAGAAGAAAATGTTGGAAAAACTCATAGACATTGGCCTGGGGAAATAATTTATGAAGAACCCCCCCAAAGGCAATCACAGCAACAACAAAAATAAATAAACGGGACATGATCAAATTAAAAAGCTTCTGCACAGCCAAAGAAACTGTCACGGGAACAAACATACAAGGTACAGAGTGGAAGGAAATATTCACATGCTAGACATCTGGTAAAGGGTTGACAACTACAATCTATATAAAACTCAGGAAAATCAGCAAGAAAAAAATCAAACAACCCTCTCAAAAAGCAGACAAAGGACACGGATAGAAACTTTTCAAAAGAAGACAAACAGCCAAGAAACATATGAAAAAATGCTCAACATCACTAATCATGAAGGAAATGCAAATCAAAACCACAATGAGATAATCACTTATCTCCAGTGAGAATGACTTTTACCAGAAAGTTCCAAAACAATAAATGTTGGCATGGATGCGGAGAGAGAGGAACACTCATACACTGCTGGTGGGACTATAAGCTAGTTCAACCTCTTTGGAGAATAGTATGAAGATACCTCAACAAGCTAAAGGTAGAACTACTATTTGATCCAGCAATCTCATTACTGGGCATCTAAACAAAGGAAAAAAAGACATTCTATAAAAAAGACATCTGCACTAGAATGTTTATAGCAGCACAATTCACAACTGCAAAGATGTGGAAACAACCCAAGTGCTCATCAATACATGAGTGGATTAATAAAATGTGGTATATGTATACCATGGAGTTCTACTCAGCCACAAGAAACAATGGTGATATAGCACCTCTTGTATTATCCTGGATAGAACTGGAACCCATTCTACTAAGTGAAGTATCACAAGAATGGAAAAACAGGTACCACATGTACTCACCATCAAATTGGTATTAACTGATCGACACTTATGTGTACATATAGTAGTAATATTCATGGAGTGTGAGGCAGGTGGGAGTGGGGAGGAGGGGATGGAAGTATACACACCTAATGGGTGTGGTGTGTACTGTATGGGGGATGGACATGCTTGAAGCTCTGACTTGGGTGGGGCAAAGGCAATATATGTAACCTAAACATTTGTACCCCTGTAATATGCTGCAATAAAAAAAAAAGAATTTGAAGCACAGACATAAATTAGACTTGGCAAAATGGTATTATCCTCACTGCATGAAACACTATGAACCCATCCTTAGAAAACTCTAGTAGCCATGGCTAGAGGATTGCCAGTTACCTATTTATTTCATTATATAAATGCAATCAGTGAAAGACTCTCCTCAAAATTAAGGAACAAAGCTTAGCTTCTCAAGATCAAGTTTTCCAAAAAAGTAGATTTACACTAGAACAACCCCTCTCAAGGTTACACAAGTCCTTTAAAAGCTTCATAGTAAACCCCAGCTAGGAGTATATTCTTGGAGCTCCGCATTTCTAGAATTCACATCTAACTCAGTAATTGGGCACTCTGGTCAAAGAAACTAGCCAAAATCAAAGCCTGCCAAAGGCAAGAAATGAATCTGTGCATGGCAAATCTTACAGGGTTCTTAGAAATCCCTGCAGTAGGCCATCAAGCAAAGGATGACTAAATTTTCCCATAAATTGGTATATGACAGACTAAACATTAATAACTTTTGATGTAAGAATTTATTTTCAAAACAATATGTTTTTGCTATGTTCTTGCAATCTATAAAAATTTAGTGTCCCACCCCTCATCCCTACCCTAATGAATCCAATATAAAATGGATTTGAATCTTCCGTTGCAAGAAAAGCACCGGGTGCGTAGATACAGTATGCAAATATTAACAGGCATGATATGGGGTTTGTAAGACAGAGGAAGCAAAGATGAATGAACAGGGAACGTGGGCAATCAAGTGAGCTTGGTGCTGGCTATAATGAGGAAAGAGGAGTGGAAATGTGTGAGGACACACAAGTGTGCACTGCTTGTGGTGCCTGGGAGAGAATCTCAGCACAGCACCAAGGAAGGGGTGACGGGGAGGCAGGTGGTGGGAGGGGCTGGCTTAGAGGGGTGTGTGTGGTTGCCTTCCTTTATAAGGGCAGGGGCAGGAGCAGGAAGAATGAACTCTTAGAATGAAGACATTAAATCTGAAATGGAAGTACCTTGCTACAAGTGCAAGCCATTCTTTCTTGGTGCATACACAGACCTGTTTCCATAGCTTGAGTTCATGCCCTGCGTGGATTCTCCATGGTATTCAGCGAATCCAACAATCACCAACCTCTGCAGCTACTGACAAATTGTGTTGTTCTCATCTGCTAACTTGGTCTTGCTCAACATCTCCAACAAAAGGCACTCAACTGCCCTTCTCTGAGAGGAATTTTAGCTTTCTTCACAAAAAAGAATAATGAGTAGTATACCCTTTTCACACTGAAGTTGCAACGCCCACCACAATGTACATTTAAAAAATTACTCATTCCCTGAGCAAGAAAAGGACATGGCATTTCAAATTATCCCCCTGCCCTTTGTACAGAATTTGTAAGTTTCTGCCAAGTAATAAGTAACTTGGCCATAAATTATGCAAATGAAAAAGGTAAAATTCTTGTAAATAACAGCTCCTAACTGGACTATTAAAGAAAAACTGATTTTTATGCCTTTAATTTCTTTTTCCTACCATAGAAAGTATTATGGATTCCATCTTTTTTTTAAATATAAGATCATACTTTAGTTTTGATTATATCATTTTAGGACATTATATATATTTTTAGTAATTCGATCCCCTGTTAGAGACTTTGGAAATAATTTTGTATTTAGAGACTGGGTTTGAAGTAATTTTCCAGAGTTCTAGAAAAATAAAGACGCATCTTATTTGTTTTATACCAACATTCTCCAGGTCTCAATATCTAGGACAAAAAAGTTTTAAAATAGACACTTACCTCTACATCACAGGTATATTCTGATCCGTCCAGAAGTATCACTTTGCACTGCATGCTTTTAGGCTTTTTGACTATCTTTAATGGAGACCTAGAGAGTTTACTGCTAGATGACCTCTGAGAAAGTTTATCGTCTTCTAATTGCTGATATTCGAGCTGTTTTGCAGCCCTGGCAGCAAACTCCTGTTCCTTATCAGTGACCTGTGAAGAGCAAACAATCGACAGTTTTCATGGCAAGACAAAATAAATACTACATTGTTCAGGCAATAGCATAAAACTTTAGAAACAGCCTGCTTTCCTATTTCCTGGAGGATGAGAGATGTCTGAATCAGAACAGTAGGAATGGATCTACATATACAGATATTTATCAAATATAATATAATGCTAAGTTTTACCCAAATAACTTTTGCCATTTAAATGTACCGATAGGGCCTTATTTCAGTTTAATTCCAGGATTTACTTTAGAAGCACTGAGTTTGCAAATGCTATCAAGATTTCACTAAGCAAAGAAGGAAAAATTGACTCTTGACTTTTAAAAAAAAGCATTGGATAATATAGACCTCTAAAACACATCATCTAGATTTTTGTCTTATATGTTGTACTTTCTTAATTCACTGACTCTTTCTATATTCCATTTGTTATAACTGCTCCATCCAAATATATACAAAGCATCTGATAAACTTTAAGGCCTAGAAAACTTGAAGTATTAATCTTTTCAGTGATTTCACACACCTGTTAAAATATTTGATTTAGTTCTAAGTCAATTCAGTGAAGTCAGTAGCACTGAAATTCATCACAAAGTAATCCCCTATGTCTGTTTCCCTTCATTGTTATGAACCAGTATAAGGATGGATTAAATCTGTCCAAAAGCTTTACTTTGCTTTCAAATCACAACAGACTAGTCCAGGCTGGACTCAAAACTGCAGAGGACATCCTACTTAACAATAAAATTCTCCCTGAACCAATCCCCTTGGAAATCTCTCTATGTACTGATCCTTAACTACTCCCCCTACACTCCTCTTTTCCTTCTGCAAAAAAGCACTGACATTCCAAATAAAGATATGGCACCAAAATTCAGGTTAGGGTCTTGAATAAGCACAAACATACTAGCAGCCTGGTGCTAAACCCACATGGGCTCAAAGAGTAAAGATAGTACTGATAGTTTATCATTTCAACTTTTCTATTAGCCTCTACAATTTTACAACACTCTAGTGTAATTACAAAGGTATTTTTGGCATATTTGTTTTGGATTTTAGATGCATATTTCTGCCTTGTCTGTCTTGTTTTCCATCCAGAAGATTTCTAAGATAGTCCTTTCTTCCATACCTTGCCCAGGAATTCAAGGCAAAGTCCTGAGAAGTTCTCAAGGATAGAAAGAGACCAATCTGCCAACCTTATAAAAAGAAACCAACAAAAACTTGAATAACCAATTTCAAAGGCTAGAATAGTTGAGAAGGCAAGCTTCAGCTAAACCAAGTAAATAAACTAAAGAAAACCTGCTCTGGCAACTCAGTTCTACTTTTTTGACCACTGCGCTTTCCATACCAATGCATTAAAATAATAAGTGAAAGGAAATCATAAAACTGTCACCAATTTTGGCCTTGAGGTAGCTTAAGTATAACTTTGGTAACCTTGGAATTGCATATCAACAACCATAACACCTGTCTGTTAAGTGTCTTATAATTTACACAAGACTCTTGCACATTTAAGTTATATTTTTAATCTCATCATAGGCAAAGGTCATTAAAACCCACATTTTTGTTTAAATTTTACCTGTAATAAACTTTTTCTACTTACTAGGGGATGAAACTTCACTTTTCTTCTACTAATATAAATATCTGTGTGAGAATAAACTTTGTGGATTACTTTAAAATTTCAGCTCCAGATGTACCTTAATCCACCACCAAAGGACAGGCCTTGTTGCTGGGAACACTGGAAACATGAACTCATCATGGATGCTCTTACACACATTTTTAAATCAATTGTAACAACTCTAGAAGAGCAAATGAAGTAGCTCAAATGAAATGTCAATCATGGTCATGATGCACTATAATTTACAAATATTGGTATCAACCATTTTAGCAAATCCTTGACCTCGTTTAATCCTCACAGCAGCTCTGTGACATAGTATTACTACCCACATTTTCAGATAAGGACAGACATACACAGGGAGCCTAAGAAACTTTCTAAAGGTCACAAAATTAGTAAACTGGAACTCAAATCCAGCCAAACTCGTGTTTTAATTATCCCTGGGTGTCAAAATGTACTTTGTTTTATAGCTTCCTAGTATGAATCAAAGAATTCTGTGGAACGATCCTAGAAATCATCTTTTCTGAACCTTCATTTTGTAGATGTAAAAGTTGAGGCCCCAGAGTGTAAATGAGTTCTCTAAGGAGGTTACTATTGGAAGAGATGGGACTTAGGTCTCTGCCCTTTGTAGCCAGTCATCTTTCCTTTTTAGTATCATTTCTCTTGTTCTGTATCCAACATTTGACCATAGAAGATAAAGAAAGTACATTTAATCATGTCTAGCTATAGATACTCATACTTTTCTATAATAATTTCCTATTTTCATGTTATTTCATTTTAGACTTAAGAGGAAAGAATAAAGAAAAAACCACTCTGGTAAGTTAAAACTTTTCAAGATTAAAAAAATGAAACAAACAAAAAATAAAACTAGCCACTACCATCATCACTCCTACACAAAAAGAAAAGAAAAGGTAAAGGAAAACAATGGCAATGGCAACAGCTCCTTAGATTTTTGTTTGCCAAACTGGGATGGGATCTCCCAGCTCTTCATCACCAAACCTTGGAGATCAGACACATCTATTTATACAGTGAAAATAAATGTTATTACTAACACTGTTTAAAAGTAGAACATGCAAAAGCCCTGGGAAAAGAAAGAAAACAATCTGGTGGTAAATATGTAGAGTTTAATGTTAAATGTTGTTATAATGTGTCATAACTTCCAAAGATTTTCACTAATGTGCTGGTTTCAGGCCCCTTCTCTCGACATCTTAGAATTTCTACCTTGACACATACACTTCAGACCTACCAAAGGTTAATCACTTATGGGGACTCCAGATTTCTGTACTACATGTAAGTCTATACTCTAAAATATGATTCCAAGTTTCAAGTTTTAAGACGGAAGAAATTTAAACATGGACTCCCTTGAGGCCCAGGTATAAACTATATACTTTTTTTATATGAAAACTTTTAAAAGATACACATTACTCATGACAAACATGTACAGGGAATAAGGCTGAAAACACAGATGCATACAGGGGAGGGGAAGGGACCTACCTGAAGGTCCATTAAAAGCAGGTGGCATATTAGGGTCAGAATGCTGCCTGGGGGAGAACAAAGTAGCTCTGCCCCTTAGGCTTGAAATAAAAAACCACCGCAAGCATAATTAAAGCTGTCAGTTCGCTGTCTATCTTTCCTCTACATCCAGATAGGATCAATAATCTCCAGTCCAGCCTCCAGTGTGAGCTTAAGTGTTTTAAGTAAATGAAGCTGTTACCAAGGGAGGCTGCGGAATGCCATTCACTGAAAGCCTTAAAATAGCACAGACGTTTTCCCGGCCGGGCCAGCTGGGGCCGAGCAGATGACCCACAGCTGCCCGCAGCCCGCCCGCCCGGCGGCGCTCACCTCCTTCCGCGCGGGCGTGCTGTGCGCGGCGGCGGCGAACTGCTCCAGGGCCTGGCGCTGCTCGTCCGCGCCCGGCGGCCCCGGGCCCGGCTGCGCCCCCGCGCGCCCCTGCGCGCCCGCCGCCTCCTGGGGCTCGGCCTCCTGGTCCGGCTTGGATTCCGAGTCTGATCCGGATTCGGTCGTCATGGTTGATTGTTCTGCAAGCAGGAAAGAGGGCAGATCTCGTCAACACCGCGCCCTTACCCTTCCTGGGCAGGAAAACTAGGATGCCGGCTGCGGAAGGCTGAGAGAACCGCGGCAGAGATGCGCACCACCCGGCACCAGCCTGGTGCTCACGCCCCACAGAAACTTGCCCAGTTACCGCCGAGATGGGCGCCCACGAGGGGCTCCGAATTCATATTTAACTAGAAGTGAAAGTGGATTTGTAATGATCGCAGGTTTTACTTCTATTAGATTTTTTTTGCCACAGAGGATCGTATAATGACGTTAAAGAATGTCATAATAATTAAATAGCTTACATTTAATTTCAGAAAAATGAATTTGCTGCATCAGGTGAATATATATTTTAATCCCTGGGAAGGATGATGGCATAATGGAAGCAGACATCCTTTCTCGTTTCCCACCCCATTCCTCTCCCTACACGGGGGCCTCCTAACCCCTGGATCTACAGGCACTTCCAGGAACTAATGTCTTTCCCATTTGATTTCTCCTAATTCAGTTATCCCCCTGTGAATGAGCAGCCACAGCTACTCTAGAGGCTCCTTTAGGGACACGGAATCTGTCCCACTGTGGACAGGCAGGGCTGTGGCTGGGCGGGGCACAGGGCAGCATCCCTTCCCTTCCACATTAATTCTCATCCTTTCTTCTTGGCTTCCTCCTATTTCCCTTGAGTGTTAAAAGATGAGTTTGTCTCATATCTCACAAGGAACTCAAACAACAGATCCTAATAATCTGCTGATACGACCTTTAAAAAGATCCAAAATATAACCACCATCTTCTAATAGTTTGCTAGTCCAGATGCTTCACTATTTTCTGGCTCCATTTCTACACGTGGCAAATGAGGACACTGCACATGGTCATGCCTAAAGAATTTATTTCCTACTGTTATTATTTCCCCCTTCTAAAATAAGATACACCATTATGTTTTAAAGCAGATTTCTGCTCTAAACAAGAAAGCTGCTAATGCCAAGTAGATACCATCAGGTATGCGGGGTAACTCAAAAACAAGTATTTCATACTGTCATATAATTTCCCTTCTCAATTCTAATTTTATAGTAAAAATATCATGAATAAAAGGTTCATATAGTACGTTAAGCAAATCATACACTCTTTGGTATAACAGAATTATGCAAAATAAAACTGATAACTCTATAGTAAAACCAATATACATCTTATCTTCATAATACACATCAGAATATGTTTAATAATTTGAAGAAGGAAATACTACAAATCCCAATCTATGTTATAAACTAAATGCTTTCTATTTAGGATTACTTTTCACAGTCACCAGATACTCTTTCTGTTGAATAAAAGACATATCAACTTGGCATGTGCTCAGTTGCCCAAAGGCACATGTAAATATCAAGTCCGAATACAGAGACAGTGATCCAAATAAAATGAACAGACTTTCTTCTTTTTTCCTCTTACAATACATTTTAGGTTCTTAAGCAAATCTTGAAAGTAAATATTATATTTGCTTTTGTATGCTTATCCTGGAGAGTGATAAGAGTATACAGAGAAACAGGGAGGAGAAAGGCCATGGGTACGCTGTGGATTTCAGGGCCTACAATCAAATTTTACCTTTGAAAGAAAGAGGATTAGTCTAATAATCAATTCAACCCATCAAACACTTACTGAGTACCAAACATAAGCCAAGCACTGTATGCATGGCTTGGAAACAGAGATGAATCTGTCGTAACCACTCTCCCCACGCTAAGGAGCTCATGGTCCAAGGCAGAAATAGGATCTCCCCAGAATCTATTTTCTCCATCTTCCTTTACTAAGCTTTCAGTTTTAGCAGGTACTCCTCCACCCAGCCTGAGAGGATGATGAGTAGTAGCCACATGACTAAGACTAGATCAGTGAGACGATGGAAAAAATGTATTGAATGTTTAGGTCATTTTCATAAAGACAAAGCCACTCTAGATTTCCTTTCCCATTGGCTGGGAAGTAACAATGGACTATCCACTCTTGCCTATTCTCCTTTCATCGGTCCTCTTAGCAGCCCCAACCCAGGCCATTAGAGTTTCCTTGTCAATATGCTCCTCTCTCTCCCTTAGTATTCAGAACGTGCTCTCCTGCTTTATTCCAATTTCTCTGGTCATGCCTTCCCACTCTATCTTACAGGTTACTCCTCTACCCAACCTCCAAATACATCATATCAAGTAAAACTCAATTCTGGGCCATCTTCTCTTCTTTATTTACATTTTCTCTCCAACTGACAACATCTTTTCCTAGGGCTTTAAGTAGTTCCTATAAGCCAATGGTTCTCATGATCTTATTTCTAGTTCAAACCTCTGTTCTAAGCTTTAAAACTAGTACCCAATGGCCTGCCGGACACTCCCCACCTCTGTTCTAAGCTTAACTAGTATCCAATGGCCCAATGATATTCCCCATTCTCTCCCAATCCTGTTTCTCCCCACTCTCATCTTCCTTACCTCACTCAGTAAATGGCAGTGTCATTCCTTCAAGCCAGAATTCCAGAAGTCACCCTTGACATCTTACTTTCCTTATCTAATCCACAACATAAAATTTTGCTGGTTCTATTTCCAAGATATATCTTGAACTGGTATCCTGCTTCTATACCAGCTAGCATCATTTCTTTCCTGAAGTCCTCCTATAACCTCCAAGTGGTTTTCCTTGCCTCTATCCTGCTCACCTCTGCCCAATCTGTCTAATCATTACAAAATAAAAATCTAGTCATGTTACTCACTACTGAAAACCCTTCAATAGCTTCTCAATGTGATTTCAGTAAAATCTAAACTCTTGATTACGAAGGCCTTCAAGAATATGCCCCAACACCCTGTCCAGTGGCCACTGCCTACCCCTCTTTCCCACTATGATCTAGCCACAATGTCTCCTTTTAGTGTCTAAATCACATCAGTTTGCTGCCTTCTGGTTTTTGAGACACAGGGAGAATTTTCTTCCCTCTGTTCTTAAGTGGTCAACTCCTTATTCCTCAAGTGTTGACTGTTTTGGAAAAGCTTTCCCTGATTACATAGTTATTCTAGCTGTGTCTTATTGTTTTCCTACTTATAATTATCAAATTTTATAATTATTCTACATTCCCCTGACCTCCTTCCAGTATATACAAGGGTAGGAACCATGTCTGTTTATACCCCCAATATACCCATTAC
The DNA here is from genome assembly GCF_040939455.1 of Microcebus murinus. Lineage (NCBI taxonomy): Eukaryota > Metazoa > Chordata > Mammalia > Primates > Cheirogaleidae > Microcebus > Microcebus murinus. Next base: position 51,480,735 of record NC_134120.1, read on the forward strand.
CAATGTAATATGGCAACATAGTACTTTAATAATTTAATTATTTGATAAATAACTAAATTGCAAAGTCAACCTCATTTTTATCAGATATGTATATGTAAAAGTATAACTCTTACTTATAGTCTTTAACCTTTGTAAAATCCTCAAGTGGGTAAAGAGTAGGTATTTTTACGTTTTATAGTTAAGAAAAAAGAACTCTGTTAAAAGTTTCAGAACTAAAGACCTCATAAGGTAAAAGGAATGCTATTGGGCTGTTCAGTCTAATGAGTTTACCAGTAGAATGAATGGCTTCCCAAAGACTCAAAAAGAAAAGGTTTTAGGTGGTTTACATAATCTCTATTTAAAAAATTACCAGCATCACTAAATCATAAATATTAAAGCAAAACATAAATGACTCTAGAAAAGGCATTATTTTTTTTTTTTAAAGAGTTTCAGTTTTCCTATGGCAAGACAATTTTTGCATATGTTTAAAATAATTTTGGATATCATCAGTATCTTACTATCGAACATCACATATAGGATTCTGTGTTGCTATTTTAAGTGGCTCAGCAAATCATGCCTATAATTTAATAATTAGATGTCAGGACTGTTACAGAAATAAAAAACTAAAATCTCCTTATAAAATGTTTCCATTCATTTCACTTCAAAACCATCAATAAGCTTTATAAACATAATACATGAAAATAATCAGCATCAAATAAGTTGCCATGTATGATGTTGGGTAAATAACTTAATTGTTTAGTCTCCTTCCTTGCAGATCTTTCCATTTAAGCTAACAAGTCTGTCATCTCTCTTATGTATTTCTTTCAACTTTCTTACTACTTTTTAAACATATGAGTTTTAACACAAATGTAGTTTTATTAATAGTATATAACTTTCATATTAATGAACTTCAAACTTTTAATTAAAAAGTTGTCAAATTTATATTAAAATATGAGTCTCTCTAAACACATGACATTAGTTCCTGGACTTACTATGCCTGAAATAGAAGGAACATCCCAATTGCCTTAGTAAAGGAATATCCCAATTGCAATTCAATGTTATCAGTCTAGTCATGAAACCATTTTGCACCTGCTTTTGTCTTAAATGCCAAGACAGTCTGCAAAGCAGAGAACCAGCTAAACACAAGCTAAATAAAAATGCAAAAATGAATAGAGCCCAGAAACCACCTATCAACTATTTTAATAATAAAATAATCTATCATTACTTTGAACCTGTGAATCATACCATATAATATTAATAACTTACCTGTTGGACATCACATAAATCACAGAACTTCAAAAACATGAAAATAGGCCGGGCGCTGTGGCTCACGCCTGTAATCCTAGCTCTTGGGAGGCCGAGGCGGGTGGATTGCTCAAGGTCAGGAGTTCAAAACCAGCCTGAGCAAGAGCGAGACCCCGTCTCTACTATAAATAGAAAGAAATCAATTGGCCAACTGATATATATATAAAAAATTAGCCGGGCATGGTGGTGCATGCCTGTAGTCCCAGCTACCAGGGAGGCTGAGGCAGAAGGATCGCTCGAGCCCAGGAGTTTGAGGTTGCTGTGAGCTAGGCTGACGCCACGGCACTCACTCTAGCCTGGGCAACAAAAGCGAGACTCTGTCTCAAAAAAAAAAAAAACATGAAAATAAACTCCTATGCCCTTATCAAATATTTCTTAGATCTATTATTTTTCCCAGCACTATAGGCAATAATGTAATAAATGAAAATCATTGCTGTTTTTTTTAAAAAAATGATTATGCTATATTTTTACTATAGATTGTTATTTTGGACTAATTTTAATAAAACTTTCATGGCTATTGACAGATAAAGTAATAAAACATAAAAATGTAAGGCTTTTAATCTAGACTCTCACTAGAATCAATACCCAATTCCACATATCTTAAAGGGTGTAAGTTCTTTTTTTTTTTTTTTTTGAGACAGAGTCTCGCTTTGTTGCCCAGGCTAGAATGAGTGCCATGGCATCAGCCTAGCTCACAGCAACCTCAAACTCCTGGGCTCAAGCGATCCTTCTGCCTCAGCCTCCCAAGTGGCTGGGACTACAGGCATGCGCCACCATGCCCGGCTAATTTTTTCTATATATATTATTTGGCCAATTAATTTCTTTCTATTTATAGTAGAGATGGGGTCTCACTCTTGCTCAGGCTGGTTTTGAACTCCTGACCTCGAGCAATCCGCCCGCCTCGGCCTCCCAGAGAGCTAGGATTACAGGCATGAGCCACCGCGCCCGGCCAGGGTGTAAGTTCTTATTGTACCTGCAAATAAACCAGTGCTGATGGCTTAGATCAGCAAATTTAAGTTCAAAACTTTAACAGTCCTCTTTCCTAACCATATGCCAATATAAGCAAGCCATAAACTTATTTTTTAAATGGCAAAATCATAAACACTTAAAGTGCTTCTAACTTTAACTCATTATTTTAATAAGTTTATAGTGTGCTCCTTCACTCATATACCTAAATGCCAAAACATTTTTTTAAAATTAGATTTTCACGATATTTATGTTGCTTTGGTTTGTCTTTATTCTTATACTCATTCCCTGCTCTCTGGGATGACTCTTGCCACTTGAAATCACACTTTTCCCTCTTTGACTAACTAAAGACTACTATTAATACTTTCCAGGCTAGGCACAGTGGCTCACGCCTATAATCCTAGAATTCTGGGAGGCCGAGGTGGGAGGATCGTTTGATTTCAGGACCAGCCTCAGCAAGAGCGAGACCCCATCTCTACTAAAAATAGAAAGAAATTAGCTGGACAACTAAAAATATATAGAGAAAATTAGCCGGGCATGGTGGTGCATGCCCATAGTCCCAGCTACTCCAGAGGCTGAGGCAGAAGGATCGGTTGAGCCCAGGAGTTTGAGGTTGCTGTGAGCTAAGCTAATGCCACAGCACTCTAGCCGGGGCAACAGAGTTAGACTCTGTCTCAAAAAAAAAATACTTTCCAAGTTTCCTTTCTCTTCTCCTGATCAATTCACTTTGAACTAAACTGTTGATTATTTGGGTTACTGGAAATAAATATCATCACCTACAATGCCAAACAGAAAGTGATGCAAAATGCTGATGCTAAGTTTTGACTTAAACTATGCCCTTTCTTTATACTAAATTGACCTTACTAATTGTATTTTGCTTAGGCTGAAAGGGCTTGAATTCCTAGAAACTCCAAATCCTAAAAGTTGGGGTAAGAACATTCATAAATATGCTACTGGATGGCAAGAGGAGCCCTTCATTTTTTAAGGAAATGTAAGTTATATTTCAATATGCCTCTCTCAGGGACATATTTATTAAAAGACTGCCAAAAGAAATGGTACTGAGCTTCAAAGAATGCATTGTGCAGGTGTAAATGAAATCATACTCACAATTCCAATCCAATTCACCTACAAAAAGACGGTCATTGCCATGCATTCCTGGCTTTGTTCCATTTCAGCTGTAATTTTTTATTCCATAGAAGAAAAAAAAGTCAGTTTATTCTCATCTTTTCCACTTTTAGAAGTGGCATCTCTAAAACCTCCATCTCCTAACTAAATGAATGCTAAATTAGCTTCTGTATTCAAATTTACCTACCTCTCTTGCTGATGTGAAACTTCAGTGGTATTTTATTAAAAGGTACAAAGATTTAGTGAAAGAAAATGCTTAATAAAAATTTCTGTCATTGTAAGACAAGATTTCTGTGGAATAACAATGCATTTCATAAAAGAAAACTCCCTTATACCATCTACCTACAGGGATGTAGGACTATAACAGATAAATTTTTTACAAACCTTTTTTCTCCTTTTATATTTCAACTACACATTTACAGGAGAAGAGAGGCGAGTAGGCTGGCAGACCTTACGCAGCGTTAAGTATTTGTGACTACTGAATACTATCCACTAGTCTGCAAAAAACCATCACTGTAAACAAACTAGAAGGCAGTTAAAGTCCCTTGGCCCTTCTATTGTTTTTTTCCTACCTTTGTGAAAAAAATGCCTTAGTATCATCCACCAAAAAACCCCCCAAAACCACAGGAAACTACAACAACCTGCTATTGGTCCCACATTCTACTCTTCTATGAGCTCCATCTCTACCCCTCCAATACAGCCCTACCTCCTAACTTTTCTGTAGAGCTAAGCTTCTGGAAGGAATCTTCTTTTCATGCTGTCACCACATTCTCCCTCTCACTCACCCTTCAGAATCTTCCCCATTATTCTAGTTATCTTGCTAAGGTTGCCAATAACTTCCCCACTAGCCAATGAATCCTATGTTGTATCACTTCTCATCTTTCAATTCTCCATGTGTTTGACACTCTCTTGATTTTCCTTCTACCTTTTCTGCCTACTCTGCCTCATTTCCATTTGCTTCTTCATATCCCATTTCTCATATTCTATTTCTAAACCTTGCAGTTCTTTAGGAACCAGTCTTACTCTTTAAGTCCTCTTTCTTGGAGAGCTTATCTGCTTCAATTCAAATACAATGACAATTCCAAAATAATAGGTCCCTCAATTTGTGACCTCTCTCTGAGCTTCAGATCCATATAAAACTCTCCTTCTCATTTTTCTACCTGGCTGTCTCAGAGGCACCTAACGCTGAACATTTTTCTATCCAAACCCTGGATCTCTGCACCCCCCAGACCCCCCAATCTGTTCCACTTTCATCTTCCCCACTTTAGCAAGTGGGCCCCCAACTGTCTAACTGCTCGTGCTGGGATCAGGACACCACTTGTCTCCTTTCTCTCAACTCTCATCCACTTTACCCTTGGCAATTTCATCCCTTGAATTGTGTTTAAAGGAAGAGTAGAAGACAGGTGAAAGTTATAGCCAGAGGTGTCCAATCAAGCAAAAGCAGAAGAGGATGGAAGATCACATGCACTCACTTGTGGGAGGTTATAGTCTGGTGATACCGTGACTGGAACAGAAGGGCATAAGAACAATGGGAGGTGACGAGAGGGGATGACAGCGAGCCAGGCACAGGGCAGGTCCCATGGGCCATCTGTGGGACCTTAGGCTTTCATCTCCTTAAACAAAGGTCAGTCTGGCAGCCATGGGGAGTCGACTGGCATCAGAATGTATCAGTCAGACTTTTCCACTGTTTCAGCTCGAAATTAGACCAAACAGGCCTTGATGGGGCAGCATTGGACCTGTCACTCTTCAAAGTACAAATCAGTGAATTCAGAACTGGTTATTATTAAATGTCTTTCAAAAGTTGATAGTAAAGAGCTGAGACACGGTTTGTGACCTCCGCAGGGGTAATTCTAGCAGTTTTTTCAAACAAGCTTGTTAGCCATGCCAAGTTCAAATCTTATAAGCCAGTATGCTAACTCTTACGAAGTGGACTGACTTTTTAAGATTATGCAAGAAGCAGAAAGTTGGAATTGTTATAAAGAAGACATAGTGATTCAAAACTCATTTCGCAATGACCACTGCACACTTTTCAAAGGCTTACCAAGGTTCGTCGCTGTGAGACAGAGACTTCCTAATGGCATCGCACGTCTACAATTCGGTGGTGGAAATTTAAAAAACTAAATAAGACCCCCCAAAAAAGTCTCCTGCTTCAAGGAATGTGCATTCTGAAACGTTATCCAGAGAAGCTAAGCGAACCAATCACCCAGGATATGAGAACACAGCCCAGAGGAGGGGGCTGTAAACAAGTCTGTAGGGCAGGAAGGATTTCCATAGGAAATAACACTTGTTTGACAGAAAAATAATCACTAACCTTCAGTCCCAAGTTAAAGGACTAGTTTTAAACTTCAGACATCACAGGCTACTTCAGAAAGATAAAAGGGGAATCGGGGATGATGAAAGTCCTGGGAGCAGCAGGAAAGACTGTGCGCTCTGGGCCTAACCGGCCACGTGTTCTATGACCTCAGCGGAATTTCTGCTCTGCAATTCCGAAGTTCTAGGGCTCCTGAGCCAGAGACGCCATTGTACTAACAGCATGACTCCAAAGTGAAGACAGATACTGACGCTCCTGCTGACAGGGCCCCACGGCACCCCAGTGAGAAAGCCAGCTCTTCCCACCTGCAAGGGTCGGGCTCTGCGCCTCATTAGCTATTTGGGTTTATTAAGGTTTTATTTAGTTCACTGATGCAATACTTAGATAATCTGAAAAAGTTGGGGGAAGAAAACCACTCTTCGTTTACTTAATAGCTTGGAAAAATCTGGTTGTTTTCAGTAAGCTTTTAGCTTTCCAAGTTCAAAAATGTTTAGATCAATGTGCGAACAGAAAAATTAACAAATGCAGTTTAGAATATATACATTGATATGGAGACTAAGGAAGCATTTAACTTACCAATATACGTTCATATTTCCAAACCCCTCTGGCGCCAAATACCAGGGTATAAAATTCCCTATGCTGTTGAAATACCAAGACTCTTTGGTTGTTACCACAAGTCCCCCAAATACATTTCGATAAACAAGGGAGGCAGCTGGCTCCCCCCACTACAGGAAGGGGAACCGTGTCAATGGAGGACTTGAACAGAGGTCAGTGACACTATTAAGAGGCAGGTTCCTGAGGGGGCAAAACGGCTTGCCAATTAAGTCTATCCAGGGTGTGGCAGAAGAATAAATTCAAATGCTGTTCCAGGACCCGTGCATTGTGCACACTCTGTTAAAACCAAGGAATTCCCCAGACTGGGATTTCTGTATGCCAGAGGTCTGGGAAAGAAGGCTCAGGGATCTGAGCATTTGTTTTGCTATTTTAAAGGAGAGTGTACATCGAGCAGCCATGTGGCTGCCCACACTAACAAGGCTTTTTTGCTCTGGGTTGGAAGCTTATCAGCTAAGGTTAGAAATACTGACCACATCATTGCTTCATTCATTAACACAGCCTTCAACAAACTTTTTCTGAACAGCTGTTCTGAGGCCTGCGGAGACACTAGAGAGGAACGAGGTCTCTGATCTAGTGGAGTCTACCTTCTCATTAATTGAAAAAGAAAAAGTAGTAACAAATGTCAGCTGGAGACAGATGTTATTAAATAACCCAATTAAAGTAAATGGCTTGCCGCTTTGGATTGGGTGGTTCGGGAAGCCTTCTCGAAAGAGGAGACCTTTAACCAACATTCAAATATCAAAAAGAGTCTGCCATGTGAAGACACGGGGTCTGGGATAATGCCTGCAAGGAAGACTAGTGCCCAGGCTATGAGGACGAAATGAGCTTGGCTTGGTCAAGGAATGAAAAGACCAGAAGAGTGGGACTGCCCGGGGTGTGGGGCAAGAATAGTTCATGAGGCTGGATTTTATTTTAAATGCAATGGAGCATTCTGGGATGAGTAATGATAGGGTCTCACTGAAGCTTTTAAAAGGTCACGTGGGCTTCTGTGTGCAGGAAGCAAGGTGGGAGCAGGAGGCATAGAGACTGACAGCAAGGGTACAGGTGAGAAAAAAATGCCAGGGCAGCAGGAGAGAGTGTGGATGCCCTTCGAGCACCCATCAGAAGCTCTGACTGTAGCTTTGGTAAGAGAGGGGAAATGCCCCGAGCTGCATCACCTTTAATGCAGGAAATCATTAGTGAACCCTATGTCGTCAGCAATAAAAATCGTCAAATTCAGGTGAAAAGAAATGCCACTTTCATTTATAATGGATGCATTCCTGTGGTTTAAGTGGCAGCTCCAGCCTTCCAGAAAAACAAATTTAAAACATATTAACATGAATAGCTTTGGCCTTTTGAGGAGGGAATGTGCTTCTAGACTTCATCTGAGAACCTAACCAATGGTTAAACGGCAGCTGTACCTACACGCTTGTTTTGTGCATAATCTGGCAGAGAATTTTAGTCTCCATGAAATTTTAACATGACTATCACCGATGCTGTCATTATTGGGAACTTGAATAGGCTGTTAAAGTTTCTCTATTTGGTCTAAGCAAGAATCTTGCTGGTGCTACGAAAGCGCTTTAAAGTTCTTAAGTTGTCCACATGTGAATCCTGTCTTGGCCTAGGTCAAACTTAGAAAGAACCACCTCATCTAGCACAAGGTGGTACTGCCCCATAATATATTTACATTTTTTCACTTTGACAAGCATTTTAATATTTTATTCAGTATAAATACTTTAAAGAGTTGTTCCTGGAATAGGAAATTGCCAAAAAAAAAAAAAAAAAAAGGTTTTTTTCAGGAATAAATATACATACTTGAATTCAGTTTCCTGATAGCTGTGCTTATAACAATTCATTAGTGTTCCCTATCACTGAGCTAGAGTTCAGAATTGATGACATCATTTCCCTTGGCCAAAGGCACTCCCCCCCAACAGTATTCTTGAGGTTTTAAGGGAAAAAAATTAAATAAAAATGGAAATTTCAGAGCACCAATGAGATAGAGAAGAGCAAAGTACTCAGGCCTTATGTTAAATTGAATCCTGGAAAGAGTTGAGTGAATAAACTAAGTATAGCAACTACTCTCCATAAATCACTCTTTGTAAGGAAGAAACTGTCCTTATGCCCTCAATGTGTAGAACATTATTTAAATACTGCATATTTGTTTATTAACTAAACAACTCTAAGTAACTATTATCAAGTCTTGCCTTTTGTTTCCCTAAAAAGTTCAGTGCCTGAAATGCATAGGATCTTTGGGAGCTTGATGGAAATAATTCCTCACAAGCCTTTTGTGATGTTATCACTATTTTTTAATTAACAGGGACTGGTGCTTGAGAACACAGAGGAAGTTGTTCACAGTGAAAGCACAAATGCAGGGTGCTAGCACCTCCTTTATCCGAGCTCATCCCCACAGGACAGAGGGAGATGGCCGGGTTAGTGACAACTTGCCTAGGTCACATGGTAATGAGCACAGCCAACAATTAAATCTGAGTTTCTGCCTCTAATAACAGCTCTTTCTCCCACACAAGTTGTGCACATTAGTACACCATAAAATCTAACTCTTGTCCTTGTATTTCTATTTCAGAACTGGAGAATCTATCAAAGTTACTGTTTTATGTGATCATCTACAATTCTATGTTTTCAATATGCTATTTAACATATCCTTTGATTTAACATAGGTAAATTCAAACTTCTATAAAATTATATTTTGTTTTAAGGACTACTTTCCCTAAAACTTATCTTTAAATAATACATACAAAGCATCCCAACACTAGTTTCTTCCTTTGTTGGAAAAAAAAAAAGGTTCTAATCTAGCGTGAACATTCAGGATTCTGTCACTGGTTGACATTTTATTCTTGGAAAACAAAAAAATAAATGATCATTGTTGCTTCTAGAGAAAATACAAATGATACTGACTCTGCTTCTGTATTCTCAACAATTCATAACTTTCCACTATGGTGGCTTTAAGCTTCGAGATAAGTCAGCCTGCATTTTAATCAGTTACCATTTTGAAACTGTCGTTAGTGGAGGGCCTCAAACTGACAAGAAGTCAGCGTCACGTCTTTCCGGCTATAAATGTCCAACTCATATTGTTCAAAAAATTTCAAGCATTCCTTTGCTGAAATCGAAAGAGCTGAGAGAAAAGGACGTAGCGTATTTCCTCTATATTCTTGGCCAATTCTATTCAGGGAAGAACTTATTAGCAAAAAGATATGTTTGGCACCTTAATTCAGGCGCATATTTTTCTTTTTTTTTTTTTTTTTTTTTTTTTTTTTTCTTTTTTTTTTTTCCTGAAAAAATGCTGACTGAGAGGCGCATATTTTTCTATCACCCAACATCTGACTCTGCATCTGTGAGAAAGGAGGTGTGAACCGCAGAGTGAATAGATTAAAACAGAGTCAGGCTCTTTGTGCAGTCATCTACCACCAAATAAGAGCTCTCCGACTTTTTCTGAAATGCGCCTCTCTCCTACAGAACCTTTACTTTAAAAATAGGGAGAAGGTTATGGCAAAAAATTCGAACTTTTACACCTAGCGAGGGGGCAATATGCCCACTGAAATCTCACTATCTGGTTGAGAATCCATGATCCATTCAGGTTTCTCTTCATAGATGCCGATACCATTCATTGGGGTAAAGACAGAACAACAAAACTGTCTCAAAATAACCTAAGTGCAAATAACCTATGCTTCTAATTCCCTCTCTGTCCGGGAGAATTCTTCATACAAACAGACCTCGAACAAACAAGAAATGAATGAACGGTCTGTATTTCTGCATATCACGAAAACAACAGTACTGTAGGTCTTGCTTAGTAGCGTGAGCCCCGCAAATTCAGGTGAGTGGCAGAACAAGGTGTTGGCCTGGATATGTTCTGTAACTGCATGCATGACTCAAGGCTTTTATCTCTGTGGTTAGCTTCTAATAGCAAGCTTCATGCAGGCCCCCAAAACTAGTCACCATAAGGACGTGCAGTGAGAATGAAAAGGAAAACAAAGGAAGAAATAAGACCTTTCGGGGACCCAAGAAGTCAAGCTGCCTGTAAATATTTGTGTCTCGCCTTTTAAAGGAGTTCCAGGCGGTGAGTTCTGAGGATCACACAGCTCGAATAATGTTTGATCAAATCAGTAGAGAAATATGGGGGAAAAAACCTACTTCTATCACTAAGGAAAATAAATCAAATATATGAATAAATTTCAGGTATTCCATTATTGTTTCTATTTAATACTTATAAAAGTATACAAAGCAACCATTATTGGCAGCCTGATGGTCATTAAATATTGGATGAATGAATGATCATCATTCATGATAAATGAGTATATCAGCTTCATTTAACCTAAATGTGCCCCAAGTCACAAGTCTATACACGATGTCTTAGGAAATCAGATCCAATTCAATCTGACCCCTAAACCCCTTGGCTATTTTGTGGTGTACTGCACTGAACAGAAATGAATATAAATTAATAGCTCTCCACTCTTCGCCATATAGAATATGCTAAATTTCATCAGTTACCCACCCCTTTTCAATCTTGGTATTTTCTAGGCCATTTCTGTAGCCAAAAGCCAAATTAACAGAATTTAGTTTTTCCCACAGTTCTATACCATTGTCTTCATCACCCCACAGTTAATTAACTAAGTGTTCACGATAGTATTTATCACAATTCTTACAGAGAGAGGAAATGGGGAATTCTTCTGGCATTCTTGGAGGGTTTGACAGACTGTTGAATTTTTTTCATCCTTCAATACAAATGTGCGGCCAAGTATTTAATTATTCTGTTTTTACTGTAATGCATCAGCTTTTATCTCTACACTAGTAATATAAAGCATGTTCTTAAAAGGTCTCACTGGCACACAAATGAGTTGCCAGAAAGCAGCGACTCATCGAGTTCTCTGAAGGTGCTGATAAGAGGGTTTCTTACACTGGGGCTGTTCACTCTGTGCCTAGAGCACTCAAAGGGCTCCCCGTTTGTGCTCAAATACTTTGTAATGAAAGCTTTAGGAGGCGGCAAGGCCACCATCTTCCTTCCTGTCTCCCAGGTGACTGGGTAGATAAAAGGGCAGCCTGTGGTTGGAACTGCATTCTGATATTCTTATTGCAGGGTGAGTTTCCCACACAATGTACGAATAATGACTGAACAGATACAGGTGTGACGTGCCATTTGTATTCTTTTTTCCAATGGGCAACTAAGCCAATAAATAGCTCTTTCAATTGTTAAATCCACATATTTCCAGTTCAATGGGGATTAAAGGCTGAAATGCGTTCATTTAAAAAAATTTTTTATAGGTTCTTTGTGTCAGGTGTTTTTTTTAAAGGCTTAATCACAGCAAACCTGCTTCACTTCATGTGTTGATAATGTTTTTAATTACTGCGGTTTTCACAATGAAATGAGTTTTAAATCCATTGGCTACTTTAAAATGAAAGCAAAGTAAATCTGTCTAGGTGGAAGCTTTATGTGGTAAGTAAGGAAACCACACTAATTCCTTGTTTCACTCTGTTCAGAGGGTTCCTCGAATAGACATGTAAAGAGGTGTCTGCTCTCCACAGGAAGACCTTGGTAGTCTTGGCAAAGAGTCAGGTGGAGAAGATGAGAAGTTGCAAAGGAGGGGTGCTGTTCAAAGCAAAACTGGGACTGAGAAGAGAGGATGACGTTGTTCTAATGTGTTTTCCAGGGGAGCTCTCTGTCCTGGCAACGGTCAGCACTGTGGGGCAGATGAGAGCTTCCTGGGCTCCCGGAAGGAGTTTCTGACCTAGAGTAGGGAAAATGAAGATACAGAGGAAGACAGATTAAACTCTTCCCTGCGAGCAGGGAGGTCGTTCTTTCTGGGGAAAGAGATGGGCTACCAACAGAGGCAGACAGCTGGAGAGGCAGCACCGACCACTGGCCCTGGAGAGGCTGTGAATTAGCCTGGGCTTTGCAACACCCAGATCCACCACAAAAAGAGATACCGAAGTGATAAATTAAAGATCTGAAAAGATCTAGTTGTCTTTTTCAGATTTTCTACAAAAATATTACTTTTATAATTAGGAGAAAACCAACAAAATATTTCTTAGAGATGAATGGTAGTCAAAGTTATATTTACAACTTCTGTGCTAGGTGGCTCTTCTACTTTTCTAACTATTTTTATAGAAACAAATGATTAATTCTAATATAATTTGTTTTAACACTTCTGAAATACACCCAACCATTCATCCTGTAACTTGGCACCCCCACTCAGTGGATGGAGCAAACCAACGAAGGTTCAAGGTTTGCAAAGGATGAAACTCAGACCACTTGGATCAGAAGTATCTGAACTCTGGTAAAAATCACATAGTCTTACATGGTGGTGGTGTACAGAATCTCCAAAGTACAGGTGACTGGGTTCTACTCCCACCATTCAAAGAGCATCTCTGGTGGGCATAGGTAATTTAAAAAAGCTATTCTACAATGCAACCTGGATTGAGAATGGTAAGATCACGTATCTGCACTTTTAATCAGCACCCAGCTGATTCTTCCACACACTAAAGTTTGCCGACCATTGGCCTGTAGGGAAATCAACAGCCTCTCAACCCCAAAGCTACTGAATGACTACATTTGAAGACAGAATTGACAAGTAGATAATAAAGATCATTGGCCCTAGTTAAGGATATCAATTTGTTCATATTCTGACTATTGCCACAAAATTGGTGTAGCAATTTTAATGTTTTGCATTTCATATATGGATATGCCATTTTGTTTTTGCTGATTTGGAAGGTATGTGCAGACTACATTCTTCAATTTTAATATCTTCACTTTACTAATATGCATTACTCATTTCAAACTGTATTTTATAATAGATATATTTTTCCCCTCTCAAGTCATGCTCGATCTTTTCCCAAAAAGAATATTAAGTAATCATTTGTGATAAGGGTATTATCCACCTATACTAGTGATGATTATTACTAAAATACAGTTGAAAACATCTTATTTACTTTTCTTTCCAGAGAAGTATCTCTGTTAAATTGGAATGGGCTTGCCTCTGAGAACAAGGAGACAGGAAGAGAGGGAGGCATAGATAGGAAAGGGGAAAAATAGAACCCTGCTAATGCCAATTCCCAGCTACCTTCAGTTCCTGCCTGAGGGGCAGCTCCCATCTGACACTCATGGGCCCTTCCCAGTGCTTTCCATTCAACTCCACAAGGACGTGCTTAGCCCTGAGCCTGGGTCTCCATCACCTACCAGAAGAGTAACAGACATATCAAAATCTTAGTGTGTTTAGAAAGCTGGCATCATCAAATCTCCTATGTACTTGATCTTGAATACCTAGAAAATCTGTCAAATCTTCTCCTAACAACATCTTTGCCCCATTCTTTTCACCCTGGTGGCCCTGTTGGGGGCTGTCTCGCTGGAGTGGGGCCGGCAGTGGCTCCAAATGGATTTTAAGTACCACTCAGTACCTTCAGTCCGTGACAGGAACCAAGAACACAGCAACCTTACGGCTTGTGGAACACTGGTTAGAAAAAGTATGAAAGAGCAACAAAATAAAAGCACGGATGATCATACTCTATTGTTTTCTACTGGCACTTGTCTCAGGTGGATTCTTGGCAGGCGTGGAATTGAGCGGCTATGCCTTTCTAAGCAATACAATAGTTTCAGTAGTTCCCCATCCCTTTCTTCCCTTCCGCACAGCACTAAGGGCAACCGCATCCTCGGCACTTCCTGCGGCTCACGCCTCATTTTTATCCTCATGAGCTTCAGCGGCAACAAACCACTGAATGGCCCGCAGTTCCCGCGCGGCCTGAGCTTCAGAGCCACCCACGCTCCTGCAGGTGCTGCCCTGTGTCTAGCAGTGCCCGCCACGCCCATGTCCCCCAGCACCGCTGGACCCCACACTTCAAACCTCCGCTCCAACACTACTGCCTCTAAGCAGTGGGGACTCCCCAAGTCCCTCTGCCCAGAAATAGTTTCCTCTGGGCAACCGCCGCATGTGCACACACCCCTAGAAGCTCCTTGTCTCCCTGGAATTGTAGGGACCTCTGCTTTAAAAGTCTCTGCTACTGAGGTGAGATTCCTCAGGGCAAGTGCAGGTTTTTCACTCTTACTCTCTACCACAAGTCAATATCCAACCTCTGGTATCCACAAGTGAACTCCTGCAGTTCCTCCCCCTAAGCCAGGACACCTGAGTCCTCCTCACAGCCAATCCATCCCTGCAGGGTCTGAAGCCAAAGAAAATACAGACCAACAGAATAGCAAGAAAAACCAAAACCGACTTTTCCTCACATGGCACATGATGCTTCAGCAACTCCTGAGGCTCTGCCTTCAAATACCTCCAAGTGTGACCACCTCATCACCTTGACCACCACTTACCTCACCCCCCAGGACGGCCCCCCAACACCTTCACTTCTAACCCCCCCCCACCCCACCTGTCATCATCACTTGCCCAGTTACTCCAGAATCCTCCCAACTGGTTTCTCTCCCTGCTTCTGCCCTCTCTGCAGTGTATTTTATATACCATGGCCAGGTTATTCTTTTAGAATATAAACCAAACCACATCACTTCTCTGCTCAAAATCATCCAGTGGCTCTTAATTTCACTCAAAGTATAATAACATCCAAAGTCCTTCCACCCTGGCATAAAATAACGCTACTCAGATGCTCCCTCATCTTCCACTCTGTCCCCTTCCCCTCTGTGGCCAGCCTGGGCAACTGCGAACCCATAAGGATGTTCCCACCTGAGGCTCTGCCTTGCTCCTCCCGCCTGCCAGGCGCGCCTCCCTTGGCTCAGTCCCCCACCTCTCTCCCACCTCTCTCGGGGCTGCTCAGATTCTCCTTCTCAGGAGGCCTTCCCTGTCTAGCCCCCCACCCCACCCCCTCTCCTGCTGCTTTCTCCGTAACACTGACTGCTAATCCAGTGCATTACATATTTCTATTATTTGTGTTGGTTTTTATTTGTCTCCTCCAACCGGAGGCTCTAAGCCCCAGGAAGTCTGGGACTTTTATCTGCTATATCCACTGTCATATCCCCATTCTCTAAAAGAGTGTGTGGCACGTAGCAGGTGCTCAATGAATATTTGTTGAATATTGTACGAACACAGCTTTGGGTCTTCAGGCTGTTCAATAGTGCGTTTCGGGCACTTAATAGGTACTCGTTAGATTATGTTTGCTGAATTATGACACCCAACTGCTAAATTCCTGTAAAGGTATTTTAAATTTTGCTCCCTACTACACTTAATTTTTAGGCAAAATGGCACTATAATCAATATTTTTATCGAAATTCTTAGAATCATTTTTCCTAAGGACAGTTCAACCTGGTGAAAAGACTTTGGACATGGGATAGAACTGTAGCTCTACCACCTATTAATTGTGTGTGCGTGGCCACTTGACTTTGTAAATCTTAGGTTCCTCATCTTTATATGACCTAACATCTACCTTAGAAGATTATTGTAAGGATGAGAGCTAAATTATAGCTATTATTCTTGTTGTTTTTCTTATTAACTTCTCAGAATGTTCTTGAGAAATTGCCCAATGTGGTCTGTTCTTTAATAGACTGGGAGTTGGGACACAGGCCAGATTCAAAAGAAACCTTGTTCTACTACGGGGGAAGGGCACGCCCAGGCCCTGGGCCAGAGAAAGCACACACACTGTTATTTCTAGAGCTGATCCTCAGAAATGAGATTAAAGTCTTATCCTTCAGACACATTCTAGAGTCACAGACAAGTCCTCAACTGGAGTGGATTTCTCCTTCAGGGACTCCCTAAAATAGGGCTGAGAAGCGGCACGATGGTCTCGGATCCTAAGCCTTCAGAACTGCCATGACCCACCTTCCCGCAGTCCATCTCTAAGAATGGCCCCCCAAATGAGAGGAACCTGCAGGGCAGTTTGGCTAATGGAGCTGAGTAAGGCCAGCCCACAGCACGCTCTGGGGCAGCTGGCACGGAAAGTCCCTGCACCCTGACAACATTCCTCCCATCTTGCGCAGAATGCACCTGCTCCACTTCCATCTAAAGAGGAGGACTCCATCCTGTGTACAATGAAAAAGGCAAAAGAGTCTTTAGTATTCAGAAAAGCACTTTAAAGAATGACCCATCCATCCTAAATCCTGACCCTAATGTCCTTTATTTTATCTTCCTTATGGATGAGGCTCTGCTATAGGTAGATTATTCCTCATCTGAGGACTAAAGAGAACATGTTAAAAAAAAACCAAGAAGCAATGATGGATATTCAAAACATGAATATTATATCCCAGAAGCATAATATCAACTACCTAGCCTATATTTACCATTAAACAATTTGGTGTGAGTCTTGTCTTTTTCCAAGACGATTAACAATAAAAGCCAAGAGGACATTATTATTTGAGATATTATGAGACATTAGTAAGTGCCATTACTCACTTTTGCCAATTGGTATCAGTCCCTGATCTCCTAAAAAAGGGATGCCACCTAACAGATTACGTTCAAAGTTTGGCTTTTCCCTTATTAACTGTGTGAATTTGAGTAAACTACTTCAACTCTCTGAAAATCAATTGTTACCAATTGTAAAATGTAGATAAAATACCTAACTCTAAAGATTGTTGAAAATTAAGTAAAATTATATAGAGAGAGTAGGATTTTACATAGTACAACACACATTGGAAGCATTCAATAAATGGGCCATCATTATTTTTAAAGCAGTAGAGCAATTCCTCTTGTTATTATTTCCTTGCTAGAGGGTATCCCAGTATTAGTTAAATACTGGGATAAAAATTAGTTATCCCAGTATTTGTTAAAATCAAATGTTGATTTGGACCAAATTCCTTAAAACTTATGAAATATTACCTGCTTCTTGAGAGCTTCCTAGGCCTTAAGGATCACTAGTGCTATTATAATCATAATGAATAAACCAAATTAAGGGGCAGGTTCAACTCTCTATGTGCCACTCTGTCAGAAAAATAACAGCAGCATCTATCACTTTTGTGCACTTGTCATTTCCAGTAATGTGCTTACATGAACTCCTCCGAAACTCTGAGCTTGGGAGATAATTATCTTACCCCAGGACTTTCTCAGGGGGGAGATAAGAGAAAAGAGTTCAGACAAAGGTTACATGGGACAGTGATGCCCTTGGTTAGCCAGGAAGATAATGAAAATAAATTTTCTGGGCATCAAGGAACCACAACTATAAAATCATAATTACCAAAGCCTACTTCTTATCTGATGCTATAAATATTTTGTCTTCTTCATTTAGCTTCCAAAAGGTGAGATAAAACAAAAAACCTGCTCCATTTTCCAAGCTATGTTCTTTCCCCAGTGATGGTAAAAAAAAAAAGGGGGGGGGACAATTTTATATTAACATTGTCCAATGCAGCAGAAGATACACCTTCTGATGACATACCTCCTATTTATTTCAAACTTCTGCGAAGTGTTGCTTTTCTTTCTGTTTTCTGAACACATTCCCTTATCCCTCAATACCATGCACCTGTTTCTTATAGGTAACGGCATCTAATAAGCATCCCAGTTATTTGAGGTGGCCCTTATGTAAGTCTGACAGCAACACCCAGGCCAGTTGAGTGAAGATTATATATAAAATAAACATTACAATAGGCAGCATACTGTGTGTAACTGTGAGAACAAAAATGATCTTTAGCAATTTCTAATCAATGCCATCTGCCTGGGAGCACTGAGTGGTCCCTCATGTAAGGTTACAAGACCAACCGAGCAGAGGCCAGCTTCAGAGTCCAGCCAGGCGAACACCCTTGAGGGGAATAAAGTAACAATTTTCATAACCAGACATTAGCATAAAGCTGAGGAATTGTTCATAAACATTGGAACTGGTTTGACATTTGCGTAAGAGGACATTTTTAATAGAAAGGAGTTCTTTTCAGGATTTCCTGGTGGATTTCTGAGACGAAAGAATAAACCCAAGAACAGTGAAGGAGACCGGCCCCAGTGGCAGACGGAATAACTCCCCTCACGCCCTCCGCGGTGAGTATTCCCTTCCTTGAGCTGGAGAACTGTCTTAAAGGACCACAGTAAGGTGTCCACTCCTGGTGAACACTGATGAGTTCATCAGAGTGGCCAGCAGTGGACAGCACGGTTCTAAGGGAATAGAGTTAAACGTGGTGGGAAGAAAAAAACAGTTCTAAATTTAAATGGCAGTGAAGGCATTAATCTTCCTATCTCATGGTTTGGTACTTTAGAATCACAGGAATCTAAAAGGAATCAAAGAAGATCAAAAAGTGAGTCTACTGGCCCAAAACTGCAGATGCTCAAACCAGTATCACTGTCTTAGTGACTCTGAATCGCTCTGTTCACCTTCTTTTCCAAAGCCCTGTAAGTACATTTCTACTTAGAGGGTTGTATTGTTTTGCTATTACTCTGCTTGGTTATGGTGTGCGAGATAATTTTATTGATAATCACCTTTCACTCATAACCACTGACTCATTTAATCTGTCGTTCAACAATATGTATGTGCTATATGCTGGGTCCCAAGGACAGGGAGACTTGGATATCTCGTTTTCAATTTAGCCTACTTTTGATTTTTACCACTGAACATGTTAGACATTACGATCATTAAAATAGCTTAACTCATGCAAACAAGTGACTTACAGCTAACCACCAACCCAGACCCAGGTCAGGAAGAACCTGCACTCGTACTAGAACACACACTCACCCCATACTACAGATGTGGGATTTCAATACGGAAATCAGAGAAAGCTGGTATTACAAAGTCAGTTTTAAAATAACACTGAGAGCTTGTACCTCTGAGAGCTTGTACCTCTTTCATTTCAAGAAAGACATTAATGTGATATGACTACATATGTATTGTATAATTTTGTAATAAAACCAGTATTAGGGACCTGCAGAACACCTGCATCTGAAGGAGTTCTGGTCTACCAACAGTCCCCATGACAGGCAGTCAGGGAGAGACATGATTTGACGGCACTACACTTAAAAATGGGAAGTCTGCATTAGGAGATGGCCCTGAGTCCCACAGCTTCCTTCCTTTAGGACCCAGGTGAAGCACCATCCCTTACACAAAACCAAGCCTGATTCCCAGGAAGCTGTGAGCTCTCATCTGTGCCCAGGCGCTGTGCCCACGTTCCTGGAATGCTGGCTGCACTGTCCGGCCATCAGCCAGCCTGACCCTGGGCTCTTCCTCAGCAGGGAACGGCAATTTTTAGCTTTTTACCCCCATGCCTAGCACACAGTTCACATATGTGTTCAGTAAATATACACTGAATAAATTAACCTAATAACTGTTTAATTTTAATGTATACCCCATCACCTGCAAATTTCACCTGATGAATATTATTAAATTTATATCATTTTTTTTGCCTATACATTTAGGAGGGAAGGAAATGAGGAATAAAAATTCACTGGAGGCATCAATTTGCTTTTTTGTTGCTGTTGATAAAGAGAGAGCATTTGAAATAAACTACACAGGACCGTGTGCTGCCCCTTTATTCAAGTGGGAAATAACTAAGCTCCACAACCAGCTGGCATCCCAGAAGCTCTGGGATACCTATTACGCAGTGAAAGCACAAAGAACAGAGTAATCTGTTTGACCAAAGACCTTCATTCCTGATTAACCAGAGGCAGACAGTGGATTATGATCCACGGGCCTGCCACTGACTCCTGACTGCAGTGGACCTTACAGCGAGTATGATCTGCATTAGGACTTCCATTACAAGGAAAGTAGGAAAAAAACAAAAAGTATATGGAATTCAAGTGAATTAATTTGACTTCTCTTAGATATCGTCCTCGAAAAACTGACTTGAAGAAGCAAGCAGAGATGGTTAAAGTACTGAGTCTCACTCTTTCTTTAAATATCTGTGAGATTTTTTTTTTTTTTTTTGGTATGTATACCCAATTTTCCCATATTTGCAAAGGATCAAAAGTTGGGTTCTCCCATCTTTGAAGAGAAGGAACTTGGCTTTGACCCAGATTTGTTTTTTTACAATGAGCCTAGCACAATCGAGATGATCTTTGGTCAATTATTGATTCAATATTTCACAAAACTGAAATGAAGCTTTTTACGTTCTCTTATTTTTTACATTTACCATATAAAACAATTTTAGAGTAACTTTCAAAGAGGAGACTCTGAGTGCTTACTCTCTCAAGGACCCTCAACACTTCAACCTTCTAGCTGCGTAGAGAACACAGAGATTATGTGCCAGGGACAGGGCTGGAAAAATCACAGAGAACCACCTAGATGGAGATTAAGAGCACATGAAAATTAATCTGCTACAGAATCATAGTTCCAAAAGGCTTCCAGAATAAAGTAATATTTGAGAACAGCCATTTCAGAATAGTTTCAATAAGACAAGGAGATCAAGTGGAGTTACAGTTTTCTTTCTGGTCAGATTCAGCAATACAAGAAAACAGGTACAGGTTTGGAAGAAGAATCAGAGGGCAATTAGACTGGATTACATTGCCCAGTTGGTTGTTCCTTCAACTAACACAACACAGTATGTTAGTGCTAGCGACACAATGCTGAACAAAGAAGATATGGATATAAATTCCCACCCTCAAAGACCTCACAGTCTAGAGAGAACACACTCGACTAAATAGTTTTAAAACAGGGCTGAGTAATGCCATGAGATGGGGAAGTCCTGGAGGCCACAAGACATAGAATGGACATTCGACCTTGACTGGAGAAATCAGGAATTACTCTCAAGAGAGAGTGAAAAGTGGCAAAGTAAAGAAAGAGCATCTTTGTTCAGGCAAAGCCTTGGGGATGGTAAGACTGAGAGGAAGCTAAAGAGGCATTCAGGAATTAGACCACAAAAGGAACCCATCAGTGCATATTAAGAGCAATGGACAACAAGTTCAAGGTTTTAAGATTTAGTAAGGTCAGAATGGTGTTTTAGACACATCCTACTGGCTAGATGGTGAAGAATGGATTAGGGAACAGACGTGAGGTCAAAAGTAAAGACAGGTGGACCAGTAAGGGATGTGTTTTGATGGCCCGGGAAAAAGAAGATGAGGGCCTCAATAACTGTAATGTTCTAGAAATGGAGTTCTGGGAGGCAGGGAGAATGGGAGCTTTGGTTTTCCCCATTAGCTCTATTAGTTCCAGCTCCCACCATCAGCCATCCCCAAATCACCATCATCAACATCTAACTTAAAAATGGCTGGCAATGCGAACATGGATTTAAGAAAAATCTTTTAGTTCCCCACTTCCAAATAGTTAAACCCTCCCCGGCCAAGCCTTGCCTATAGACAAATGCTGGTGCCGTCGATGAAGAGACACTAGTGAGGGGGCCCTATAGAGAAAGACTCTACAGAAGATGGCAAGATGAGGAAAACGGCATCCAGCAGGGCACTCGGGCACCCGGTGGATGGTGTGTCTGATCCCTGTGGTTAGGTGACGTGGCTGCCATAGTGAACACTTGTCTCTCCCACGGATTTCTGGTTCTCCTCTTCCCAGGCACAGAGTAGGATCGCACTTCCTTGTCAGCCCAAGTCCCTCAGTTATTATCATGAGTAAAAACCTCTTGCCAAACCACAATGCACATACAGCTCATGCAGTAAGTGAATCTTTGCTCTTCTGAGCCTCAGAGATTTGGGGGCTGCTATAGCAGCGTAATCCAGCCTATCCTGACCGAGCTGCACACGCCACATGTCTGGAGTAGGGAGAAAAGAGAAAGCCAGTCGTGTTTGTGCTGAATTTGAAATACCTGGAAAAAAGGAAAGGGTAGGACAGCAAGATTAAAGAGAAAGCAGCAGCCTAGAAAATGGAGCAACTTCTCGCATTTACACATTTATGGAGCAGCTCCACTGTGACTAGGTCAGGAGATTGCACACACTGTTCACTGGTCTCCATCTGTCACTGAGACACAGTACAACACAGAGGGTAGGTGTCTAAGCACAACAGTCACACTGCTTGGGTTCAATTGGCTCCACAATTAATTAGCTGTGTGACTTTGGGTCAGTCACTTAACTTCTCTGAGCCTTGATTTAGTAAGTGGGGATATTAATCATATCAGCAAAATGGGGACAGTAATCATTTCTTTCTCACCAGCTTATGATGATTTAATGAGATAATTCATATAATTTATAGTTTCTGGCACATATTAAGTACTCAAACATTAGCCATTATTTGTTATTTATATTTCAGATTGCTAAACTCAATATATATAGAATACAGTATCTTACAGTCATTGTGACTCATCCGGAACAGAAAAATCAAGATAATTTTAATGTATATCCTAACAAAAGTCTGCTAATAAAATATGCATAGCAAATCTAAAATTGCACTTTTAAATTTGAAGTTCTTATCAATTAAAAAGTAGTAATGACTTTGGTCACATTAATAAAGAGACAAAAGCATAATTATAAGGTTACAAAAGTGGAAGAAAATGAGCATTTTCCTCAGTATGTCTTATGTATGAAATTATAACTCTGAACAGCAACATAGCTGACATCAACCCTTATGCTGTGATTACTTCAGGATGAAAGACTTCTTCCTCCTTCCTGCCCCAACTTAATGGAAACAGAATGCCAGAGCAGCTGTTAACATAGTACAGTCTTCACCACTGATTATGGTGCGAAGTACATTTTCCCTTTACAGGATAAAGCAACAAGAAATGTTAAGTTGATATATGTTTTTGTAAGTGATGCCAATCAAAAACGGCATAAAATGTTTTGGAACATTTTATAAAAGAAATTTGAAACCATAACCAAAATAAGGCATCGTAGCATATAAATGGTAATAAAAATATAGGTTATATGACAGGATTGCTCTTCAAATATACTTTCTTCCTCCATTTCTACCTGCAAATAATTATTTCTTTTATTTTTAAAGTGGTTTTTATCCTTTTTTAAAAGACAGACATAGCCTTATTGGCATCAGATATTATTAATGTATGTATCTGCTTTATTTTGAACAAGAAATGTCAAAATACTAGGGTAAACTTTAAAAGAACTAAAAGAATGGAACTGGAATGTTCCTAATACAAAGAAATGTTAAATGCCTGGGGTGACGGATACCCCAATTACCCTGCTTTGATTAATTTACACTGTATGCCTGTATCAAAACATCACATGTACCCTTATAAAGATATATAACTACTATGTACCCATAATTAAAAATCAAAAAAGAAAATGTCAAAATATTAATGACAGTTACAAAGAAATAATATATTTTCTAATGAATCTCTTATAAAAATGGTAAGTCTCAGAATATATTCATTCACTCAAAGGAATCATTATCACTTTCTGGTATTACTTGGGTGTTCAAGGATTGTTTTTAAAAAAAAAAACAGACGGAATATTTCTCACTCCATATGTTTCTGACAAGAAGGTGGTATTTGCTTGGTTCTAGAATCCATTAGAGCTGACAGGGCACAGCTGTACCCATAATATTCACATATTCCAAATTACAGGTATACAGTTTACTTCCTATGTTACCTTTAAATCAGCATGTACTGAATAGTCAAATGTTTTAAACACACAAATCTGAACTACGAAAGCAATGTGTGTGTTCTCTTCCTTGCAGAGCTGTTGGAGCCAACACTATTTCAGTGATGGACCATCAATCTATTATTATTACTACACTAATTCTAAGTAGGGTGATTCTGCAAGTGTCTTGAACAAACATATGCTGGACAGGACATTTTATTTTTATTCTATATGCACTTTGCCTCCTTGGTGCCCAAGGCCAGCAGCTGTCATTTACTGCAGGCCTTTCGCTAACACTTTCTGTAATTCCTAAGGGGCTTCCCAGCCTATAATTAGACTCTCCAGCTGCCACAGTGTACACTGCTGGGTGCTACTGAGAGTTTTTTGCTTTGCAGCATTCCCTAAAACGTCCTCTTCAAGATGGTATTGCTAGAATAACATTGTTCGGTATTCAGCTTTGATAGCAAATATGAATTCTTCAACCATTTGCTAGGAAAAAGTCTGTTCTGCAATTGAAGACTGCTTTGCAAGGAACTCTGCGTCAGCCACATGGGACGGAATTCAGCCTGAGCATAAAAAAGGGGGAAGTAGAAAGCAAAACTAGAAACTTCCTAATTCAAAGTTGCAGAGAACATCAGTATGGAACCAGTTACAACAGCTTTCTTGGTCTTTTACGTAATTCTCCTCCCCTCCTTCCCGGGCACCGTCACCAGGATTAACGGAAACAGCACGGCGAGAAGGAACTGAGAGAGAACAGACAAAAGTCTCACCCTGTTTCATAACCCTAAGGTCAACGATGCCAGAAAATACAGTGTGCAAGTCATAGTTGTAAGTCAAAAAGCAAAAGAGGAAGATGCAAACTTTAACTTGGAGTAAGCCTTTAAATCAAAATAAAGTCTGATTTTTAAGAAAATGAAAACATTTTCAAAAGTTCACAACCCCTCTCATTCTAGTCCAAGTATTCCTAAGATAGAAATGCACTGAGACATTTTTCTCAATAGAGAAAGACCTGCTGCAAGTGCAGAGGGAAGCACGTGCACGTACATCACCCACAACCTCAGGAAGTCACCATTTCCCTGGCTACAAAAACTGCCATCATAATGAACAAAAACGCAAGCGCCATAGAAAGTCAGATGCTGCAGGGCCGACAGCCGATGCAGTTTTCAGGGTAGTGAGATATTTTTGCTAACAAAAGTTCCAGGTGCTCAGGCGCACTTGGTCCAAGCACCACACTCAGAGCCCCAAGCCCAGGGAGGGGTATTCCCAACTCCACACCTCACTCCTATGGCATGTGCTCCTCCTGGCCATTCCTAGGAATTTACCAAGTTATTGAGTTCCTATACTCAAAAGAACCCGAGGACAACTAAGGGATCATCTTCGTTGACCAAGAGATCATCTATTTTGTGGGTTTTTAAAATGACAAAGTTAGACAAAAGTTGAGGGCATACTTTAAAAAATATATTTAAGAAATGGATGAGAGGACCAGCTATATCACCCAACTGAGGACGTTCATTATGTATCTTTTATGGGAAGGATTTCTTATTCTCCCTACATGGTACTTACCAGTAGAAGTTTTCAAGCCAGAAATCATGGCTAAGGAGAGAAGTAGTATCCCCATGCTGTTTCTTCATGTTATCAGTTACTCCCCAAGTGAATGTCCCAACAAACTGAAGTTTATTCCTTCCCAGTACTGAAAATGGGCTTTAAAATCATCTTTGATAGAAAGATGGAAAGGGTTCCCAACACTCCCACATCTCCTTAAGCCAAAAACGCTCAACACTGTGAACTTCCAGCATTCCCTTTTTCCACAGAAGGACTCAACTATTGTCCTGGATATCAGCTGGTATGAATTCAGGGAATGTAAACTCATTTCAGGATTAGCCTAAAGCAAAACAATTAAGAACATGGACTTGATTTTTTTTAACCTGGCAGTCAAAATATATACTCTCTCCAGTACTTATTTCTATTAGCAGAGATAGCTAACAGTTAATAAATACACATTAAACAGTTAAAACCAGAGCATGGGAAGTCCCTGATTTGCCAGTTAATTATACTCCAAAATGATAGTTCTAAAATGGTTGTCGAGAGCCAAAAATCCTGTTTTGCACAGATATAGTATTATAAATCATAGTTGAGCTCCAAAGGTTATCTGCATGGTCTTAAGCCAGCATGCATGTGAATAACACTTTGGTAGACTCTCTCAGGCCCATGTGAAAATACTCCTGGGACCCAGCGGGGATGAGCGTTGGGGGGGGGGTGCTGGAGAGCCAGAGCAGTGTCCCTGTCCTGAGAGCAGCCCGGCACACAGCAGGCGCTCAGTGTCAGTGAGGGAGAGTCAGAGGATGTGCCAACTGCAACTGTGGCAGCCGGAGAGAGTGGGGGGTCCCGGGGTCCCACAGGGGGAAATAAAGCAGCACCAAAGAAAGAAAAGACGAAAGCATGAAACGGGGCTTGTTCTCACGTGTGCTTCCATTGGAAAGGGCTGATGGAGACTTAAAAATCAACTGCCATTTTTTAAACTGAAAGGAGCCTTCCTCTCGCCCTCCTGTAGCCCCAAGATACCTCCACAGAGGAAATCAGGGCAGGTTTTGGGGGGATTCCCCTAGAAGTGCTCTAGCCATATTCAAGCATAAATATGTCTACAACCTTCCCCTCTTAAAAAAAAAAAAAAAAAAAAGGAAGCATCCCACGCGCAGAGTCCCACATGCTGTGTTTTCCATCGGCAGCTTGTGACCTGGTCAGACCTCCCTTGCACTCAAACGCTCCTCCCTTAGCGCTCCAGACACCTGGTTTTCTTCCTGCCTCGCTGGCTAACCATCTCTGGTCTGCGGACGCTGGAGGACTGCAGGGCTTGGTCCTTGGAGCTCTTCTCTTCTCTGCCTACACTCGGTTTTTGAAGAGCTTAACCTGTTTCCTGGCTCTAGATACTGTCACCACCACACCTTCCCGAATCACTGTCATGGACTCCCAAGGGGCCTCCCTGCCTCCCCTCCTCACTCGCCCTCCCGACAGGGTCTGGTCATTCTTTGCTCACCCTCTAGAGGGCGTCTTAAACTACAAGGTCAGGCCAGGGGATTCCTGTGCTCAGGCCCTCCTCCGCACAGCACTCAGGGAGGCCACGGCCTTCCCAGTATGCACATGGCCCTGCCACATGCGCCTTGCTTCTGCGGAGACCTCGCCTCCTCTGGCTGTTCCCCTCTCTGCTCCAACCACACCAGCCTCCGTGCCACACTCACCCCCAGGCTCTACACACTGGAAGGTTCCCTCCATGTATTCTGGGACTTCGCTCAAAGGCACCTCTCTCCCAAAGCCTCCCCTAACTGTCTTCTCTGAAACCCCACTGCCCCTCCTGGTCCTCTGCCCTGCTTTATTCTGCCACTCAGCTCTTGTCAGACCTCCCCTATGCTACACTAAGCTCTTGGTTTTTTCTTTTCTCACCTCCTGAGTATCTTCCTCCATCCTCAGTTGCTAGAATAATGCCTGGGACTCAACCATAGGCATTCAGAAAGTATTTATCGAATAAGAGAATGAATAATATATTTTGGATACTATTTCTTAATAGCATATCAGACGGCTAAAGTGGCCCTTGTATTTAGCACAGGCCTGGGCGTCCACTGTAAGATGTAAACATTGATGCAATCAGTCCCCTCCTGACGGGCATGTTGGACTCCCCCATTCTCCCCCTGCAAAATGCACCCTTTTACACACACACGCACACACGCCCTGGATAAAAAAGAGTATTAAAATGAAAAGATTTGAGCTTTTAAAAGATATCTCAAAAGAGATACAAATATCACAAAAAATGTAACAGAAGTAAATAGAATTAAAAAGCGTCTGAACCTGTCTGGCAAATTAGCAGGCAATCTGTTTGCTCGGCAGAGACGTCAGTTCAGATTGTGTGTCAAGCGACATCACGCAGTGAATTACTAGGATGAAATTATAGGGTTGATAAGAGAGAAAAATTGCAGAGAAAAGACTCGTCCTAAGCTTTGAGGATAGAAAAACAACGACTGAAACAGCCACAACAAATCCCCAACAGTTGTTCTTGGTGAAGGCATACACCACGCCTCTAGCAAAAACCGTCAGCCCGGTGCTGAGTGTGGCCCTGCTCACGGGTGCAGAAGCAGAAAGGCCCCTGGCGTGCTGGGGGACTGTCCAACGCCTGACGTCTTACAGCAGAGGAAGGGAAAGCGATTCCAACGGAACTCCTTGCTCTCCATTGCTGCCTTCTGACCATCCTGCATCTCAGCTACTCCCCCACGTGTCCAGATTACTCTCTGTTTTTCTCCTTTTCAAAAATTCTCAAGGAAAAGTTAGTTATCACCAAGAACAAAGAATTACTCTACCTCAACAAACCAAGTGCCAAGGATGTTCTTAGAGCAGAAGTTGGTTCCTTCGAAACTGAACTAACTCCTTTTCCAAAAGAAGGTGCTAAAGCCACCAGCTGTGTCCCCCACCCTTGGGTTCCCTAAGGGGTTCTGCAGAACAGTGTGTCTGGGGATGCCCCTGCTAGCGATCCCTGGCTGAGTGATTACAGGCCTTTGCGAGAGTGGACGGGACACATCTTACTTTTAACCATGAGACAATCACTTGGTTCACCCAGCATACGGGATAGTCTTTGTTTTTCCTTAAAAAGGATTTACTTCTTTTTCCTGGATTTAAAGTAGATTTAGTTGAGTAATTATTGATAACTTTCCCTTCAGTAGTTATCTCACAGATTTACACTGTTCATGGAAATTGCTAGAAGGAGGATTACCATTGTATAGAGCTATACAAATGTTGGTCAGTACAAGTGAAATCTAAAATGTCTGCATGCGTTAAAGCAGCAAATGATTCTCAGCAAGGGAAATGTTTTGCCTTTTGAGGCAAACCAAAGATCTTGTCTATGGCACTCTGCTACATTTCCCACTAAATTGTGAGACTTCATGAAACACTGACTCAAAAGCAATATACAGTAATTGACAACAATTTCCAGTTCCAAAGATGTCAAATGAGAGATGCCCCAAAAAGAAATATGCTTCAAATCAAGGAGAAAATAATCAAGGCCAAATAAACTAGGTCACTAGATTTATTTCTGAGCTGTACAAGTTGGACACGTTTCTGAGTCATAGGGTATTAGTCTGGAAGAGACGATCAAGCTGCCTGCTTCATTTTAGAGAGGAAGGGACCAGAGCCAGTGTGGTTAAGCACCTCCCCTGTGAGTTGAAATGTTCTGCTTAGAAAATGCCAAAGTATAACAATATATTTTCCAGGTAGTGAAACCTTACACCAGCTTTTCCTCAACTATGTTACACAGCATAACACTCTTCATGACATTTACCATTTGGGGGAACACAATCAGAAAATGCTGCACTAATTAACACTGGTCTTTTTCCTTCCAAATAATAGCACCCTTGCTCCCCCTTCCCCTACTTCCCAGGGTAAAAAGAGTATGAAGCTAGAGCTTCTATTCAGGACTTACAGACAGCCAATGAAAACACAGCGTAAAAAGGAGCAACCAAAAAAGACCTGAAATGTGGACTAATGTGACTGCTGCTGCCATGATGAGACAACTAAGAGGGCAGAAAGCACTGCGGGGGAGGGCTCACCTCCAACCTGTCAGCTCCATGGCCGTGGGTGGGGCTCTGGTCAGGCTATATTACTTGAGAAAGGAGGCACTGAATAGAGTAACATCCAAAGGGCCTTTCAGTTGTAATACAAGAAACTTTTAGGAATGCACACTTTGTCCTGTGATTAAAAATTTGCCAAAATTTTTAATAAACTCAGTAATAGGTGGCATAAAAAATAAATGCAGAAAGATGTGTTCCATAGCCTACATGCCACTCTTTAAACAGAATACTGAAGACAAAATATCATGATTATCAATGTTAACTTAAATCCTTGTCCCTGGTCAAAAAAATAAAAATAAAATGATTCCTTGCTGCTTCAGGATTTTAACCACACAGAGAACCATCTGTAAGCAGTAGTCCCATTTTATTACTCAAACATAAGTGTTTTCAGTAACTAGCCTGGTATAGAAACCATCAGGCAACAATTTGCTTTTTAAGCATTTTATCTAGATTATTGGGTGACTTTGAACATAGCTCATTAAGGTACTCACCTGAGCTCATATGAAAAAGGATCTTCTCTATAATTTCATTTCTGTTTGGGTAAATGATGCATGTCTATTAGTGCCCACTTGACGATTATAGCTTGGGTATATAATGTTAGACTATCCAGCTCATGCAGTTAATCACCAACATTACCTAGTTTAGCACCAAATACCAGGAATTTGTCAGGGCCACGTGTGTTAGTGATATTCTATCATTTAATTAAGAAACTGTACCACGATGAGCATGGCTAGCTAAAGAATAAGAATATCATGAGAGGAACTATTTGAATTTTAGAATAATTACAGCATTTGTAATGGCAAACTGGCTTTAGAATTAGGAAGTCCCAGGTTCAAATTGAAAATCTGCATTTACTTTCTTTTTTTTTTTTTTTTTTTGAGACAGATTCTTGCTTTATTGCCCAAGCTAGAGTGAGTGCTGTGGCGTCAGCCTAGCTCACAGCAACCTCAAACTCCTGGGCTCAAGCAATCCTTCTGCCTCAGCCTCCGGAGTAGCTGGGACTACAGTCATGCACCACCATGCCTGGCTAATTTTTTATATATATATTAGTTGGCCAATTAATTTCTTTCTACTTATAGTAGAGACGGGGTCTCACTCTTGCTCAGTCTGGTTTTGAACTCCTGACCTTGAGCAATCCGCCAGCCTCAGCCTCCCAGAGTGCTAGGATAACAGGCGTGAGCCACCGCGCCTGGCCTTGCATTTACTTTCCATAGGTTGCTGGACAAGTCATTTAACTCCTTCAACTGCAGTTTCCTCCTCTATAAACCAGGGAGATAACACCTATCTAACACACATGTTATAGGCTTAGTGATAACAGAAGATCCCACTAGAATATAAGCTCTACATTGGCAGAGGTTTTCTGGTTTTTTTCTTACTGCTATGTAGAAAAGTGATTGGCATCTAGGTGCTCAAGAAATATCCGGCAAGTAAGTGAATGAATGTAAAATGACTAACTCAATGGACACTTGAAATACTATTTGAATTTACTTAGTCAAAAAATGGTGAAATACTGAGAATTAGTCTCAACACTAGCCATAATAAAAACCTCCATCATAATATACACCATCAACAGCTAAAATTTTAACTTATAAGCATCCAATTAAACACTATCAAACAACATACCTTAAGAGGTTGTTTACAAGTAAAAGGGTTATCGCTGTAGAACACAAACATTTATTTATTTCAATGCCAAACTGATTTTTAAAGTTGCATAATAATATTAATATCATCAATGTATACCTATAGAATAAATCATGATCCAGATGAAAGAAGATATGAGTCATGTAAGGCACAGTCAATAGAGTATATCATTTAGAGCCAATATAAGTTTTATCTTTTCCTACTCCGCGTGGCTTCAAAAGTACACAAGTACAGTTATCAGTCTTTATGCCATAAAATTTCATGAGTTCAAAGCCTTCAGAGCACACATCTATTCCCTTAGTTTTTGACCAATGTCTATATTTCATGAGTTGAAAAAATGAATAACTAAAATTGCTCTTAAAAGTCATCTTAACTAGGGGCAAATCTTAAACAATGAAAAATAAAGCAAAGCAGCAGATACAAAATCACAGATAAGTTTTTAATTTTACTACAATGCAGCACAAATCTCATGACAAACAAATCCTATTTTAACAACAAAAGAGAAGTATCATCAAGGACCTAGTTAACAAAAACATCATAGATTGAACAAACGGGGATATCCAAAATGAGTAATTCCCATTAAAATCTTCCATAAGGAACTGACATATATGCTGTAAGCACCACATGGGGGCCACAAAAGCCCTGAAAGCAGTGGTTTCCATATTTGCAGATTTCACAGACTAGTAACATGGCATTATTAAATATCAAATGATGTTAGACATGGCTACTAAAGTAAAAATTATCCATAATAGTTTCTCATTAGATGCTTCTCAAGAGTGAATTCCTTCAAATTCTTGATTCCCTAAGTCTTTGCTTTTTTTCTTCTTCAAATTAGTTTAAATTAGGCTTTTGTCAATTAAAACAATAAACCAACACTCCAAATAAGAAATGGATTGATACTATAAATCTGATATAAATAATGTACAATCTTATTGTAAAACAAAATGTAATTTTTCTTCATTTGAATTTTTAAAATATACTCAACTTTTAAAATGTTAATACTTGTTGGTATAAAGCTTTTTAAATGACTTTTTTGAGAAAGATTGTCTAAGATCATACCCTTCCTACTTATTTTTTGGTTTTAACTTTTTTCAAAAAACCCAAGATTCAACTAACTAATCTTCAAAAAACCATACAAAAACATATACTGGGGAAAGAACACCCTATTCAATAAATGGTGCTGCGAAAATTGGAGAATCATATATAGGCAGAAGAATGAAATTGGATTCCTACCTTTCACCAAACTCAAAAATTAACTCAAGATAGATTAAAGACTTAAATGTAAGACCTGACACCATAAAAATTCTAGAAGAAAACCTAGGGAAAACTCTTATGGATATTGGCCTAAGCAAAGAATTTATGACTACCCTGTTTACCAATGATATGATCTCATATCTAGAAAACCCTAAAGACTCCACTGAAAGACTCCTAGAATTGATAAATTCAATAAAGTCTCAGGTTACAAAACTAATGTACACAAATCAGTAGTATTTCTATATACCAACAGTCAAGCTGAAAGTCAAATCAAGAACTCGATACTATTTACGATAGTTGCAAAGAAAATGAAATACATAGGAATATACTTTACCAAGAAAGTGAAAGACACCTACAAGAACTCTAAAACACTGATGAAAGAAATCAGAGATCACAGAAACAAACCGAAAAACATCCCATGCTCATGGGTTAGAAGAATCAACATTGTTATAATGTCCATACTGCCCAAAGTGATTTACAGATTCAACAAAATTCCCATCAAAATAGCAACATTATTTTTCACAGATCTAGAAAAAATAACCCTAAACTTCATATGGAACCAAAAAAGAGCCCAAATAGCCAAAGCAATCCTAAACAAAAAGAACAAATCTGAAGACATCACAGTACCTGACTTCAAATCATACCACAAAGCTACAGTAACCAAAACAGCATAGCATGGGTATAAAGGTAGAGACAGACCAATGGAACAGAATGGAGAATGCAGAAAGAAAACCATAGAGCTATGACAAACTGATTTTTGACAAAGCAGACAACCACACACACTGGGGAAAAGACACCCCATTCAATAAATGCTGCTGGGACTGGATAGCCACATACAGAAGAATAAAACTGACTGGATCCCTATCTCTTAACATATATAGAAATTAACTCAAGATGGATTAAAGACTTAAATATAAGACCTGAAACCATAAAAATTCTAGAAGAAAACATGGGAAAAACTCTTCTGGACACTGGCCTAGGCAAAGAATTAATAAGACCTGAAAAGCAAATAAAAATGTTTCTGTATAGCAAAAGAAATAATGAACAGAGTAAACAGGCAACCTACAGAATAGGAGAAAATATTTGCAAACTATACATCTGACAAAGGGACTAATATCCAGAGTCCACAAAGAACTCAAGCAAAGCAGCAAGAAATAAATAAATAAATAAATAACCCCATCAAACAGTGGATGAAAGACACGAACAGATTTTTTTCAACAGAAGATGGACAAATGGCCAACAAACATGAGAAAATGCTCAACATCACTAATTATCAGGGAAATGCAAATTAAAACCACAATGAGATACCACTTTACCCCTGTCAGAAAGGCCATTATTAAAAAGTCAAAAACAAAAGATGTTGGCTCAGATGCAGTGAATAGGGAATGCTTATACACTGTTGGCGGGAAGTAAACTAGTACAACTGCTATGGAAAACAGCACAGAGATTCCTCAGAGAACTAAAAGTAAACCTACCATTTGACCCAGCAATCCCACTACTGGGTAGTGGGAAAAGAAAGTGATTTTATCAAAAAGACATCTGTACCCAAATGTTTATTGCAGCACAATTCACAATTGCAAAGATATGGAATCAATCTAAGTGTCCATTAAATGATGAGTGGATAAAGAAAATGTGGTGTGTATATATGTATTGATATGTATGTGTACACACACACAAATGCACACACTATGGAATACTATTCAGCCATAAAAAATGTAGTAATGACTTTTGCAGCAACTTGGATGGAACTGGAAGCTATTATCCTAAGGGAAGTATCTCAGGAGAGGAAAAATAAATACTGCATATGCTCATCTATAAGTGGGAGGTAACTGATGGGTATTCATGGTCACACAGAATGGTACAATGGATTGTGGAGATTCAGAAGTAGGGAGGATGGAAGGGAGGTGAGGCATCAAAAATTATCCATCAAGTACAATGTACACTATTTGGGTGATGGGTACACTAAAAGTCCAGACTTTATCACTATACAGTTCATCCATACAACCAAAAATCACTTGTACCCCCTAAATTTACTGAAATATTTAATTTAAAAAAGTAAACAAAAAAGAAAAAAATTTAAAAACCCAAGATTAAAATACATATATTTTAATAATGCCCTACAAACAGATATTCAAATACACATATGTGAAAATCTGTATGTGTGGATATATACAGACAAATATTAATTCATTTAATTCTTACAAATATTAATTCATTTAATATTCACGATAAACCTATGAAGTGGATACTACTGTTATCACCAACTGAAGCAGTGGAGGCACAGAGATGTTATTTAACTGTCCTCAGCTCATTCAGATAGTAACTGGCTGGACTCTTAATTACTACACTGTACTGCTAACAGCTGCTTTCCTACACTAATATAAACAAACAAAAAAATACTTTTGGCCATTTCCTCTGATCATTTGCAGGAAACAAGGCAGCTCGACAGACCTCAAGGATTCCACTTTGCTAAAACATAATTTCATCTCTGCTTGGCTCTCTGGGCCAAGCAAGAAGGCAAACCTTTCTGTCTCTACCACTTCCACAGTTAAATTGCCGTTCCTCTCTATCCATGTGGAATAGTCCCAGGGGAGGATGCGTGGAGCCAGCCTGGATCACACACCTAGGGAACAGAGGAGTGACTGGCCAGGTTTGGGTCACCTGCCCGTCACTGAGCCAGCGAGCAGGCGGCACCCTGTGCTGACAGCCCCTAACATCCCAAGGAGGGAGCGGGGAGCAGCTCTTCAAAGCCAGGGGAGCAGGTGCTGGTCTGAAATGAAAGATGGACATGAGAAAAGTTACACCGTGAGTTCAGTCTTCTAGTTTACTGCAGTTCTTCATTTTTAATCACTCATTCATTTATGGTAGGAAACTCAGTTTTAATATACACATGTCGTCTCCGGCCACGCCACCCTGAACCCGCCCGATCTTGTCTCATAATATACACGTGTCATATTTCATTTCTTTCAATCTAAAATAATATATAAAAGTGAGAGAAGCTAAGTAAAGAAAGTTTCCCTGACCCATGCTCTTTTTTGTATTTGTTCCGGGCTGGACCCAAATAGAACAGGGTCCTGACAGTCCAGAAACTGCCTGCTCTGAGCTGGTCAGTGTGGGGTCCAGACAGCCAAAGCAATGGGAAGTTATCCAAGAGGAATGCCCATGGCCCTGGGAAAATGTTCACAGGGACCAGTGCTGTTCCATGGCCTGGTATTTTGAAAGCAACTCTACAAAGTATTAGCAATACTAACACGGTGATATAATGAGGTCAACTTTACCACAATTCCCATTTTGTGCATGCACTTAACATGCACGTAAACATCACATAAATCCAATAAGCCTAGTATTACTAGCCCCACTTTATAGGTGAAGTAACTGAGGTAAAGTGATACTAAAGAACTTGCCTGTGGCTGCACTGTTAGTACCAAGTGACTGACCTGGGATTAAATGGAGAGATTACATAATATATGATGATTTACTGCATATCACAAATCTGATCTAAAACTTCCATGATGATTTGAATACATAATCATTATAGACATAATTGTGATATATATGCATGATTATTATATACTATGTATGTAATTACATAATACAAAACATGAAATAAAAGATTTATAATATCTTCTTGGAACTTAGAGATCTGAGGAGAGTGGTAACAGAGGATGCAGGCCTTCTAAACCTTCAGTTATACAATATCTAAATTGATACTGAAATACTCTTCTCTAAATCTTCACCTATTAGAGAATATCCAAATTGATATTGAGATATTCTCATCTACCACCCAAACGACTTGCCTTCATCAAGCAGATGCGTTAAAATCATCGCAGGGATCCTCAGCCTGGCACCTCCATGGGAGGCAGCCTTGGAGAAACCTTCCTACAGGGGAGACGGCCAGTGTCGCGCACTTAGCACTTGCAAGGCTGGTAATGGTGCTGCCATTTCCATTGAAACATTTTTCAACCTCACTCTGTTCAGTATCAGATAAAAGGCCACCAAGAAACAAGACAGCTCCATCAGGCATTCCATTTTACAGAAAGCCATAAAAACAATTATCTATGTCATTAGAGACTCTTTCAAAGGAGCCTCCAAACATCAAATTTGCTGATCCGGGCCTGAGACATACTCCTGACTGCCCACGCTGAAGGATAATGAC
Source organism: Microcebus murinus (assembly GCF_040939455.1). Classification (NCBI taxonomy): domain Eukaryota; kingdom Metazoa; phylum Chordata; class Mammalia; order Primates; family Cheirogaleidae; genus Microcebus; species Microcebus murinus. The sequence goes on from NC_134120.1 coordinate 51,516,999, forward strand.
TTCCAATTGAGTGATGTTTATTATCAGACATCCTGAAACCAATGAAGCCAAATACAGATGAAGCTAAAGAGGCAAGCACCTGTATTTCTTTTTTGGCCAAACTTAATTCATGTGCATTATCACTGAAATAGTTCACAAGGAATGATTATGGAAGGTCAAGGTGTCCTGCACCTCTAATTTTTAGAGAATATTTAAGTTGACAATTTCTTTACCATTCAGTCAACCAGACAATTCAAATCACCATGCTGATCTGAGCGCCTGACTGAAGAACACGTTATCACTGGCACCAGGAAGAAGGCACTATATTTGAATACAACTGTCACAATGAGGACAGACCATTCCATTTCTCCAACACTGAGTACCTGGAGCTAGATGAAGAGAAATTCCAGATCCCTGCCCTCCTGAAATCTAGACAAAAATCACAGATTTACAGAAAAATGTAATTTCCTATAAAAAATAGAAATATGGCAGTAAGAAAAACTTTCTTTTGGATAAGAAATTTTCAAAAATTAAGTTATAAATGATTTTCCCAATAGGAAAACATAAATATCTGTCTTTCTACTTCAGAATAATTTCCCAAAGTCGTCCAAATGCAAAATTATCATTCATTTTTCTTTAATTGGCATGCACACCTAATCAAACTCTCAATTACCCACTTAGTGCTTAACTGAGGAGCTCAGAATTAAAAACCAACTGCACTTTGATTTTCCCAGCACTGAATACAGAGAGTGAAAATGAGAGGAGTACAAATTCTTTTCCAAATCACAAGACAATAGAATATTCATTGGTAAAGGGCGGGGGCGTGTGTGTGGGGGTGCTGTTTACCTTGGACTGTGCCAAAAAGGGAAGGAACGAAAGGCGCAGGCCGGATGGTACATCAAGGAAAGTATTAACAACGTGGAAGTGTTCATTCTTAAACGTGGGGGTAGGGAATTACTCTAACAAGCATAAAGAATCTCAAGTCCAAGTTAACGGAAAATGACTGAACACAACCATCAACCCAGGCAGCAGGGCTGAGCTCACTGCTCCGCGGAGGAAGGTTTGGGTTCAGCACGCGCTGATTTTCTTATGTCCCAAGAAGCTTCCATGGGCAGCACAGACAAGCTCTTTCTCATCAGGGAGTCTCACATTATACATTTATGTTTACAGTTTAACAAGCTGTACCTGCTAAATAAAATGTTAAAGACTGACCTGGAATTTTCCTTTGTAAATTTATGGGATTGTTTCATAGTATATTTTAAACCACTGTTTTATTTAAATATTTATTGAGCACCTATCAAGTGCCTAGCAGTGTTCGCTGGGTCCACAGCAGTGAACAAAACAGATATACATCCTGTCCCCACAAAGCTGATATTCTGGTTGGGGGAGACCCCTAATAAATATAAATAAGTCAATTATGTAGCAGCTGGGCATGGTGGCTCGCACATGTAATCTCAGCCCTTTGGGAGGCCAGGGTGGGAGAATTGCTTGCAGCCAGGAGCTTGAGACCAGCCTGGGGAACATAGTGAGACCCAATCTCTACCAAGAGTAAGAAAAATGAGCCAGGTGTGGTGACACACACCTGTAGTCCTAGCTACTCAGGAGGCTGAGGTGGGAGAATTGCTTGAGCCCAGGAGTTCAAGGCTGCAGCGAGCTATGAGTGCTCCACTGCATTCTAGCCTGTAAGACAGAGTAAAACCTTGTTTCTTAAAAAAAAAAAGAAAGAAAGAAAGAAAAAGAAATATAGTATGTAATACTACAGATATCAACATACATGAATCTCAATCATACTGTTCAACAACAAAAAAACAAGCTACAGGATATACACAGTGTACTATTTTAAAACTTTTGAACATTAAAAACAATGTTTAGAGATGCTATAACTAGTAATGTGGAAAGGAAAAAACGTACGACTATGACAGATACGAATTCAGAAGAGTGGCCACTTCAAAGAGGGAGGAAGGTGCACAGATAAGAGGAAGCAGGAGATGCAGCAACTTGGGGTAATGTTTTATTTCCAAAGCTGGATGTTGGGTATACGGGTCATCACTACATTCTCATTCAACCTTTTCATGTATTAGAGATATTTCACAATATTTTTTAAAAAGAATCTTCAACTCTCTCCCAGCATCCTCTAGTTTCTTAGTTAACCATCCTTGGGTCAAACGGATACTTATCTTTGAGCAATGGGCAAGACAGCACCAATATTTCCACTCAGCTATGATCAAGAATTATTCTACCACTGGTGGAAGCATTTCTGTCATCATGAGGAGAAAGGGAGCATATTAAGGGAATTAAAAAGCTGTCATCACTTTCCTGGCACTCTGAAACTACGCATTAGAGCCTTTTATGATCTACAGAAAAGGGCTGCATAAAAGAAAATATAGCAAATTTACATTTAGTGCTTTAAGCTGAGCCACCTGTCACAATTTTAAATACAGCCCCTTAGCTACGCAGGAGGCAAGGCGTTTTCAACAATGTCACCTTTGCTTCTCAATATACTTCTTTACAAAAATAAGACACGGTGGATAAAAATTACATCAAATATATATCTATTTTACCTCGCCTCCAGTGTGGTAAGGATGTCTGCGCTTTGGTTTTTTCCTGAGCACCAGGTACCCCTGCTGTGTGCACTTGCTTCCTCTCGGCCTCAGCGGCTGAGGCCTGCCTTCCACCCCCAGGAGATGAAAGGGAAGCAAAGGTGGAAGAATAGACACAGCTCCTCGGAGCTCCTCAGGGTGAGGTCACTGACACCAGCACGCTGAGTGCACAGGGAGGGCTGCAGTCCTCCTGAGCCCAGACTCTGCTTCTTCCTGAATCACATCTCCCCAACTTCTTTCGCCTCTTCCTCTTCTGTTTTCCTCCCTTACTGACTCTCCTTACTCTACTCTCTCTAAGGACCTCATCTTGCATGGCTTTAAGTATCTTCCTATCTAGAGGATTCTGAGTCTCTGTCTTTAAGCAGGACACCTCACTGGCTTGCAGACTGATGCATAAAGGCTACCACTGGACATCCACTTTTTGATGTCCCATGGGAACTTCAGGGCAAACTCCTGGCCTCCACACCACCGCCACCAACCTACTGTCACCCCAGGGCTCCTCTGGTGGACACAGGTTCAGGGCACATTGAGTGGGGCCATTCCCCTCTTCCTTATGTCCAATACCCAATATGTCACAAAGCCTCAAAATTCCATCTCAATATTTTTCAAATTAGTCACTTCTCTCCATCCCTACTACCACTTTTTTGTTCAGATCACCCTCAATTCTTCCCTCAACAGTAATATCATTACTATTCATTGAGCACTCATCACGTGCAAAGTACTTATACACAAGGTTGCTGCATGAATTGATATTGTGATCCTAAGTGTGATTATTTGTGATTTTTTGGCAGACAGGTTCTTGCTCTGTCCCCCAAGCTAGAGTATAGTGGCCTAATCATAGCTCACGAAAGGCCTGAACTCCTGGGCTCGAGTACCCCTCCTGCCTCAACCTCCTGAGTAGCTGGGACTAAATTATTTTTATTTTATAGGAAAAAAAGTGAAGTTTTTAAGGTTAAGTATTTGCTCTCTAAGTATAAAGCTAGGCTGTTGTGGTGCCAGGATTTGTTAACGAGTTCACCGATTCATTCATTCATTCCAAAAACAACACAAAAAGCAGTCATTTTAACCACAATGATATACTGTTTCCTAAGAAAGTAAATTCCCTAGATCACTAAAGAGCCATATTAAAAGCACATCTGACCGTGCCAAACCCGTCGCTGGCTCCGCATGACCCTCAGGATGACGTGCTTCATGGGGCCTGAACTCTGGCCCCAGCGGCCTCTAAGGCTCATCTTGTCACCTCCCCCACTGTCCCCAGAGCCCTTCTTGATCCCCAGCCATGTGAAATCTCTCGCTCCTCCCTCTTGGCCTCTGTCCACGCTGCTCACACCTCAAACACCCCCTTCTCCACCCACCCCCGCCCGTCTGGCCTCCCCCTTCTTCATCTCGGGGCTGCTGGCCACCCTTCAGGGCTCCCCTCCGTCCACAGCCACACCCCAGGCCTGGCAGGCCAGTGTCCTCTGTGCTCCTTCAGTGGCCACTTCCCTGTCACCACCGCACTTGGGAGAGGCATTCCTCATCCCCAGGCTCAGGGTGACAGGAAGCCCCACGAGAGCGGGCACTGCCGTTCGCGCTGTCCAGCCAGCGTCTGGACAGCGCTAGAGCTTCCCACGGACTCAGGACACAGCCGCTGCGAGAGGGACAGAAGCACAGACTGCAGGAGCAGAGTGTGAAGGAAATCAGACTCGTTCCTTCCCCCTGATGCTGCCAGCCCCACTCCCGACAATCCCGTCCCTTGTCCCTTGTTATGTCACGCATCTCCGCAGTTCGAAAAGCGCTTCCCTGTCAATTATGCCAGTGCATCTTCATGATAGCTCCGCAGGAAGAAGAAACGGGTTATTCTGCACATTTGTAGATGATTGTACGTTTCTGAAGAAGTTGGTGACTTGTTTTAGGTCACAAATAAATCCAAGCCTTTGGATGTGTCTCTCATGTGTGCCCACAAGATACTTCAAAAGACGACAAAGTGACACACAGTCAGGTTCCAGATTCGGGTGCACTAGACGTGCAGTCAAAATTCAGAAAAGGAGCAGGTTAATGAGGCTTGGGATCAGGGGCGGATCCAGGTTTTTTAAGTGCTGAAGCTCTTACAATTTGGGGAACTTATTCTTTAAGAAAAAGATTATAAAATTCAAGCGTAGGTAAAAACCTTGGAAAAAGATGCTGTATGGAAGGGGTCCTGAAGCTTCGGCTTATTAGCTTCGTGGCAAGGCTGCATCTGAGTGGAGCAACAGAAGAAACGAAGCTCACACTTAACAGTAATCTAGATTACTATTGAATTACTATTAGAATTAATCTAACGGCAATCTGGAAGAAAGAAGAGAATATGTATTTTAAGTCAACCTAATATCACAAGAAAAGCCAAGTGCAAGAAAGAAGGATGTTAAGAACTATTTGCTCAGCAGTTAACGGGGGCCACTGTGTGTGAGGCACCCGCACCAGGCACCAAGACACAAAGATGATTAGATGTGGTCCCTGCCCAGTACCACTTACAATCTAGAATTGACACCCGTGCAGAGAAGGGGTACAAACAAAAAGAGGGGCTTGATAAAATGTTACACACCCCCCACCTGATAGTATCTAAAGAAGCTCTCTATACCCAAAGTCACCGGGCCCTGATCCTGCTCAGAGTGTTCACTGCTATTTGAAATCTTATTTGTGTACCGCTTGTCCCCTGTTTAAAACACAGGTTCCAGAAGAGCAGAGCCTGATTTGCCCTGTTCATTGCTGTAATCCCAGAACTGAGCATGGTACCAGGTTCAGAAGAAGCATTCCGTAAGTATTTGTGGAATTAAATAGATAAAGGGACACAACTTTACAAAGGCTCAAGTGTGTTGGCATGTGTCATCTGCTTTTTCACTTTCAATATGTACCTTGGCATACTTTGGTCAGTCTTTTAATATTAATTATCACTGGTGCTAAATGAGTGTCTTGCCTGTACATAGCATAATTTCAAAGACGTCTGGCTGACAACCAAGCAGCTGAGAAGACACACTGGCAGTAAGGTTGAAGGGGAAGCTGAGTCAAAAGATAGGTTGGTTTATTTCGTTTTGCTTCTTATTCTTCATTCTGGGAGATACTTGAACTAGAGTATTTGGAGAAGAGATCATCTGGAGCTGGCCTGACTAGAGAAGATCCAATTCATCCTGGCAGACAATGAAACAGTCGCTGAGATCTGGAGCCTTGGGGGCTGTGATCTGACCAGCAACAGAGGCACTTATGTACCCTAATATGACCAAATACTAGCCAGGAGAAGCCTCAGGCAAGGAGACCACGTTGAAATCCAAATCTTAAATAAGAGCATGTAGAAATAACAGGGATGATGGTAAACCCATAAAACCAATAAACATTTCAGAGGAACATTTCACTGGAAATTGAGTGGAAAAAGATTATGAAATTTAATTTACTAATACATGCATATTCTATCCTTTGCTAAAGATCTATTCACACATCTTGTCTTCATGTGAAAGCAGTCTGAAAGGTAACTCCAAAACTGCAACTTGGATGATAACTGGAGAAGATTTGACAAGGGGAGAAAAGCCAAAGTCTGAAGGTGGTTACATACCTCAGCTGGCTCTCTTTGTGCCAAGGCAGGGCCATGCTGCCAAAAAGGCGTAAGACCCTTAAGGCTAAATGGCAACTATAGCTCCAAAGATTGAAGTTCCCTCTTGAATTCATCTTGGGATTCTAAGACATCAATGCAATTTAAATATGATATACAGGGACTTTTGTTGCCCCATCCGTGCCTTACATGAGTGTGTATGTCCTTCTTGCATATGAGTATACGAAAAAATCACTAATTAACATGTCATAATGTAATCTGACCATTTACCATTCATATTAATATCACTAAACACAGTAACATCTGTAAAGAAAATAAAGCTTTTAATCATTTTAAGTTATATGTTATGAACTTCATAGTATCTCAAGAATATCCCAAATAGCTCTGTATAATTTTGATCAGCAGAATCATATTTACTTATGGAAGCACTTCTTCATTACTGTCATTTCACTCCATTACCAATCACAAAGAAAGAAAATTAGCCCCAACTGAAGACGTATTAAAATGAGCCATGCACTTTCACTTACATTCTCATTTAATCCTTCTGACCATTCTGCTACATAATTACTATATCTCTATTTAATAAATAAGAAAACTAACCCTTATCCTGCTTTCTTAACCTTTTAAGTTTTACCTAATTTCTAAGGCCAGAAAAGTTGTGATGGACCAGCCGTAATGAGACCCGGGCATCCTGAGTCCAAGGGCATGGTTCTTTGCTCTACGCTAAGCATTCTCTCAAACATCTGTGCTATTTATTTATAGTGTATTATCTTTCCAGATTAAATGCTTATCTGACAATGGCCTATAAGCTAGAGAGTCATTAAGACAAGAGTCCTTAAGACACTGTATCTCAAAATGTGGTCCAGGGACCACTTGCCTCAGACTCCGCTGAAGTGCTCGTTAGACATATCCTTACAGACCCAACTCCTGACCTATTAAAAGAAAATCTGGAGATGGTTCTCTGAGAATTCCTATTTCACCCCAGATAATTCTGCTGCATATGAAAATCTGAAAACCACCGTGTCTCTTTGCAAACCTCTACTACTGTTATTTGCAGTTTCATACTTGACAAGATTCCATATCCTCATTGAAGACCATCTTTTGGATTTTCAAGTTTGTGGTGGAATGTCACAAAATTCTATATTCATCCTGAGGGCCATCTTTGGATTCTCACAATTCCTACTATAGGTCCTTAGGAACAAGCAAAGCAGGTCAACAACATATACTAGCTGAAATGGGAAGACATTTATCATATGCCTATTCTCACTGCACACGATTCCAGATGTCTTTGAATACAGATCTCATTTCAATCTTGAGGTAGGCACCATTATTATCATTTCACAGCTTGGGAGACCTTGCCCAGAAAAATGGAATAAACTGCCCAAAGTCAACTAGCTCAAAGTTAGCAGATATTTCAATCTGTATCTTCTCTAACTCATCGTATTTTCTTTATTTTACAGCATAGTGCTACCCCCGTGAATTACTGCTATCTACATTTCAAGAATTCAGGAGGAAAACTTTACAAATGTCTTGAGCAAATTAGTCAACTCTATTTTCCAAGTACTACACTTAGCCCACTAAAACTATTCCTCCTAAGTTAAAGTCAACTAAAAGTCATCACCAAACAGCACAAAATAATGGTATAAAGTACACAAAAATTCATCAGGAAGAATTCTCCATAATGAAAGTGTCAAAAACTCCCTAAAATGCTTTGATGTAACTCTAGATACAAATTGCATAAAAATAAGCAATGCTCAGGCCCAGGCTCAGGCGTAAGCCTGCAGACTCCAGAATGGCATGGCCACCTTTGGGATCATAAAGTTGTTTTTCTCAGCTGGGTGGGACGTAGGGAACACAAGACTGAGCTCTGTGTAAACCCAAGATCAGTCAAAACCACGTGCTTGTGAATAACATAACAGAGCCATCCACGTCCCTGGATAATCTGGGTGAAATCTGTGAACCGACTGACATTTGCGGCCGTTGCTGAGGACGAAGGGAGGAACTCAGGAGGAGCCCAAAAGAGCCTTGTTCTTTTCCATCTCTGGGAGGCCAATTCCCACGCTACACACACACACACACACACACACACACACACACACACACACGTCCTTAACTATCTCAGACTCTGAATATCCTGGCTCTGGAGAGTCTAATTCAGGTACAGGCTGCTGTGCGTGCTGCCCCTCGGTGCGTGTGGGGGGCACCTGAGAGGGGCGGTGGGCGCCCCCCCCCCCCCCCCCGGGAGCTCAAGGCTAGACAGGGTCAGTCCTCTACGAAGACAGCACATTAACATATGAGTTTAAAAATCAGGAAACACACGGTAAAAGTCTGGCTGTTTTAGTTTAAAACTAAATATTCACACACAGCATCGAGACGCACCTAACCGCCATTACAGATTTTAATTTTCCTTAACGTCCTGCTTCACGGCAAGCCTCCTCATGTGTGGGAGAAGAGAATGATGAAAAGTGTAGGCAGCAAGTGGCAGGAGGAGGAGGGGCTGGATGACAAAGCTTCAAATCATCATCATCATGAAGGTAATGATCCTTCCCCAGTATTCCACAGGACCGAAAGAAAATTTTTTCCATTCTAAGTAACACAGATATAGATTTATATACATGAAAAAGCTTCCACAGATATACTGTTATATTGAAAAAAAGGTTCCATAGAAGTATTTAAGATAGAAGTCCATCCATGTAAAGTGTTATGTACGTGTCTATGAATCTATACATGCAAAATAATGCTACTGCAATTTATGAGGCACTTATGAGATACCAGGTACTGTGTTCAGTGTTTGCATGTATTACAATATTTAATTCTCATATCCTTGAGATATGAGCATTATGTCCCATTTTACAGATGAGCAAAAAGACTCTAGGGCATTAAGAGACCCATGCCACACAGCTATTACATAGTAAGACTGGGAGCTCAACACAGGCTATCTGAATCCAAGACCCACTCTAATAGATTATACATTCCTAGAGGTAGCTTTGGAAGGCTGTTTGTCATATTAAAAGTAACTTTCTCTAGATGATGAGATTTCTTTTTTGTTGTTTCTGTTTTTTAAGTATTGTTAGAATATATTATAAAATGAGAATGTATTATTTTTAATATCTGAAATAAAGACATTTGAATGAAAGGGTAAATAAGGAGGAAAATATTCCCATCTTCCATATATCTCATTTTGTACTTTAAACAGTCCAAAAGTAATATTTAATCTCTAGCTAAATACTCCCACAAAAAATAAATGGGGTGAATGTCTAAAATATCAGTCATTGGGAGAAAAATCATTATATTCAATTTCTGAAAATTTTTGGATTAGTCCATTAATGAAAGACTATCTGTCTCCAGATTCCTACTCTTCCAATTCCTTCTACGTTTATCACCAGATAAGCATGCTCCTTCTCTACTCAACCATTTTCAATGGCTCCCCACTACCTAGCAAAGTCCAAAATATGCCTTAGCCTCATAGCAAAAACCTTCCACAATCAGGCCCTACACTGGCTCTTTGGATTCATCTCCCTCTGCCCTCCCAACATAAATGCTACATTCCAGCTAAATTTAAGCCTCTTCACTTCTGGAATGTCCTATCTCAAGTGTCTTCTCAATGACTAATTGAGATGCTCTATTAAAATCCAACCATCTTCCTAGGGTCAAAATGGAAAAGTCAAAACGGAAAATGAAGACTGCTCAACAGATTTTTTTCTACAAAAGGATGTACATAAAAAAATGCACCAATACATAGAATGGACAGTATAAATAAGCACCAAATATTATAAAGTATTTTTAAAAACTTTGCATAGCCAAGAGACAAATCATATTTCCTAAGATTCATGACATCACTGACTGTAAAAGATAACATTATGTCATATAGCACTCTGCCAATTAAGTATGACTTAGACATTTTTCAAAACTGGAATTTTTATTTTCTTCTTAAAGAACTCTTTTAGACTTATTTAGGTATTCAATGCATACATAAACATAAAAAAATTAATTTGTCAAGGTATTCCTAAAAATTCTTACATATTCAGAATCCACCTCTTCCAAACTGCATGTTGACTAAGAGTTACTGTTGTCTATGCTTTTCCACACAATATCATCTTCTGTGTCACCAGAGCACGGGAACTGCATCAGTTCTTAAGAGTGCTCCATTACTGTCTCCAGGATTTTCTTCCAATCGGTTGACATCCAATCTCCAATTTTTGATGCACACTCACAATCAATGCATTAAGTTGCCAGCTTTTTTTCTGCCACATGGCTGAGAGCCATTGGAGACCTATCCCAATTTCAGAGATGCTAAATGTGAAAAAAATAAGTTTCTCTTAGACATGATCAAATTTGGGGCTTGAATACACAGAAACTCACTATTTGAGGATGTAAACAATGCTTGTACAAAAATGACCAAAAGAGAGAGATCTAAAACAGAAAATAGTTTTTCTCTTTTTAGCTCAACACCAGGATCAATATCATCTTTGAACACTAATCCCTTTCAGCTTCTGTCACCCTCCCATCTGATCCCTCTCCTCTTCACAGCACTCCCTCCATCCTGATGTCCTCCATGACACCAATTAGAGCTGGCAGGAAGGGAAGCAGGCTCCCTGCAGTTCTCCCCTCAAAGAAACCATTCTTCTTTTCTCTTGGTACCTGCAGAATTCTCTTCTCTGATATGGCAAAACCTCTAGGATCTACCCAATTTGAGCTGTAGACAGAGGTGGCAACCCTGTTATGATGAGGATTGTGTCATTAAAAATAATGACCCCAAACACGAGTCCAGTAATTCTCATTTTTAAATAAAGCAGCAGTGCTTTTCAAGTCTTCGCAAATTTTTCTTTGTGATAAAGCGTAAGTCACAAATGGCCTCATTTTTAATTCAATTCCATAAATATTTACTCAATGCTTTAAGTGTTTAAACATGTACTTGGGTTGGGATGAAACCCCAAGAGAAATAACTTCATATCCTTCTCAACCACTCACCCAGGATAACTGGAGAGAAAAATATACACTCAAGGCAAGTTAAAGATTGCATTTGTTTTCTAGGTCTAATACAGACCTTTCTGCTTCTCTCTCTCTGTCTCTCTGTTTTTAGTTTGTAAGGCAGGGTTATAAGAACAATATATCAAAATGTCAGCAATCTAAAAATTAAGTTGTCAGCTTTTTCTCTGTACTGCAAATTACAAAAGAATTAGGGGTTTGGTGCTAACAGGAGGTTACAATTCTAAAGTGTGCAATTTAACCAATCATTGCAAGGTCTAAAAATGCAGTACCAAAGACATTTCAACGAAGTGATCTGCTGTTCTGGCACCTAATTTCAACTTCTCTACTTGTGCCATTCTTCCCATTTTTCTTCCTTCCCTTTGCTTTGGAAATGTGCTATTGAACAGCCACACAGTTAAGAACTGCTCAGAGCTCCTATGTGCATAATACACTAACATGAAAAATGACAGTCATCTTAGCAAAGAGATACAGAAAAGAGAACGAACATTTGCTGCTATTCTGTGCTCACATTTTTTATGCTCACATCAACATTAAACTCAAAAATCAAAACATGAAATGTACTTTATGGTCTCAGAATTTCAGTCTTTTATAATTTATTCAATACTAATTTGGGTGAAATGTGTCTGATCATCTCTACACTAGAATTCTAAATTAGGATTAAAATGCTAAATCATAAAATTAACAAATAAAAAAATAAATGTAAATCAATTACCCCAAATCACTGCAGATACCTTCTATACTTATGAAATCCCTAGCTTTTTCCAACTGCCAACTGCAATCACATCACTTAAAAATAAATGAGACCATTGCCTTCCCAGTAAACAAATGGTATCTTTATAGACACAAAATACTTTTAAAACACATTAGAATTGAGCAAGAATGCTATTTTAGAACAAAGAATAAGGAATATATTGACTCAATACATAAATAAAAATACATACTCATTACTCTTGTTCTGTAATTTTTTAAATGGCCCCTTTCAAAAATTACAGTATTTTCCTCTATAAAAAGAATATTCAATGATTTCTACTATTTCACCAAAAAACCTCTTCTTCTGTGCTCTTAGAGACACATTCTCCCAGGCAGTCTTAAGCTCACTCTATCTTCCAGGTCTCCAAACAATACCTTGTGGTGCAGTTCAACTTGAGCAAGGAGAGTCTCACTCATGGACCAGGCAAAGTCAAAGCCAGCAAGATGCTTCAGACGTCTGGTTTTGCCTGCCCCACCCTCGTTTCCTTCCAGTCATAGTGATGTCACAACACCAGGCAGGGCAATGACTTCACTGCTCTAGTCCCTGCCTCTGAGCACATAATTCTTTAGAGCCAAGACAAATCAAATGAGGCAGAACCCTCCAGGAGCCCAAGTGCCCGATGAATTCCCAACAAATTAGCAGCTAGCTAGCCTTCTGAAAGAAATAGATGCAGCAATAGCATCATTAAGGATCTCTCTAAATGAAGTGGTGCTAAAGATAAATTTGATTCATGGGTTTCAATGGTGAGTCTATATTCCTCGATAAAGCTGACATTCAAAGAGGAAAACCATGATGGGGTACTTGGAACAGTCTATGAGAATTAAAGATGACCAGGGTAGATCACTCAAGAATCCTCTCTCTTCATTACACTCAAATTCTTACAGAAAAGAAACATTTATTTTTCAGTCTATTCTAGTTCTATTTTTCTGGCCAGGGCAAGAATTCTAATTTGTGAAATTTAGGACTTCTTTTTAAAAGCACTAACTTAAAAGATGAATGCACAACCTAAATGGAAGAAAACTGAACAGCAAGTTCCTGCCACACTTAATCCAATACTATAGTAAATCCAGAAAAGATTCACAAGCTAATAAATCATCTTTCTCAGTACATGGATAGTTGCCTCTCTTCTACGAAGGTGGCCCCTTAATGCATTTGACCCACCAATTTTTTTTTAAAAACAACATATATATATATATATATATATATATATATATATATATATAACTGCATCTGATCAAGTAAAAGAAAAAGCTCCCTGATCTTGTATTTCCATACAACTCAAAGTTGGCAAAAGTTCAAGCATTATACAAGAATTGATAATAACTGCTTTTAACCTAAATTGCATTCATGCAGAAGGAATGACTTAAAAATTAAGCATAAACATTTCACTGAGACACTGACCTTTGACCCATAGCTCCTGAACCCTTCCAGAAAAGGGGTTTTCAATTTAAAGTGACTACTCTTCCTGTTCTTGATAATTCATTCACAAAGCATGTTCTATTTTGCAAAAATCATTTGCCTAAAGAGTATTAGCTAAATAAACTTTATGCGGTAAGCTGTGCATCTGATATTCTGTTTTCCTTAAGTCCCAATTCTTCAGTTTAGAATTTATTTCCTCTCACAATAGCTTTCTGTCACTTCAGCTAAAGTTTTAAAAGTTTGGATACCAAAATTAATATGCATTTTTTAAAAACCTCCTCTGAGCAAAGACATAAATCACCTCTCAGTCCCCAGAGTTCACTCAAACTTGATTTGCTCCCTTTTCTTAATAGGGCTTTTCTGATTAATTTATATAACTGGTACTGCGTCCATGGCTCCCAGATATAAATGGAGTTGTAGCATTTTTCTTTCCTTGAGACTTTAAAAACCAGTGTAAAACTCAAAAAGAATGTTTTTAGTACTGGGTGTGACGGCTCCTCTACTATGGAAGTTAAAGCTACCAGGACAAATTCCAGCACACCTGGCTGCCTCAGAGAGCCTAAAATGAGCCAAAAAAGAAGAAGGAGGCAGTGATGACATCTGCAAAAGCAATCCCGCAAGACTAATGCAAAAAAGCTGAAACAACTTAGACACGTAATGGAAGCACAGCATTCGCAGGACCGCGGCCCTCTCAGGACTTCCCGGCCCAGCCTCCACAAGTAATTTATACCACATGTTTTCTTTATCATTCTATTTGCTCTGCAGCAATCTCTTGCTAACTTTAACACTGGGCTGCAACTAAAGGCAAACCCCCTAGAAAACTTTAGATCCGTAAATATAAAAAGAAAAAAGGAAAGCATGCTCGCCCTGCAAAGGACCACAGTTTAAATTTGCTAGATAACCACACCCACCGCATTGCAGAAGCCATGAACTTGGCGCGTGGGGGTGAGGGGGGAAGGGGGAAAAAGTAGGGCGAGATTAGAGGGGAAACCCGAGAAAGCGAGACCCCGCGGCAGGAGCCAGGAAACGCCGCGGAGACCCGGCGGGGACCCCAACTCCAGGGTCCGAAGCCCGCCTCCCCGCCCCCACGCCGCAAAGCCGCCCTCGCAGACACCTCCCGAGGCGGCTGGCAGCCCGCGGGCGCCAGGTGAGCCGGCCGCGCCCGCCCCAGGCCGCGCAGGCCCGCGGGGCGCCCGCGGAGAGGGGCAGGGCGAGTTGGCCCGCAGGTGCCGGGCCCCGGGCACCCTCGTGCGGACGCCCCCTCCTCCTGCCCGGGAAGCCGCCCCGGTTCGGGAAGGAGGCAAGTTATATAAAAGCGGCCGGCCGCAGCCGAGAGGGGATGCTTTGTGCCAGCGCACCTTACCCGGCCCGCGCCGCGCCGCGCCGCGCCGCGCCGGCCCCCGGGACCCGGGACCAGCCCGCAGCCGGGCGCGCAGGCCCCTCCCGCGCCGGCCCCCGCCCGGCGGCGCCGCAGTGTCGCCCCCGCCCCCCGCACCTCCCTGCGGGGAGGGGCCGGCCCGCGCCGCCCGCCCGCCCTCGCCCCCCGCCCGAGGGTAACTCAAAACATGGCGCCCCGAGCGGGGGATTTACGCAAATTGGCAGAGAAGGGACGCGGGGACCGAGTCGCCCCAGCCGCCGGGGCTCCGAGGGAGGCCCCCAGGCCGGAGGCCGGTGCTCGGGCTCGGCGCGCCGGCTCAACCGATGCTGCAGCGCGGCGGGCGGGCGGGCGCGGCGCACGGGCTCGGCCCGGCGGGGGTCCCCGCGAGCGGGCGGGCGGGCGGTCGGGTGGGGACCCGGGCCGCGCCAGGCGGGGGTCCGCGATCCGAGCGGCCGCGCGACGCCGGAGCACGCGTCAGCCGCACGGCCCCGCGCGCCGCGCCCGGCCCTGGCTCTTCCTCCGCACCTTGAAAGCCGAGACCCCCTGGCAGCCCCCACTCCCGAGCAGAAAAGTTACCTGGGGTCGGCGGGGAGCGCGGCGCGCCGCGGCGAGGGAGCAGGCTGGCGCTCGCGTGCTCGCCGGCGGTGCGCAGGAGACTCGGCGCGGGGAGGGAGCCGCAGCCCGGGGCCGCTCGCCGCGCCTCCCCCGCCCCTTGCGGGAGACTCCGAGGCTCCGCGGAGCTGCGGCGCGGCCCACGCCCAGAGACGGTGCGGGGCGAGCCAACCTCGGCCCGGCGGCCCTCCCTGCCGCGGGGAGGGGCGCCGCAGCACTTCGGGACAGTTACGCGGAACAGCCTCCCAGTCCTGCGGGGTCTGGCTCCAGGGAAGACGCCTGGAGACAGCTGCCAACAGCCTTAGCTCTCAGACTGCCACTTAGATCGCGGCCCCTCCACTCCCCCGCCCTCCCCGGACTCCCCCCCCACTCCCCCTCCCAGAGAAAGGAGGGAGGGGTACTCCTGACCTTCAGGTGAGTTATTTATTGGCTTAGGGACTGCAGTATTGAAGAAGAAAAGAAACCTTCAAATTGGCCACGTCTTGCACTGGATGTGTGCTCAAGAAATATTATAATAGAGAAGGCCTGAATTAAAGGTTGATAAAGGAGGTTGCCGAGCAACTCAGCCACTCCCCCCTCCCCACCGACTGTAAAGCTTTCCCCTGAAATGGAGGGGAGGGGGGCCACCCTCCGCCTTGTAGGTAATGACAGAATTCCTGGCCTTCTCACAACATCTAACTTCTAACCAAGTGCTCAAGGCCTATTCAAAAATTATTTGTAATTTATTTGTTAAAAGAAATTTTGTTGTGTATATTTAAGGCATACAACATGTGTTTTAAGCCAGAGGTCCCCAACCTTCTTGGCACCAGGGACCAGTTTCATGGAAGACAGTTTTCCCACAGTGGCACAGCTCTGTGGCCTATTAGGCCTCAGACCATTACTGGGGTTTGGGGGCCACAGTTGTAAGATACATACATAGTAAAATGGATATTATAATGGAACAAATTAACATACCCACCATCT
The DNA here is from genome assembly GCF_040939455.1 of Microcebus murinus. Classification (NCBI taxonomy): domain Eukaryota; kingdom Metazoa; phylum Chordata; class Mammalia; order Primates; family Cheirogaleidae; genus Microcebus; species Microcebus murinus. The sequence goes on from NC_134120.1 coordinate 51,533,255, forward strand.
CAGACTTACCCATTCACTCCCACTTCCATGCCCGTGGCAAGAGCTGCTATAATTTACTCATTTAACAAAATCTTGAATACACTACAGTTTTGTTAATTATAGTCCCCATGTTGTACATTAAATCTTTAAAAAATGTAAGGCACTTTCCAAATCACCTGGTCACCCCTCCAGGAGCTCAGAGACTCATTAAGAGACGGAAAATATGGAATCATGAAAATATTGCATTTACTCCTGGGTGCCAAAGCTAGGATGCAGGCAGGACAAATGGCTCCGTCTGAGATAAGCAGGCCTGACCTGTTAGTCCTGGGGAGGTGGGGACACAGACCCACTTATCTAGAATAGTGAAAACTTCAATAGAAAAGGGGGATGGCATTTGATTACCTTGGCTGAAGCTGAGGGATTTTTGTCAGCTGGAATGGGTGGGAGAGGAGGATCATTACTATGTTGCGATGGAGTTTATGGGCCTGTGTGTACTCTGTAGAAGAGGTGCAGCTTTGGGAGTTTTAGAGCAAGAAAGTGTGACAAGTTATATATTATCAAAAATAATCTGATAGTTCTGCAAAGACCAGAACGGATGGGTAAATACCAGGTTGCTGATAGAAAGAGACTATGGCATTGTGACAGGTGCCAGAGGTAATGAAGACCTGAATTGTCTTTCAGGTGACAGTTCAGATACAAGATATCTGTTTTAGGATTACTTGTATTAATGTCCTGTCAGGAAATCTCCCACTCGAGTGTTAGAGACATATGTGCACATCTCACGTATGCACCTAGATGGCTGTGTAGATACGTTGCATGTAAGGTCTGTGAATGAAGGAAGGATGCATCTTCCTTTGCTGCGTGTACACTAAAGCACTCTCCTTCAAAAGTGGACTTGAACAAATCGTATTGTTTACAGTAAACACTGATTTGGCATTACCATCCAGGACACAGATGGTTCCATATTTTCATTCATTTTATTGCAATATTTTTGCTATTTTTTAAATTGAAAGCAAACTGTTTTCCTTATGACTCATGAATCTTAATCTTTGTGGTGATGAAAATCAACCATAATGTTGGAATGACTATTTTCTTAGAAAAATGTTAGAATACTGTTATTTTTTAAAAGTTAGAAACACCTAGCTAATTATTGTAATATTCCATGAATTCAAAATTTGGAGTAAAACCTATACTGCCACATAGTTTGATAGTAAATCTGGGAAGCAATTACTGTGGAACCTTCTGGGCTTGACTAAAGCTCTCTGCTATATTCTTTTTTCTTCCTAGCACAGATGTGAAGAAAGAGAAATGCCAGACATAGAACTCCTATGCAGTGCGTAGCTCCCTCGGTAACTTGCTTGTATCTCAGTAATGACACACTCTTCATTCTATCTGGTTAAACTCATGCAGGAGCCTCTCTTAGTCATCTCTGTCTCCCCACAGTGTCTCACAGGGTACATTGCAAGCCAAGCTTTAAGCGTTTTGCTAAATGAATGAATGGACATTCAGTAATGAACTAAGCTGTCACTTTACTTCGAGGATTCAGCTTCCCCATGTATAAAATAAGCGACTATTTCCAAAATTCCTTATGGTTCAATATCACTAGGGTTCCATAAAATTAAAAGATGTTGTACCTCTTAGTACTTACTGAGTAAAAGCAATAATGAAAAATCTACTATTTAACTCTCATCAGAAAATTAAATAAAAATAAAATAAAAAAATAAAACTTCTCCACATGGAAAGGAGAAGAAAGTAGCAAAATAAAGCAGAAGGCAAGGTGGTGATACAGTTGTGTTTGCTTTCTTACCAGCATCCCTCTCGCTACCAAAAATAAAGCCACCTATAGCCCCAGAGAATCCTTTATTCTTATCAGTGTAAAACCTCTAATGGTGCTGTCTCAGTAAGTTACAGGAAAGAAGTTCTTGGGTCCAGGGAATGCATCTCATACAGCCCCAGGGTTAGTGCTGATTTGGAGTTAGAACTCAGTTCTTAAGATTCCTAGCTTACTGTACCCACACAGTGCTATACGGAGCGTTATACAAATACTGAAATCCATGAAAAGGAGAGAACGCTTCCATGACTGCAGCCTAGGTTTTAGGATATTCATTTTGGTCTCTATCACCATACTCAGGCTTACTCTACAACACCAATCTTATTTATGGGCTTCCTGAAATTGCTTTACTGTACATAAGGTACAATACTGAAGGCCAGTGACCACCCAGAATTCTAGCCAGGGTATAGTTTATTTCAAGTGAGATGTGTGTGTAAATTCATTTCAAGCTGAAGAGACAGGATTCCCCAGGAACCTCCATCCAACCACAGGTGTCAGTAGAATACTGAGTCATTGGCACTTACTGGTACTCTAGGATAATGCCAACCTGATAGCCAAGGCAAGGACAGAATTTGCAGGTCGTATTAACAGCCATAATGTCAGCCTCATGGACAAGATTTCAGAAAGAAATAATAGAGAGTCAGTGCAGTAAACCCATCTGAACTTTGCCCCCAAACATGAGAATTGTAAACATGAGGAATATTGACGCTTGACCAAACCCTACAAATGCTCTAATAGACATACACACTCATTTGCCCTCATTTATTCAACCTAAGCTGCTGCCTTAGTAAAATGTTAACAATACTTGCAGTAACTAGTTGAGGCTTATTTTATGCTCAGAATAATGGCAGGCACCTGAATTGAATATCAAGTCCTCGAAATCAGGATATAAAGTCTTTAGCCACAGCGTTACTGGGAACCATAAATAAGAGAAATATGGGAATGAATGCATAATTCAAGAGCAACAAGCTTATTCTTCTGAAATACAAATTCGTTGAAGAGTTTCTAGGTTCTAAGAATAGCTTTAAGTTTATAGCTCATTAAGGCTTCCAGATGCTCTCTTCATTGCGGGTTTGTATACATCATTTCAGTGGTCTGTATACATTCAAAGGACAGATGCAAAATGAAATAAAAACCCACTGATAAGTACAAATGTAGCACAAAATGTACAAAAATGTGTACATATGAGAGGGAGCAAATTTAGGCATACTAACACACCATTTAAAAAAATATTCCTATTCATCAGAATTCCTTATTTGCCTACTTTCTCTTTTACCCTTGTAAAAATAATAGCCATAAAGGTGGGCCAATACGTATTATGTGAGGTTCATTGTATTAAAACATACCCCTATTGATTTTACTTTCTATATTTCTAGTAAATTTAAGAAATAAGCTTCAGCACTTTTAAATAGTATAATTTTAACAATAGAATTGTAACTTAGTCTAATGATCAGTTCTTTATAAAGTTTAAATGCACAATAATTTTATTCTTCTCCCCTTATGTAAAAACAAAAAACCCATTACAAATATTTTTGATTTAAGGATTTTATATATAATGTAAAGAATGGACTGGTAAACTATAAAGAATGAAGGTTGTTATTTTGTAATTTTATTAAATTCAACTCCAAACCAGATGATCACTATTGAGTCATGCTGAGAAATTTCACATTTTAATCACTTTTTCACTTTAAAGACAAAATAAATGCCAGCTAGCCACTCAGCCTCCTGTAAAGTTGTAAATAATCCCAAGCAGCTATTATATTTTATTCCAGAAGCTGTTGACAAGAATTAACTAAAGAAGAAAAAAATGGGTAGTAAGACACATTCAGCAGTCTGGCTTATTAATTTGTAGATGCTATCCCCAGGTTTGTGTTCTCTCTAGGAAAACGTGATGGTTAACTTTATAAACGAATAAACCTACAGAAATAACTACTTTAAAAAAGTCAGCTTAACTTCCTAATTTGATTTTTTATTTCTAGCATGTTGTTTTCCTTTTCCAGTGTTCTCACTGACATGCATACTTCAACAGTGTGAATACAGCCTGAAAATGTGATTCCACTGTAGTCCACAGCGTCCAGAATGCTCCAGGGGTCAATGAAAACGTCATCTAGAGTACCTGTGTCCCTTGAAATAAATTTAATAGGTCAAAGACATTTGAAAGAAAGCCTCGGCTATTGACTCTCCCCTGTGCAAGATGTTTATTGGGGATTTGTAAGAATATTCAAGGTTGACTAATATTGTGAATGATAGAAATCTGAGGATACCAGAGTTTCTCCAAGTAGGTTGTTTGTGAACAGTTTTTTAAGTTTTATGTTTCTGTGTTAATAATAACATTAAAAAGCAACAAATGTGCAGTTTTCACACCATTTATGTCAAAATCACTTAATGCTTGTTAATAATGCAAATTTCTGGGTTTAGCCCCAACTAAGCAAATCGGAAGCTCTGGGGTTGGGTCTAGAGGGCAGGCATTTTTAACAAGCTCCTTCAGCAATTATAAATCACAATAAATCTTGAGAGCCACTGATCTAGGTGACCACTCTATAATAGCAATCCCACAGGTGACTGCATGTACTCAGTAGCTATTTCGTAGAAGTTAGAACAGAGAAAAAAGGTGAAAGAACAGCCTCATTCACACGTATGGTGAGCTAAACTGAAGAGAGTCTACACTACAACAGACAGTTCACATTTTGCAAGAGTTATTGCTTGGGTCCTGTGGTTGTATACATCAGTTTGTAACAGCAGTTCATTAGCAGTAAGTATAGTAATAAATAACAATGAAGAATTGTTCCGTTCCCAGTTCCAGCAATAATTGGATTAGATGCCTATTTATTGAAGATTGCAGTAACACTGCAACTCTGACCTTAATTTCCAAGTACACAAAACATCTTTACAAAATTGCCAAGGGATGTCTCATTAAAATGGGAAATTGAGGACTAATTGCTGGCAGTTTTGGTTAAGTTTGAGATCTTAGTATCCTAAACCCAACAAATAGGGAGTTTAAATATCTTTTGGTATAACACCTAAGCAAACAGGCATTCTCTATGCTAATTACCAAAAACTAGTGAACCAAATTAAATAAAGAAAGCTACATCTTTCTGCCCTTAAGCACAACATGAGAAATTTTGTTTTGAAAAACAAAGTATCATTAATCATATTAATATGCTGTTAATTTTATTGTGTGAGTCTTATATTTTTCTTATCTGTTTGTAAGGTTATTTTGGTTTTATAGTTGGTGTGACATACATGACAAATTGAAATCTCATTTTATATCTATGTATGTTTAAGACAATGTGATGGGGAGTCATCAGTTAGGAATATTTTCTTTCACTAACAGGATGGTAATGGATAAGATTTCAGCTCAATCAAAGAGGACTGTCATTCTAATATGAGCCAGGCTACTTGAGGAGCAGTGGGTTCTCTAGTTAGAATATTCAAGAAGATACATGATGACATGTGCCCATAATGGGACAGAAAAGATTCCAGCATCAGGAAGGCACTTGCGTGAGATCATCTATAAAGTTCTGTACAACTATAGATGAAATTGTTTTCCAGGTGTTTGCAAGTCCAGATGCAGGGGTTACACACAATTCTGTATGGCTGGAGGTAGCAACTCATTGACTTCATGAATACATACTCATTTATGTATTTATGTGGTTTTTCAATACCCTACAACACTTCTTTATTATAGGTTGAGATTACTTTGTCATTAGTTCAGTGCTTCATAAATAAATCTCATGACAGTTTCCACCACCTCTTCCCCTCCCACATGTCTTCTCTGATCCATCAACTCTAATCTACTTAGGTTTCAATGAGTCCCCACTCTCTTTTCTTTACTTCTGAGCCAACCTTTACTAAATTAACTTAAGTACTTGGGCATGATATTGTTTTTTGAGTCAAGGTATAAATATTCTGAATGGCAAACCATTAGGCCTTTATCTGAATTTCTCCTGGCTGTCCCAATGCCCATCCCCAGATTACTCCACCGTTAACAGGCATACATTGACCATATTTACACCCTCATGAATATCATTCTGGCTTGATGGACAAAGTACCAAATAATGTCTTAAAATGGTTGTGTGGCCTTGAGCAAATTTCCTTATCTCTTGTTTTACTAGAATAGACTGGTAGTTCTTGACCATGGTGACACATTAGAGGAGTCACTTGGGGGGACTTTTTAGAAATAGCCACTGAAGCGAATTATCACAGCTGGGTGTTAGGTACATGTGGGCTTATTTTACAGTTCTTTCTACTTTGTGTACATTCGAAAGATTTCATAATTAAAACTTTAAATTAAAAAATCATTTTAAAATGCCGATGCTTGAGCTATATATCCCAAACCAATTAGATCAGAAGCTCTGGGGGGCAGGGCACAGGCATCTGGATCTTTCAGCATTCCCCAAGTGATTTTTATGTGTAGGCAGAGATGAGAAATAAGCAAAAGGAGACTAAAACTCACAATTAAATTGAATGTTAAAAATTGCTCCAAAGAGGGATCCCATAAAAATAAATATTAATAGCAAGCAGTTATTTATATCTTTTTTAAAAATTAGCTGAAGCTCTTATAGAAGCCACTGGATTATGTACGCATGTGCCCATTCTCTATGAAGCAAGTCAATTTTGAACAGGTTGGGTTTGCTTGGCAGTGCCTGCCATCAGATTTGTTGATACTCACACTCTTGGGGAAACCTATTACTGTAGCTGGCTGTCCAATTCATAGTAATGTGTCAATAAAATGTTGGCATATTTCACAACAGGCATAAAGAACTCATAACACTAAATATCATGACTAGAATTTCAACAACTCTTCAAATGCTCAAAAGAAAAAAAATATCATTCATGGTTTTATTCCAAGTTTCCATGTGATGTGTAGAAGATACACATGAGCACTGAAGATTATCTTAAATATTATGAATAATAGGAGGTTCCAGCATGTACTTTTGGTGAAACAGATAAAAATCACCTGGAAAATTAGAGGAGCCTGTAGGAAATTGCGTCTAAATAAATATAACCTGAATGGTACATGAATGGAATCTAGCAATTTTCCCACAGGCGTGTTTAGGCATGGGGGATACTGGTTCATGGTATCTGGCCCTGGGATCACTGTTTTCACTAAGAGATGAAATTTACTAAGCTAAACGTTATCTTGTATGAGGAACTGTTTTATAAGCTATTGTTCTATAAGAAGAACTTGTTTCGCCATCACAAGACCCTTGTGAGGTAGATTCTATTATGACCCCTATTTTACAAAAGGGGTCAATGAGGCAGAAACAGGTTCAACAGGTGCCCAAGTTTACATGGCTTTGACAGGTAGAACCAGGATGCAAACTCTGGCAGTCTTAACTTTGGAGCTAGACCCATAAGGCCTCTAAGTGTACAGTCAAACAAATACAAGCATGCACACATATTTGGTTAAAGCTTATGAAATTGCCAATATTCAACTGTTTTTTGACTTTCAAAACCAGTAATTTTACAGCACAATAATATACTGCTATGAGAAAACATTGCACTAGTTACAAAAGAAGAGAAACAGAGTTAAGGAGAGTCTACTAGTATAGACACATATAAGAGAACAGAAAAAGTTTTCTGAAAAGTCATTAATATAGAAAGAATATTCAGGTTTTTTAATAGTCTAAGAAGCTATCAAAAGAACTTAAGGCAAGTGCTAATAAAATTATAATTATTATTGTTAACTTTTAACACCCACAATGTGCCACACAGTTTTAAGGGCTTCCTGTGGATATTATCTCTTTATTCCTTACAATTCTATGAGGTAGGAACTATAATTATCGACATTTTACAAGTGGTAGAACTGAGGCAACTGAGGAGCTCGTCTCAGGCCACATATTTGGGAAGTTGTGGAATAGGCAGTTTTGCTTTAGAATCTGTCTCTTAATGGTGCTGCTTTAAGTTATCCTACACAGTTACATATTTTCACTTGGGATTTCCTCTACAGAAAAAGGAATATTAATTTCAAAAGGCTGTGCCACAAATGGAATCCTCCTATAAATATGTATCTGTTTGGCCAAGAACATTCTACTACAATTTAGAGTTCGAGAAAAAGACCAAAGAAGAATGCTCCCATCCACCAGTAACCCCTGCTGGCTCTACCTTCAGAATTTACGCTGTGGCCCAGAACCTCTGGCACTCTGGGGCAAACCCTGACTGTCCCTGTCTGGGTTCCCGGAACACGTCCGCACATTTGTCTCTGCTGCCACCCTGAGACCCTCATAGTCATTCTCCAAACGGAAGATGTAAGGCTAGTAACAACACGTAAGCCAGGTCTGGTCCCTCATTTGTTCAAGGCCCCAAGGCCTCTGGGACCTGCATTATCTGCCTTCATTCCATGCAACCCCACTGTCCTGACCACATCTACCAGTTGCCCTCCCCTGTGTCACTCCCATCGCTCTGGCCTCCTTGCAGTTCCTCATGCAAGCCAGGCACGCTCTCACCTCCGCTTTTGTACCAGCTGTTCTCTGCGATGGCGAATGCCCTCACCTACTACAAGTCTTTGCTCACATGTCACCGTTCAGAGGCCTACCCTGTGCACCCTAAATATGTGCAATAAAAGAAAACATTGTGATCAGGCTACTCTGTCATGCCTACCTGCTTATCCTACTCCACCCCTCCCCAAATGCCAGTGGAGGCTGTTTGTTCACACCAGGACAAAAGAAAATGTGACAGGATCCAAGTAGGGCCCTCTTTACTCATGTGCACAAACAATGGAAATGACCACTGCAGTGGAAAATGTCAGATCATCTGAAGCAGAAATGTCCAGGCTAATGTTATTTTTCATATCAAGGGTTGCCATGGTGATATTTATGTAGATTGAGCCATGATCAAGCAGTGAATGCTTTTCAAGGGCTGTTGGAGGAAAAGAAGTCACAATCCACCCTTTATCCCCAGAAATCACTCTCATCCCACTTGCTCCTACCTACGAAATGGCTCACTTCTTTTGATTGCACTTGGCATGCCCACAAAAGATGAATTTTAGATTCTATCATTTCAAACTTGAAGCTGGTGCCATGTCTTTCCATTTGGTCTGCGTTAAGGCTTTATTCAGTGATTAACGGTGCCTTTCAAACATCCCCAGGCCACTCCTTCATCTGTCTTCTGATCCCCAGTCCCTTCCTCCAGCAGGGCACCCAGTCCCAGGACCTGTCATGCCGAGTGCCCTCTGGAGGGGACTTCCATGTGTATTGACCGTTGCCTACTTTATGCAACTGCCATACTTCAAGCAAATGTCAGGAGACAGTGAGTCAGTATACGATATCTTTAACGCTCCACCCTAGATTGTAAGCTCTGTGAGGGCACCAGGACTCTCTGACTCATATTTGTATTTTTCAGTGTAGGTACTCTAAAACATCCTAACAGGAGGTACTAGAGAGTTTAGTGAAGGACAACACTAATCCCCAGTCATGCAAGTCAGCAACCCAAGCATCCCCCAGATACCTCACTCTCCCTCACCCCCATATCAGATCTGTTGCCAAGTCCTTTGCCTTTCACCTTAAATAAATATAATCTCCTGGCTCTGTCCGCATCCCTCCCCCACTGCACCCCATCCTGCAACAGTCTCTTCTCAGGTCTCTAATCCAACCTCCCTGACATGGGTAAGCGCTGGAGACACACAGGTGGTGCTGTCACCCCCACCCAGACCATGCCCCTCCCAGTGTTCTCAGGGTGAAGCCAACACTCTTGAACGCAGCCTTGATGCTCTGAGTACTCCCTTCCTCCACTCCGGTCAGCCCAGCCATCTTTCTGTTTCCCCTTTTCAGCTTCCCTAACTAGGTCACACGTCCCTAGGAAGGGCTCCGGGAGCCCCAGTCCCTCTGCTTCCGACATCGCAGCATGGCACCGCTGCATCTGTGTGTGTGACTATTTCATGAACCACTGTCTCCCCTCACAAGATGTAAGTCTCCATCAGGAACTTGGGTTGCTTCCACTCACCACCTTGTCCCCAGTGTGCACTGTGCCTGACAGGTAGGAGACACTCAGTGGGTACTTATGATAAGCAAATGTTGAGGAACTGCCATTCTTGGAAACAGTACAGTACATAACGGTTAGGTTTCAGCCTGCACAGGGGCAGCCAGGGGCTCGCTATTCCTACTGGCTAGAAAGGAGAAAGCAAACAAATAGACAAAAACTCAACAAGGCTTTTCAGATCTTGGACACTTAAGTGAGGCTCACAGTGGACACAAATATTTATCCATATCATTTGCAGACCTGGACTGAGCACCTTCTCTGGGCAGGGGACGGGCCAGGGCTGCTGGTGGCTCTCTGTCTTCCCTGAATCCTAACTTGTGGTTTTCCCCGGCGGTGCGGCTGGGGTGGGCACATTTGGCGTCGACACGCTGCCACTAAAGGAGGGAGAATGACTCGACTACCCTTCCGCCCAGAGGATCAGCCTCTGAACTTCCACCCTCATTCACACTCGCCCCCTGTGTGCCAGTGATTCATCTTGGTGGGAAACTTGGAGGACAGAAAAATAAGCGGCGACATTTGCACGGCGGTGCGTGAGGGACAGAGGGAAACCCAGGGAGACGGCGGTCTCTCTCTGGCCGTGGACCAGCGCGGCCTCCGGGCGGGAGGCGCAGACTGCCCGGGGCCGCGCCCCTCACCAGCGCCCTGGCCCTGGCCTGGAGCCACTGCCTCATCGCCTTTGATCTGCTTTCTCATTTTCAAACTGAGTGACTAAACCTGCTTCAAGGACCATTGAGAGGATTAAATGAGATAATTCACGTAAAACGCTCTCAGTAAGCTCCAAATGCCACATAATGTGCGTCGCGGCAATGTCGGTGGCTCACAGTAATGCCACTCGGCCGCTCTCCCTCCGCCAGTGCAGCCAGGGGTCCGAGGGCTCCCTCCGTCCTCCCACCTGTGCAGACACTGAGAAACAGACGCTGGAGGGTGCAGGGGGCCCTTGGAGAACCAGCTCCCTTGACAAAGTGAAGGAAGTGGCTCTGGACCCCCAGGAGGTTTGCTGAGCTCATAAACCCACTTCCCAGAGGAGCTGGGAAGAAACAGCCTGGAGCACCAAAGAGCTGGTCTGCTGTGGCTGCTCACTTGATTATGTTGCCTGATGGAAGGGGGTAAATGCAGGAAATATAATAGTATCTGTTCCACAATAACAGGCCTCTTTTTTTTTTTTTTTTTCTTTTTTGAGACAGGGTCTTGCTCTGTTGCCTGGGCTACAAGGCAGTGGTGCACTCATAGCTCACTGCAGCCTCCCACTCCTGGGCTAAAGTGATCCTCCTGCCTCAGTATCTCCAGCAGCTGGGACTATAGGTACCCCCACCATGCTCAGCTAATATTTTGTATTTTTTGTAAAGACAGGGTCTTGCTATTCTGCCCAGGCTGGTCTTGACCTCCTAGGCTCAAGCTATCCTCCCATCTCAGCCTCCCAAAGTGCTAGGATTATAGGCTGAGCCGCTGGGCCTGGCCCGTATTTTTTTTTTTTAAATCTTGTAAAAACAGCTGTCAACATGTGTGCTTTTCCTAATTTTTTTCCCAGCATACACAATTTAAAAAGAAATTTAAATTGCTCAAAGCATTTTTAAAGCACTTATTTGAGATGTTCTCTCAAGAGCACATGCCTTGTTATTTGGAATCACTTCAAAAATTGCAGATACGCATATTGTGGAAGATAGATTGGTTTTTTGAAGGAGCCAAAATGATTTTAGCTCCAGGCTAATGAATAAGGGTGTCAAGTGGGGTCAGACCTATTGAGCATCAAAAAAATAAACAAACAAAATGAAACAAAACAAACCTTGAGTTTTAACTATAAATAAACTCAACTAAATTCTTAGCATAGTTTAATGTGCTGGTTTGGAAGGGAGTTCAAAGAGTAGTTCCCAAAAGATTTTGAGCGACACAGCCATCTCCACTGACAACAGCAACTGTCATTTAATGACCACTTACTATGTGCCAGGTACTTTCTAAGCATGTTACATATAGTCCATCACTTAAGATTCAGAAAACCCCTCAGACTTGTGTACCCATATTACAGATGAGAGGTCAGGAGACCTCTCCAAGGTCCCAACCATGTAAATGATAGAACTGCACTTATCTCCATGGTTATATTTACTTGAATATCTCCATCATAAGAAAACAGCATTCCTTTAAATGAATGCACTCTGATATAGTTGTAACAAAACATCTTGTCATTTAATGGTTGGGCTTCTTTTAATCAATGCAAAAACAGAACACTGTGATAGATTTGCAGGATTACTGAAGTTTGAGCCCAAACCACTAAGAACAGGGCTTTGCAAAGGTACTCCAATTCCTAGAGGAACAATTATGAGACCCTTCTGAACGGGAAGCAGAAATGAGCCTAATAGTAACCTGGAAATGGATGACGTTTCCAGGCATTTGTATCCAGACACCACTATGCTTCTTCGGAGAGTTTATACCTATAGTGTGCAGAATAGTTATATATTATATTTACTGAATTATATAAGAGCTGCACAGTCTGGGTGTTAAGAGCTGAGTTTTGGTAGTCAGAGCTGAGTTTAAAGCTCGCTCTGGAAGTTGCTGGCTATGCAGTAAGTTACTTAATCTTCAAGAACTCAGTGTCTTCATTGCACAATGGAGATGATCACATTACCCTCTTCGTGGAGTTGAGCATCAAATACATTAAGCCCTTCCAGCTGTGCTAACACATAGTAAGCACATATAAGTTAGCTACTACTATTAATACTTCAGTAAAAATACTTTAAGTTTCCCTGAGTCATTATCTGGTAGAGGACATAACAGGACAAACATTCATATTCTACAAATGTACTTAGTCTTTAACAGCAGTGTTGTAATTCAATTAGACTACATCAAGTATGAGTTTTTTGAACATTATGAGTATTTTCATTGCCAGCATTACACAGTGTCTGGAATTAATTAAATGATGATTGCTAAAGTGAAAAGTTTCCAGGATTGTTTCTGTGTAAACTTTCAAAAAAGAATAATTTGGCCTGCACTCCTTAAGAAGATGAATAAACATTTTTTTTTCCTGTAGAGGACTTCATGATCTTCAAAGTATTTGGCTAGAGTTTTACTTTTATAAAGTTGAGGCAGGCAAAGTTGCTCCTCCAAGGTTGCAGACCAAGAAAATACATTATAATGTTTTCTACAATGGAAAGTTCTTATTGTCATTAAGTCTGGACTTATTAAAAGCCCTATTTACGAATGAATGGAAAAGGAAAATTTTCCTGATTTCCTAATTTGGAATGCTGCTGCCATACAGGGGCAGAGATCCTGAGGCCTTAAGGCCACATGTAGACTTCTGGGTCCTTAAGTGCGGCCTTTTGACAGAACCCAAATTTTACAAAACAAATCCTTTTATTAAAAGGAGTGTAGCATTCACACCTAATGGGTGCAGTGCGCACTGCCTGGGGGATGGACATGCTTGAAGCTCTAACTCAGGTGGGGCAAAGGCAAGATACGTAACCTAAACATTTGTCCCCCCATAGCACACTGAAATTAAAAATAAATAAATAAATAAACTCAGAAGTAGCAAAAAGAAATAAAAATAAAAGGGAGATGTAGCAGAGAAAGATGATGGTTTTCTTTCCCCCTTAGGTGCTTAAACGAGAACAATCTTGAAATCAGAAGGCCACAGGTTCCCCACCCCTGCCAGGGTCTACCTCAACTACAGGAAGTCCTTGCTTCTCCCCCCACCCTTATGACAACAGAGAAATCTTACACTGGGCTATCTGTGAATACCCAGCTAACTCAACAGCCACCTGAGACAGATGCCAATGTTAGAGTTTATAGCAGCAATGCAAAAAATGGCGATTTAGTATAATTGAGATACTACAGTTTATCCATACGTTAAGCATGTCACAGATTAAATTGGCTTTTGTCCAATGATCTGGGACACCAAGAACTAAAACAGTCTTTCTAAGGGAAAACATCTTCTGAGTTGCAAATAATCAATCCACAAATGAACTTATGGATGTGTTTATAAATTCATGATGTAATTTGAAATCCTCTTGCAGTTCATATCATACAACACTTACTTGGTTACTTCCCTAAAAAAAAAAAAAAAAACAAAAAAAACTCTGATGGCTAAACAAAATTATTGGTGGTTTAATTACTATCTCAGATTATTTGTACATGATCTAAATAAAACATTTTTCATCTACCACATAACTGACCGTTTTTCTGATATGACCAGAGGAAATTCATGATCCTACACCTATACTATGAGTTATTTTACTTAAAATTGTGCCTTTATGTATGCTATAGCATGAGCATGTTATTTTGCCTATCTTTATATGATTTTTCTTTTCATCATATTTTGATCTTTGGCTCAATTACTATGACACCATCCAGATATGAAAATATATGTATCTCTATTAACCTTACTCACTATAACCTTTCCCAATATGATTTCCCTTCCGTACAGGTCCCCTCAAAATTTGTTTGCCAGATTAGGTTTCTCTGCAACTATGACTTACAAAAATGCTGAAAGCAATCTCAGGTGTTTGTATAAAAGGCTGATATAAAAATGGAAATAGCACAAGAGCTGATTAAAGCTAAACCTAAAATTAGATGGGTTCCCTTGATTAGTGGCATAGCAACAGCCTGATGAGTGATGGGTGAAGAACAGCCACAATTGACACTAATCTAGATGCAGTAACTTTAAGAGTGAAGAACTCCCATCCCTACTGTAAAGTTAATTTTTAAGAACAAGCTCCCTCAGAGATACATATAGAAAGACTAAACAATTTTCGCAGCACAATCAACTTGATAAGAGCAACTTTTTAATTTCAACTTTTTCAAACTTAATTCACTCTGCGTGTAGAGACAACTGGTTATGAACTAAGTCAAAGCCTCAGGTAAAGTACAAGTTCATCTAAATAGGGGAATTAAGCACACAGATCCTAAAGTTTCTAGAGAACACTGCAGGATGCCCGCTGCACCATTCACCACACCATTCCGAAAATCTACATTTGTTCAGGTACATTGATCAGAAACGGGAACATTTGCACATTTATTGAAGGAAAATTAAATGGCAAGTGTTGTTATGTGACTGGAATGTTACATTCCATACTTTACATGGTAATTTCCAAGACTTTCTACTGTGTGTGTGTGGGGGGGAGAACAAAGAACTTACTATCTTCTGTGGTTTCCTTAGGGCCACACAAGGCAAATCTTTTATGAGAAGTGCCAACTCCTAAAGGGCTAGTGATAGACTGCATGACACATCCAATGAGAAATTTTAATTATCCCATATGATATGCAATTGTAGTTAATTTTTACTTTGCTTCGTTTCCTGATCTCGGAGCATCCTGTGGTGTCAGAAAGTACGGAAGTGTTTAAAAGGGAAGTGGGTGGGCACACAGAAAAGACACAGGGCAACCTGGCAGAGCTCTTAGTGGCCAAAGCTGGGCCATTTGGACAAAAATATAAAACTAGGGTCGTATTGGATTATAATCCAAAGAATAAAGCAAATACGCATGAATCCATACTGCTATGAATGAATGATTGAACAAAGAAACAAAAAGAAGAGAAGTAACAACTTCTCTATACAACAGAATTCCAGATTATTGTACTATGTTTATATAAGATGTTAACATTAGGGATAGCTGGGTGTGGGGTATATGGGGAAATCTCTGCACTGCTTTTACAACTCCTCTGTAAGTCTAAAATTATTTCAAAATAAAAAGCTTCAAAGTAAAAAGAATTGAAAAAATAATAATTTGTTTTGTTGCTCTGTATCCCGACTGAGTTGTTGCTTGAAGGATATCACAATGAAAAGTAGGGATGATATCACCTGGTTCCATTCCTCACTCAACTGATTATGAGCTGTGTGACCTCAGGCAAGTTACAGTTACTTTCTCTAAGATTTTTCATGTATAAAAAAGGGATAGGGCAGGGTACCTACCTCAGAGAGCTAGAAAGGAAGATTAAATAGAACAAGCTACATAAAGAGAGTCACAGTGCCTGGTACATTATCAGAACCAAATCAGTGTTAACCATGGCGATGGTGTTGATGTAGAAATATTGACAATAACAATAATGGACAGTCTATACTGACTGGCCACTAGCTCAGATCCTCTCCCTCCATGAAGCCCCTGGGGATTTGCCACCCCAACACCACTGCAGATCCCGTTGGAGCCCCCTGGGACCTTCCCTGCACGCCCTTCCCATCCAGCTTTCTTCAGATGTTTTTCGAGCATGTACTGCATGACTTACGGCTGTACAGTGTTAGGTAGCAGTAGAACAGAGATAAAAGAGTGTGGGCGTCTGCTTCAGAGGGAGAAAGAGACATGTTACTTGTCTTACGGGACAAAAGACATGTGAACCAATCCTTTCCTTTAACACAGGGAATGCTCTGCTGGAGACAAGCCCAGGGCACGGCACCCAACCCAGCTTGAGCTGAGCCTTACCAGCAGTATAGATAGAAGAGAAAAATGCACAGAGGACATGGCGAAAGGATTCCAGACAGAAGGAACAACTAAATTAGAAAAAGCACAGGATCCTTGAAATACCCAGTAGTATGGGGAACTCTGCAAGACCAGAAGATAGGAAAACCTTGAACAGAAGCAGGTAAGGCCCGAGTGAGTGACAATTATGTAAGTCCTTGAATTGTACCCTGTGGGTGATGGGTTGTGGTCAGGGGAGTGACAGGGTTAGACTTGTATTTTAGAGCGACCATTCTGACTGACAGCATTCAGGGGAAAACGCTAGAGAATTATAAGACTGGTTAGTGGCAGGAAGACCAAGTAGGAGAGCTTTGCTACTCTTTAAGCAAGACATAATAACAATAAAGCAGTTATTATCACTACTACAGTGTTAAGTTATGCTTAGGGCACTAGTCGTAGAGACAGAAAAAAGCCAGGTGGATCAAGAAATATATCAGACGAAAAACCGACAGGATGGAAGTCCCATTTCTTGACATAGTTTCCACCCAATGCACAGGTGTTGGCTGAATCACTGTCTGACCATGAAAGGCGGGTTCTGCACTGAATCCTGGTTTCTAGCTTAGGCACCTGCATGGGTAGTGGTGCCATTTATTGATAAAGGAGATGGAGGTGGGGGAGCAGGTGGGGGAGCAATGTGTTGTTGGGGAGACTAAAAGAGTTTTAGATAAATGCTAAACCAGCAGTCTCCAATCTTTTTTGGCAGCAGGGACCAGTTTCATGGAAGACAATTTTTCCATGGATTGGGGGTGGGGGGTGTGGAGCTCAGGCGGTGATGTGCACCCCAGTTCCTAACAAGCCACCAACCTGGGAGATTGGGATTATGGAGAAGTTGAAACTGCGGGTGTGGAAAAGAGTTTCTAGAGGCTGCACAGAGAAAAAAGAACACCTTGGGCCCAAGATGGAGCCCTTGGGAACACCCATAGTCATGGTTTGAACAAGAGCTGCCCTGAGCAAGACCAAGAAGGAGCTGGCAGAGAGGAAGACAGGGCAGAGCTACCTAAGCCAGCCACAAAAATAAGGACTGAGAAGAGTCCATTTGATTTAGAATGTAAAAGTTACAAGTGGCCCCGTCAGATAAATTTCAATTGATTTTTGGGGCTAATAATTCAGTGGATTTAGGAGTGAATGAGAGTTAAAGAAATGGAGACATTTAACTGTCAATAAGCTTGGCTAACAATCATAATAATGATCTCTGAGTTTTATTGATGTCTTACGGGTAATGATAGGGCTTTGTGTGTTTTGCAGGTATTATTTCATTTAATTCTCTGAATAACTATAATATAGCTACCATTATTACTGCCATTTTAGAGATGAGAAAATAATAAAGGGAAGGAGAGAGGGTGCTAGCAAGAAACGGATCAAGGAAAGCATTTTTTGCATGTGTTTGCTCTTATTTCTGAAGGATGAGGCAGACTTGAGCACAATTATACCTAAAGGGAAAAGAATCACAGAGAAGGAAAGGCTAGGATTTGGGAGCAGATGGTGGGTTCTGGGGCAGAGTTTGGGAGGAGAGGGCACCAAGAGTGCAGGTGGAGTTAATGCCCTTGACCTGAGAAGGACATCTCATTCCAAGAAATGAGCAGGAAGGAAGGAAGATGAGCTCAGTTACAAATACGTTTGTAAGAAATGTGTCAGGAATTTGCGATAGCTCAACTTTTTATCACCTCAACTCTTCAGCTCAGTTGCCAAGAAAATCAAAATTCTCACCTCCCTTTCCAACCTCCTTACTCCTACTGGATTTCCTGCCACCAGTGGAGCCCCAGGTCCCTGCAGCCACCCACAACCTCCATCAAGGCTTGTGAAGGGTGGGGAGGGGAGACACTGGACAAGGTGGGATGGGACATCCCACCTTGGGACATCAGGACTCCACCTGACAGGGCTTTTAGAAAATAATGGTAGCATCTGATTCATAATCATAACCAACAGCCACATAGCAAAATACTTGTTATCTACAATAATGATCTTCAAACTGGAGTGTGCATACCCCTGGGAGCACACAGATTCTCTCAAAGGAATGTGCTGGCACTTGCCCCGTTTATGAGACTCAGTTTTTAGATCTTCAGCTTCCAGATCCTCCAGCTGATCTGCTGCAGAAAATGACTATAACCTGCAGGCTTTCCTTTCTTACCTCCTAGTCACAGCCTCTTCCTCCACCAGACAACACAAAAGCAAACCAGCCCGGTCAGAACGCCTCTAATAGGCAAACAGAAGGGTGCCACCTAAGAAATCGATGCTGGCTTTAAGAAAATACATTTCTTCAATGATTAGAATTACTTCAGTGAATGATTAACAAATCCTTAGCAACTCAGGTCAGTTCTAATTTTTTTCCTTTCAACCAACCTGAAGAAAGAGAAGACAAAGTAGCTGATAGATTAGTTCAAAGAATTGGAGAATAAGTGTTGTAAAATGGTTCTCCTTCCATTTACACCCACTTGGTACCTCAACAATCTTACTTGTGCTTATCTAAGAAAGTGAGAAAGAGGGGGAAAAAGAAAGAGAGGAGAGAGGGAAGAAAGGAAGCAAGGAAGGGAAGGATGGAAAGAAATTGTTCCAGACCCTGACTCACATTAGCATACATACATATATACTTATCCACAGATACAAGAACTAATGGGAAAAAATACTCTGCCTGTATTATTAGGAGATTATTTTCCAACGACAGTTTACTTTTTATGTGTCATATTTATCATAGTTTGTAATATGTTTGTGTTGTTTATCCAAGTGTGTACTACTAATAAGTATAATGATCACTTAATCCAGAAAATATTTTTTAAAATTTAGAATGTTATGGTCACATAAAATGAAAAATGAAGTTGAAATTTCATTTTATATACCCACTTTGTTGCAGAGAATTATGATAGGTTAACTAATAAAATGCTTTCAAGCATGAAGATATTACATTAGGGTAATATTCTGAGGAGGAAGTAGAATGGAAATAGAAGTTTATGAAGAAAAGGGGTAATCTGCATTAAATAAATTTGTATGCCATGTCTCAAAAAAAAAAAAAGAAGTTGTTATTTATGGAGTAACAAAAATGATGCAAAATACCTATAAAAGAAAAGTTTATTCTTACACTTGTGAAATATATGACAGATAGCAAATTGCTAGAGTATTTAAAAGATACATATAAAAAAGTGGTATACTTTGATCATAAAAAGTACAATTATACATAATATCTGAAATTACATACTCTATAACCATTTAAATTTAATGTACAAATTTTAGATGTGAACTTAAAAATGTTCAAGGAGTAAATCATTTTCCAAAGTGTTTTTTAGGTGGTACATAAGCAAAAAGTGAAGACCATTGGTCCTTAAGAGAGGACCACCCCCATGCCACGCCGAGAAGCTTCCCTTCTCTCTCTAGGATGGTTTTTATCAATTCCTCCGGATGGTTTAAAAAAACCCAAAAGGTATGAGAGAAAGCAAAGTCTTTGTTGACATACCAAAGAATGTTTTTGAAAGATTAAATGTGAAATATGGATCTAGAGTTCCCAGAGGTATAGCCACATTTGCTGGGGGCCCCACAGGGTATACGCAAGCCCTGATTAAATGCAAAACATCTGTGGGAGATACTGATTATTTGTCAACATGAGCAGAGACTAACAGAGTTGCTGTAATTTTCCCCAAGGCACCTTCCCAGCACTATACATTCAAAACATTCACAGGCTCTCTACTGGAGGAAGCATGCTAAATATTTTTCTCTTAAAGCTCATTTAATAGTTTCAGACTGCTACCTTTCCAGATTCAGAAGTTGTTATTGGCTACGTTTTATTGTGTGCTAACTATTTCTCACCAGATACTGAGAAGAATGCTGGCACAGCCCTAACATGCTTTGAACTTAAGGAATTCTATAAGTAACTCAAGCTGAAAAATGAGGAGAGGAAACCCAAAACTTTCAGTTATTAAAACTTGAGGTACTCTATGAAGATTGAATTTAGTGCTGTTTATGCAATCTCCTAAGGAACATTTCCATCAATACAATTTTACAAAATGCATCTTGATTACAATCTGTAGATTTGACTGGACACTGTCTCTGTCAACAGGACTGCACAGAATTTTAGAATTTTCAGTCATCTGGGATAGGAACACTCAAATTTAGTCCTTCAGATACAGAGGCAATCTAAAGGAAGAAATAATGAAACAAAACAATAACAGCAGGCTCTCTTTTGGTAAACAGAACATTTTTTAGTTAGATGGCTGCATCTTAAAGAGATGGTCAGCTATTTCCATTATTTTTAGCAAGTATTGGTACTTACTGTATTCTTTTCATCAAATGCTTAATACCAATCACTCATTTTTAATTTGGAATTATTGTCACTGCTGTGGACATGAACAAAACAGTAATTAAGAGTCAGCATGGCTTGTGAACAATTAGATAAAGTATTGCTGAAGTGTAATATTTAAAGTTGTCCCTCTAATTAGAAATACGCCCATTTGTGAAGGAGCAGTCACCTGAATAGGCACCTGGGGGACCAGCAGGAGAGATGAGAGGAGGGATGAGGGACCCGCATATTCCTGGCCTCCTGCACCCTCACCGGGTTGCATTTGTAAAGCCCTGGTGACTGACCTAGAGGTGCGGATTTCTCTTATGTAGAGTGAAAGCATGTCATCTTTTTCTCCAAGAGCAGCCTTCTGTAGTGTATGTGTGTGGGGTGTTTATCTGGCATTTCTAGTTGGAATTCACAACATATTTCTCCATGGCAACATCTCATAAAATATAGGTGCAATTAAATTGTATTTTACTAAAGTTCAGCTATGCAGAACTCTTGGGTTTTTGTTGCTCTAGCTAGATGAACTTTGCTTAGATCTGAAGGCATAGCATACCCCTTTCAAACATGTGGTTAATGCTGTTTTCTTTTAAATGTTAGCTATTTATGATTCAAGCT
This sequence comes from Microcebus murinus, assembly GCF_040939455.1. Taxonomy (NCBI): domain Eukaryota; kingdom Metazoa; phylum Chordata; class Mammalia; order Primates; family Cheirogaleidae; genus Microcebus; species Microcebus murinus. Next base: position 51,554,370 of record NC_134120.1, read on the forward strand.
TTCCAAAATGCACACTTGTGAGTCCTTAAAAGAAGCATCATTTTGTTGGTTATGGAGTGGTTGTGGTAACCTTTATAAGGGGGTATAATACAGGAATGCTCTCAGGACATCTACAGGGGAGTATTGCTTTATACCTTGTTGCAAAAGACAACGGACAACTGTGCTCTGAATTGTATGAGGTTTTCTGTCCTTCCTGCCTTCAGGCTGTCAGCAATCACTTCTAATTTTGTCTGTATGCCTCCTTTTATCATCCTTTCTCACCCTTCAAATCAAATAGCTAGACTTTTCAAATTACATTTAGTATACGAATACATGGGCTGTGGCTCCATCTAACTTTTCCTCTGACTAAGAAGGACATGCTCTAATACAAGGGCATTATAACATCTCTTTTGACTGTTAAGTGGCATTTTCTCATTTCCTGGAATTTGGCATTTTGGATAAGAGAATCATCAAGTTATTCTGAAAAGGCAAGGTGCTGCTTTTCAATACTTCAATCGAAATATGAGTTAACTAGGCTTGCAATGGCTGGCTTGGGTACTGAACTACCATGTATAATATCGTAAACATAAAAAATGTATTTAAAATTCTAAATAACTGGTTCACCAGCTTCTAGAATAAGCCCATTCTTATGCTGGGAACTTGCTTTACTCACACAGGTTTTATTTCTCTGCTGTTGCCTGGCAACAGAGATGTGGCAAGAGATGTCAGAGGTTAAGGAGCAGATGAAAGTCATTATGGAAAGCAAGCTCTTATCAGCATTTTCCATCTAACTTTGTAATCTTTGAAATAAAATAGTTTTCATTGTATTAAATGTCTGTATTTTTTTCTTATCAAATACCAAGTTTTTAGAGACTTTTTTTCAGAATATAAGTCTACTACACACAGAAAATTATAATTATGTGCATTGCTCTGAAATTTTGAAATGAACTTTTCTATTATACTAGCATTCTTTCAAGGTTAAAGTGAAAAACTGGCATTCTGAAGTCATGTACTATGCAAAAAGCAGTTGTGAACACATTTGAAAGCATTCCAAGAAGTATCAGAGACAAATATTGGCTCTAAATATCCTCACTTTGAATCATTAGTGAATATTAATTAAATTTCACTTTCAAATACATTAGCCTGCATATTAGAAAATTAGTCTTTAGAGAAAGGAATGCAAACTGTTCTATGGGCTTGTTTGTCGCTATTTTGAAATGGGAAGGAATGTGACCCAAATTTAAGCACTATCTCTGGAGTTTACTTTTTCAGCCTGTTCTGTAGCAAAGGCCAGGTTCCTAAGGCTTTGATACTCATGGATAGTTAGTTGCATTTTGGCAGGACACATTTTAAGATCTCTCCAGTGGGAATAACACAATAGGCTTTAATGGCTTTTCATTTCTAGGCAATGAGGTTGTTCTGTGAGTCCCAACCTAAACTTTTAACTTTTACAAATTACTGCTATAAAGGTAAAGCAACCTGAGTTAGAATAATAGTCTATGTTGGTTTGAAGTGGATCCAGAATTATTTTTGAAGGAAGATTTTTGTCCCTGCTGATGGGTCCTCCTTCATTTCATCCTCCAGTAAAGCCACAGCAGCTACCCATCCAGGGATGTGTTGGATAAAAATTAAGTCTACTCTTCCTCCATTCCCAAATACTTTGGAAACACTGCAGTCTAAGTTATAGTCAGAGATTATAAACCAACACTCTATTTTGAGTAATTCTTATCCAAAGCCCGGTTGGGAGAAAGATGTTCATGAATATAATTGCCTGAAGGATATGGGGATGGCCTATTCATCTCAATTCCCTGCATTTTACTCTTGAACAGACCTGTGTACTTGGAATCACTGGGCCTTTCAGAACCTCTTGTTCTCAGTGAGGTTTGTGCACCATGTAAATAAGCATATGTTGATGATGTCATAAGCAATAGTCATATGAGTCTCACCACTCTACAGCTATAAAAGGATGTTAAGTTATTATCCATTATATTTCCCTTTAAAGACATCCATGGAAAAAAATCCTCTTAAGTTTCAGTATTAGGAAAACTTGGGGTTTTAGCTGACAGATATTTCAAATCTTCATGTTCATGTTTTCCTCTCTACTTCACTTCAAGGAACCTAAGAACCAAATTTGTAAGCTACCTCTATCAACTGTAAAAGACATTAAAGTATGCATTTATCATACTCATTTTGTCATGGCTTTATTTTTTTCTTCCTGTAATTATTCCATATTCTGTTGGAATAATTGGGATGCCTACCTCAATCAAGTCTGTTTCAGAACAAAGCAGGATATGAGTTTTAAAAAATGACAACAAACAAAAAAGTTGCATGGAAGAGAAAGAAGTTAATTCTCTTATTTGCTCTTCTGTTGTGTGAATCCAAGTGGAATGGAGCATAGCATGATACCCCATGCCATCTCCCCACTTCCTGCTGCTCTGAGAGTCCTGGCATCCAGAGAGATGATGAGAATTACAAGTAATAGTAGTAGGTGGGAGCCAGGAGGGCACAGAAGAAGGAAAGAAAGGAAATCTCACTTTGGCAGCTAGGAAGAAAGTAAGTCTCTGTGCCTACAGGGTCAATTCCAAGGAAAGTCAAGAAAATGCAAGTAAGAAACTTCTTGGATTAAACCCAAAGTGACATTTCAAATCCTGACACATCCAATTTGTATAAGAATATCATCGTCACAATGCATATTTATGAAGTTTTTCCACAATACTGCAAAACCATCACATCACCATTTGGCCCACACACATATGCAATTCAAAAAATTATCCCAAACCTGTTACTCTATTTTCTACCCGCACAAGTAAGAGAACAGCTTCATTAAAATGAACAAATACATGAGAAATGTAGAAAAATCGCTTTGGCTAAATAAAATGGTGATATCACCAATCAAAAGCAATCATATATCTTTAATAAATAGGGCTTGAATATTTAATTTAGTAACTATAGGTAAGAAATATAACCATGAATATGAACTATCAAAAGCCACTGTGGCTAGAGATATGGCATGGATACTCCTAGGTAGCGGAAATTCGTACATATGATATAGATCATTAGTGGGGAAGAGATATTATTGCAGAAATTGAGAAGCCTGTGTACACGCATTGCTTCATAAGTTTGGTTCAGAGACTACCAGGCACCTCAGTACTTCATGTTATACCAGCAGACACCTGTTTTCTATCGTTTTCCAAATCTATATCCACTAGGACCCTAAACCTCTAGGGAATTCTATTATAAATACTATCATTATTATTCACATTTTGCGTACAAATGAGTAAGGGAAAATTAGTTACTTATGTTTTTAAGAAATCAAGGCTAATTTGGAGAACTCCAGTGAAGAATTACCTAATTTCAATGAGCAGTGGTAAGTACGATACAAAGCTAATTCAGGTCCTTTGAAAAAATTACCTAGTATGTATATACCTTCTAATAACACTAATAATATTTTCCTGTTGACGTTATCCTTGTTAACAGTATGTCCTTCACAGCTAATGCAAAGTGAAAAGTCTGTCTTGATACTCGTTCTCTAGTAATATGATTTTCTCCAATTTTCTAATCATTACACTAGAGATGTACAATGGACCCAAACCTCATAACAGAATCAGTTTTTAAAAAGTGTAATCTACCAAAATCTTGACATCTTGAATGTATTTCACTTGTGGTTATACATATTTACATTTTATTTTCCTAATTTGACTCCCTTTGTCATCTCAGAACCAATATATCCAGAACTTAGAATGTTTCTCTTTTTTATCCTGAACGATGTGGTTGATGCTGAACACCTGCTTTCCTTCTTGGAGTCTGGAGTTTGCCACATCCTGGGCAGAGGGTGCCTCCTTGACCAGCGCCCAGGGCAGATCCTGGCCCTGAGTCTCTAAGGAGCTTCCCAACATGTTACTCGGGTTGTCCCCGTTTGCGGCTGTAGAGTTAAGCACCACCTGTGCGATGACACTGGAGATGACTTTGGAAGCCTGAGCCTGGTTTCCCCAAGACTTTGCCCCATAAGCCATTTCCCCTTTGCTTCTGTCATTTTCCTGCAATAAATCTTAGCTGTGATTATGACTGCATGCTGACTCCTAGGAGTTGTCCAAGAAAATCTGAACCTGAGACCCCCAACACAGTTCTTACGGCTGTTTACGTCATTTCTAACTTGTGAAGCCCTTCACAACTGCCCGTACCGTTATTTCTCCAAGCATGGCTACTAAGCCCCAATGCATGTCCCCTGCTCAGTGCTACTGCATGTCCACTACTTCAGTGACAACACCATTTGTGTAGTAGGGAATGGCAGTTCCTGGGGGGAAGCTCTCAGTCAGGAGAACCGGTTTCTGTTCTTAGTTCCATTTGTTCTGCCATTTGCATCTGTTTTGTTCTGCCATTTGTTTAATTCTGAGTAATTAACAACCTTTCTTGGTCTTAATATCCTTATATATAAGAATATATAAGATGTGAACAAAACTATAGGTATAAATAATAGTCAGGTACAAGATTTTGATTTTTGGTAAATTCTTATCTAAGTTGATTTGTAAAGAAAAATAGCTCTGTTAAGGGAAGTCCATTTTCTCTGTAACTTCCACTATAGAAAGTAATTTTTATAAAGTTCTGCACAAATTTCTGGATTCATTAAAAATGTGAGAAATATTTCAGTTTTAGACATTTAAAGGAAAATATGATATGCTACAAAAATAGGACTAATACTCAAAATATCATAACATAAGTTACTTCTCCCAGGTAATAGTATTGTCTTTGAGCAGTTACTGTCAAAAAAAAAAATTAAAAGATATCACAACTCAGTCGTCAGTGGCGGAAAGGGGGTGGGTTCCTGTTCAGTCACGGACCCATGTCAGTCAGGATGGGGCAGGTGACACAGATAGGAAACGGTCTCTTCTGAAACATTAAGAACCCCCTTTGTTAAATACACATTAAGATCAAAAGGTCTCAACAACAAAAGAGCCCACTGACTTACCTCTATGAGTTTACTACTGCTTTTGTGTATAAGCCTTGCTAATTAGTCACTTTTAATATCAATTGTGTGAAATATATTTTCCCAAGGATCAACATAAGACAGACAAATCCACTGAGGGATCTATACGTAAGACTCTGCAGCCTAAGACGGGTTCCTTGCAGGCTGCCCCAGCCCTTTGAGGTTTAAGTAACCGTCCATGTTTCAGTGAAGTTGGGTTACCAGTTGTTTTTACAATTACCATACAAAATAAACTTAAATTATATTTCACTGCTCTACTGTATAATTCTTGGCACAAAGGAAAAGGAATTACAACTTGTGAATTGCAAAATCAAAGCATAAGTACACAGCATTCTTGTCTTTGGAGAGCATTCAAACTTTTCTTTTAACCACTTCCTAAACTGAAGTTGCCATCCCAAGTAAAAGCTGTTTTTCAAACCCTTCAAGCAAGTGTCCCCAGAGCAAAGACTTTCTGACGAATGGGTCAAACTAGCGTGCAGTAAGAAGGACAAAGGGAAAGGTGAGATGACACTGTAGCTAAACGTCATCTGTTTTCATTTTCAGATTTTCCTACTAAAAATTTAAAAGCAGAGCTTTCAAATCAGAGAAAAACTAGAGAACAATCAGCATAGCTAAGTCATGTATGAACAGACATTTTAAGAGGCATCGTGCACTAAAGAATAATCTCCACATTTTCCCGGTTGAATTTATGTATGGATTTGCTTAAATATTTATCAAACCCAGCGTTACAATCGCTAAGTGACAACGGTCACTTCTCACAAGTATACATTAATGCCGGCAATACCAACATTTACCTCCAAATCCTAAGAGGGACTTTGAGCACAGATAGAGGCAGATGAAAGATGGCATGCTGCAGTGCAGCAATTCACAGCGACTGCAGCATCGACTCTCCGGCTTCTGCTCCCACAGGAATATTCTCAGTGGAACACAGAAAGATCCCGGGTGGAAAAGCAGTGGCTTTGCTATCACATCCAGACGCGCTCTTTGAATTCAACACTCAGAAAGTCAGGCCCGGAACAGAAAGCAAACACCGCACAGCATTTAATGATGTCCTTCAGATGCTTCTAATATTCTTCCCGGTCCCAGTGCAGCTTCTCCGCACGACTGTGCAGCACTCTCCAAAGTGCTGTGCAAGGAATCCCGGCAGCAGAGAAACAGAACACCTGAAGTGTCACAGGGCCACTTATGACTACTGGCTTCCAGGCATCATCACAGAATCTTTTGCTTGGTACCAAATTTTCAGTTTAATTATGTATGTTTTTTTAAATCCTTAGTTTTCCTAATTGTCATGTTAATACATACTTCAAACATCTACAGACAGGGCTACTGAGATCAACAGAATAATTATACTGACTTTTTTCCCTTCATTTTGCCAAGGAATCATTGAATCTCTTCCCTCTACTTTCTTTCTTCATATTTCCTCCAAGGGAGTCTGAGTTCATTTAACTTGCTTTATTCCTAAAGTACAAAAATACGAGTAGTAATAACCACCCTGGCCACACCAATAAGCAGAGCTAACAGGGCAAATTCCAACAAAGCCAGTCCGCAGACAGGAGCCCCTCCAGAGGGGGCAGGGCCCAGCAGGAAGTGAGAAGTAACATTTTTGATTATCTATTATGCTATATGCCAGTATTTACAGTACCATATGGAAGGATTAATTTAATCCTAAATCAACCCTGTAAACATTGTATTTTCAACCCCCATTATATAGATACAGAAATGATCTCAAAACCATCAAATAACTCACCCCACATCTAAAAACCAATAAGAAAATCACAAACAACCCAACAGAAAAACGATCAAAAGAAATAAATAGACATTTCATGGCAGTGAAGCACATATCACCCATAAGTGTTAGAAGAGGGGGCCAGCATCAATAGTAGTCAGAGCAACATAAAGTAAAACCCGGTGAGGGGTCACATCATAGAGCATAAATTAGAGCCCCCATTTTACACCCAGGCAATTAACAAAAATGACAAAGTCTAAAAATTCCACGTATTAGAAGAAATGTGGATCCACATTCCAATGGAAGTGAAAATCAGGGCAACCACTTTGGAAAACAATTTGGTACTACCTCTTAAGGTTGAACATTCCTACGCCCTCTGATCCAGCAATTCTACTTCTACCCAAGGGAAACTCTTGCACACGTGCATAAGGAGCTATAATATATCAAACAGCTCTCTCCACTATAGCAAAACCCTGAAAACACACCGATGTCCATCAACAAGAGAGTGTATAAATAAACTACAGTATATTTTACACACTGATGTATTGAATAATAGAACAAATGTACTACAGCTTATCACAATGTAGATGAAACTTCACAATAAAAAGTTGATCTCAAAGGATTATATACAACAGGATGTCATTTTTAAAAAGTTAAAAGCAGCTATAATTTAAGATTTCCTTTCGGAAAACTTACGAATGTGATAAGATTGCATAAAAAGGAAAGTTAAGGAATAACGAATGCGGATCTCAGGATGTGTCCATGGAGGTGGAGACAGAGGATGAGATGTGGGAACAGCCAAACGGTTAGGCTAAGGTTGCTGTCAAAATCCTTCCTTTTGTTTTGCATGTGTTTTCATAATGTTTATTACATTATTCAAAATGGCTAATTAATAACAAAATAAAGGGGAAACACTCATGAGAGTGTACCATTAACCAAAGATTATTAGGAATCCAATTTTGTACATCTGAGGTCCTAAGAACATCCAAAGAAGTAAGATAAAAACAACCAATAAACAAAAATCTGGCCCAAGTCATACAGTGACACCTTAGAGGCTCAAATTCAGTCCTGTCAGACTCGAAAGCCCAGGCTGCTACCAAGGCAGGGACTGCTTTTCCTTTTTCAGCTAGAGATCCAAAAACAGTACCAGCTTCTCCCATTCACCCATGCTGATGAGTGATCTTGTTCCTGGGTCGTAGCTGGAGCCGATAAACTTCCTTTCTCCAGGTAGCGTAGAAAGGCAGGGAAGATATTACAGGTCTAAGAGATACAGCTGGGCAATAGAGAGAGCGAGCTAGAATCCCGGCCCTGCAACATACCATAACCAATGCCCCCGGAGGGGATGTTTCCCTGTCTCAGCCTCCATCCCCTTAGGATGCGAGGATTAGAGATGGAGATCAGGATGATGCTGACTAACACTTTTGGTTGCTTACAAGCCAGACTTTGTCAATGTTTTTTAATATGACTCTCACGACAATCTATGAAGCATGAATAATAATAATTATTATTCCCGATTAAAGATGAGGTGATCAAAAGAAAAAGAGGTTAAGAAATTTCTCCAAGGTCATACGACTATGATACGTGATGGAAGAGTCTTCAGCCTGGCTCTCTCCTGCTCCACTGCTCATGTTCTTAACGTCTAAGATACATATATACGTGTGTATAGATACACACACCCATTACGGATAGGTACATGTTTATGGATATACACATATAGACTCATATGTGTAGATACCCCCAAATATGTAGATACAAACACTCATACACATGTGTATATACACACATAAATACATATATAGATACACATGTATGTATAGAAATACATATGTATAGATGCACACTCATATACACATACAGATATATACTGATGCACACATATGGAAACACTCTCATACACAGGTATAGGCACACATGTATACATATTCATAAACAGATATATAAATGCATATACAGATATATATTTATATATGCACACACATATAAATACTCTCATATAAGTATCAACACACATTCATACACACATTTATATAGATACACTCATGTAAACACATATATAGTACACACTCATACATATGTACAGACATGTGCAAATATGTACAGATGCACACACTAATGCATACATATGTATAGATATGGTCATGCACATATATAAATAGACAAACATACACACACAGAAAGCTGCCTCGCTTTTCCAGCATAGCTCAACAGATTCCTAACTGTTGTTAAGACTGCCTGCTTCATCCAGCAACTATTACATAGAGTTGTCCATGTGGGAAGGACAAGGACAAAGGACCTAAGATAAATGGAAGTCCCTTGCAGCACCTGGCCCCATGACTGTCATCCTTACAACCACTACTTGCATTTGCAGTGTATACTTCTTTTTTTTTTTTTTTTTTTTTTTTTTGAGACAGAGTCTCACCGTGTTGCCCGGGCTAGAGTGCCGTGGTGTCAGCCTAGCTCACAGCAACCTCAAATTCCTGGCCTCAAGCAATCCTCCTGCCTCAGTCTCCCAAGTAGCTGGGACTACAGGCATGCACCACCATGCCTGGATAATTTTTTTTTTCTATGTAGTTTTAGTTGGTCAATTAATTTCTTTCTATTTTTAGTAGAGATGGGTTCTCACTCTTGCTCAGGCTAGTCTCGAACTCCTGATCTTGAATGATCCACCCGCCTTGGCCTCCCAGAGTGTTAGGATTACAGGCATGAGCCACCGCACCCGGCCTGCAGCATATACTTCTTAGCATGGCCTGTCCCATCACATCAGTGGCCACACAGCCCACACGTACCTCAGTTTCCACTTCTCTGGAGCATAAGTCCCACATCTGTGAGTGCCCACACAAAGTGAATTTAGGAGGAGCTTAATATTCAATATTTAAAATCAGATCTTTCTAAATTTGGAAAAATCCAGTCCGTGGTATGACAAAACCAAATGCAGAAAAACCTTAGCTTTATTTATATTAATATATAATGAATGGAGTCTGGAATGTAACCAGTGTTCAATGAATAGTTACATGAAGTGTAACCATTAAACACTTTAATGAAGTGTTTAATGAAAAAAATTATGATAAGACTGTTAGCATTACTTATAGAGAATCCAGTTTTGCTAAATTTGGCTTTCCATATCTTATTTTTGAGTGTTTTAGTTTCAGGGGTTTACTCTTATAGTGTCTAATATAAAGTTCTCCAGTGAGTTTAAGTTTAGATGCAAGAACAGTCTCGAAAATTGAATTTTTAGATGCTAGGGACTCTATAGCTGCAGTCCCCAATCCCCGGGCCACAGACCAGTACCATTCAGTGGCCTGTCAGGAACAGGGCCACGCAGCAGGAGGGGAGGGTCAGGTGAGTGAAGCTCCACTCCCTAACACTCGCAGCACCACCTAAAGTTCTGCCTCCTGTCAGATCAGTCACTGCCTCTCATCGCCCCCAGATGGGACCGTCTAGTTGCAGGAAAACAAGCTGAGAGCTCCCACCGATGCTGCATTACGGTGAGTAGTATGATTATTTCATTAACTGTTACAATGTAATAATAATAGAAATAAAGTTCACAAATAAACGTAATGTGCTTGAACCAGCCCCAAACCATTCCTACCCCCTCATCTGTGGAAAAACTGTTTTCCATGAAACCAGTCCCTGGTGAAAAAAAGTTGGGGACTGCTGCTCCATAGAATAATGAAAGGGTAAATAGGTTATCATTTTCAATATTTTCTGTTGATGTAAAATAAATGAGATAGGTAAGAGTTGGAAATGGGACACAGAAATGCAAAACAAACAAACAAACCCATACCTCTCCAAATCCTTACTATGGCAACCTGTTAGAAAAAAAATATAATTATTAATACCGCTAGGATAAAAGTGGGCGCCTCCATACCCATCCCATGGTTTAGTCCTGCCACTTTCCCTAGAACATCGTTTGAGTCTTCAAAACATAGAAATTTAACTTTTTAAAGATTAAGATGTTGTAGTTTCATCTATACCTTTCACATAAAAGGCGAGAAAGGAAAAGAAAAAGAAAGATTTGGAATGCTGCGTTTTACATCAAACTAGAAAAATTTGCTTTATGGTGTCTCAGTAGAAAGCCCCCAGTGATTTTGAGTTCAAAGTCCACAAGGGATTTTTTCCCCTCAGCTTGAATCCCAAGGCAGTGGGGCTCCATGATCAGGGAGCTGTGCTCATGGATCCTGAGGGAAACACAGAGAGGCTGTCAGATGACACCAGGCTAGCAAGCTGCCCGACGCGGAAGAGAAGCCCACAGAGCTGGAGCTACTTCGTCTTGCAAAGCGGTGAAAACAGGTAGAGGAGGGGATTGTGGGAGAAACCCAAAAACTTGGCAGCTGCCTCAAGGCTGGTTAGAGATCTGTGATTTAAATATATATTTCCACAGAGAATCGAACTACATCTGGAGCCAACAATTTAATTTCTCCCAACATTAAACAGATGTTTACTTTTTAAATGCTAAACAGTGTATGTTTAAGGATATTCTAAAACTAATGTTACTAAATATCACAAATGAAACCTGGTATATATTTTTTTACAAGGGCCAAAATAATTTTAACACAGAGAACATCTAGTCTCCAGAAAAGACCAAAGAAATGAGCCATTCTAGCCCTCATTTTAGAAAGGAAGAAACTGAGTCCCAGATGGTTAAGTGACTTATTGATTCTACACAAATAGTTTGTGACTGAGCTGGAAGTAGAACATAAGTGGTAATTTTCACAGTAACTATTTTAACCTCTCATAAAAATTTAAATGTCCCATTGGATGACAGGGACTGTCATAAAAGTGTAAATACGAAGTCAGATGCTGGAGTCTCAGTAGAGACAGTGCTGAAGTCACCGGCAACTCCCAGGAGCCACGGCAGCCATCATGGCAGGAAGCCAGAGCAGCAGACACCACAGGGTAACTGCAAGGACTGTGCCAATGACACAGCCCTTATGTGCTGGGGTGGAGAAAGCTGGTGAATAGAGACGGGAGAACCTTGAAAAGATTCTGAAATTCCTGAGATGCAGTTAGAGAGATGAGTCAGGGAAATAATACTTTGTGACTATTTTTAGTATACTCTTTTAACTCACAGGTAGAGTGGCTGAGCCCAATAAGTTGGACAATTGTTATAGAATACAGCAACTGTCCCTGCTACGAGCCAGATAGTAGGCAAGGTATCCCACATAGGTTAGCTTCCCTAAACATCACAAGAGCCACAGGAAATAGACACTTGCCCACCTATTCACTGTATAAAAGACAGCTGGAGAAGTTCAGTGACTCCTCACTTTAATCCATGTCTAGCGAACTTGAAAACCCTTCCCCACCCCACTGGAGAGTCCAGTGCCCCAGTCATGGCCCTTTTAGCAGAACCACGGCCTCAACAAGTCATTAAGAGTAGCACAATTCAAAATCAACAGGCTTTGATCATTTTCCTTTCTTTTTGTTTTCAGAATGTCATCTGAATTCAACTGACCACAAGGGGAAAAGTTTACTTCTAGAAAAAACTATGCCAGAAGCAACTCCTTATGTCTTCATTTCTTTTTTCTTTTTTTTTTTTTTTTTTTTTTTTTTAAAGACTAGTCAAGTGCAGTAGTGAGGAGGGGGGAAAGTAGTAGAACAAGGAGTTCAATCTGTAACTGACTGTGAACAATCACGTGAGATAACTCACTACCTTCGGACCAGCCATGTCTTCATTTCTAACATGTACTTTTCTGCAAATATTTCAACATGTCTGAAATCAGGATGTGAAACTGATTCATATATTTATTGGGATAGTGTTTTCCCCCTGAGAAGCTGTTATTAAATTGATGGGGTAATCATACAGCATCTTAGAATTGAAGAGCTATGTTATTTTTTTTTTCTAGATGATAAATGCTTTTGGAACTTTCAGATTAATCATTTTAAGGGATGTGGTTCTGAAAAACAATTCTTACATGCTTCCCCAACCTGTTTCTGACCCGGACTGTGACCTTTATGTCTATGCTTTCTACCCATAATGCCACTGTAAATGAGGGCACAGCAGACACTGGCCACTAGCTGGGGCCTTTATTTCCCAGATTCAATCCCTAAGGCTCAACTAGGGCCCATCCATGGCAGATCCAAAGTTCCTTGCATGGGTTTTCTGTAATAGAATGTAATCCATTTGAGGTAAGTATTTCCATTTGATTTGAAGGTATTTAATATGTGATGAAAGGCATATTTTGTTGTTTTCACATCATTTAATTTTTATTGGGGAGACAGAAAGGTTTAACTTACATATTTGGGTCATTTCATAGTTTTGCAATGTTACTTACATTTACAATGTTACTTAAATTCTCTGAATCTTCTTTTCCTCATCTGTAAAGTGAAATTATTTGCATCTACAGCATATAGCTGTTTAAGGATTGTCACTTGTTAACAAAAATTATTCCAAAATTCTTTGTGGAATAAAATGGGGTATGAAGAAAAGAACAAATAAAAAAGATAAAAGGATTGTGACATGTAATAGATGTTCAATAAATGTTAGTGGCCTTCTCTGAGTAATATTTTATGCTGCTTCTTATTGCAAAGAGAAGAATGTTACCACTCTAATCAAGAGAGATATGAAAATAACTTACGACCACCGATGATGAGGCAATCCAAAGTATCAAATTATTTTATCTGCTTCAAAGTGAAAATCTGTAGCAAATTCAAACCAAAGGCATACAGCTTCAAAGAGAAGACTGTCTTGAATTAAAAAAAATGAATATAATGCTAAGTACAGCATGAGACGATGACTCAGAAAATTGGATTGCAAGACTGTGTGGCTCTTACTGTCTTAGTGAATGGCTGCCTTGTTTAGAGGAGGGTACAGTTTCCCCAAAATTAACATAATGATCTTTTTATCCTTTCAGGAATTATGTGATACTTTTCAAGAAAGAAGACTCAGAAACTGAAATTTAAAAGAAAAAGGAAATTAAATAAGCATGCCTAGGTGCAGTGGTTACATTTTCGCTTTTATTCTTTTTGAGTTCTTCCAATTTTGCCAATTGGCAAAAGTGAGTTCCAAGAAGTGGATGCTGAGTTTTAGCTACAGTAGAACTATTGCCAATGGGGTGATCGTGTCTCTACTTGTTATTGCTACTCGAATAATATAAAAAGATCTTAAGGATTTATCTTTGAAACAAGTAATTCAAGTACAGATCTATTTAAAAGATTCTTTTGAATACTGGTCTTCTGACTGTGTTTACTAAGAGATTTCCTCAAAGAGAACCTCAAGATATCATGCTATTTCTCTCATTAGGACCCTAGCTCCATTTCCTACTTACTCTGCTCTGCTCTTTACCAGGGAGTTGGGGGTGGGGAGGGTCTGCTCCATGAACCATATCACTCAGGTCCCCTGACCCCCTGGCTTGGGCTGGCTTTGGACAATGGGAGATGATACCATGAGGGCTGAAAAACTAGAGTGAGAAGCTGGGGTATTGTCTCCAGGCTGCGTGAGTGCCACCTTTCTTGTCCCTCTGCCAGCACAGCTCTTGTTAGACGGTCTCCCTCCTACTACTCCAGCTCTCAATGGGCTCTGTTAACACTGTGTCCTCCCGTTATCATTTCAGCCCTAGGGTGCTAACAGCCTCCTACTATTACTAGTCTTTGGGTGCCTTAACATCTGTTGGTTTCCTTTTCTATACTCCTCTATAAAATTCCCTGCATTACATTCTCTAAAACTCACAGCTGAAGGTGACTCCTGCTCTCTACGATGGTCATGATTGATACATCCCGAAATCAAGCCAATAGATAGTAAAATCTGTTCTTTACTTCGATAATTCGGTTAGAGCAAAATTCCATATTTTTGCATGTATCCGAAAAAAAGGCTTTTATTTGACAAAGCCACACTAAACGGAGGAGCTGAAAGATTCAAGGATCATATATTATGAGTAAGTAGTATAAATGAATTTTTATAATAAAAATCAATGAATTTTATTACACTGTGATTTTCTTTCTCTGTGTGGTATTATTTAAAATAAATAGGATTTTATGTACGGTAATTTAAATTATTTCCAAAGATAATTATTTGGCAGCTTGGTTATTCGGTTTGCTCCATGAAGCCTGACAACATAACACATTTATAGGCAGGTGTTGAAAAAACAGACTCAGTATTTGAATCCTTATGGTCTCAGGTAATTATAATCATCAGTTTTTAATCTGCTTAGAAAACTCACAATTATTTAGCCCTGTGCAAGAATAAGCAGCAAGACCCTAACACATTAAAATATCGTAATTATGAATAAATTACATATTTTGGTTTGTAACATTTATAAAATCACTAAAATAGGTGTTAATATATATCGTGGACATGAACATTAACTCCCATAAGTCACCATCTCTGCCAGAAATCGATTAGTGAGGAGAATGATCTTATGCAGTTTTGTGGATAGGAATGATCAGGAAGCAGCAGGAAGGGTAGAAGTTAATTGAATGACCCTGGGCCTTGCACAGTGGTCTACTCTTATCGCTGCTTTAACCTTCCGCAGTTTCAATTACCTGCAGTCAACTGTGGTCTGAAAATATTAAGATTATTTTGAGAGAGAGAGAGAGCACGTGCATATTCACATAACTTTTATTACAGCATATTGTTATAACTGTTCTATCTTATTAATAGTTACTGGTATTAGTCTCTTACTGGGCCTAATTTATAAATTAAATTTTATCATAGGTACGTATGTATATGGAAAAATATAGCATATATAGGGTTTGGTACTTCCAAGGCTTCAGGCATCCACTGGGGGTCTTGGAACATATTCCCCCAGGTAAGGGGGCACTGCTGTAATTGGAAAAAGTCTCTCCCAGGGAAGGAAGGCACCCTGGCAGCCTAGACCAGAGATTGCCATAAAATTCCTTCTTTCCCTCCTGCTTCTGTTCTTCACATGACATTCACAATAATTTCCAAATGGTGTAAAAACAACCAACAAAAACTTAAAAGAATGAGAGAGAGAGAATTTTAACTTTGGGAAGGAGCTAGAGTTTGTTTGCATGACTCATTCATTAAATGGCTTTAATTTAATGAAATAAAATAATTCTGTATGACATGAAAATGAGAGTGAAATAAAAGATGAGAGTAAAAACCGACACAGTTATCACAATAATGACTCCCATATTATGAATGTAAGCCTATTACAAATAACCACTTAAATCCCTTAAGATAATACCTAAGCTCAAAATGACAAGAGGAAAGTTCGATTCACCCAAAAGAATACCAAAATAGCACACTTTAGAACAACATCCAGCATCACAATGAAGGCAACACAGATTTAAGCAAGAGGAAGGGATCATCTCGTACCTACTAAACTAGGCAACACAAATTAAAACAATAAATCTAATGTTGGCAGGAGTTGCAAGGAGTCATATAATTCTTGTAAATGAGTACAATAAACTTGGAGAACGACCATGCCGTAGTCAATAAGTCAGAATGTTGATTCCAGCCTGGGACCTAGTAGTTCCAATTTTAGAATCAATACCCTTAAGAGACAACTCAAGAGATAAAGTTATAAGAACAAAGATTTTTTAAAAATATGCCTTTAATAGTGTAAAAATGGCCTTTCTCCAATTTTAAATGAGTGAGCTAAAACTGGTATATTATTATACAATTAAAAAAATTAAATTTGAAATACACAAACCATAGACATACTGGAAAAATATATATGTATAAAAATCTTGAGTGAAAAAGTAGAAATAAAATAGATTTATTCAATAAATATTTGTGGAATGCTTACTAATTTGTTTCATCCTTGAGATTGAAGTACTAGTCTCACTTAAATCATTTTCAGTTAATTTTCCAAGTGAGTAAAATACAGCACAGAGAGGTTAAGCACATTGGCCAAAGTCACAGAGGGTTTAGTGGTGAGCCAGCACCAGGCACCTGTTACCTCTACTGTGCCTCCAAGAGGTAAGGACTGTCTCTCCACTATAATTAAAGCAATAGGTTCTTATTTCTATGGCATTTGTGACAAGCTAAAAAGAAAAAAAAAACAATATATCTAAGTAAAACCTTGGGATTTGCAAGGTAGAATTCATTAATAAATATGATGATTTTATTTTATTTTTTATTTTATTTTTATTCTTGCTCTGCTGCCCAGGCTTGAGTATAATGGTGTTATCATCATAGCTCACTACAGCCTTGAACTCCTGGGCCCAAGTGATCCTTCTGCCTCAGCCTCCCAGGTAGCTGGGACTACTGGCACCCATCACCATGCCCAGCTAATTTTTCTAGCTTTAATAGAGATGGGGTCTCACTCTTGATCAGGCTGGATTTTATTTTTCGAAGACAATAAAGGGTAGGGACGATAATTACAAGATGAATTTCCAGGCACCCAAGTATTTATGACTTCTTAGTTCAATAAAAAAAAAATGATTACTCTGTAGATGAGAAAGTGCATTTAATTTGAGAGATGGGTATTTCAATACTTGTCCTACACTGCACTTAGAGGGTTGTAGGCACACTATGTTCTCATAAATAATTGAGAGGGTATGTGATACTAGGGACTTATTACAGCTAAATGCATAAAAAGAGCTGATCATAATTTCCTCTTTCCATTGAGGAGAATTCAAAGCTAATTTTATGGTGTCAACTCATTACACAGTGTATTCTTATAAAGGCTAATGATTACAGGAAGCTGTGACAGCGGAAGGGAGGCTCAACGTAACCAGCTCCACGTTGCGTCTGACCCCCGCAGTAATACCCTTTTGGTTAAAAGCTTCTGCTTAGTTCTGCACATAGTCTATAAGAAAGATGATGACCGTCCCTTATCCCAAACTGCCCTTTCTTATCTGCTGGGGAGATAAGAAAAGTATATACACAAGTAACAATGTTATATTGAAGATTTATAAGAACTCAGTGACCTGACCTACTCATCCAGTGTTAACTGACCAAAAACAAAGAAGTTTTACCTTCACTAATGCCCAGATGTCTGTTGTCCTTGGTTATCTCTTGCAACCCGCCTCCTCTTAACATAAAAAGAGGTCTTAAGATCATACTAACTTAAGAGGGTTCTTTAGGACATTAGTCTGCCATCTTCTTGGTTTGCTGGCTCTCCACGTAAAAGTCGCTTTCCTTTCCCTGATACTTTGTCTCTTGACTTACCGACTGTCCTGTGGCAAGTGGTATGAGCTCAGACCCAGCTACAAATTGATAGAAATATTCACCAAACCATATCAGACCTTATCTATAGCCTCGTTAACTTCCCCCCATCAGGCTCCCGTCTCCCCTGCCCTTACTAAACTTACTTGGGTTTCTTATAAAAGATTAGTAAGGATGGTGCTTGATTTACAATAATATATATTTATCCTCTTCATGAAAGGCGATCATGACTTGACAATGTAAAAAACATAGCAATAAAGCAAGGAATTTAATATATCTTTTTCCATCCTGTGGCTGTAAAACATACGAAGATACAGCACTCTATCAGGCACATTTTTAATTCTATTTAGATGATTCTTTAGCTCTGTGTAGTCTCATCTAAACTTGTTTATAAAAAGACAATGTTTGAAAACAACAAATATCTTGCTATAGTTCCTATATACCCTACTCTTCACATATCTGTGCTTTAATTATCAATTTCCCAAATTTTAAATTTTGCCAATATTTCTTCCAACATTTTGAAAAAGAAAAAGGTATGCCACTCCTTGTAACTTTATATATACTTTTTTTTGTCTGCTGCTGTTCTAAATGAGGACTCCTGCCTGGAGAGTGACTCTCTGATGCTTCAAGGACATTAATCAGATTCACAGCTGGTGGCACAGTGATCTAGACAAAAACACAGAGATCCTTTGATTATTTCAAATTCTTTTTGCTAGAACTTTTTTCTTCCATCACTGTTCAGTGGAGTAAAATGTGTTTTGTCCTCCTCAGGGTAGATAGCAATTTAAATTAAAAGAAGCAACTTTTACATTTCAATTTGAATTAAAATTGAAATTTGAATTTGAATTAAAAGGAGCAACACCCATTTATTTTCCACTGAGGGGAAAGGAGGAAGGACAAAATAAGAGAAGGAAAAGGGATGATAAACTGCTCCATTCTCCTGTAGCTGCCTCCCATGTTGTTCATGGCCCTCCCGTTCCCTTCACCTAGGGCTTGCAAAGCTTGGAGGAGAAAGGACCAGAACAGAGAGCCCTGAGCTGCCTCGATGGGAGTTTCAGAGGAGAGCAGTTCTCAGGGATGTCTGTTTGAGGTTCCAGCGCACCTCTGACTCTGCATAGTGATCAATAAGCTAAAATAGTATTAAGGGACTGTTCCTTTCCCCATTAAAAACCCAAGCCCGGGTCACTGCACTTCTATCAGGATGGCTAAAAGGCAGAGCAACTGGAACTCTCACACACTGCTGGTGAGAAATCAAAATGGTGGAGCCACTCTGGACGTTTAGCAGTTTCTTACAAAGTTCTTACCATATGACCCAGCAATCCTACTCTCCCAGGCATTTACTCTAGAGAAGTGAAAACTATGTTCACACAAAAACAACTGTACATGAATGTTTATAACAGATCTATTCATAATTGCCAAAAGCCGGAAACAATCCAGATAGCCTTCAACAAGTGAATGCCTAAATCCACTGTGGTATCTGTATACAATGAAATAATACTCAGCAATAAAAAGAAACAAATCATTGATACATGCCACAGGACGATGAATCTCAAAGGTGTTATGCTGAGTGAAAGAAGCCAGCCTCCTAAGTGTAAGGCTGCTGGCAGGCCCCCTCCCTTCCCTAGATAAAAAAGAAAAGGCTCAGGAGACCAGACCCGCCAAGGACAAAACTGCCAGGCCCCACTGAGAGGAACCAACCAGAAGTCCACCTGGATAAGAACGTTTACTCTCTTGGGTTCCACAAATACCTCCAGCCCCTCCCATTTCTCAAGGACCACCCAAGGTCACAACAGAGAATCCCCAGCTCTTCCCACCACAAGTCCCCAGCCCGCCCCCAAGGGTATAAAAGGCCTCAGCCCCTTCAAACAGGGGCAACTGCTGGGCCCCCCTCTTGGGGCCCCAGAACCTCCTCCAGGAGTGTATAGTAAAGCCACGTGGCTTGGCCCCCACTCTTTCTCTGTGTCTGTTCCTTTTTGCCACCACCGAAAACCCTTACAGTAAGGTTACATGTAATGCCATAGAAGTGATTCCATTTGTATGACACTCTAGAAAACACAAAGCCACAGTGAGAGAGAGGAGATCAGGGTTGTCGGGGGTCAGGAGTGGGGGATAGGTGTGACTACAAAGAGGGAGTTTTTCCTGGTGATGAAATTGGTCTATGTCCTGACTCTAGTGGTGGTTTCATAAATCTATACATAGGTCAAATCTGCTGCATGCAAATTTTATTTTTTTGATTCAAAAAGACCTTTATTAAAATGATGAAATGTCATTAATAATTAATGCACTAATAAAAATCAACATTATCTGATCATATGATCACATCCTATCCTAGACAAAGCAGACGGGAAAGTTTTGTAATGTATACAGAATTATAGCCATTTCTTTGGAGAAGATTTGAAAAAAAAATAAGCCCTATGGCAATACAAGTTATGACCCATTTGGGGAATTTTTCAATTTTATGGACCTAACTGGAAAGGATTAGGGAGTTCCTGATTCTGTGTGGATGATCACTTTAGATTATACAAACACATTTCCACACGCTTGCTGATGTCCAACAAGAATAAGCTACCTGGACGTCACTCCAGGAGAGGAGAGAACATAATGAACCCTCAGAAGCTGATTAAATGAGGCTGCATTGAACAAAACTGGGAAAGTGTTATTGTTTTTAGTACCCCTGGGCTCTCCTTTTTTCATAATTTCATCACAAAATGCCCCTACCCTTCTTCTTTTTGTTGAAATCTATTTAATGACTCTGAAAGACAACTAAATCAGTATTAGCTTGCATAATACTTTGTTATTTTGACTTACTATTCACAACTAGTGACTTGAACACTATTTGGACCTAATGACTAAATAGACATTATCCTTGTTATTATTTTAACAAACAGAACTAATCTCACTATTTCTCAGAAGTTTTGTCTTGCTGCAAATGGGCAGATGTTCTACTTTGGTTTCCAGAGGACTGTTGTCTTCCCCCAAAGAGCTGTAGATGAGACTGTCCTATGACCAAGCATGCCTCCCAAAAGACATTATCTCCTAATATTATCGCCCCGTGGAGTTAGGGTTTCAACATATGAATTTGGGGAGAACATAAATAAGAGATGATATTTGCTTGGGGAAAAAAGTGGAAGAAATATCAGGAAAATAAAATTTCAAATGACACAGCAACAATTTTAGATGTGTCATTTTTCTTCTGTAAAAGAAAATGAGAATTGTATGAGAGACTTGTATGAGAATCTCACTTTATTCTGACCTCTAAGTAAAGAATAAACAAGAAACATCAGGAGTAAAAGGAAAGTGAAGTCAAACAAAAACTTTCAAAATATTTGAATCTACTGTTTTCAGGGAAGACAGAACACCACAAAATGGAAGTGTGATGTAATCCTTTATAGCCACTCCTCTTCCCAGAAAAAAATGGAACACTTGCCAAACAACTGCCAGGCCAACTATTGTCTGAGGGACATTCTAGATTTTTTCCCTATGAACAAAAACTAAGCTAAGTGTGGTTATGACTTTCAAAAAATGCTTTAGACCCTGGTGAATTTCTTCAGTGGCTCCTCTTTTAAAAACAGGCGAAAACATTGAACTAATCAACTATATAAGTAATTTACCTAAAAAGTTATGATACAAAAATACTTTAATTAGAAAAATCATTCAAGTCTTTAAAATTGGAGTCAGATGAACTGCCCAATGGCTATGGCAGGAACAGAGCTTGGACGTCTGGGAATGCTGGCTGGGCTGGCTGGGCTGGCTGGGGGATGGCCCAGGAGTTCCTCCCTGCAGTCTAGTAGCACTTGCCCAAGATTGTGTTGGAGGGGGTGGGCTGGACCAGCTACTTGCACCCTGGAAGCAGCCAACACAGAGCCAGGTTTCCCAGAACAGATGCAGAGGGGTTGGAGGCATAGGGTGGTGAGACGGGAGTGTAGATAGGTCAGGTCAGAGTGGCCAGTGATGCTACCTGCACTGGAAGGTCCTCACTCCACATGGGTGTTACCAAGCACAGCTGAGCATCACTACAAGGAACTTTGGGGACCTGGAGAGTCAGATCTCTGGGAACATGCTGTGCTATCTCTGTGATCTCTTGCTTTATATAATTGTCTCTGGATGTTTTCAAAGTAACTTCCATTTTTTTAAAAAAACTCAACTTTGTATCTTTTGGCTGTATCTGTTGGCATCTTTCCATCAATCACATCACTACCCAAACATGGAAACAATATAGGTATCATGTAGGCAAGTACTGCACTTGAGAATGACCTGGGAACCTTTAAAAACCAATGCCAGGGACCAATCTCCAGAGATACTAGCTTAATTGATGGTGCCTAGTTGATTGCAATGATCAGAACCACTGACAAAACCAGAGACCTTTTGCTGTTTGGCTTTTTCTTTCTTTCTTTCTTTCTTTCTTTCTTTCTTTCTTTCTTTCTTTCTTTCTTTCTTTCTTTCTTTCTTTCTTTCCTTCTTTCTTTCTTTCTTTCTTTCTTTCTTTCCTTCCTTCCTTCCTTCCTTCCTTCCTTCCTTCCTTCCTTCCTTCCTTCCTTCCTTCCTTCCTTCCCTCTCTCTCTCTCTCTCTCTCTCTTTCTTTCTTTCTTTCTTTTAGCATTTACCCCATTACATTCTAAGCATCTGTTCCCATCATTGGCACTAAATCTTCATCAGGTAAGACCTCTCATTTTATACACACAAAGTAAGATTATTAGATTTCTCATTTTGCGTGTTAAGAGATACATAGGAAAATACTTTTTCTCTTAAGGTCTAGCATTTTAATAAAATATACAAAAAGATATAACTGCATTTTTGTAAAAATTCAGTTAATTGGCATTTTTAACATGACTAATTTAACTTTCAATTATGTCATTCTGAATTCTGATAGTGGATTATATATCTTCCAGCTTCAGACTAGGCAATGTCATCATTTTCCTTCACTTGAACTTTTAGAAGGCAGCCTCAAAACCCAGCTCTTTAAATTGTGTGTTCCCCTCATTGTGAATTTAAGCAGCCTGTCAGTCCTGAAGCCCCAATATAGCCTAGCAGTGAATACTGAGTATGAAAATTTGATCAAATCAGAAAAACATTTTCACTCAGCCCTGTTTCTTCTGGAATTAAACAACCAAGAATTGATGTTGGGTTACATGAGGTCAAGACAAAACTATTGCAGTTATAATAGCAAATGTCTGGGAAATAAGGAGAAAATTATCCTTCTTGCAAAAATTAATTAAAATCTCTTGTTAAAAGGCTGTAAGCCAATGTCTTACAAGTACCTATAAAGTATATGGAATTAATCAATTTGCAACAGGCACATTGAGAGTAAGCAACAAATTACTTGTTAGCTATCTAAAAATGACCTATCTTTTGGCTTAACGTTGAAGTACAAATACAGCTCAAAATTCTAGGCAATGTCTTCTGGGCAAATGGTTATTACTTGCTCTGTAAAGAGAGCTAGCCTAATTGTTTAAGATCCAATGCCCTCAGTTGGAAGAAATTCTTTGTTTCCAAGAGAATCCTTAGAGCTGAGAATTGACAGCTATGCATGTTAGCACAAGTGTAGAAGGAGAAATTTCACTTTATCTCCTTGTAGAGGTTTGTATGTAGCCCTGGAGAAACTGTAACAGGAGCCATGGATTCCTCACTGCACACTCCTCCATTAGTTTGGGCTGTGTAGGCTCTCCCCAGAAGCCAGAAAAAACCATCTCCCAAACAGCCTTCCATTTTACAGCCTTGGTTGTGCCATCCTGCCAGCGTGCAAGGGTCCACCCCCTCTCTGTCTTGAGCCCAATCCCGAAGGCCAACTCATGTGCCATCTGTTTTGGGAATTTCCCCCTGATATTTCCTGGCAGAAGGAACATGAGCTCATTTGGTTCCTGTTTTGTCCACATTTGCAATAATTGCATGAAAGCTCACAGAAAGTAGGATGTATCCAATCCCAAGACCTAAAACAGTGCCTTCCCCACCAGAAAGTGTTTGATACACATTTGACAAGCCAATGGCAGCTGGACGAAATTTATAGAACGTTCCTCTGCTTCTAAATCCCTGGATACGTGCTTACTTTCCTTAACTGTTCACCAAGTATCTTCTAAGTCAGTGCTTCTCAGCCAGGTACATGGGGACCAAAGCTGGGCACTGGCGAGTCTGCAAATCTCCAGATACTGTGCACAAACTTCATGTATATTCCATTATGTGACACCCCTCCCCCACCCATACACACTATCTGGAGAATCTTTACAGCTCTTTTTAAGTGTTTAATGTAACAGTAATGCAAAAAGCAATTTAAAAAATATTAATTTGCTCTAAATGTATTTTTGTATAAACAATGAGGTATAAGAACTTCCTGAGATGGTTAAACAATGAAATGAGACACCTAACACAGTTTCCATCCTCTGAATATTTCAAAAGAACAATTATCTGTTCTCATCGGTCCAGACAACCACCTACCTGAAGGCCAGAGTGAACTACATGACTTCTTAGAATCTCAGATCATCAAAGCTAGAAGGGGCCTTAGAGAGCATCTAGCCCAGCAGCTCTCAGACTGTAGCACGCACAGCATCACCCAGAGGGGGTGCCAGAGCACTCATTGCCGGGTCCCCTCCCTGTAGTTTATCTCCTGTAAGTCTGGGATGGGCCCACAAACACATTTCTAACTTCCAGGTGACACTGTTGTGTTGGTCTGTGAACCACACTTTGAGAACCGCTGATCTAATCTTGTTTCTTACATAACAAATGAGTAGACTGAGACCCTCAAAAGCTGGGTGTGCCACTCCAAAGTAACACAGCTAATTAGGAGACCTGGGGTCTAACCACCACCTGGTTAGTGGGGTCCTCTTAGGCAAGTCACCTATGAGTTTCTGGAACTTGTCGATGACCACAACAGACACAAAAATGTGTCTGAGCCAGAGACATTGAAACTTGTTAGCATACTAGTTTTACTCGATACCACTTGAGGTATAAAGAGAAAAGACCTCCTTATCACTGCTCATCCTAAGCACAGAGTTGAGAAAGAGCTTTTGTTGCTCTTTTCTCTCTCTTTTTTTAATCCTCCTCTAAATGATTGATAAATGTGGTATTTTTATGCCTGTGGCTAAAATATTCTTTTAAAATAAAAGCATTACATCATTCTCATGACAATGCAATGAGAAGATTCTTTGTTTGGAGTCACTTTCATAGTGTTTTTAATAATGAGGTATTTTTCCATAAGCCTTTTAAATATAGTTTTAAAAATTATTTTCAAGAAGTATATTTTCTAGCATTTGGAAATCTCCTCCCCCAGTCCTCCTCATAACTAAGCAAGACCACAGGTAAGAGTATAGTCTACAAGATTTGGCTTGGACCAAATTCTTCTGCACTCTTGCCTTGTTTTGCTCCACTCGGCTAGGGGTCTAGCTTCGGTCTACTATTTGTTCCCAATCCCCCTCTGCTGTCACCAGACCCTCCCCAAGCCCCCTTTGGTTTTCACACACTGGTCTTTCTGCTTCTCAGATCGGAGACCCTTACTCTGGACCTGCTTCCCAACCTCAGAACTTTCCAACTCAGAACATTCAAATTCACCTCCCTGTGCTATGACCTAGTTTCAGGACTGCCTTTTAGGAACGGCCTCCACTGTCCTGCTTAGTCAGTCCTGACTACCATCCTTTAGCATCACGTTCAGAGTCACAAAATGTTACAGAAAAATATGAGCACAGCATGGTGTAGATGGAAGGTACTTCACTCAACATTACAATGTACTGAACACCAAAAAGTATTAGTAAAGGCTTCCCAGAACTTTTGTTTTTCACTTTTTTCCAATCCCATGGCATCTATTTTCTATTGTTTATTTTAGGAAAAGTTGCAATTATTCATTATACTTTAAACAATAGATTCCACATTAAATATGGATATATAAAATAAAGCCCATCTTTGTTATATGTTGTTATAATAACAACCACCATAAGGGTCTCTAAGTGTAGTGTATTCAGAATTTAGGAAGCTTGTGTAAACCCTGCAAATCAGCCTTATTCTGGAAGGGAAAGATTAAAAACCATATAGCCCAGGAATAAGATAGATCCTGCATAGTCAATTAATAGCATTATCTTCCCCATAGTTTTATTCCTAGACACCCCCCAAGCTGGGTGTGACTTCATTTTCTGACTCTGGAAGTTGGCTCACCCCACGTGAGACCAGGGCAGCAGCCCTGACGGTGGAGGCAGGGCAGTAGCAGCCCCTCGTCACTCCCATCCCGTTGGCATGGCAGCCATTTGCTTGAGCGCCTCCTATGTGCTAGATCCCGCATGCACGCTGTTTCTAATTTCTCTGACAGCTTTGCCAAAGGTTGACTAACTTCCCAGGACTTCATATCAGGGAATTAAAAGAGCTGAGATTTGAAACTAGGCTTCATCTTACTTAGACCAGCAGTTCTCAAAGTGAAACCAAGGAAACCCTGACCAGGGAGGGGGTTCCTTGAAATCCTTTCATGAATTGGCAAGGTCAAAGAATTATCTGAAAAGGCTACTTTAAATACTCCTCCCTTTTCCAACTATATTTCTGTGTGAAGCTAGATTTTCTTACTACACTTCGAAACAACACATTATAACAGATTGCAGAAGCAGATGAGAATATAGTTGTCTTCTATTATCAGACATTAGAGAGATATTTAAAATGTGAAACAACGCTATGCTACTCGTTAAATTGTTTTGCTTTGGAAAATACAGTTCCTTGTAATGAAAATATGTCATTTATGTTATCATATAATGGGTTTGCCAATGTTATTTTTAAATGGAGTAATAAATATTTAAAAATGTTATTAGTTTTCATTTCTAAAATGGTAAAAATCAATAGATATATCCTACCTAAGCAAAAGCTCTTTGTCGATCCTCATTTTAAGAGGTGTCAACCCCTAAAACTTTGAGAACCTCTGCAATAATAATACAGTATTAGAATTGTTTTTAAACAACAATGCATCAGGGAAGGGCATTTCATATATGTATTACCTCACTCTAGTATTTAGTCTTTTAAAGACATATTTACATTCTCTTCTTAGACCTCACTGATAATAGATATAAGACTAGAAACTCCCTCTATAAGAAAAAAAATACAAAGAAATTGAACACCACACTATAGTGATAAAGTTGTAAAAGTGCCATGATCAACAGTAGTACAACTCCACTTAGTGGCTGCTAAATAAACAAATCTGAATCTTAAAGCTAGATACAATATAAAAATTTCAAAAATATAATTTATGTTAATAAAATTATTAAATAAAATTGTCAATCTAAAATTTAAGTCCCTGCTTACAAAACAACAACAACACATTTAGACAGTAACACTGTAAGTTTATTAACTGTGTAGACATCCCAAATGATTTCACTTAAGATTCTTCCCTTGTTATATCACCAGAAAATTGGATCTAAATCCATTCACCACAGGCAAAGGTAATGTTTACAACCTAGAACTGTATCTGGATGCATAAGTGATATAATTTTGCCCTTAAAAAGATAGATAAAAATAAGAATTTGTGAAGAGATGAGGGAATGAGAATGTTTCCATGTCCCCAAATTACATAAATGATCTGAACCATAAAGCACCCTATAAAATATTAATATCTTTCGTCTTACAATCTTATCATAAATGGGTAGGTTCTGCTAATTTTTGCCCTTTCTTTATATCTGCACTATTTTTTTAACCTAAAACTTACACTAGGTGGAGCCTCTTGTCTAAGATTTAGAGTGATTTAAAAAAGCAAAGAGAATAAAAAATTTATAATTAAAAGCAAAACCAAAAAGGCATTCATTCTTTCACTTTAAAAATATATCCTTAAAATCTACAGTACCACCCCTTTTTTTCTTTCTAATCATTAAAACCATTAAAATGAATACAGAGTACCGTTAACATTTACTGTAGGGAAGCACTAGATGCACAGCTGCTGCCACAGAGTCAAGAGGGTTCTGGAATTCCAATGCAAACATTCAGTTTCATTTGGGGAGGAGAAGGCATGGGGGATAAAATCTTTTACGGATACTTACAAAAATATTTTACCAACTTTAACGCTCTGCTGTGTCTGAAGTGGACATAGTATTCAGATAATTCATGACATCCCAGTTACAGATACATTGTTGTATAAAAACAACCAAAAGATTCTTAAAAACACCAGAGCGCTAACAAAAGGCAATACATCCAAAATGCAGTCTAACCTCTAAGTTTTCCATGATGCAGATATATAGGAAGCCCTGAATCAGATACTTGGGATGTCCAAGTGGGGAGGGGCCTCTGAACTGAGTACACCACATGTTCAATTATGGCTAAGCAGGACTTGCAGTTAAAAATAGGCTGTCACTGTACTCTTTGAGCCTCACAATGGACTTTAACTGGAGAAGGAGATAAGGCTTGTGAGATAACACTGTCAAACTGAGTGATCACTCTTTGCTACAGGATAAAACTACAACTACCTCCATCCAGTGCTGCCAAGTTGGCTCCTTCTGTGCTATCTCAGGACTGGCTTTCCAACCCAACATGCTGGAAATGCAAAGTTCAGACCAGCAGCAAGAACTCCTGCCCCATGCTTCTGCTGACATAGCCTACCTACATGGGTCTATTAGTTCACTGGGCAATAAAATCTTGCAGTGTCCTTCTTTTTCCTTCAGATTTCTACAAAATCCCGGCCAGGTGAGACATAGTTCTGCTGACAGCTGAGCTATGTGGCAGTGTAACCTTTGAACCAGTATGAATCATTGACCTCACAGAAATTTTTTCCCAGCAAGTCCAAGAAACTGGCTGGATCAGTGGTCGAATATGCACGAAGGTAGTTAGAGCTATCCCCCAATCCAGTTCCATTTAAAACCAGACATTTGTATCTGTTACACTAAAACAATTATGTGAAACCAGTTTTCTTTGATGTTTGCCTCATACTTTCCAAATGCAAGCTGAACTTTTTTCCTCTGCAAACTAATTACTAAGTCAAATTATAACTCTGCTACCATAAATGATTTATAGAAGCAAAACTAAATGAATAAAGAAGAATAGCACTTTGGAGTGGTTAATTTTCTTTGATGACAGTGGTGATTTTTTAAAATGGAAAGAAACTAGTATAGAGGACCTGTGGCTTTGGGCTCTGAAGCCATTTATTGGCAAAAATAAAGACTGAATGAATTGGACAAATTATCTTAAGTAGACTTTTTCAATACCTTTAAAAGTGACAGAAGCTTTCATGTAAAATTGGCTATTAAACTTTGTATATTTTCATACCAAGTTCTCATTTGGATGGTAAAGCAGTTTGACCATCTGCTACAATGTAATGGAGTCTTCCAGTTAGTTTTTCAAATAGGGTTCTGGGGGATGCAGGTAGAAGCGTGTCCTGTAGCATACACACTAACACACCAACACATTTTCCCCTAGTACTGCCCTTTCTCCATCCCTCCTGCCAGGATTATAGCCAGTATTAATATTAGCCAAATTGATTCTAACAAGGAAAGCCTATATTCAAACTGTTTCCCTAAAAGATAAAGGTGAGCCGGGCACCTTCAGTCTACTCGTGACACCTTACAAAGGAAGCAATGTCAAATCCACTAGGAAGGACCAATACGGACTCAACAGATTTATATCCTTCTGTCTCCTGCCCTCCTGTCTTTGTCCCCAGGGTAACAACTTCAGAAGAGGAAAATGGGTAACTGATGTTAAAAAAATTTTAAATATAGAGCTTTAGGACTGCCAGGAAATTGGTTGATAAAGAAAGCTACAGACTAAAATAGATTTTAGAATAAATTTCTCTAGCTAATATTCTCATTCTCTGTATGTCATGGAGGAAAGAACTTGATGAATCAATTGTTTTTCATTTTGCTGACACTCGGTATTGGTCCTGAGAACAATTTCTTTCTAAGCAGAGTAATGTTTAACTACTTCCTTATCATCAACACTGCCTCATAAGCATAATCGAGAACTTTGCCATTATAATTCGGTGTGCTCCAATTTCTTTCCTTTTCACTAAACCTTTGAGAGAGAGACATAATGTCTTAGTCATCAGCAATGTTATCACCTGAGCAATAATTAAAGATAAGGTAGGAAAAACAAAGGAACTGCATATATAGAAGTCATTAAAAGGAAGGGGAGCCCTCTTTAAGTGAAAGGAAAGTGAACAAAGGCAATTTCTTTTGGACATGCAGAAATGAGCTGAGGCCCACTTCCAACCTTTGTACAGCGGCTCCAAGTCATGAGAGGTTCTTAGAGCATGTCAAAAGGCAGGACCTGGTTTTAGAGTCTGGGAGTGGAAGAAAGAGGAAAAGTGATGATTCTGATCTCACTGAAAACTACAGGTTTTGTAGAAGTGCCTCTCCTTCTAATGCATAGAGGCCAGCAATTACAGAAGCTATGAAAGTTAAATGAGATATTATTGTGGGTAGAAAAGTAAAAGCTAACATTTCCCAGAAGAGCCAAACTCAAATCTCTGGAGGTTCAAAAGCTTAGTTCAAGTGACATCTCAGAAGTGTTCTTACACTCACACACACACACACACACACACACACACACACACGCACGCACAGACATATACATATACAAATACATGCATATGTTTACACAGGCATAAACATACACATGCACACATACACCCACACACACCTTCCACTAAGCCAAGTTTGATTTAATACATTTTTTCCTCTGGTATACTCTGCTTATACTAGTAATAGAATCATTGTTTCGTCCCACTTTGAATTAGGATTAATTGTTTAAATATTTTTATCTACCAAAGGTTAAATATTCTTAAC
This sequence comes from Microcebus murinus, assembly GCF_040939455.1. Classification (NCBI taxonomy): domain Eukaryota; kingdom Metazoa; phylum Chordata; class Mammalia; order Primates; family Cheirogaleidae; genus Microcebus; species Microcebus murinus. The sequence continues at coordinate 51,584,852 of NC_134120.1, forward strand.
TCCATGGTATTTGACTTACACTATTTTTTAATGATCCCATCCCAGCTACTAGAGTGCAGTGTACATTCTGGGTAGTCAATGGAATGAGTAGCAGAAAATTTTATATTTAGAGTAGTTTTTAAAAACATGTATTTGCTGCTTTTAGGGTTGGAAGGCTTAATTAAAACTTCAGGGGTCTTTCCTAATCATATTTTCTTGTTCAGAGAGAAATCCATTTTTTTAAAAACCATTTCTATTAATAGAGCAGATTGAAATTGCCAAGTGTCTCATTTCCTCACCTTACCCCCCAATTTCCCTAATTCATAGGCATTTTGCTCTCCTTCAGTTAGTTTCACAAAAAGTTAAGCCTATCTAGTGAACACAATGATATACTTCCCAGATCCCCTTACAGAAATGAAGGATTTATAATCCTCTAGTTGCTACAAGCGCCTGGCCCAAGTGACACCACCTTCTGGAGACAGCCAACATCCAAAACGACCTGTCTATGTGGGGACAGGAATGCCCCAGCCTCTTACTCTAAGCAGAAACAGTCTGGAGGTGGTTCCAGCTCCAGAGCGCCCCACGCAGGAAGCTGAGGCCTTTGCTGGGGCTGTAGCCAGCCCAGCCTCTCCCTCCACCCAGCCCTCTTTCTTCCTTGGTCTTGGGCCTAACAAACACCTTGGCCACCTAGGTGCATTTTACAGTCTACCTCTTGAGAAATATGTGACAACCTACCAAATTCCAGGTGTTCAGCATACAGAAATCATTAAAAGGTGAGGTCCCAGTTGTTTCTGATTTTATAAAACAATGGGAGGGGGGAAGATACAAGTAAATCCATTGCTCCGTATAATATGCAAAGTTGAGTGAGAAAGGCACCCACCAGGTGCTGTAAGTGTCTGAGGGATTCTTAGACCCAGGAGGGGGGGAGGCTGCCTGTGGGAGCTGTGTGTAAAAGGCAGCGGGAATTCCCAGGTAAAGACAAGGTAAGGACTTGGAGGCAGAGGAAGGAGGGTGAGAAAAATCACATGAGCCTTCCTGGGATGCCAAAGGTCGGACACACCAATAGGCACACGGGAATGACAAGTAGAGGCAAGAGGGAAAGTGGCAGATGAACCTTGGAGGCAGTGATAGGATCTGAGAATAACTTGCGGCTCATCCTAAGGGGCTTGGTTCTTTTTTTTCAGATGACAGAGGACTTTTCCATGCAACATATACTTCCAGATTTTTCCAACTCCTCGCCTCCACCAAAATTATTTGGGAAAATAAAGCAAAGAGCAGCAGCACAGAGATTTTGGGAGGACAGGTGGGGTATAGATAACACCTTTGTATAAGCATGTGAGTAATGACATCTATTAAACACAAAATTATTTGTTTTGGAAGAAAAATTCTCAGCGCATAAAATTCTTCAACACATCTTGTTTTATTGTGAAGAAAGAATCATGTCATTTTTTTCAGACCTCCATTATATAGGTAATATAAAAGGCAAATAAACATGTACTATTGACAAGTAAATATGTTACTTATTGCTATTGAAACAAATGAAATGCAGAGATTTTAACCTTTTATTCATATGGCTTATCTTCTTACACATTTTACTTTTATTGTCACTTAGCTGTTTATTTGGTGAGTGTAACTATTGTCATCATGGGTGAGAATGTTCATAGCATCATTAAATACAGCATGAACTTCTGAGCTTTGTTCATCTATCCTTGCTGCCTCCTTACCTAGAAATTATCTATGAGTAAAATTACATAAAGCTAATAACTATAAAACTCACATCACAAGCACTACCGAAAGTGTCGATAACCTGAATTATTAATGTTAGCTGTGTACCAGGAACCACTGGGCAATGGGACAAATAAGCAAAGCTAACGGATTTACACAGTCCCTTGTACCCACCCGGCCACGGCATCAACTATTGCTGCTGCAACACTGCAGTGGAGAAGCAGCACTAGAAGCAACTCGGAGCCATAGGCGTGCTTAGAGCAAGAATGAAACGTGGTGGGACTCAGCGTTTGGACGTGTCTCTCCGGAGTCAGAGCAGTGGTCCCCAACCTTTTGGCATCAGGGAACAGCTTTCTGGAAGAGAAGTTTTCCACAGACGGGGGCCGCGGAATGGTTTCAGGATGATTCAAGCACATCACATTTATTGTGCAGTCAAACCTCTCTGTTCAAGCTGATCTGAATTTGCAGCCACCCTCCAGCGCTAGCAACAGCACCTCAGCTCCATCTTAGATCACTAGGCATCACGTGCAATTTACAGCAGGGTTGGCACTCCCAGGATAACCTAATGCCCCCGTGATCTGACGGGAGGCGGAGCTCAGGCAGTGATGCGGGCGATGGGGAGCGGCTGTAAACACAGATGGCTTGCTTGTGGGCTGCTCGCCTCCTGCCGGGGCTGTGCTGCCCGGTTCCTAACAGGCCGGGCACCAGTACGAGCCCAAGGCTGGGGGGCGGGTTGGAGGCGGCAGAGACAGAGGATGGAATAAAGATGGGGAGAAGGTTTTAGCAAGCTGTCACAAAACCCAGGTGAGATATGATAGGGATCTGCCCAGCACAGGTGACGGAAAATATCCGCATGCTGGCCAAGCCCATCCACAGCTGGGCTCCACCAATTCCTACACTTGTCAGGGTAGTTTCTTGAAACAGGCAAGCCAGGCATGCCAGGCAAGCTGACCAAGACAACTTCCTGCTCTTCACGTCTCTCTGCTTTTGAGAAGGGCCTCATTACCCTGACTAATAAAGCAGAAAATTAGCTATTAGAGAAGGACTCATGATTAGGTTTGGAAGCCCTAACACTCAATACCAAGAGCCGAAAATCTAAAAGGAATTTGTAGGTACAAGAGTTTGTCTGAATTTAGAAAAAAGTTAGATTTTGTTTGATTTTTTTCCTCCGAAACTAGTATCCATTAAAATATGATTATACTGTCAGATGCAAATATATTCACTTAACTGGAAACATAAACCACTTTCCTGGGGGCTAATCACCCTCCTAATCTGCCTTTTACTATAATCCCTCCTGTCCCCCACCCCCTGGCACCACAGGGTTGCCAGTTTGGGCTCATGAAAGGGCTTTACATAACTGCCAGATAAAAGACCAATTCAGGTGTATAGAACAAGTATCATCCAGGATGCACCAAAATTCTTTCTTTGAAGGTACAGAAGAGTCCAAAAGTATGTTAAACTGGTTAAAAGGAAATGTGTCTGGTGAAAACCTTTTATGGCTGTGGCTCTAGAACCAGACTCCTAGATTAAAACAGACCCTCCCTCCGCCACTCGCTGGCCTCCAGCAGGGTAAGCTGCACCTCACTCTAGTCATCCACAAAATTAGATGGTGAAAAGTTCCTGCAAGCAAATTAAATGTGACCCATGTCAAGTCCATAACCCAGTGTGCGATGGAGAGCAAGCGACGAGGATGATGGTGAAAGGAAGGTGGTGACGGTATCACCACGCTGCACATCCTAGAATGCGAGCCCTGACAGTGTAATGAATCCACCAGCTGGTTTTTAAAGAAAATGATCCCTTATCAACCAAACCATAGGCTTTAGGCTGTACAGCCAGCCCCTTCTCTTCCCTACAAGTGCAACAAAAATGAATTCCAAGAAACCCAAACAACCCCCAAGTCAAAAGACCCCTCAGCAGAAGGAGGCTGGGGAAGGAGAGGCAGAGGCAGATGAGCGCATGAATGCTGCGACAGGGTGCGAGGAAATAATAAAGTAAAACCCTGTTGCTCTGGCACTTGCTATTTTTAGGGTCTGAGATTTCCAAGGATTTCCTGAGCATCTCACAAATAAAGCGTTATCTTCAGAAGGCGTTCAAGGTCCCAGGCAAGCTCAGGATCAATGCAAAGGAAGGAGGCTCTGAGTACCGAGTGTCACTGGCAGAGAAATGAGATTTTAGGGTGCATGGCCACCCTAGAAGGTTATTGTCATTTCTCATGAGGGTGGGGGAGATGAAAAGACCCAAAGGGACACACGGAGGAAAACACACAATGTGAATCCCAAAAGAAGATATTTAGATGTGGAACTGAAGGTGCATCACATAACCCAATAGGCAAAACAGCTGATTAGGTGGTAATTGTGTCAAATTAACTGCTCACAGCTCAACAGACTAAACTCAAATGACACATATTCCTAAGGATATTTATGAGTAACTAAATCATCTGAGATAAAGATTCCCAAATTACTTACACCAGAATAGGAAATCTTACAAACATCAATGCCAAATTTCATGCTAACATCCAATATAATTTTAGACATTTCAGAAATAACAGATTGCAACAACAAATGTGTTTGCTCCCAGCAAGTGAAATCCTGCCACCTCCACCAGCTAAGACAGTGACATGGCAGTTTTAAATTTACTGACAGGGAAACTCAGGGTAAAAGTAGAATTGATCATTAAGACAATGACTTTTCTATGGAAGTATGCCTCAACTGATTTCTTTCTTTCTTTTTTAAATGCGAAACCTTGCCCACAGCCGGCACTCACAGTCTGCATGATAGTTTGTGCTGTGCATTGATGACGAATCCGTTTTGCTCCTGTGTGATGAGGAAAGCTTGAAAGCACTGAAAGCTTGTTTTACTTTACAGGCAGCTTTACTTGTCATGTAAATCAGAATAGGTAACATATACATATATGTTTTCATTACGTTATTTCTAAATGTTCACAATTTTATTTTGATAAATGAATAATTAGAAAAGTCATATCATGGCTGCCGGCTAAAGTGGCTGTGCACGTTCATCTGTGGCTGTGGACTACAGTCCACACTAAGCTGTGCGCATTCATCTGTGGCTATCAACTACAGTCGACGCTGGTTCTGAAGTGGTTAATCAGCCATGCTAAATCCTTTAAGAAAAGCATGGAACATATTGGGCCAGCCTCTTCTAAAATATCATGCCAATCAAAGGCTTTACCCAGAAACTTGCTTCCCATATCCTTGAGGACTATGGGAAAATGTATTTTGAAAAATATATATCTTTTGGTATTCAAAACCTGCCTGTTGTCTATTCTGCACTCCATAGCAAGAAGTCCCCCAGAAGGCCACAACCCACTTCCCAGTCCTGGTCCATGCAGGGTCCAGCACATCATTATTGCTCAGTTTTGGAAGAACAAAGTTATTTTTATATTGAACAGTTTTCCTGTCTTGAGTTTTGACACCATCTACTGAGGACTAATTGACCAGGGAAGTCATGTCAAGATGCTTGATGCAGTTAATATAAATACATCAACCATGTACCATTTCCAATGGGTTTATCTTAGAAACAATGCCAGCATCACAAAAATAAATACATCTGTGTCTGCCATAAAAAGAGTAAATATGAAGATTTGAGGCGTGCAATTTATAGAAATAACTGAACAAAAGAGGAAATTCAGCGTCAAGCTATGTGGGAATTTTCAAATTGCTTTGTCATAAAGAACTATTATTAAAGATGGTATAAACCCAAAAGAAAAAAAGAAAACAAACAGCAAAGGTCTAAATAGCCATTGTCACTGAATACAATTCATCTTGGATTCATTTGGGTTTGGGTACTGCTAATAGTACATGCAGGGCTTTTCCCTGGGGCTCACTGGCGGTGCAAGGGCTGGGTGCACACGGGCGCTGGGTGCTAAAGACGTTTTCCTACTCAACAATGTCATTTGACAGTTTTCTCCTTCCACAAAGAGAGACATCAACAACTTAAGCATTAATTTTAGGACTCACCCACATTATCCATGTCCCAACATGCAAAGGTAACATTTTTCCAGATGATTGGCAGGTCCGGGTTCCATGTTCCATGTTCCAAGAGGCAGTGAGACAGGGAGGGTGAGCAAAAAAGGAAAAAAAAAACATAGTTTAGAAACAGTTCAACAACTGGTGATGATTTATCCCAATACTGAGCATGGTAATATCAGTTCCCCCCTCCCTAGAAGCCACCCCACTTCCAAATACATTCCGGGTTAAGGAGAAAGTTTCTGTAGAAAAACAGTGGATAATTCACATGAGATAAAAGGGATCTCTCACTAACACTTTAACAGTTATAAGTAAGAGAATACACACCCAAACCACATTTAAATATGCAATAGATATTTTTAGATAGATAATATGAAAGAGATGTATGAACATATAGGAACAAAAAAATAATTGAAGCAAGTCTGGACTAGAATGGGGTTGCAGGGAATTGCTGCAAGGTAAAGACATAGGCTGACTCAAAATAATAATCAGAAAACCTAGTAAAATGATTTACACATTCCAATATGCATTTGACTAAAATAATTCTAATTACACACTCACAAAGAATATAAATTATAACCCAGATTAGACATGTTATAGGTCAGAAATATAGAATAGAATTGAAATTCTTCAAAGAAAAGATCAAAGAAATAAGTATTATCTTTTTTTATAGAGGCCCAGGAAAAAAATTAACATGTCATTACATCTGTAGGATACATTGTTTTTTAATACTACAAGAATGATAATTGCTCTATTAGGGAAGAAATTTCACAGTATAGATCCACATATTTTCAAGTAGTATGGATCCTCTCTCAAACTCCCCAAACTGAGACTTTGTGTAAAACAGCTCATCTGTCACAAGCTTTCCACATGAGCAGTCACTTTGGAAAATCAGGCTTTGTTGAAGTCATGCTAGAGGAATTCTGTGACCCCTGTCCACTCAGCATTCCTGGGCCTCCGCCTTACAGATGTATACTGTAATCGGTTCCATCAGATGCTACCATCCATTCAAAAGGGTCGAAAGAAGCGACTCAAAGAGATATCTGTATGTGCATGTTCAGTGTAGAATTATTCACAATAGTCAAAAGGCAGAAACCACACAAGTGTCTATCAACAGATGAATGGACAATTAAATGTGACATGTACACACATACAATGGAATATTATTTAGCCTTAAAAAGGAAGGAAATTCTGACACATGCAACAATGTGAATGAACCTTGAAGACATTGTGCTAAGTGATATAAGTCAGGGATGAAAGGACAAAGACTGTGAGATTCCACTTATACGAGGTCCTTAGCATAGTCAAAGTCACAGAGACAAAAAGGAGAACTGTGGTCGTCAGAAGCTGCAGGGAGGGCAGATGGAGTTGTTTCATGGGTATAGAGCTTCCCTTTCGCAAGATGAAATGAGTTCTGGAGATGATGCACAGCAATGTAAATGTGAGTAACACTACTGAATTGTACACTTAAAAATGGTTAAGATGATAAAAATTTATGTCATGTGTATTTTACTCTGATTGGGGGAGGGGAAGGCTGCTGTGACAATGGTTCTTGGAACTATTTAGCCACCCTGTGTAGATCCAATCTTCAAAGGAAAGTCAACATTCAGAATAAAGCATTAAAAGGATGCAATTTGTAATGGAATAAAAAGCTGCCTAGCATTACTTCAAGAAATTGGGTCTTACTCGCACCAGATGGTAAGATGGTGCTGGAAGAAATCATGACAAAAATACCTACAGAGACTAGTGATGAGCCTGGCTGTCCCCACGCATTCCGCAGCCCTCAGGGAACCGCCCTCTCCTGTGGCATCTCCCTTCTATCCAAATCCTTAAACAGTGCCCATGCAAGGTCTTCCTCATGTCCTTTGGATATTTTAAAGGTTTAACAACTTTGATTTTGGATATTAACCTACTTCCTGCATCTCAGTAATAAATGATGAATTTTCTGCTCACTGTGGACACGTGAATTTTAATTGTGCTGACCAAAGAGCCCACACAAAGCACAGTTGATACTCTCTCATACTTTAATGACTTTTACTTGATAAAGTATCAGAAAAGGGACTACACAGGTGAACGATGCGTTAAGCTTCAATATCTGCTTCCAAACACCTTCTGCCTATAAGTTGTGTCCCTAGTCCCTGGCATGCATGGGTCTCTCCCGCAGTGGGGTGACGTCTCAGCAAGAGGAGACACTTGCACAGGGGAGAGGTTCAGGGAATATGAGGTGACAGCTCCGTCCTCACACTCCCTTGGGTGACCTTGAGAAGCCACTAAACATGTCTGTTTCCTGTGAAAAAGGAAAAGAATAAATATCCTGCTTTTCTCATAGAGGTCTACAATAGAGATCAAATGAAGTCATGCCCATAAAAGTCCTCAGAGAAACACAAAGCAGTGTAAATGCAGGGTGGACTTTTGAATGTCCTCAGTTGTTGTGTGTCCTTAGCAGTAACGCTCACCTCCTTCTCAGAAGATGAGGGATGTCCCCATCAGATAGGATGTGCTATAGCCTCAACCTAACTTCCCAACTGTATTTCACATCGTCCCAGTTGGCTGCTCCATTGACTTGTCTCCAACCAAAGACTCACGAGTCTGAGACAGTGATTCTGAAGGTGGGGCTCTAGGGACTGGGAGGTTCCTATAAAACCCTTTTAGGGGGCCCATGAGGTCAAAACTATTTTCCTGGTCATACTAAAACATTATTTGCCTTTTCACTTTCATTCTCTCCTGAGTGTACAGTGGATATTTCTAGAAGCAACATGATGTGTGATATTTCACCCTCAGTTTTTAACATAGAAGGGAACATGAGAACCCACTCTCTTCTGTTAAATTGGGCATTAAATAGATTTGCAATGGCAGTCCTTACCCTAAACTATTTTTGTCTTGGAAAAGAGTTAACCTTCATAAAAATATCTATGTTAACATGAAATGGATCTATTGTTGTTATTTCAAGTGAATTAAACATAAATATTTTAAAAATTTCTCAGTTGTAATTTCTAATGCAGGTAATATCAATAGATCCAACATGCATAAAGCAAAGTTCTTTGCAGTCTTCAATCATCTTTGAGAATGTACAGAGGTCGTAAGACTAAAATGTTTGAGAACTGCTGGTCTAGGACAGACAACAGAAGGGCAAATGATACCAGACAAGGCTGCAGAAGTGGACAGGAAGAGACCATGAAGCCCCTGGTGGCCATGTGAAGAGTTCTGGTCTTTATCCAAGAGCAACGTCAGAATAGTCCGTAAGTGCAGGAAGCTGGAGTTAAAGTCACTTTCTCTCCATGTAATAGTAGTACAGAATTATTAATTGCTTAACTTACTTTTCTACCACCTTGATCCATAAATCTCCATCACCTATAATGAGTGTCAGGGCTGCTTTCCAAAGGAAGAACCTCCCCTACATGATCAGATGCATGTATGAGTTGTATGCACCTTTAAAAATCAACTTTCTGGTTAATTTGTGGGAGATGTTTATATTAATAGATGAGCTTCTTTTGTTTCCCAATACCTCACATTCGTGTGCAGGTTAAAGCCCAACTTTCTTCTCTGGGGAGTGTCTGTGGAGCAACAGGAAATGGAGCTGAGCTGATGGCTGCTTCTGCAAAAGATGGCCTTTTCTCCCATCCACGTACTAACCAGGCCCAGCCCTGCTTAGCGTCTGAGATCAGGCGTGTTCAGGGTGGTATGGCCATAGACAAGATGACCTTTTTTAACCTCAGAAAGGCCCGCTCTGCTGCTTAGAAATCCTCTTTGGTCTCCCTCATTGGCTCTCTTCTGCCACTCCCCTCAGCAGTGGTCACAAACTTTATCCATCCTCAAGTCCCTTCTGTTATCCCCTCATTCTTAGGAGAAAAGCTCTCTTCCAGGTTCGTGGAGAAGCCAGAGGCAGGAAACTATGGAGTTAATATTAATGCACTATGATTATAAAATTTATGAGTTGTAACTTCAGTGTCAGCAAGATAAAAATAATCATTTTAATATGCAGTTTCCAGAAATAAATAGCGACTGAAAGTGTGATTATGATTTTAGTAATAAAAAACATTGTATGTTAGTGAAATCAGTAAAAAAAGACAAATCTGTAGCCATGTCAGGGTCAGGATGTGTGTGTGAAGAGAGTACGCACGTAGCCAGGGGACAAGGTTGGTCACAGCGAAAATTTTATCAACGTACATTCTCCAGAGACACTTGCTAGAACATAGCTAACTGAGGGGACAGCCTGTACCCTAAAGGAGGCGAGTGATAAGGTGCTAGACCCTTCCATCAAGACTGAGATGGTAAAACATCAAGAGAACAGAATTTTAAAAATGCTAAAGATATCAGAACAAAAAAAAAATGTGTGGAATTGAACTTTTTAGTGTATCTAATTGAAACATCCTTTTAAAAGCCGCTTCTTTTTTTATTCTTTTCTTTTCTTTTTTCTTTTTTTTTTTTTTTTTTAAGAGATGTGGAAGGAAACATTATTTCAGAGATAGTCTGTCTTTGGCTTGGGTGAGTAACTTGCCCGTGTAAGCATTGGTTTTATCTCAACATTATATACTACAGGAGTTGTGGAAGAAGCCAGAAATAAAGACATTTCCAGCCCTCAGATTGGAATACTTGGCACATAGTAGGTCCTCAGCAAATGGCAGTTCTTTTTCTCTGCTTCTCCCTCCTTTTCTTCCTATCACAATAGGACATCTAAGAACAGCTCCACTTTTAGTAAACTATGATCTCTATGCATACCAAAAGATACTTTGTTAACAGAAAGAGAGATAGAAAGAGCTTGACTTCGCCTTACTCCCTTTTCTGGGAGTACTCCCTTTTCTGGCTTTTTTTGCACTATGGAATCTGACCCTCCATGGGTCTGAAATCCCCTTGCAATGGGGAAGTCCTAGTTCTGTGCCCTCTGGTTTTCCTCCAGCATTTCAATCTGTCCTTTTAGTGTCTTCCCAGTGTTGTCTTTTGGGTTCCCTGCCCTTCCTCGAGTTCTACCCTCAGCTTCTCCTTTCATTCTAGACAATCTCCTTGGTAATCTCACGGCTTCTTAAGGAGGGTCCTTGGCATCGTGGCTGTCTTGCTTAGAAAGAGAGAATGACGACCACACATCCTACTCATCACCTCTCCCCAATTCAGCTGTTCTATACCTCAAGCCAACTACACGCACGCCCTCCTCACTGTCTCCCCACTTTTCACCACTCAACATTTGCCTGAGCCCCCAAACCCTACTTTTCCTTCAGTCCAGTGTGGACCTCCCCTGCAAAGCCCTTCCCAGTCTCCCAGACGGAATCAACTGCTTTCTCTTTGATGATTCTCCAGAACTGGAGTGATCACACACACATACACAAAGCATATTACGCAATATTTAATATATATAAATATACACATCGAAGATATGGTGCACAATAATGAGATGAACACCTGTGAACCATCATCTGACTTAATGAGAATGTCACTAATATGGATGTATCTACTATGCTGTCCTACTGCCTCTTCCACCCCTCTGTGTGTTCCTAAACAATACTGTTAAGTTTTTCATGGTTTTGAGCCTTATAAAAAGTGGTATCATATCATGCAGTCTTCTGAAACTTTTCTTTTTGACCAGCAATGTTAAAAATGTATCCATGTGGTTGGTTTATATCTATCATTCTCTTTTATGGCTGCATGATATCTCATTTGATGAACATACCATGATTTATTTATCCATTCTCTTGTCCACAGACATTTGTGTTGTTTCCAATTTCTTGTGATAATGGAAATTTTGGAAACGCTTCTTAGTGTACATGTGCAAGAGTTTATCTACGATATATAATGAGATGTAAAATTCCTACATTGGACAACACACATGTCTTTACAAAATAATGTCTGTCATTCACTGTTCTTGTATCAATTTACTTGCTTCCCTCTAGCAATGTATACGATTTGGTATTTTCATAAAGTCCTCTTTTGACACTCATCATTATCATATTTTATACTGTGTTTATTTGTATCTATATGCTGGTCTCCCTATAAGATGATAAGCATCATATTTTATTCACATTTAAATTCTTGTAGTCTACATCAGTACCCTTGCTTGTAAAAGATGATAAGTGAATATCAAATTGAAGAAAATGTATTTGATTTGAGTTAAAAGGCATTCTTCTTTCTTTCTTTTTTTTTTTTTGTAATGCAAACAGCATGGAAGGATTACAGGGTTATCAACCCTTTGTGCAAATATAACTAATTCAATCAGACTGCTTTCCTATCTAATATTTAGATCAGCAGAACTAAGGAAATGGTAGTTTTAGTTGAGAAAGAGAGAAGGTAATAAATTTGGAGCAAGGAGTATATTTTGGGAAGTAACAAAGTCTTACTACAAGTACAAAAACGTGACTCAGGATAGTATATGGACACTGGAGCTCAGAGAAGTGAGCACTAGAAGACAGATGAGGGACACAGGAAGAGAGATGCAAAGTACTATGTCCTCATCCAAAAGATTTTTACCTTAGGCTATCCATTTAGGAAGGCATCATTTGGCTTCCTGTTCCAAGGTCCCAGAACTGAAACTGATAGGATAGTTCCGAAATTTGTTCGTAACATAGATTGAATATAGTTGTCTGGGCTAGCCTAGAAACCTAAACACAATTTCTAACATTTTCTCTGTGGGCAAAGAATTCCACAATCTGAGCAACTAGTAACAAAGGCACTTTTGGAAAAATGACTCATCTGTAAAATGGGGAATGCCTATATTCAGAAAGTAGGTCTTTGCCTTTTATCACTCTAGTCTTTTCACCCCTAAGGCTAAAAATGCCAGAGGCTGAAGAAAAGAAGCATTTCTATGTTCTTAAAAACAAAATGTACAGCATCCATTAAACTACTCTTTGATCATTGCCTGTCTTCTGCTTTGAGAAGTACTAAGAAAGGGAGTGCCAAAACCTCCCCAAATATGAGATGTACATGCACTCCTTATGGAGGAAATATAAAAAGTTGAAGAGAAGACCATGGGCTAAAGACAGGGAAGAAAACATGAGCCACATTGCTCAACCTGTGTCCAAAGGGCATACACAACTGAAGCCAACTTTCTTCCCTACGTGATTAACAGTGGAAAAATAAAAGACTTCTAAACATTTAGAGGTCATTGACCTTGTCTTCCCCATATCTTTGATATGGTTCTCATTCATGTGAAAACTAATACTTTAGTAGGTCAATGGTGAAAAACAAATTCCTGAATTCAGTGTGTGCCTTTGTGGACAGGAGAAAACCAAGAAAAAGTGGTTAAGAACTATGCCATAAATCTCCAGCAAGCAACTCCATACAGACAAATTCAGCTTGTCTGTGCAACAAGAAAACCAGCCAACCATCAAGAAAATAATGTGTTTAGAACAGAACTCAGTGTTTTCAGCCCTGGTACAATGCACATGTTCACAAACATCCTGTTTGGTGTTAAAGATATAATCAAACTGATTGCTAAAGTTACAGGGAATGATCTAATAAAGACAGAGATGTTTAAAATATTACTGATTAACTCAGCCGCTAAGACTTTTTTGAAAATACAAGGATTGTGTGCTCTAATTTCTATGCTATAATCCTGTAACACCATGCTAAATCAAGTTGCTATATTTGCATTTATTGAACACCTACTACATGCTCTATGTGAAAGGACAACCCCTTAAGAATCTGGCTCTTGACTATTAAGAGAGATTTTGGGGGTGGGGTGAAGGCTAGGTTGATGTTCTGGGGCAATGGGCAGTAAAAGAGGAAGAACACATTTATTTGACTCTGATTAATTTTCTGTGAACACAGTACAACCTGCTCTGCTGAGTTTCTGATACACTGTACCTACTTCCATTAATATCCAGCCCCGGGAATCTAATGTAAGGAAATGTTTTTTCTTTTTTACATTTTTTTCTATTCTCAACCCTTTTCCTTCATCTTGCTAAAATTACACTTTTGGTCAGAGAAATAATTTTATGGGTCAGACACTTTTTCCTATAACAGCCCACTGCCAGATAGTAAGTTAACCACATCTTCCATGGAAAGCCAGGAGTGGTTTAGCCCAGATGTTCCTGGAAGCATTATATAAGCAGCCCACAACTAGAGTCCCCCGGGAATGTGCCACTTGCTACATTCCAGCCAGGCCTTCTGGACTTTTATCTTTCACTAGACTAACAGCTAATCAGAGGTAACAAACACTCCCTTTCCTTGTGCCAAATGGAGGCTGGGAGAACATGTTTTAAGAGATGTACTATATTCTAGGCATGTATTTATCATTTTAATTTATTTTAATGGGAACCACCTAGATAAATCCTCTTGCTCTGCTTTGAAAAGATTACCCAGAACCTCTTTGAATTCACCCAAATCCATGGTGAGAGATGAAAAGAGAGAAAATAATAAAATGAGATTCCAGGTAACATGGTAAATAGTGAGAGTGCTTAGCCAATTCAGAAAAACAATAGATTAACTGTTATCAGTTAGGGCAATGTGATCAATTATCCAGAGATCAAAAACTATATTACCTGTGCTTATATTATTATTAAAGAATTCTTTAGTATTTTTATATAGCAAAACCTGTGCAAAATGATATTTTCATTTCATCAGGTCAAAATTGTGTTTTAACAACATTGAGCCATAAAAACAATCATGAAGTTTATGCTATGTTACCAGGTTTAAAAAACAAAAGGTTTTTCATCTACGACAATGCTTTAGGATTGTAGATTTGAAAGCTGAAGCAGCTGTAACTCCATCATAAAGATGAATAAACTATCAACCAGGGAAATTAAGTGAACCCACAATCTGGAAAATGACATTGCTGCTTATTTTTCCTGAAACACACTTAGTTATCTTCTAACTGCATACTGCAGAGACCAATGGTACACACTTAAAATAACCTAGAGTAGAGTAACATGAAAGGAAAGGGTATACTCATATATTAAAGTACCAGACATAAAACAAAACATCATGATACTGTTTCACTTAATGAAAAGGTTTGGCAACTGGGTCACACATACACTTAGGCAGCATCGCTCACTGTTGCATTACCTAATTCCCTTTAATCTATAGCATGTTTTCCAAAGGAAGCAAATAGCTAAGAATAGCACAAATTACTCATCCTTTATAATAATATAGATGATGTTGTAGCATGATAATATTTCCCAAGATTCATAAATTTTGTGAGAGAAAAGTACCTAAGCCATCTGACCTTTTAAAAATTAGATATACACATTTTTTGGCTCCTGTTATTCTAATATTTAACCATTAAAAATAAAGTAAGGTTCCTCCTGGGAAAAAAGCTAGGTCAAGAGAAAAGAGAATCAAGGTACAAACCTTAGGCCCAGGTCTGTGTGGGATGCAGTGTTTAGTGCAGAAGCCTCCCAGGTTGACTTTCTGTTCTCTTAGGCCACTCTACTCATAGAGTAACCTTCCCATATCTAACCTCCCCATATTGCTCATCTGCATGCAATCCTTCAATGGTTCCCCATTGCTCATTTAATGAATTCCAAAATGTCTTGAGTTTACAAACTGGGTGCACTCATCTAAGCATTGCATGTGCCAGGTGGACCTCATGGAGGACAGGGATCAGTGACCCAGCACCTCCACCACGTCCAGACCTCAGGGAAGCAGAACACAACCCCTCTTGGCAGTCCTGGTGACTCTTTTTTGGTGCTGGTCACAATGGGGATAGTGGCATCCATTGTTACTTTTGGGATCTTTGAGGTTAGATGTCACTATGGTGGCCAGAATAGGAGTGAGTAAAAATGGCTTGGGGCAGACAGCACATAGAGGAGTTGGTTTGGCAAGCAGAGGAGAGATCCCAGGGTTCCTAAACCTAGTTGGGAGATGTCTGACTACAGTTAGAATTGCCATCTTTGTAAGTGGTGATAGAATCAAAGAAATACAGTTATAGTATAGTTATTAAGCTATATAGTTATTATAGCCCAGGAACATGGGTTACATTTGTATCCGCTGTAAGTTAAAGTTCTCTTTTTAAAAACCAGATCAGCTCCATCCATTTCAAAATATGAAAGTGCAGCAGTTTTACCTAATTATTTTGGTAATTAAATTATCGATGTAGATCACTTCAAGATCAAAGAGTATAAATGAATTTGTCATAGATTTAGAACAGGCAGTACTAAACATCTATGATACTCATTGCTTTTCCAACTTGAATGATGCAGATATGGAGGAGGTTAATCAATAAAATAATAATTGCTATTTGATTTTGAAATGTAGAAACATTTTGTAGTAGGAGTATCAGGTTTACCTTCCTAACTGAATTTTGCTTTAGTTATCTTTTAAAGAAAAAAAGAAAAAACCTTGAAAAGTGGCAAAGGGAAAATATACTCAAGACTAAAGTTTATTTTTTTTTAATGATCAAAAAGTAGATAAACATAGTCAGGACCCAAAGCTTGAAACATAAATATCAAGAGCAAAAGTTGATTTGTTAAATATTTCATACTGAATTAAATGTTAACAAAATATGCATCATGACAACAAAAAGTGGGTACATTTGTTTGAGTACCTACTATGTGCTAGTCCTTTTATAAGTATTATTTCTGGTCCTTACAACTCTCTTAGGTAGGTATTACCAAACTAATTTTGCAGAAGAAATAAAGAACTAAAAAACTTAGATGATTTGTCCCCAGATATTTAGCTAATATCTCCTGGTATTGAAAGTGCAGTGGGGTAATTAACCTCACAGTTACTGTGCATCCCAGTGTGTTCCAAACATAACAGAAAGGACAACTCATTCATTTTATATTGCATCACCATGTTTATTCGACTCTTTAGGGTTTGCAGGCAACATATTTTTACACATGTTCATTTTGTATATATTATCTTATTCACAATGCAACCTTAAAAGGGCATCCAACATCCAAAGAGAAAACTAATTTAGGTGGAATGCAAGTGTATTTTAATCTGTGGGAGCAATTGGTTTTAAATCTGACCTCTAGCTTATCAAAATGATCTTTGCCCACATAGACTCCTGGTCTCCTTATTTAGCTCTGCATAATTTTGTGACTATTAGGGGGAAAGAAATACTTTTTTACTTAAAGGTGAATATGAGTTTCTGATTAAACATTTGCTTGTTTTTGAATTAATTCTTATGAATGTTCTATGTTGTACTTTTATGCTGAAGAGGTCACAGAGCTGGACAGATTTATATGGCATAATGCTGATTTTTAAATAAACTATCAGATTAGAAATTCAAATGTTATGCATGTCTCACTTTTTTACTCATGAAGTACAGTCACATACATGGTGTCATTCAATTTTTTTTTTTTTCATTTTCTATGTGATATAGGGAATCCTATTATTTCCATTTGCCAATGAGGAAGATGAGGCCGAGACAGGCTTAGTAAGCTGCAGATGAGCTGGGTATGGAACAGCCTTCTGATATGAATCACACATGTGTGGCCAAATATTTGCACACAGTGGATGGCCAACATCTTTTCCATTTTGTGACATATCTATGTAAACTTTATAAATACCATGTGTCAAAATCTATACAACAGAGATACAACAGCTCTTGATCACTTAAAGCCACCCAATTTCTCATATTCCAGAGAGGGTTTGAATATATAATTCTAATATTACACTAATGTGCCTAATTCCTAACTATTCAAAACCTCAGTACCTGATCATACCCTCTTTTTTCCCTTTTTGCTCATTCCTAGTAAGCAATGGACTGTTTATGACTACTTGATGAGGGTGGATTTATCCTCTCATGTTGAAGACTTGTATATTGAACACTGGAAACAGTTTTGTTCCTGGAATATGAAAGCTGGTAATCTTATAATAATTTCTTTACCTGACTTTAAACATGCAGTATATACTAGTCTTTTCATTCTTAAAAAAGTATGAGATCATAAGAAATCTCATTTTCTAAACTCTCAATAAAGGATTTTATCTAGATCAGAAGTATTTAAATGACACATGCTAATGAACACATACATGATTCTATTTTGTAATACAAGGATCCACAATAGGAATCAGATGAAAATCTTCCTAAAAGGGATTCTAGACCAGACAAACTCATAAGTTCTAATCCAAGAATTCTCTCATATATTTTTGGATGCATTCAGCACTTTACGGGCATCTTGCCTAGTATATCTCATTTTTCTTTCAGCCCAACCACTATCAGCTTGGCTCTCCACATTCTGTTCTGCTTTTGAAAGCTCTGTCTAGCTCACATGACTATAACCTCATCTCTACAATGAAGAATGTTAATAATTTTACAGATTCTTCCAGCTACCAAAGCATAAATTATCCATGTAATTAGACCAATGGCTTAGAGGGTGTTTTTTGAAGTTTCTAGATATTTGCCTGTTTTTCCCACTTTGCCTATAAAGATCTGATCAAGGGTTGGGAACTTCGTCCTCCTACCACCTTGACTCAGGTTTAGAACAACACCCTCCTCTCCTGTCATAGCCTCTTCTCAGGCAACCCTAGACAATCATTCACTCAGTGAAAAGTTAGGACAGGGCCCTCACTCTGGGCACCACTTAGTGGGGAACACAAAGATCAATAAGGTAGAGTCCTAGCTCTCAACTAATAAAACACTGAAAAGAATAAAAAGATGGTAAGTTCCATGAAAGGAGAAAGAGCAAAGAGCTCTAGAAGGAAAAATGAGAGAGAAACCTTCTGAGAATGATCAAGAAAAAAGTCATGAGAGGGTTGGTGTTCAAGTGCAGCCGTGAAGAACTGGTAGGATTTCGAGATGGAGAAAGGGTGAGGAGGGGCATTTCAGCTAAAGAAAATGGTATGAGCAAAGGACAGAGACATAAACCCTACATGTATAGGAACTGGTGAGAGTTGCCATGGATTTCCTTTTGAGGCCATGGGAGATAGCACCAAACATAAATACAAGAGAGGGAACATAAGGCTTTGAATACAGATCTAGGAGTTAGCTCTTACCCTTTGGGAAATGGGAGTGGCTTGAGATTTGGAGCAAAGACTGACATAATAAAAAAAAAAAAGCACTGCAAAAGGAAGGAACTGGAAGCAGAAGTTATAGAAGGTGGAACAGAGTGAGTTAGGATAATTACTGCAATAGTCCAAGCAGAAGGTGACAAGGGCCTGGGGTAAGACACTTGGCAACATGGTAGAAAAGAAGTGCTAGTGGGAGCCACCACAACATGGCCACTGACATTTCCGTGCTTTGTGTTTTGAGGGGAGCAACGTGAGAAGAGGAAGGTATAAAAAATAAAGACTAGGTTTCACACCCAGCTGACTCAGGACATGGTAGATCTGGTATGAAATCGATGCATGAAATTTTTAGATGTATTCAGTTGCAGGTGACCATGGAATAGCTGGGTAAAACATTCCCTTGGCAATTGGAAATGTGAGACTAGATTTCTCATGGAGGCTGAATAGTAAAGATAAAGATCTGATAATAATTCATCCAGACAGCTTACACTCCTGGTTCTAGAAAACAAGTAGCATGTGGCCAGGGCAGCTTACCCAAAAGCTAGGCCAGGTGCTAGGTAGGTGTTTTACATATTCTGTTATTGGCGTCTCTCTATAAAGCATTCTTATCCCCATTTTACTGATGATGACTCTGTGGCTTAGGGACGTCACATAATGAGTTGACGTCAGGAGTGAGGTATCCAAGTTCTGATTCACCCTTGTTCTCCCACCACACTAAGAAATGGCAGCTCTCTCCCTCTTTTGATTTCAGAGTTCCCAATGTAAGTGCTACTAGGCATTCTTTGCCCATTCATGTCTTTTCTCCAGTTCTGATCTTCATTCATTCTGCTGGACTGAAATCATTACTAATCAGCCCCAATTATATTCAGTGTCAGTTCCCTATGTCATCTCTGCTTTTAACCTCGTTGCTCACTCTCTCATTATGTAGGATTCTAAGATAATGTCCTTTAAGCGCCCATGTCTTGAATTCTTTCCACAATCCCACTAGGATATTGGCCCCCGCATTAGCTTTGGGCTCTGAGATCCTTAGAACTTTAGGATACATGTTGAACACCTAGCAGCACTGCTTTTTAACAGAATATGTCATCAAGACACCAAATCCTCCCAAATAAAAGCCTCATAAGCTACTGAACTAGCTTAAAACAAAAACGAATCTTTTTCTTCTCCTCCAGTGATTTGGTGGCTGCTTTGAGTTTTATATTCCAGTTTACTCCCTGGCAAAATGATAAATCATACACTGTTTCTAATAGCTATTAATATCTACATTTCTTTACCATGAATATCATGGTTTAAGACCTTTTAAAATCTGCAGCCTTTAGCAGCGCTCCAATCAAAAGTCATATTTTCTTACTAATTGTGTTTCTTGCTATTCTTGGTTGACCAGTTCTGAATCAGAAAATTCTATGTTCCCATGTACCAGGTCTCACACTTTCCTTCCAAGTATCTCAGATAACTCTGAAGTCATAAATTAATTCTCACAGTGTGATAGGTGAAAATTATTATTCTCCTTATAGATGAGGAAGTAGCTGCCCAGAGTGGACTATGACTCATCCCACTCCCTGGATCTTTTTAATGAGCCATTCACCGACAACTTGGCCTCACTTAAAATCCTACAAAACTCATATCTTCTTTTGGTTTTTGCTTCTTCCCCCCACCCCCAGAGAAAGCATGCCAACATTCAGTGTATTGTGAGTAGAACAGGTAATTTGGGATTGGAGGTAGAGTGAAGAATCTGTGGCTCTTTGCCCTGGAGAAAAGAAACAGAGAAATGGAGACTGTTCTTAACTAGAAGAAAAGTGGGTGTATAGCAGAGAGAGAAGGCAGAGTGCTCTAGCTCAGGAGATGGAACTGGAAAGAGGAATAGATACGCAGGCCGACCTTCCATGGACTTCTCATTAGACTGTTTAACAGTCCTCCAGGAGAATCCCTCCTCCTCCTTCAAATCCAAACCACAGGGCCCATGCTTCATGAAGTCTCCCTTACCACTGCTGCTCAAGGTGTGGGATGGCTTTGCTGCAATCCCTGAACTTTCTCGTGTATCTCTACAACAGCAACCAAATCATAATGTTTCCTTCCCTTTTGGCCTACCAACTAGAATGTGAGTTTCACGTGGGCAGAGACCATGACATGTTCATCCCCGTGTTCCTAACATTTAAATAATAAATTTATCTAAAATGGAATAGAATACTTCTGAAAGTGGTGAGATCTCCATTTCCAGAGGTATTCAACCAGAGGCTATAACAGAGAAACTTTAACCATGTAATTCTATCATTCTGTAGTTTCTAAATTTCCTAATATCTTAAGTGTCTTCTTATTTCAAGTGATTTCACCAATCCTAAAGAGTTTCAAAATGTATGCAACTAAACAATGCATTGTAGTCCTCAGAATGATTATTATAATTAGTTTAATATTCTGATTTTAATAATGATTGATTCTAGAAGTTATTAAATATCTTTTCAGGCCAATGTCTTTAATTATAAGCACCAGTCTATAAATGTTTGTTGAACGCCTACTCTGAGCCAGATTCTAGGGATAAAGGGATGAAAAAGAGCCCTGCACTCAATAACTTACATTCTACTGAGAACCATATCTTCATTATTGGAATTAAGAGGTCATAGTCTAGTTATAAAATTTTGGTTTTATACCTTCGCTCCTCAGTACAGAGAATACTTCTCTAAGGATACTACACGTTCTGAGAAGCCTATTTAAAAGTCCTCTTTGGAAACTTATAAGACAGGATCTTTAACCCCTTGGTGTCATTTAAGTCTAAACTGTACTTGATCCAGCTGGGAAATGCCTATGGCCAATAAGGGAAAGTGAAGACAGGCTCTCAAGGTCATGTCAGAACCAATCTGAACTTGAATCTTCCCTTGTTCCAAACTACGTGTAAAGACACGCGCGGGCCGGCGCCCGCCCCGCCCCCGCACCCGAGCTGCACAACTTGGGCAGATCTTGCGGGCTCCCGCAGTAACTGCCGCGGTGAGAAACGCAGTAGAAGGCTCCCACCCAGACCCTGCTTTGCCGGATTAGAGTCTGTTTCTAATCAGGTGGAATTCAGATTTAAACCGCAATTAGATTTGGGATTCACAGTCGTTTCTACTTTCATTCATTTTGCGGATTCCAGCCCTGTCCCGGCCAGTCCTCACCCAGCGCACTGGGAGGCGATGACTCGGAGCTGCGGGCCGGCGCGGGCGGGGCTGTCCCACCGCCAGGTCCCTCGGGAACCGCCGGCCGGGTGGTCAGCCCCGCCCGGGGATCCTCGGCGCTCCCCGCCGCCCCCGCGCCTGCGCGACCCGCCGGATCCCCGCGTTTTCCGCCCGCGGTCTTTCGGACGCCGCCCCGCTCCCCGGAGGCCCCCGCCGCCCGCACCGCACGCGTTTCCAGCGCGAGGTCGCCCGCCGGCGCGGGCCCGGGGACGGTACTGGCGGCCCGAGGGCGGCACCGGCGGCGCGAGGGCGGCCAGGGCGCCGTGCGGACCCGGCCCAACTTCCAGCGCAAGCGGGAGCCCGGGAGCCGCCGCAGGCCCGGCATGCCCTCCCACACCCGCACAAAGTCCGCACACCCCCGCGCCCGGGGCGCCCTCCCGCGCTCCCGCCCGGCCAGCCCACCTCCCGCGCCGCCCGCGCCCGGCCTCAGCTGGACGCGCGAGCGGAGTGCCGAGGCTCAGCGGCGCCCAACTTCGGCTTCCTGGGTGACTCGACGCCCTCCTGGAGCACCGGCCGCCTCCGCCAGCCTCCACCCGGGTCCTCGCAGCCCGCCGCGCGGAGAGGCAATGCCCAGCGAGGGGCGCTCCCCTGGATTTTGAAAAAACAGCCTCATTTGCCTAGGGAAGTGCCTCGACTCCCACCAGCGCCCTCGGGCTGATGATTTTCATCCTGGGACACGCTTTGGTGGCGGCAACCGGGAGCCGGAGCTGGAGGAGCGGAGGAGCCGACAGCGCCGAGCGGCCGGAATGCAGCCCCCGCCCGCGGCTCGCGGGGCAGGGGAGCGGGCCCCCGAGCCTCTGCGTCCCGGAGGATGGCACACGCTCACCGTCACACGCGCGCACACACACACACACACACACACACACACACACACACACACACAGACGCTGCCGCTAGCGCCGCACACGCCGCAAGCCGGAATGCGGAGGTCAGAGCCACTGTCCACTTGAAGGCAGGGACTGAAACGCTGAGATGGAGGCGGAGGGTCTGGCCTCATCTCCAAGGCTCGCACCTTCCTAGGAGGCCCCCAAGTCCCCTGGGCGGACAAGATCTGGCTTCCGACATTCCCTCTCTGGGCTAGCGGCTCAAACCGCAGCGGGGCGGGGATGGATTCGGACGGAGCACTGGAGAGCGAGCCCGCGCTCACCTCCGGCCCTGCGCGCAGAGAACTGGCCAGCCCCACTCGCCTCGAGCGCGCAACTGGGCGGCCAGGGCCCGGCAGCCGCACCCCAGGGCGCTCCAACTCCCGCGAGGGCGGGCAGGGGAGTGACCGCGGCAGCCACTGCGCGCGCTGGCAAAGGCTCGGAATCTCCGAATAGGCTAAACCGCGGGCGCGCAGGGGTGGAGGCGAGAGGGGCGGAGGAGGAGTTGCCGGAGCGGAGAGGGATGACGTCCTCCGGCGCCTTGGGCTCTGGGGGACTGAAGATTCGTCCGCTCGCCCGGCCCGGCGCGCTGGCTCGGGGGCTCGCGGAGGCGCCGCGCCCGGCTCCGCGGCCGCTCCCGCGCGGTGCGGTGCGCAGGGGCGACCCCCGCCGCCTCAGCCGGGCGCGAGCGCTCCGGCCCCTCGAAGCACCTCTGCGCTCAGCCCCGCCCCGGGGTGCCCGCCCTGGAGTCCTTGCCGATTCCAGGCAGGCCGGGCAGGCAGCCCCCGGCCGGGCCAGCTTCGCCCCTTCCTCGTCCTCTCCCCCATCGACCTCGAGCCAAGGGCAGGCGCCCGCGCCCGGCCCCTGCCCACGGGGCGAACCGGCGCTCCAGGTCCGCGCCCGGCCGCCAAGAAGGATGGGGCACTGGAAAGGAAAGGGGCTCACCTGGGTCGCCTAAGCCTTCCTCTGCGGCCCCTCCCGGAGCCGGCTCCCAGCCCCCGGCACAACCTTCCTCGCAGAAAAAAGTAGCTCTGCAAGGGCAGAGCGGGGTAGGGCTGCTCACAGGTCCCTGCGCAGCGGCTCGAGCCTTCCAATTCTCCCGGGTCCCGTCTCCAGCTCGGCGGCGGGAAAGGGCTCCCAGAGGCTGGAAGGGGCCGCCAGACCCGGGCTGCTCCCGCAGCGGTGGCGGCGGCACCTCCAAGTTGCCACCTGCAGCGCGCGCCTGGCGCCTGTGACAGCCCGCGCCGCTCAGCCCGCGCCGCCCCGCCCTTCGCGCCCGCTCGTTGGCTGCGCCCGGCGCCCGGGCGGTCCCCGCGCTCGGCCCCGCCCCGCGCCCGCCTCCGAGCCGCGGGCCGCCAAGTGCGGGTCTCCCTGCAGGCCTCTCTGGGCTTTATAGTCAGCGGGCGCTGCAGGCTGGGGAGAATGCAGCACACACTCGACACACACACGCACAGTTTTGTGTGGGTAGACACCGGAGGAAGGAGAGTGGCCGTAGGAAATGCCCCTACGAGTGCCTTCAGGGGGCCTGGTAACTTGGTTTCTCTTGCCGGTGTTACATTTTTGCAATCTCTGAAAAGAGTTAAAGTCACAGCAGCAGAGTCTAGGGGTGTGGGCTGGAGAGTGGTTTGAGGGCTGCTTCCCTTAAGCATCACCCGGCTTCTAGGAGGCGCCGAGTGCGAAGAAGAGCGGTGTGCAGTCTCGGGCCTTGCTCCCCAGCCTGCACCACCGCAGGGGAGGCCGCTCCGGTTCCAGTGCAAAGCCACCCGCTGCTGTCCACGGAGTTTCCAGGCCGGAAGGCGGAGCATGTCGGCCACGTGTTTGCTTGATTCTGTGGCCTGCAGTGTCCAGGCCATGAAAACTCATGAGGGTTCAAAGAGGAGGGAAGTCTGGGCTTCCTACAACTCCTGAATCTTTGACGTAAACAAGGGGAACATTATCTTTCTTTTCACTTCCACCTTTACCCCGAAGTCCAGGACAAGAGTTCACTGTGCCACCGGCTGCTGAGGACATTCAGGCCCACCCTCACTGACTCTGCCTCTTAATAGCTTCTAAAGTTGTGCTTTCTGGAAAACTGATTTGGTAAAGCCTCCCGCAGGAGGAAAAGTTGCAACAATATGACAAGTGCGAGTGTGGAAGGCTATCCAATCGACAGAAACACCTGACTCTTGGGTATATCTGTGTGAAAGAGGTACATTGTTAAGTGCCTATTAGTTTAATGACATTTCAAAATTAACCGCCCAAATAGCACATTTTATAGCCCATTAGTGAAATGTCTGTTTTGAGAGTGCAGGTGTGGCACTGGTAAACGGACGAGAGCGTGCACATGCAAACTCACAGCTAGCTGTGTTTGGGGGAACTCTTAGCACGAGGCGGAGGGAAGAGGCTTTTCTAAAGGAAGTCAGAAGGTGGCTCCTTACAAGGGCAGACTGAGAACAGTTGGCACCTTCGAAAGCCGCTCCCTGTCAACTGTTGCTAAGTAACTTGGAATACCGCTTTATAGCACCAATTCCTTGCATTAAGGCAAAGGTTTTGTTTCATGAGACCCTATTATCTTGGGTCCACTTTGGGAATTAATAGCAAACTTTTTCCCCTGCAGTCAAGTGCTTACTCTTGCCCTTCTCAGAAGAGACAAGTTCATCTTCACTCTTCCTCTTGAAACTCCAAAAGACAGCAGTCCAGTGGCAAATCATTCACAAGGAGATATTTCAATACCCCAGGTTAAGTGCTTACTTACGAATTGCACTTTGACCTGAATTGGGTGAAACAACGAGTAGAATGAAGGTATGGCTCGCTCAAGTTTAAGTCCAGTTTGACTCAATAACTGGAGGAATATCTGATAAGCATGGTGGTGGTGGGGCTAAGACAGCAGTCATTGTTAGAACAGATATGCATCTGTTATCCTGACAGCCAGGTGAGGCACAAAAATTTGACAAGATGCATTCCTTCTGTGAGCGCTTTTCCTAGCATAGAAGTGATGGAAAGTTCTCCTTCGGGAAAGCAATTTTCCTTGGTATTAAGGAGCTTAAAGGCTCATGTGAATGAGACAGCATGTAGGAAAAAGGAGAGGAATGAGAAAGAATTGGAAGAGAAAGTTGGAGAGTCTGTTGACATTGGGAAAAACCGGTGGGCATTGGGGCCCTGCATGTCTCAAGATTCTGAAGGAGGAGACAAAACAGAATGGCTGGAATCCAAAGGAGGTAAGAGGAGAAGCTGAGACATGGAGTGGCTTCTAGAGCCAGCAGACATAGAACTGAATCCTGGCTCCACCTCCTCTGTGTGATCTGCTAGATTTGCATGTGGGATACTATATTTAAGTTTCATTTTCTTTATTTGTGAAAAGAGGATCAGGGAGCCTCCCTAACTGAGCTGTGGCCAGGATTAAATGAGATAATGCATCTGCAATGCTCTGCACGTAGGAGGCATTCAACAAATACTAGCTGTTATTATAAACTGTGTTTAAAAGGGACATAAAGGTCACTTATAACTTGTGACATTGATTACCATTAGACTATTTCTATCAAGTGCCCATCCTGCCTATGCACCCTGGGATCAAAATCTAATTATCCCTGAAGAGTCTCGTTCATCTTCCCTAGTCAAAGGCGAAATGTGCCTCACTGCATTCTTTACCTGTTGGTTCTGTTTCTACTCAGATGGTCATGTAAATGTGTAGACCCCGTTTCACAAGAAAGCCTTCCAAATTGTTTGAGACGAATAACAGATGCCCTGTATGACTCCATTTGTTGAGGCGAAACATGTCCTGTCCCTTTGGTCTCTCCTCACATGATGCACTTTCACAATCGTTCATCATCTCTTATCCTCAAAATTGCCACTGACATCCTTAGAGTATGAACATGGCGCTCCAGTCCAGTCCTCCCAGCAAAACACTTTCGCTTAGTGTGCGGCTGTCTGTCGCTGCAGCCGTTCCTTTGTGCAACCACACTTTTGATAGTCACTGAGTTGCCTGTGGACTGAAACTCATAAATCTTCACGTTACTGTTTGTTTATAACTTTAGGGGTCCTAGTTTTGTCCTTCAGTGTTTCCTTTTCTGTAAAAAGGAGATTAGACTTAATGACCAATGAAGTCTCCTTTTGATAATTTTCTTTAAAATAATTTCAAACTTACATAAATAGGGGAAAATGGTACAAGGCATTCTATATTCTTCTCTCCTAGTTTTCCCAGTTGTTATTATTTTATATTTGGTATATCTCTAGATAGATAAATACTCTTGATCAATATCCTTTTTCTGAACCACTTAAGAGCAAGTGCAAACATGATTTTCCATCACTCTTAAGTACTCCTGTGTATATATGTTCCCCAAACTAGAACTCTCTCCTTTATAAACATAATACAACACTGAAATAATACCACCCACCAATCCATAGAATCCATTTAAATTTTGCCAACTTTTCCTAAAATGTCCCTTTTTCCTTTCCAGTCCAGAATCCAATATAAGAAGAGCACACATTACATTTAGTTGACATGTCTCTATATTCTTCTTTAATCTGCTACAATTTTTCAGTTTTTTTCTATCTTTCATGACCTCGATGGCTTTGAAAAACATGTACTTTTCATTCCGTAGGCTGCCTGTCAACTTGGGTCCACCAGATGTTCCTTTGTGTCTGATTCAGGCCATACATTCTTGTCAAGAATATCAAAGAAACGATACTATGCTCCTGATGGTGCATTTCATTAAGAGGTATGTAATGTTTAACTGTTCCATCGTTGTGGTGTGAACCTTGATCATCCTCCTTGATTGGTGGTTACTAGGATTTCCCATTAAAAAGTGACCATTTTTCCCATTGTAGTTGGTAAGTATTCTGTAGGCTATGCTCTGAGGGTTCATCAATATTCTGTTTCTCATTAAAGCTTTACTCAACCAGTCTTAGTGGGCATCGATGACTCCTGCCTGAATCAACCACCACTGTGACGGTTGCCAGATAGCGGTTTTTCATTTGCATCATTTTTTGCATTTATTAGTTGGCATTCTTCTATAAAGAAGATCTTGCCCTTCTCCACATTTATTTACTTATTTCAGTATAGGCTCATGAATTCCGTTCAATGGGTTGTGTTCTATTATATTACATTCATAACTTATTTTGATGCCCAAATTGTCCCAGATTTTGCCAGTAGGTATATCTTCAAGCAGGCTTTTAAGTCCCTCTGGCATGTCCCCATTGTCCTTTGAGCAGCCTCTTACTTTCCTGTACATCAAGATGTTCCAGGCTCATTGTGTACTTTCCCTACCCCAGCCCTGGAATCAGCCCACTCTCCAAGGAACCCTGGTTCCTCTTAGTGGAGGATTGGAAATGAGATCTGAGCTCACTGCTACTGGCAGGTTATAAACTTTAGGCCCTCTCAGTGGACAGAGTTAGGAATCCAGTGATACATGTTCACACACAACCACACATAACACATTTATGTTTATTACTCTGTGTGTATGTCTATATCTGTATCCATTTAAAAATACGTGTCTATCTCTATATCTCTGTACCTGTCTCTATATGGTGAGTTCACACCAGTGCCTCCAGTTCTAAGCCAGCACATCAGGATTTTTTCTAGCCTTCCTTCTTTCTATATTTGTAAATCTCTCCTCTGACAGAGAGAAATCTGACTCCCATTATCCTCAGCATATTGACTTTTTTGCACCCTCTGACCTTATGTAAGAATCTCTGACCCTGTCAGCAACCTCCCCGTTCTTGTGCCAGCTGCTGCCTCCTTGGCCCTCCAGCCTCTTGGGCCCGGCTCCAACACAGCCATCTCCATGGTCCCTGGGACTGCTGCTGCCTCCATAGCTCCCAGCCATACCTGCTCAGTAAAGTGACTCTGCTGTCCCTGCTGTTGTTCAGGTCAAAATCCTGAAGTCATTCTTGATAATCCCCTTTCTCTCACATCCCATACCCAATCTGGAGCAAATTCTGATTGCTCTCCCTTCAAATAGATCCAGAATCCAACCTCTCTTACCACCTCTACTGTGACTGCTCTGGTTGGTGTCAACATTATCTCGTGTCTTGACTATCTTGTGCCTCCTAACTGGTCCCTTGCATCAGCCCTTCCTCACTCTCCTAAGACTATTGTCAGCCCAGCAGCCTAAGTACCGGATGTCCCAAAAGTCTCCATACAAAGGAAATATTTTGTAAAAATATTGTATAAATAAAGCTACATTTAGCTACAACTTCCCATTTTCTGTATGTATGGCAACTTTTGGGACACCCTGTCATACTTCCAAAATATTCACTTCCAAAAGTGAAATAAAATATTATGTCACTTTCTTGCTCAATGGCTTCCACCTCCTCCAAATAAACAGCCCGGGTCCTCACCAGTCTACCTCTTTTGCCCCATGTCCTGCATTGCTCTCTACCTATGGCCCCTCCAGGCATGCTGGTTTTCCTGCCCTTCCTACTACCTGGGACACTCTTCCCCAGATAGTCCTGTAATAATTCCCTCCTTCCCTACCTCCAGGTCTTGGCTCAAACTTGTCTTCTCCAGAAAAGTTTTCTCCAGGCACCACATTTAACATAGTATTCTCTTTCCAGCCATCGTCTCTCTCCCACCTGCCTGACTTTTCTCTATAGCATGCATTACAATCTAACACGTATATATTGTCTTGATCTAGTTACAGTCTGACACCTCCCTTCCCCCTCCCTTGAATATAAACTCCACAAAAAGGGAGATTTTAGCCTGTTTTGTTTACTGCTAAATCCCCACTGCCTATACCAGAGCCTGTTGGTATAACAGACCCTCAATAAATATTGGTTAACTGAATGGATGAAATTACAGAAACATAAATACTTAAGACACACTATAGACATATCCACATGCTATGACTTGAGGAACTGAAGCCAAATGGTGTTGATCAGAAAGGTTTCACAGAGAAGAATCCTATATACATTAAAGGCAGAGTGTAGTAAAATCTTATAAAAAATGTAGAGACAGAAAAAGACTATGTGTTTGATAAACATAAACTAAGCTAAGTAACCTGGAAACAGGGTACTATTAGGTATCAATTGACAGTTTATCAGACCAAACAACTAAATTATATAACACTAGGCATTAAAATGAAATGTACTAAGAATATTTCCAAATGTAGCCTCTAAAATCATGTTATTAAAAGGTTTTAGACATATTTTTCTCTTGTTGAAACAGAAGTCTCTTGGAGCAGAAAGAACTCATTAAAGGGGCAGGATGTTTCCAAGCTAGTACTTTTTTTTTTAAGGTAGCCACTTAGCTCATAAGGGAAATAAAATCTCTTCTTGTATTATTAAAGACCTATGTCCAACTTTGTCCTTTATAAGCCAAAAGTCCTCAGAAAACATTTATACAAAATGAAATGGAAACTCATACACATTGGACAAATTTTCAGCATCGATTAGTCATCAAATTTTTAATGTACCTTATTCGTATACTTTGGAAGACTGTGAGTGCACATTTGAAAAGTGTTTAGAAAGCAAGTTTCACTGAGGCCAGTTCTACAGTTATTTAATGACTGTACTTGGTAACAACACGTAAGATATAGCAATTTAAATTTGGAATTGCAAATGTTATTTTTATTTTCTGTAAATCCCTCAAAATATACAGATGGGTATTTCAGATTTTGCAGTGAAGCTCAGTGAGTTGAATACAAGATATAGCTCTGATAAAAATTTTAGGTCTTCTAACTTTTAAGGGTTTTTAGCACATTCTTAATGGGATGGTCAGATGATTGGAAAGAGGGTTATTTCTCTTACATTTATCTCATTACTGCGTAGCCCTTTAAATGAATAGCTATCTGGTTTATGCATTAAGCATCTTTTGAAAGGAAGACCTTTGCATGTTTTCTCAAAGGAGCCATCATTGCTAACACAATGGTTGGCAAAACTCATTGCCGGTGTCCTATGCCTACCCATGCACGACCTGGAGGCTTGCCTTGGCAGCATAAATCTTTTCTTTCTGATGCTGCTATTTTGCTGCTGAAAACCTCAAATGTTAAGAAAAAAGTCAAATAAAATTATGATTTCTTGAAATGCCTTCTAAGTTTCTGGTTCTGTTCTTTAGTAGCCATGTGATCTCGACTTAACCTCAAAAATTTCTATTCTCTCATATAAATTGAGAATGGCATTGAGTATCTCATAGACTAGGTAAGATTATACGTTTTTTGAAGTAATTTGGTGAAAGGACTTTGGAAACTATAAATTCCATCACCTTCCTTCTCACCAAGCTACCTATAGTAAACAATGGTAAAAGTTTTAAAGTGCTGTTAATCTGAAGCTTCTCCTCCTCCTTCTTCTAGAGCTAGAAGCTCCTATCCTGCTAGCTCCCAAGTGAAATCCTCTGCTGATACTTAAAACTATTGATCCCCCAGTGACTCCTCTGTACTCCAGAGCTTATTAGGTGTAGCATGGTGTGAACTAGCCCCAGAATGCTTTTTTAAAAAACTGTCTCTAAATTAAAATAAAAAATGTAAATAAGCTGCTGATACCAGAATGTTCCAGAGTAAGCTCTGCCCTTTGCAGCAAAATATCAAGCAGCAGTGACTGATCAATAAACCTTGCATATAACTGCAGATCATAAAGTCACTGTGAAGATTTAGCGTTTGACGTTCTCTTGTTCTGGCCTGATGCATGCATGCCAGCCTGTGAAAAGAGCACTCTGGGAGACAGAAACGGGGAGGTTATCTTCTGATCTGGGGTGACGTGTGCAAACTCAGCGGTAAGCTGAAGTTTATTATCTGAAAAGCAAATTCTTTGCCAAATATTACAAAGCAAGAAATTTTCAAAGTATGACATGAAGCTGATCTATCCTTATAACTCGGCAGCTGTTGACATCTGTATCACTTTAAGCCAATGCTGGTGACTAGGCTGAATGTTCATCTGAGTTCTACTTTTTCTCTTTTAAAATGACAGCCACACTCTTTGTTACAAAGACCCTAGTTAGTTA
Organism: Microcebus murinus; assembly: GCF_040939455.1. NCBI lineage: Eukaryota > Metazoa > Chordata > Mammalia > Primates > Cheirogaleidae > Microcebus > Microcebus murinus. Next base: position 51,616,403 of record NC_134120.1, read on the forward strand.
GTGATATTTATTTTCATTAACTGGGATTGAGCTCACTTTCTTTTTTTTTTTTTTTAATTATTTTTTTTATTTTGGTATATTATGGGGGTACACTTTCATTTTTACTAGAAAAGATCTTTTGGCCAGCTGGGAACTAGGCTCAGAAGCCCAGTTTCTAAAGGAGGCAACCATTTCTCCAGCTACTTTGGTTCTATGGCCTCGAACCTCCTCTGTTTTGTTAGGCGGTGGGTAATGACCGTAGCCTTTATTGTAGTCAGGATTTAGGTGCAGGGCCACTGCTAACCCGCAGGGCTGTCTTTCCTGAGAATTAGGAAAAGGCCTCTCCTCCAGCAGAACACATCCCCCAGGTACAAAGCCGTCTTGTACCAGGGCAAGCAACTGACTGGGTCCCAGCACTCATTGTATTGCTTGTGGCTTTAAAGCCACTATCCCTGTGTTAAGCACCACCTAGGACTTCTAACAGCAGCTGATGACACGTTGTTAGGCCCTGATAGGTTGCAGGAACTCCATCCTGGCTGGTGGACCCTGAGTTTATTTGTGGTAGCAGAGATTTGAGTTCCCTTTAACAGGATGTGATGTTTAAGGGAAAGGGGGAAGAAGAAAAGCTCATCAAAACAAGGCCAGAAACGAGGCTTTTGGGCTGAACAGATATTTTATAGCTCTAAAATGGATATTCCAGGAGTTCAATTATTGCACTTTAAGTGCATCTTTATAATACTCTCATGAGATCAGTCGGGGTCAGTTGAGGTCTAGGCAAATGACTGGCCAACGTTACAGGGACAGAATTCTGTAATCTCAAGTGCGGCTCCTAGACCTGTAGGTGGCGGGAGGGCTGTTCACAGGGGTGGGGGTGGGGGCTGATTCACAACCTTGCCACACACAAGATGTCACCACAAGGGATTTGACGAAGGTCTGTACACTGGTGTCACACAGGTATCCTGGAAACAGGAAGGATTTCTTTGGAACTGTAAGAAACTAGATTATGAGTTGACACTAAGTAGATACTATGTGAGTGACACTTTAAAGGGAAGGCTTTGCTGTGTGGAACCATATAATCCTCAGATTTTAAGCATGCTTGTTAGTGTCCTCATGTTTCCCATTTTATTGATCAGTAAGGAGGACGATGCTTATTTTTAAAAGATGAGCCAGAATTTAAAATCAGTAAGAAAAGGACAGTCCTCCCAGCCTTGTGTTGCTGTGTTCCACTGTTGAGCCTGTGTCCGTGTGCACATGGCAAAGACTCCTGTGGGGCCCGAGCCACTGGAGACTTCTCAGGTTTGGCCAGATCTGCCTCCAGATTATGTCTTGAAAGTGTCCTCGTCTTCTGCCCCCATAGTTTCCAAACCTCTGTCCTCTCCTTCCTGGGCTATCAGTAGCCTTTGAACTATTCCCCCACCCCCGCTGCCTTCGGCTCTTATGCCACATCCCAGCCAGAGAGGCCCCTCGTTTGCTGAATGCTTTTCACTGACTTTCCACTCACTGCAGAGAAAATGTGTAAATGCCCTGTATGTCAACTTCCTTATCAGCAACGGGCCACTGCAGCACCCACGCCATTAGATTTCCTTTTCTGTCACATGAGGATAATGACAGGGACCTTCCACAGTGAGAAGTTAGGAGGCTTCCCTTAGCTAATGTGCGTAAAATGCTTAGAAAGATTTTGGGCACCCACTAAACAATGTTAGAAATTATTTTAGCAAGCATTCTTTCAATCAGTCAATATTTTTAATTAAAAAAAATTAATTAATTCATACCACTTTGGTCAAAGATTTCCTTCCCATTTTGGATAATTCTTCCTTGATTTAAATTATATAACACAATATGGAGAAAACACAATTCTCCAGGTTAACACAATTAAGAATTATGACTTTCCCTTTATCAAGAAAGATACGATAAATGACATAAAAATACCAGTCTTGCAATATATATCGATTCATAGTTGTAACATATTTTTTGACACTTTATTTGCCTTTTCATTACAGTCCAGGCCTAAAATGATGGCTCCCATAGCATCCCAGATCTGGCACTTCTTTTGATGGAAAAATGAAAGAAGGGCCTGGGAAAATCTCTGATAATTAATAGTGAGAAGAGCTATTTTGTTCTTTTTTTCATATCATTTTTATTATCATCAAAATGTATTTATTAGGAACATTGCCATAGAGAAAACCAGTGAAATAGTTGCCAGATTCTTGACGGGTGCCAGGAAAAACTGCCTAAATGAACAGTAACTACCTATATTTTTGGTCTCTTTTTCATTAAATGAATAAATCCATTACGTGAGTAGAGGGAACAGTGAAAAGAACATTTGTTTCTGCTCAAACCTTAGCTGTCCATGGTTCCAATGCCTCTTTGTGATTATTTTCCATAACTAGCCCACCATTTATTACAACATATTTCTTATTTTATATAATAGCTCACAAAGTTTATAAAAACCATTGTGACCCTTATGCCAAGGTAGCCTGCTATGTCGAAATGGCTTCTCTAATGACACACTGAGAGCCATGATTTGGATATATAATTATTTACCTAAGAATGGGGCAAAATAATAGTATTTTCTTAATGCCAGTATACCATATTCTGGGTAGTGTTATTGTTGCTGTTATTTTCTATAAAAAGTATACACGCGTGTGCAGGCTTTGCACTGATCATTGAAGAAAGATAACCACTGCTTTGTAATGCCAATAGTTTCCCGTTTCTCTCAGGGCATGAGTTAGTTGCCTGCTTTACTTAGTTTTGAAAAGGCTTTTGTATATAAAATTACACCTTAATTTAGTAAATCAAACTCATACCTATTTTGGTTAGAAGATTGGAACATAATTAGTGTCCTGAGTAGTTGGCTGGTTTATCCTCAGCAGACTAAATTTAGGTGTATAGAACCATTTTATATTAAAGGCCATTTTATGTGCTATTTGTTAAGTTCTATTTTTATTGAATATAAACCTGTATACTTTTCCACAGCTTCCCACCTCCCCGTCCCCAGATTATCTCTCCTGCTATCAAATTAGCTCTTTTAAGTTTCTGACAATCTTATGCTTGTGTATGTTTTTTAAATATAAAAATAGAATCTTACTGTATGCACTGCTTGGTAACCTCCTCATTTTCACTTAGTAAGTACTGTGAATATACAAGGCACAGGATTTTTTAAAAAAATAAATGTTATGAAAATCTTCCTATTTAAGATCACATTTCTCAAGGGCTCGACTGCCGGAATACTGACTCTGCAAACTGAGGTCCGGCTGAGACCAGACAGTCCACACAGACACACCAAGGTTGCAGCCAAGCATGGAAGCTTAGGATTAGTCTTACCGAGTGTTAGGCTTGGTTAGCTCCCTGGTGAATGAAGGGCAATCCAGGGCAGAAGTCTGTCATTCATAGTTTAATTGTTTTTACAGCACCTACAGATATAGTGATTAAATTAATCTTCGTGTTCAAAGTGCAGATGCCTATCCATTTTATTGACCATATGGATTCGTGCTTGCTGAGAGCAGGCCAAATATCAAACGCAGGCACAGTCTACCGGTCTAACTCTGGACGTTGTCTGGATTTAGGCAGCTGAGAGCAGGGCTGGCGTGGTTTTCCTTGGCTAAAGCTTGAGCGTCCTCCCTAACCTTTTCTACTGTGGTAAAATACATGTAACATAAAATTTACTGTCTGAACCATCTTCAGCGAATGTGCAGCCATTGCTTGAGCTTGTTTGAGTTAAGCAGCAAGGTAGATTATGCTAAGGTTGTTTTTTTTTTCCTTTTATTCCTTTGGGTGCCCTTCTCCCTCCAGCAGTGATTGATGAGAACACACAGCTAACCAGAAGTACTTGAAATTTCTGGATACTTGAAATTTTATTCCGCTTAAAACATTTTCTGATATTGTATGACTGTCTAGAATGATTTTGAGTTTTTCAATATTACTTAGGAATATAGAGCTTTGTATAAAGCTACTAGTGCTAATGACATTGATCAATACCAGGAGATAGTTTTCAGAGAACTTGGACCTTTAAAAGTGGACAATTTATCTCTCTCTTAATGTCCCAAAGTTTTGAAGCAGTGGGCATCAGTGCTACTTCTTATTTCATCAGATAATTACAACTATGGGTGCAAACATAACCACCAAGCACGGTATTGTTACGCTTGACTGCACTCACAATAACCAATCAGACTGCTTTCGTACAACACGCAACCAGGCAACTTTGAGACTGAACTCAATCACTTGCTCTAGGAGTGCCATCCTCCACAAGATTGAACAGGTGGGCTCTCTATAAAGCCATCATGCCTCCACATCTGTCATTTGGATTTAAAGAAGAGCCAGTGCCAGGAAGACATGGCTTTTGTCTCGGATTTCCTTTCCACACTCTTCAAAGAACACAGACCCTGCAGATGTGCCAGGCGTGCCTCCAGTGGCGCCCCAGGTACTCGTGCGTGTCGAACGAACCAGTCGGGAAACCCAGCATGTGTGCAGACCAGTTTTCATTTGAATTCTCTGTGTAGATCCACTTGTTTTTGCTGAGTGTTAAGCCGAATGAGTGTTGAAATCATGAATAGACCATTGCTCTTTTGTTTCCTTCCTTTCATTTTGCTACTGTGTGTGCAGAGAGCTTGCCAGATGTGTTTCCTGGCCTGGTGTGCTCAGACAGTCTGTGGGGTACTGGAACTCATGTTGCTTTTCTTCTCGTTCCCTTCATCACCACCACCATGGTGACATGAGCCTTCTTTCTGAGTATGAGGTGCTAATTTCAAATGAGCAAGTATGTTTTGCGGCAGCAGCTTGCAGATATTCTGTGTTCATGATCTTTTACATTATGTTATCTTCTGCATGTTTGTGCCCCCAAGATTCATGTGTTGACATTCTATCCCTCAGGGTAATGGTGTCGGGAGGTGGGGCCTTTGGGAGGTGCTTAAGTCATGGGAGTGGTGCCCTCTCGTATGGGAGTAGCGACCTTATTAAAGGGAGCTTGTTTGTCCCTTCTGCCACATGAGGACACCTAGAAGGTACCTGCTATGAGGAACAGGCCCTCACCAGACATCAAATCTTCTGGCACCTTGATGCTGGACTTCCCAGCCTCAAGAACTTTAAGAAATAAATGTTTGTTGTTTATAAGGCACCAGTCTATGGTATTTTGTTATAGCAGCCTGAAAAGACTAAGACACACTCTTAAAAATTATTGGGGACCCCAAAGAGTGGATTATATCCACAAAAAATGGATAATCCCAAAGAGTGGATTATATCCATATTTATTGTATTAGAGAATAAAAGTAAGAAATTTAAAAATATCAGAATATAAGTTGTCACAGCAATAACATCATTATAGGTCATGCTACCTCTGGAAATTTCACTGTGCACTTATGAGAGATTAAAAGTAAAAAAGGACAAGGATGACTTGGTTTTATTGTGAAAATAATTTTAACTTTGCAGACCTCCTGAAAGGGTCTCAGCTATAGCCCAGTGTTTCCACAACTACATTTTGAGAACCACCCTACTAGAATACATCTTGAATTTTTTTTTTTAGCTCTTTATGCTCTTTAAAATATTGCTATTTCACAGATTTCAAAGGACATATTTTAGGAAAAGGTATTTGGTAACATTCTACTTGACTTGAAGTGCAAGTGGGAAAGGTGCTTGGGAAAGAATTTTTTTTCCCCTCAAGATATTTTTCTCAGAGTTAGATTGTCTATTTTTTCCCACCTCCTACATCTCATAAAGTTAGTCCCCTGTCAAGACTAGAGTGTTCAGCTGCAGTTAATGAACTCTGGTATAGAAATAGAAAATAAAAATGTATATATAAAATTAAACTTGTTTCCACCATTGTGTTGAAGTTCAGTTAATGGACTGTGAGTATTTGAGCCTTGTATTTGACATGCAATTAAAAGAAGAAGAAAACATTCCTCCCTTGGACACTCATTCTGCAGTGGATGGGGAGGGGGATGTTGGCATTTTAGGAAAATGCCATCAGGGCTCCTTGCTGCCAGAGACTTCAAAGAGAAGCCACAGAGAACCAGAAGGGACCGGATGGTAGCAGTAACAACAGCAACAACAAAACTTGAAAGATGGTGGATTTAGGAATTAGAGGCATTTGGCCAGCAGGTGGAAGGATAAAGGTACATAGATCTTAATTTATGGTGAGCACATAAAACTCAGTAGCCACCCAATACAGGCAAGAAGTGGCACAGTGAAGTGGGAAAGGCTATATTTAGGTTAGGCTGTGATGACTTCCACTGTGTGAATCTGAGCAAGTTATTTAATCCTTCTGAACATATTTTCTCTTCTGACAAATAATATTCTAATGTCTGCTTAGCCTGGTGATTCCAAGGAGTAGAGATTATAGTTTCTGCTCATGCTAGTTGCTTGCTAAGCAATAACAAGGAAGCTGGGCAGGAAATAAAAAGTCACATAGTGATAACAGTGATGATGAAGATGGTTTGTTCACTCTGCACCCCACAGACCTCCAGAAGTCTAAGTGAAAGGGGGACACCAACAACTTCACTGTCCTTCCTGTCCCCAACTTGGCTTTGACCCCGGGGCTCACTCCCATTGTCCTGCAGGTGCCCACAGGTGCAGCCAGGCTCCGTGCCTCTTAGCATGACATTGGACTGGAGGAAAATGGGGCAGGCTTCCACAGTTTGAATCATTTCAAGACCTGTTCTCCAGCAGCCAGGAGAAAGGCTCATTCCTGGCCCAGACTTTGCTTTCCAAAATCATATGCATGACCACAGTACCGGTCAGTAATGTTCTTTCACCAAGAGGTCAATACAAGCATCCATTGCCTTCCAATGAAGGTGGAACAGAGCAGCCCCCGGCATTTTACACTAAGGCATACGGAAGACAGGCCTTGCTGAGTTTTGTCTTCCCTGCCAGTATTATTGCATGTCTAAGTTCAGGTGTTAATGCTTCAGATGAGTCACTCATGGCAGCAGCTAGACATTTTCTCATTATTTATTAGGAATAGTGTGACTTTTTATTTCCTGCCCATCTTCCCTCCCTCTCTTTGAACCCTCTGTGACTATCTAATTTGTCAGCACTGGCGAATTTCACTTAGGTGCAGCGTTCTCCATCTCCCAGATTATTAACAAAGGTGTAAAACACAAGGGGGGGGGGCAGAAAGAAATGAGACATGTTTCAGGAGTTTTTAATAACAGAAGAGTACATTTAAAGATGTGAAAGCGACACTTAAGATAAATCGAAAAAAAGCACACCCAAGTAAAAGGATTCTTGGTGCTTCCTCGCCAAGGTTCGAATTCTGAGCAGTGATTGACTGCAACTTTTATTAGAGAGAAGGAGCAACTTGTAAACATGATATTGTGTGTTAGGTGTTGGCCAGGGTGCACAGTGTCACCTTCCATTTCGATAGGTGCTTCAGGGAGTGCCAGCTGACTTCCGGGTAACCCAGGGACATCTATAGGGTTAAACAGAGATAGGGAAGATGGTTAGGAAAATAAAAAAGCCACAGCATTCTTAACTCACTAAGACTTGGTGAAATAGTCTCTCTTGGGCTGCACGGCAGGCAGACTGTTCTTTTGGAAATTTCCAGTTTCATAGGAATTGGCCAAGTGACACCCTATGCATTAACTGCCTGGCTTTCCTTTGAACTTAGATGACCCTAAACTACGACCATCCTGTTTTACACCCTCCCAGGAGCTGTGATCCAACAATAACCAACAGCCTCAAAGGCTTTTCCTGTCTGCTGGGTGCTGTGGACATCAATGGAAGGATATCAATAATGAATTGGACACTTACTCTATGGCACCTCATTTTAGTCACTGGAAACAGAATTCATTCCCTTGAGGACATACAACATATTTTTTAAGAAAATAAGCTAGGACACACAACAAGCTGAACAAGGACAGCTGGTAGCACAAGACGACATGGCAACACAATGATCAGGGATTGGGGACTGCACTGTGTGTGGGTGCTTTCCACGAAGGGCCCTCAGGGTGAAGGGAGAAAATACCAGAACCACCAATGTTCAACTTTCATCTACTTTTAATTTCTATCTTTGTGATGCTTTAAAATGTGCATTTACCATGTCCATTAGGTGGTACATTTATATAGTTTATAAATGCGCGTGCATAAATGTTTTGCCAATGTGGTTCTTGTTCAATAAAGCCAAGAGATCCCCACAGCAGGCAGCAAGAGACAAAGGAGCCCAGAGGAGAAAGAGATCAATGTGGGCTCCAGCCAAGAGGCAATGAGGGGCAGAATTTGAATGCGCAGAAGAGAGAGGGGAGAATATTCCAGTCGAGAAGTCAATGGGAGCCAAAGAATGTTCTCGAGACTGGAAAGAGACTGACCGGTCTAGGGAGGAGGAAATGTGCTGGAGAATGGAATAATGGCAGGTCTAGGGATGTTGTCAGCGACAGCAGGGTAGGGCATTCGAACCTGTGACTGCAGAGTGAGACCCAACAGGCAAGGGACATGAAGAAAAGAGTGAGGAGAGCGGAGAGTTATGAGGTTTTGACCTGGACTCTGGCAGGTTGAAAGTCATGTTTACAGAAAACCCATTTGCCAGCAGAATGAAGCCTGGGTTGAAAGGGGAGGTGTAAGGTTGAGGTTTTCAGAAGAAATAATGCACAGAAGGCGGAAGCAGATTGTATTCAAGTGGTGAGAGAGCAGGAAGAGCCACACCTGGTTCTGGGTTAGGAACTAAGGCTGTCCTGAAGTTCATCATCAAGAGGATCCCCCTAACAGAGAGCACTGAGTGCTCAGCAAGCTCGGGCTGGCTCTGAGTCGCACAGTCCCAGTGCTGAGTTCAAGTTTACTGCTTTCTTCAGCTGAGTCACCATGGGCAAGATTCTTTAACCTCTCAAACCTGTTTTCTCACCCATAAAATGGGGATAATAGTGCCTGCCTCATGGGGTTATTGTGAGGACTCAATGGGATAACACACTTAAAGCCTTTTGCAAAGGACTTATCAACACAGTGTTCAGAGAGTTCTGTTTTTTTTTATTGTCCAGGCTGGAGTGCAGTGGTGTCATCATAGCTCACGTAACCTCAAACTCCAGGGCTCAAGGGATCCTCCCACCTCAGCCTCTCGAGAGCAGCTGGGACCACAGGCATGCGCCACCATGCCTGGCTAATATTTTTAGTTTTTGTAGAGGCAGGTCTCACTACATTGCGCAGGCTGGTCTTGAACTCTTGGCCTCAAGCGATCCTCCCACCTCAGCCTGCCAAAGTATTTGGGATTATAGGTATGAGACACTGCTCCTGGCCTCTCGTAAAAATTTTTTAATAAAAATGTACTTTATTTTAATGAAAACAGCAACAAAATGTAAACATTAATTATATTAGGTGCTCTTTAGAAACAAACTTAAAAGAAAATACATACATGTAATGCTTTTCTCTTGACCTAGTTTTCTGTTCCTTTTATTTTTTTTGTATTTCCCAATTGTGCCTTCAAAAGCATGTGTTTTGTTTTCACCCATGTTTCCTGGTCTGAATCCCTGCACTCCCCACCCTTGTATGCTCCCACATGACTGCTAGCAGCATTCACACCAGTGGGTTCTTGAACTTCAGCAGGGCAGCGTTGCTGGGCCGAGGATCACTCTTTGAGAACCACTGTTGCAGAAAACAAAGTCCCAAGTTTTTTTCCCAGGTGTATACCAGGTTTGGATCTTTGGCTCTGCAGTTAACTCCCTCCTCCCTCAGCTGAAGAAATATTGCTGTGCTGGTGTGCTGGGGCACGGAAGACAGGGTATTATTTTCATTTACTCAGTTTCAGCTTCACCCTTGTTCCTTAAATATGGAAAAGCAGAAAAAACAGAAATGCCTGTAGACGGGGTTTTCTTCACATCAGAGAGGTATAACAAAGCTTTGTTCTGCCATTAAAAGTAATCTTAGAGTTTTTCTTCTAGCCACATGGGAAGAATGTCCAGAAGGAGCCCGCCCCTCTCTTCCTGTATCCATTAGTATGGGTGTTTGGACATTTCTGCATAATGAAACTTAATTACAGTGGTTCCCTTAGCAATGGCTGCAACTCATACACTTGAGTCAAACAAAAAATGTGTTCTGATATGCAGATTTTATTTACAAATTCAAGCTTATGTTGCTCTGCATAATCAATGCCAAAAAAAAAAAAAACACCAAAAAAGCAACAAAAAACCCACATCTAAGCTTATGCCAAAGGACAATTTTTTTTTGCAATTATTTAAAAACCTTTTAAGGTTGTTGTGAAATGCTCATAATACAGGCATACCTCGTTTTATTGCAGTTTGTTGCATTGCGCTTCACAGATACTGCGTTTTTTTTACAAATTGGAGGTTTGTGGAGTTTCTGAGCCAAGCCAGTCTGTCAGCGCCATTTTTCCAATAACGTGCACTCCCCTTTTGTCTGTGTGTCACATTTTGGCAATTCTCACAACATTTCAAACTTTATTATTATTATTATGTCTGTTGTGGTGGTCTCTGACCAGTGATCTTTGGTGTTACTATTGTGATTGTTTTGGGGCACCACAAACCATACCCATATACGACAGCGAACTTCACGGCTCCGTGTTCCTGTGTCCTGACTGCTCCACTGAGTGGCCACTCTCTCTCCTCAGGCCTCCCTCGTCCCTCAGACTCGACCATATTGAAATTAGGCCAATTAATAACTCCACAATAATCTGTGAGTGTTCAAGTGAAAGGAAGAGTGGCATGTCTGTCACTTTAAATCAAAAGCTAGAAATAATTAAGCTTAGTGAGGAAGTCATGTCGAAAGCCAAGATAGGCTGGAAGCTAGGCCTCTTATGCCAGACAGTAGCTAAATTGTGAATGCAAAGAGAAGTTCTTGAAGGAAATTAAAAGTGCTACTCCAGTGAACACTCAAATGATAAGCGAAACAGCCTTGTTGTTGACATGGGAGGAATTTGAGTGGTCTGAATAGAAGATCAAACCAGCCACCACATTCCCTTAAGCCAAAACCTAATCCAGAGCAAGGACCTACCTCTCTCCTATTCTCTGAAGGGCGAGAGAGGTGAGGAAGCTGCGGAAGACAAGTTGGAAGCTAGCAGGGGTTGGTTCATTAGGTTTGAGGAGAGAAGCCATCTCCATAACATAAATGTGCCAGGTGAAGCAGCAAGTGCTCATGTGTAACCTACAGCAAGTTATCCAAAAGATCTAGCTAAGATGGTTAATGAAAGAGGAGACACTAAACTACAGATTTTCAGTGGAGATGAAACAGCCTTATATTGGAAGAAGATGCCATATAGGACTTTCATAGCTACAGAGGAGAAGTCATGCCTGGCTTCAAAGCTTCAAAAGACAGGCTGACTCTCTTATTAGGGACTAATGCAGCTGGTGACTTTAAGTTGAAGTCAATACTCATTTATCATTCTGAAAATCCTAGGGCACTTAAGAATTATGCCAAATCTCTTCCTGTGCTCTGTAAATGGAAAAATAAAGCCTGGATGACAGCACATCTGTTTATAGCATAATTTATTGAATATTATAAGCCCAGTATTGAGACCCACTGTTCAGAAAAAAATATTTCTTTCAAAATATCACTGCTCATTGACTATGCACCTGGCCACCCAAGAGCCCCGATGGAGATGAACAAGATTAATGTTATTTTCATGTCTGCTAACACAACATCCATTCTGCAGCCCATGGATCAAGAAGTAATTTCAACTTTCAAGTCTTGTTATTTAAGAAATACATTACATAAGGCTATAGCTGCTATAGTGAGTCCTCTGATGGATCTGGGAAAAGTCAGTTGAGAACCTTTTGGATAGGATTCAACATTCAAAATGCCATTAAGAACATTTGTGATTCACGGAAAGAGATCAAAATATGATATCAACATTCACAGGAGTTTGGAAGAAGTTGATTCCAACCCTCATGATGACTTTGAGAAATTCAAGACTTCAGCAGACAAAGTCACTGCAGATGTGGTGCAAATAGCAGGAGAACTAGAGTTAGGAATGGAGCCCGAAGATGTGACTGAATTGCTGCAATCTCATGAGAAAATTTGAATGGATGAGGAGTTGCTTCTTATGGATGAGCAAAGAAAGTGGTTTCTTGAGATGGAATCTACTCCTGGTCAAGATGCTATGAGCGTTGTTGAAATGACAACTAAGGATTTAGAAGATTACATAAACTTAGTTGCTAAAGTAGCAGCAGAGTTTGAGAGGATTGACTCCAATTTTGAAAAAAGTTTTACTGTGGGTAGAATGCTATCAAACAACATTGCATGATACAGAGAAATCCTTGGTGAAAGGAAGTGTCAATCAATGCAGCAAACTTCATCATTGTCTTATTTTAAGAAATTACGACAGTCACCCCAACTTTCAGCAACACCACCCTTATCACTTGGCAGCCATCCACATGAAGGCAAGACCCTCCACCAGCAAAAAGATTACAACTCACTGAAAGTTCAGAAGATCATTAGCATTTTTTATCAATAAAAATCTTTTAAACTAAAGGTATGTACATTTTTTAAGACATAATGCTATTGCACATTTTATAGACTACAGTATAGTACAAATATAAATTTTATATGCACTGGGAAACCAAAAACTTCATATGACTCACTTGATTGTGATATTTACTTTATTGCAGTGGTCTGGAAGTGAACCTGTAATATCTCTAAAGTATACCTGTAAAAATTTACCATCTTAACTATAAGTGTACAGTTTAGTAGTGTTAAATATACTCACATTGTTGTGCAACCAATCTGCAGAAGTTTTTATTTTCCCCAAGAGAAACTCTATGCCTGTTAAACTGCAACTTCCATTTACTCTTCCCTCTACCCCCTAGGAACCACCATTCTACCTTCTGTTTCTATGAGTTTGAATACTATAGATTTTTTATATAAGTGCAATCATACAGTATTTGTGTTTTTGTGATTGGCTTATTTTGCTTAGCATAGTGTTCTCAAGGTTGATCCATTGTAGCATGTGTCAGAATTTCTGTCCTTTTAAGGCTGAATAACATTCCATTGTACATGTATACTATATTTTGTTATCCATCCATCCATTGATGGACACTTGGGTTGCTTCCACTTTTTGGCTATTAAGAAAATGCTGCTATGAAGATGGATGTACAAATATCTCTTTGAGATGCTCCTTTTGATTCTATAAGATAGATACCCAGAAATGAAATTGCTGGATCATATGGTAATTCTATTTTTAATTTTTTGAGGAACTTCCATACCATTTTCCATTGTAACTGCAACATTTTATACTTCTACAAAATTTCCAAGTTCTTCACATCCTTACCAACACTTGTTATTTTCTATTTTTGTTTTTTGTTTTGTTTTGTTTTTGTGGTTTCTTTTAGGCTAGTATCCATCCTAGGTGGATGGATAAGTGGGAAGTGTTATCTCATTGTGGTTTGATTTGCATTTCTCTAACAATTAGTAATTTTGAGCATCTTTCTGTATGCTTGTTAGCCATTTGTATATTTTCTTTTGCAAAATTCCTATTAGAGTTCTTTGCCCATTTTTAAATAGAATTATTTGTTTTTATGCTGTGGAGTTGTAGGAGTTCTTTATATATCTTGGATTTTAATCTCTTATCAGATATATGATTGAAATTATTTTCTGCCATTTCATGGGTTGCCTTTTCATTCTGTTAATTGTGTTTTTTCTGGATATAGTCCAATATATCTATTTTTCCTTTTATTGCCTATGCTTTGACATCATGTCTAAGAAATCATTGCAAAATCCAAAGTCATGGAGCTTTCCCCCATGTTCTCTTCTAAGAGTGTTTTTTTTAAAATTTTAGCTCTTACATTTAGGTCTTTAATCTATTTTAAATTAATTTTTGTATATGGTGTAAGTTAAGAGTCCAACTTTATTCTTTTATATGTGAATATTGAATTTTCTCTATAGATATTGTTGAAAAGACAGCTTCCCCTATTGAATGATCTTCATGCTCTTGTTGAAAATCATTTGACCATATATGTGAGTGTTCAGTAAGTTGTAACTATCTATTAACTATCTATCATTAATATCAGTATTATCATCCAAAGGCTGAAATCTCTCAGTGGTGCTTAAGGTGACTTGAAATGCTATGTTGATACTACATGGCTTCCTTGAGCAGCTTTAAAATTCTTGGCTGTTAATTGCAATATCTGAGTCACGTTAGTGTCTGTTTCTATTGACTACTTTTTAAAAAAAGTGTCACGTTTTCCTATTTCTTTGCAGGTCTGGTGATTTTTGACTGGATAATGGGCATTATGAAGACACATTGTGGAGACCCTGGATTCTGTGACCTTCTTCTGAAGAGTGGCTTGCAACTGACTTGGCTGGTTTGAGTCCCCAATTGTCACCCACATGGTGGGTAGCAGCTGAAATCTCTGCTCAGTTCTTTTAGATTGTGGCTCTTGCTTTTTGCCTGAAGTCTCCTAAGATCTCTCACAAACATATTTAGTTTAGTACTCTGTCAAGAATTTAATCATGTTTTTGTACATAGATTTTTGTGGTCAGTTTCTAAGACTCCCTTCTTTCCAGGATCTTTTTCATAACTTTCTGGCTTCTCTGTGAACCTCAAACTCTGCCCCTTGGCACCCTGAATCAGTAAGATTGCTGATTTCTGCTACTTAAATACACAGAGATTGAGGAGTAACATCAAGCAAAAAAAAAAAAAAAAATCACACACTTGCAAATCTCACTCACAATAGCTGATTTTTCAAGAGTCTGCCTGCTTTTGGTTGTTCCAAATATTTTAAATAGTTGCTTTATTTTCAACAGATTTTATAATTTCTCAGGGATGCAAGTTGTATTAGGCCATGTACCAGGCATTTCACCATGAGCAGAAGCTAGAGCTCAAAGTCTGAAAAACAATGGATCAATAAAAAATTTTCTTACCATAAAGATGGCACATTTCAATTCATCTTAATGCTGTAAGGAGTGAGAATTCTTAGCTTACTAATCTTTTATATGACACAGGGAGACAATATTTACTCTGTAGTTTTCCATTATTACAGCACATATTAAACTCATTTTATAGGTTTCATCTTCCCTGTGATACTCCAAGCTATTTTATGTGTGTGGGGAGGGGAGTGAGCGGGGGGAGCAGGCTGCTGTGCAACACATAAACTTCTCTAAAAACTAAATTACCTATTGTGCTTTTAAGAAGGTCTAGAGTGTTGAGAAGTTTAAGTCTCGTATGATTCCTATTTCCCCAGATCCTGAGTATCTTAAACAGCTTTTAAGCATTATTTATTTAAGGTGGGAGAAAGAAAAAAGTATTTCTTTTAAAGCAGCCTCTTCAAAAAAAAAAAACAAAACAATGATATAATATGGAATTAAAAGGAAAATATGTGTCATATAAAATTTGTGAGGCACACTCAGTAGCGTTTCTTTAGGTCCTATTCAGAAAATCCGGAAGCAGTTTTTAAAGATAGTTTAGGAATATATTGTATGTCCAAACTGCAAACAGAATCAGAAATTGGAAATAGAACCTTGGAGATACAAACTAAAAGAGTTCATCTGTGGATGAACTGAAAAGCAATTTTGGACTTCAAAAATGGGATCACACTTCAAACTAGAACTTTAAGAAAGTAGTTATATTACATTAAAGAGTAGAGAATTCCTCAGATTTGGCAGAAGAGGGGTGCTTTATGCAAAAGGAGTAAAAAGTAATCTTGTCCCCATCATCCCTTATTATTTAATATTCATGTTAAAGGTTTTAATATATTTCATTATTAAATGAAATCTCAATAGCATGTGTTTATAAAATGCCAATGATTTCAACCAGGGTACTCATCAGAGTTATGTGGGGTCTTTTTTCAAATACACAGGCCTGAGCCCCACTCACAGGAACTCGAATTCATTTTAACTTAAGTAGGAATTCAGGAACCTATATTTTTAAAAGGCCTTCTAGAGAATTCTAGAAATAACCCCCACCCAGGCACCCTTAGGAAGTCTTATCAATAAGAAACCATAACAAATAGTTGCTTAAAAGTAAGGGAAGAATGGAAAAAAGAACGTTCATTGTTTCACTAGAGTCAAAGTTGAAACATTTCAGGATATAAAAGATGGATACTATGATGCTAAATGCTATATTTGGATGAAACTGAGTAAACCTGACAGGGGTCCTCTAACTGCGGCTGGATGAGGACATTATCCCGCTGGCCTGCCGGGTGTTTTTGCCGCTGCTGCCTGTCCTGCTTAGCAGCCCAGTGGTCCAGGGCCCACAGTGCGCATGTGTGGAATGTGCACCGCCCTCTCCAACGGCCTTCCAATGGTCTGAGGGACAGTAACTGGCCCCCTGTTTAAAATGTTTGAGGACCCCTGCCTGAGAACATAAGTTTTTCAGGTTATTCTTGATGCCATCTCTTAAAGGATTACATAGGCACATTAAAATACTCTTCTGATGACAGATAAAGGGCCTGAAAATCCAGATGCACTTTATTCACTTCCAGACCCAGGAAACGGGAAGCAGATCTTAGCCACATGCAGAATTTAACATGCACAGAGCTGCTTTCAGCCCCTGGAGGCAAATCTAGTTTCTGGTTGAAATCACGTCACCGGTGTAGCTGTTTCCGTTCTGATTATTGAGAGAGCTTTTGCCGTGATTGTGGACGCTAAAACAGACTTCTCAGAGCTGGTTCACAGGCCGACCAAGGTAGTATGGGTAGAAAGGCTCTTGTGAAATTGAACTCCAGCCCAACTCTTAACCTGTTCACCACGTACCTTTCACTCCTGGCGTCGGCCTCTCGTTTTCAGTTCAAACATTTGTAGACTAGCACGCTTCATGGAGATTGTTTTGAATAAAATAACCAGCCACATCAGTTGGTGTGCTTAGTGACTGGTTCCTTTGTAGACAGTTGAGTATTACAATATTAATACAAACTGCTTCTGGGGTGATAATGATGCCCTCATGTTCAAAATGTTTAGTTCCTCTTGTTTAAGCTATAGGGTGTCACAACAGTCATCAGCACAAATGATTATGTGTGAAAATAGCTCTTCCCCAATGGCATCAAAGACTGAGAAGATCTTTTATAATCATCTAGTGCTTGAGAAATTAGTGAATTAAGTTTTTTCAGAGTAGAATAGTGGGAAAATATCCTAAAGCTAAGATTATTGAAAATGTTGGAAACACAGGTAATTCCCAGGAACGTAAGTGTGGAATGATATAGTATTAAATTACTTTATAATATTAGAAAATCTTGCCAATCTAAGTTTTTTTTCCTCAGCCTGCAACTTTTTCCCAACTATCTTACATTCTCCAGTATTAAGAGTGGTAAATTCCTTGTCAGAAAAGGTAGAGTACTAATGCTGAGATATTTTATAAACCTCTATCAAAATCTCCTTACAACCTTATAAAGTTGAAATAAATTTTTTTTTCAGGCTACAGCCTGATTCTAGTTGCCCAGTAGTTACTAGTTCTTTGTAGTACATTGTACTGAGGTACAGAATATTAAGGCCTGCTTGGGGTCATGTAAGTATATAAGGCTCAAGGTATGTACCCATTCCCTGGAGAAGTTGGCCACTTCTTGAGGAAACGGGAATTGATAGCTCTGAGCTATGTGCCTGGGCATGTTTACCCTAGGCTCATCCCCAGAACTGTTATATGAGACCAGTCACTACAGGCCTCGGCTCCTGGCCAGATCTGGGACCTCACGTGACCAGAGCATACGCCTTTTTGGCGCCAAAGCCTTCCTTTGTTCAGACCACTATATAAACAGCACAGAAAAGCCCCCGGAGGGGCGCCATTTTTTCCTATTCAACCTCTGGGCATGCTGCCTACCTGCTTGATATCCCAGCCTGTTGCCTTCACCCACTGCCTGGGAGACTGCCCGTGAGGATTAGCCTCCCTCCTGTGTTGATAAGCCTCTGGTGCTGAAAATGGGGTCCTAGTGGTATAATTACTCTTTTGTGTTCTTCCCCTGCATACTTTTCTTTTACTTTCTCTCTTTTTCTCTTCCCCCTCAATAAATGTAAGTAAAACTGGTGTGGCTTGTGGTGGTGTGTCCTGCGGATTGAGCTTAAATTTAAAAACTTCTGTGCACAGTGATTGATCAAATTAATTATCGATACATACATAGAGATCCCAGATGATAGACAATGCATATGACAAAGTATAAGATATTATTTGTCTTCATAATCAAAATGGCATGAGCAATGTTATGATGATATTTATGCAGATGCTTCAGATTTTAAGTCAGTACCTATAACATATAGGGGAAGAAAATGAAGTACTTTTAACTGCTATACATTGTTCCCTAAAAGTGGTTATTCCTCCAGCATGTTAAACATAGTTAAAATGCTCTATGTTGAGCTCACTCCATTTAAACTAAATTCCAAGCACAATGATAGATGGCATAGGACACACTCTCAGAAGCTGATCCTATAGCCTTTGCAGGGGTAGATAGGGAAATGAGAAACACCTCTTTGTTGTTTTTACATTGACAACATTATTCTCTGCTTTTCATGAACTTTCACTCACAGAACTCTTTAAATTCTATGTCCATGATCTGAGGCCTTATCATAATTGATAGGCCAAAAACCTAGGTCCAGAGACTTTATTCATTAGGCTCAGAAGGACGTGATTTAGTGTTAGAAATTATTTCAGTGCGAGATTTAGCGTATGCTATTCTGATTCATGCTCTGAAGTAGGCTGGATGAATACATACTTGGAGCTGGACAATTTATGAAAGAGTAAAATTGATAACACTGCCAGCCTCAAGGCATCCTCTTCCTTGAATAAGAACCGTTTCTAGACCAGAGGGCACACGATTCTAAATGGAAAAGGGAATTAAAATAAGATCAGTAGCTTATGTAGTTGCAACAGCTAGTTACTGTTACCTACCCGGGACGCATGCCATGTTTCTTCTGCGCATTCTAGCAAGACAGTGTGGTGAATCTCCACCCCTCCAGCTTTGCTCAGTGACACTCTTGCGTGCAGCCCACCTCAGTCCTGAGCCAATCTTGGCTGGTTCAGGCCGATTCTGTCTCTAAGGGCCTGGGGACTGGGTGGGTGCAGTCGGGGTGGGGAGTGAGGCTTGAATTTGTTCTGGACTCATCAGCCCAATACCAGGGGAGGTCTGGGAGCGACTCTGTGCACGCTGAGCTGTGGCCTTTTTCTAATCCTCCTTGGACTTTGCCCAGGGGCCTGTGTAGCCCAGTGATTGTCATCCAGCCTCTGGAATCCCAGCTTTAAGGCTCAAGCTCAACTCTACCCCTTATTGTGTGACATGGGAAAAATTTATGTTTTTTTCTGTTGTTTCTTTTTTTGTTTTTTAGAGAAAGGGTCTCACTCTGTTGCCCAGGCTGCAGTGCAGTGGCATGATCATAAACTACTGGAACCTCCAAATCCTAGGCTCAAATCATCCTCCTGCCTAACCTCCCAAGTAGTGGGGACTCCAGGCATGTGCCACCATGCCTAAATAATTTTTAAATTTTTTTGTGTAGATGGGTTCTCACTATATTGCCCAGGCTGGTCTTGAACTCCTGGGGATCTTCCTGCCTTGGCCTCCCAAACTGCTGGGATTATAGGCATGAGCCACCATGCCCTGCCTGACCTGGACAAATTACTCAATTTCTAAAACTCTCAGTTTCTCTATCTATAATGCAAATAATTATAGTTCCTATCCCTAAACCTACAGGATTATGTCTTTCCTGTGCCTCAGTTTCCTCATAAAATAGTGTTAATAGTATTAATAATAAGACAGTCTTATGAATATTAAATGAGTCAATCTATGAAAAACATGCTAACTATGCTTGGCACTTACTAGGGGCCACGTAAGTGAGATCAGTGTTATTAATGGCATGAGGATTAAATAAAATAAGGAATATAAAGCAGACAGAAAACACCTTAAAATATTAACTGCCTTAGTGTCTTTCTTTTTTCCTGATTTCCTGGGAGACTGAAGCTTTCTTCTTATTCCAGCATGCCTGGAGGGGACTCTGATAATTGTGCTCTGATAATGGAGCTGGTCCCTTCCTAGAGGTTCCACCCTGCCCCACCCCCCAGCTGGAGGCCTCAGAGCACACGGCTGCTGCCACCTGCCAACCTGTGAGGCTGTCCGTTATCTGGACACTTCTGCTTCTCTGCCCCACTCTCTCCTCACCGTCCTCCTTGTATATGGGCACACGTCTGTGTCACCCTTAAGTCTGCCATACTTGTGTTTGAACTTTGTGATTTAGACTGGTACCCTCTTCCCTGGCCAGCGACACACAGGTGTGTTCGTCCTCCTGGTTCAGGCTAAGCCAGCCCTGCCTTCTTCTTCCACCAGCCTACTTCTTCCATCCCAGCATGCTCTGCGGCCACGCTGCCTTGGAATAGTACAGTTCAATCCTCCAGGTAAAGAGATGCGAGAGGGCTTTAAAAAAATTATAGCGAAACGCACTTAACAAATTCTCCATCTTAACCACTTCTGAGTGTACAGTTTAGCAGTGGACGTTCACCCTGTTGTGAACCTGTCACTACCATCTGTCCCTAGAACTCTTTTCATCTTACAAAACTGAAACTCTGCACCCATTAAATAATAATTCTCCATCCCCCTCACGCAGCCCCTGACACCATCAACCTATTTTCTGTTTCTATGAATTTGGCTAATCTAGATATCTCATATAAATGGAATTATACAGTATTTGTCCCTTTCTGACTGTCTTATTTCATTTAGCATAATATCCTCAAGGCTTCATGAAGGTAAGATGTTGGTTGTAAAAATCTAAATACGCTGAAGAAAATGTTAAAATGCTAGATCAATAAGAGAAGAGACACTAGGACATCTGGAAATCATTAGCGTCAGTCAAGAAATCGCTGCCTTACAGATACTGCTGTAAGTGTTCCTTGCCAGTTATAAAAACTAGCGATCTAGGAGGAGAAATGAAAAGGTAGTTTTGCTGAGTAAAGAGTGATTAGCTTGGACCCCAAGGAGAGCAGATGTTGGCTTCCATTTCTTAAACACCAGACTGGAAAGTCTTGTATTATGCTATCAAATTGTGCTATTCCAGGCAAGGCACGGCCCACTTTGTTCTCCAGCTTATTTCATAGTGGAAGCTTTACTGCCTGGGGTCCCTTGGTGACACACAGTCTAAAAGGGATCTAACCCTCTATCTAAGATCACCCAGTAAGTAACGAGAAGGAACAGAAACAAGAAGTCCTTGGAAAAGAAGTATTTTTGAATTCTTAGGAAAAACACCAAATGTCCATCCAGGATGAAGCCAATTGATAACAACAAAGAAAATCAACTATTTTATTTCATCCAATCAGAAATTTATCTGCAGTTTCATCATAGTGTTTAAGTTATGTATTTCATGTAAAAGAATAGGGAAGATTGTTTGGTTTCATCCTTATTTTTCTTAAACCTAGAGGAGAATTTTAGGTTCTTGTCTATTTTTATTAATTTCTTATCTATTAGGTATTTTATTTCTGCAAAAAAGAAGAAAATTAAAAATTAAACATTTTCCGGTTTATGGTGAAATTCTTTTTTTAAAAAAGCGCCTCAATTTCAACCTACAAAACAAAACTTTTCCAAATGGCTTTGTAAACCTTTTCCAAGAAACAAGACTTTAAAATTGATTTTTCATAGGAGAAAGATGACAAAATAGAAAATGTTTCTGTTAAAACCACTTCTAATACAATAAGCCATTAGCTTGTTTAGCTTTCCTATGGAGGAAGAAGGCAGCAAATTAATTTTAGTTGCAATATGGGCCTAGATTCAGTGTTAAGAGGTCCAGCAGATGTGTAATATCTTGAGTTACAACACTGGTGCAGAATCCCAGAACTCGGCCTAGAACATGAACGGCCCAATCTCCTCTCTGCTTTCTTTAGTTTCTTTTCTGCAGAGAAAATCTACAGGACGTTAGTGGTCACAAAGAGGGATTACCCAAAGGATAATTATTTGATATTCGAATTCATAAAGAAACAGAATATTTAATAAGCCAAGTATTAAGGGTATCGACAAAAAGTATTCTGGAAGCATCATATATATTCACGCACACACTGATTACATTCTGCTAGCGTACTGGAAGAATGGAGTGGTTGTTTCTATTTTGTGTAAGTGGTAGTTCTTATTAAGCATCAAATAAGAAAAGTTTACAGGGTTTTACTTGTGTCTATTAAATAGTTTGAACTGAAATATGCAGAATTAAAAGATGTTCTTTTTATTTTTTTCTGCTGTCACATATATTAAAAGTTAGAAATTTAATCTTTAGGTTAATTTTACGTTGGAAATGCTTCCTGTTGGCATTCTTCACGTTTGATATTTTAATGGCAGTATGGGTAGAATAGTCCATATATAACTGCTGAGCAGATGGGAGGAAGAACCTCAGTGATTACTTTAATAATTTCACTTAACCATTGCCCAGGTGAGCTTTAAAAGACCTAATAGTCTTCTAAGCTGTGTGTTGATTTACCCAGATGTCTAAAAATTATTTGTTGTGAGCCTGCTTTGTACTAAACACTACACTGGACACTGAACCACAAGAAGAACAAAGGAGACGTCATGCTTGCCTTCAGGGAGCTGGGTGTGGACAGACACTAAGAACATAACACAGCACAGCAAGCCTATCCTTTGCTGAGCCTTTAAAGGAAGGGTGTGGGATACTATGGGAGTTGTAAACAGGGGCCTCCAGTGTGGAGAATGGGTTGGGGGAGGTGAGTTGGAGAATGGAGATCAGCTGGGAAGTCCAGAAATGAAAGCTAAATGTGTTGCACTATGGGTTTTGGAATGTAACTCTTCTGGAGCGTTTGTATTTTAAGAGTGGAACTACAGGACCAAATTGAGTCTTCTGAATGAAACAGCAGAATGTTAGGAGGTGTTCTGGGACAGGATGGCCTTCTCAGTGCCTTGTCTACAGCTGCCTGCCCTACCCCACTCCAGGACGCCTGACAAACATTATATCCACCTTTCTGAAAGGTCACTGATGTCTGTTCTAGAAACAAATTTATTGACCATTTTTATATCCTCTATGTAGTTGAATGCTTCAAATCTATTCTCAGTTTTAAACTCAATTCCTATCAGCAAGCACTCGAAGTAAGCACCTTGGCCTCTCATAAAGTCAGATTTTTTTCCTTTTTTCAGATGACTCATTTATTTAAAAAAAAATTAGGGTAAATATACACAATATAAATTTACTATTTTAACCATTTTAAGTGTACATTCAATAGTGTTAAACATTCACATTTTTGCAAATTCATTACCACCATCTGTCTCCGGAACTCTTTTCATCTTGCAAAACTGAAACTCTGTACCCATTAAACAATAACTCTCCATCCCCCTTTCCCCAGCCCCTGGCAACCACCATTCTGCTTTCTGTCTGTAGGAACCTGACTGCTCTAGGTGTCCTGAATAAGTGGAATCACACACTATTTATCCTTTAGTGACTGGCTTATTTCAATCAGCATAATGTCCTCAAGGTTCATCCATGTAAGTAAGCAGGTGTCAGAATTTTCTTCCTTTTTAAGGTGGAGTGATATTCCACGATCCATATAAACCACAGTTTGTTGTTCCACTTAGTTCTCCATGAACGTTTGGGTTGCTTCCACTTTTTGGCTGTTATGAATAATGCTGTTATGAACATGGGTGCACTAGCTTTTGTTTTTAAGCAATAATATACCTGAATGATTTTCATCTACGCATATAGAATAAGTCGGTAACAATTGTGGGAAAAAAGATTCAGGAAACCTGGGTGCGAGACTCACTGTATCTCATATTTGATTGTGACTTTGGGAAAGGGGTGTCCCTTTTTGGGGATCAGTTTCCTCACTGAGAAAGTTGAGAGTTGCGTTTTATCTCCATGGTCCACGCCTGATCCCAACCACCACTCAGGAAGTAATCCTAGAATTGTGAAAACTTGAAGGTTGGATTAATATGGATGTCATATGATGTCTTTATTAATTTGGTTGGCCTGGGTCTTTAAATGACCTCATGCACATGATTTTTCCCCCCCTTAATCTTCTCATCCTGAGAGAGAAGGGGAAATTAAGGTCAGCAACTTTCCAAAGGAATTTAGAAGTGAAAAATAGGAACATTTTTCTGTGGGAACCTATGAAAAGAATGCTAAGTGCTCTCCTTAGCTTCTCCTTGTGAAGTGACACATGCTTAAGAGGGTCTATCTAACAGTAAAGCAATTTTCATTGGAATATAAGTGGAATCTTTTGTCTCTGTCAAATGTAATTTAGAGAAATGGCTACAAAAGCCTCCAATTTAAGGCATATTCCCATCCTAGCTGTAGACCTGGCTAAGATCTTCACAATGTAAGAATTATGTTAGATAATGCCTCAGCATTTGAACAACTGTGAAGCCTAAACCTAGCCACTCTGGTGACCCAGGATATCAGAGCCCCATTCTGTTTTGCATGTCATGAACGAAATGGGGAAAGACTCATCTTGCCACATGTCCCTGGAAGCTCCTATTTTTTCCCGACAGGTTCCTTCAGCATTCATTCCTTAAGGACAGGCCATATGCTTATTAAGGATCTGGTACGGCAGGGTCCTATCAAAAGCCCTCTCCAAATACCCAGAGAGGGGCTGTCCTTCAAAGGAAAATAGTCAGGTGGTTGAAATTGTCTTGTGAGAAAACACAAAATGTTGAGGAAGCCAGAGTTATTGGTTTTGTATCTTAACTCTCAATTTACCGAAGGTTTGGGTGTACCAGATAAAATGGAAGACACCCAATTTGAACATCAGATAAATAACAAATTCATTTTTTAGTGTAAGTATGTCCCAAATATTGCATAGACCATACTTACCATAAAAAGCATTTGTTATTTATCTGAAATCCAAATGTAACTGGGCATCCTGTATTTTTATTTGCCATATCTGGCAACTCTAAGTAGGTTGTGTGAAATAACACGGTAAATTTGTTCAGTTTCCAAAACTTCAGAACTCTTAAGAGAAGGGGATTTATTATCAAAGAGGATCTGACAAACACGTGTGCTCATTCAGACTGTGCTTTACTGACTGAGACACAAAACTGTAACAGAAAAGGTTTCTATGTGGATTGAAAAATGAAGGCTCTCTTTTCTTAATAACTAAAAATCACAGCACAATGGATAAAAATAAATATGCCCCCAGCACTAAAAGTTATCCAGATACGTTGTAATAAAAATCAAGAAGCAGACTTACAAGAATTGTACTATATTCTCTTTCTTTTCATTCTTGTGGGAGTCCACACTGGCAGAGTATGTGTCAACACGACTGCCGAAGACAGGTGTTTCTGTTCTATCAGCCCTGAGTTATACAGGGTGAACCAGAAAAAGGATGGAATGATTTTTAAATGGAGGAGATGGTTTTATTAGATGCGAAAGTTTGTGGCAAATGAAACAGTTGAGGGATGAATAGCATTTTTACAAACCAATAAAGACTTTCGAAACAACCCGAACGGATCCCTTAGAAGCAGTTTGCTGTTGAAGAAATAGCTCATAATATTTGACTGGGCCCCTGGCCTGAGGTCCAACTTTCCCCTTCACCTGTTTGCAAGTCGACCCTTAAAAACTCTAATAGTCATTCCAGGCCGATGATGGGCTCCTAGCCACAAGACAATCCATTAGTAATTGGTGATGAGCCAGGAGTATACCAGACAATGTGAGAGTTCTTGAGCCAAAAAAAAAAAAAAAAAAAAATACAATTAAACCAAAAAGGGACACACCAACTGCCCAGGGCTGCATTACTGGAAAACTGTGGGCTCCCAAGCCTGGCAGGGAGGGAAGGGTCCTGTTCCTATCTAGTGCCAGCTTTCCAGATGGTGCAGCACTGATGGGAACGAGGGCTTGATCTTTAAATGTTTATTGATCAGTTATTTCCAAGAGAAGAGCTAACATCTATTTTGAGCAGAAAAGATTCTGATTCATTTCCCCCTGTCCTAAATGAAATGACAGATTGAAGAAGACTGAGCCAGCAATACATACTCCACTTGGTGGCCATTCCCAACCTGATATAACGGAAGCTCAGTCCCCCGTCTAAGTCTGAGTCCTATTTGGAAATACTATAATGAATGAATAAAGTCACAAACACCCTTCTACTGAGAGTTCTGGAGAGTGAAGAAGGGGAGATCACTTCCCAGATGGGAAGGGGCTCCCTCAGGCCATTTGAAGAGAAGATACAATCTGCCGATCAAGTCAAAACCCTTGTTGGCATCCCCAAGCTCTGCCTTGCTCCTGAGCCTCCCATTCAGTCAGTCTGGATGTTTCCTTATCTCCCTCAGGTATAGCCCGTCCTCAGCTATACCTGAGGGCAGCTCCCAGGTGCCTTCCCTCAGGCCCCTAACTCCTGCATGACCTACTACACCTGCCTTTTCACTGGTCTCCTTCCTCCAGCCGCTGCCCACTCTTGTGTATTCTGGACTGTATAGCTGCCAAAATTACATTTTAAAAATGAAGATCTCATCATTAGACCCATTTATCCAGGATGGATTCAAATTCCTTAGCCTGATCACACAGCCCTTGTTTAACCTTTGCAGCGTATTTTCTACTGCTACCCTCCTCCCTGAGTGCTATGCTCCCGGCACTCTAAACATATTTCTCCACGTGTGGTCTTATATGCACAACCCCCCCTCCTCCCGCCCTCGGGCCTCGGATGAACCCACCCTTCGGATCTCAAACCAGCCAAGTAGCTTCCTGCAGGGTGTGGTTACGAGGTTACGAACTCGCATCGCTCATACGGCTCTCTCGGATTGTTTGAAAACTATTTGTACCACACGGCACATCACAGGCCTTTTGGAAATGTTTGCCATAATCGATTAATGAACCCTGATTATTTCTTACATTCTAGCTCTTAAATATCAGCTTGGCCATAAGAAATGTAGGAAGAGCACTGCATATGAGCCTACTTAATTCTCATCTGCCTTCTTACCTTCCCTCCAAGCCCTTCCCTTGCTAGTCTGCAGAGTGAAAATGTGGACAAGAGCAGCCTGCAGATTCTTTCAGGAGTGCCCTTACCACCTCGATCCTGCTAGCAACCCCCTCCATGCGCCAAGCCGCATTCTCATTACCAGGGCATGCAGTCTGGGAGCTGGGATCTGAGTTGCACGGAGGGGGTGGGGCAGGGTGTCTTTTGCCTGGGGGACAGGGGAGATGGTGTGCCCCAAATCTGTTAACCATCACAGTAGGAGGTGAGCAGGAAGGAAAATGCCTCTTCAGGACCATGGAATGGAAACTAGGGGAACTAGTGTAAAGTTAAGGGAGGGAGGAAGCTGGAGAACTTGGTGTTTGCTGCTGCTTTTGATACTGTGGAGGCTCGGGTATGGGTAGTGTAGGAACTATTACTGTTGTTAATTTGGGCTTAATACCTCTGGGGGTAACGCATTACGCTGGCAAACACTATTTTCTGCCTCCATCTCAGTCATTGTCATAAATTTTATCTGTCTTTATTGCAGTCAGAGCTTTCTCTAGGGAAGGTCCGGAACCTCCATATTCTTGCAAAATGAAAACAAGACCTTAAGTTACTTTTCTGCGAATTCTGCAAATTATTTTAAAAGCATGGCCTAATGGAAAAATATCTGACTCACCTTTCAGTGTCAGACCACCTGTTCTCTGAAGTTTAGGATGGAATGGGAAAGATGCTCACTGCAGTACTGTGTTGCAGAGAAAGGGAAAAAAGCTGCAACACGGTTATATTCGAGATTCACAAGGCCGCAGGACAAAGAGACAGAGTCATCGAGGCTGTAATTATCAAGAGGAGTTCTATTGTCTAGCTCGAGCTAGGGTCCGAGCCCCCAGAGTGCCAGCGCAGTGACCTCTTCTCCGGGCAGGGACCCTCCTTTGTGTGTTAGTCCCCTTTTATAACTTAGTTGTTTACACACTGGTCATGCATCCGCCCCCACAGTGATTTTTACTTCAGCCTGCCCCTGATAGGCCCTAACCTGTTCCGGGTCCTAGCCGAGAGACTCAGGTTTCTGCTCTCTTTGTCTTTTTCCTCTGCATCCCATAATATACTCATAATGCCTTGCGGTCAGCAAACAAGCAGTGAACAGAAGCTGGAAGATGTCTATTGTCCTTATAGCCCAGTATCTTACAACACAACACATCTTTATGAGCTTTTCCAGGGAACCAAGCTTAATCGTATGTTTTATGCAGCATTTTTAATGCTAAATTAACTGCCACATGGGCTGGAGCTGGAGCTTTTAAACACGAGCAGGAAACCCTGTTTGTGTGTGTAACCTGGTCCCGGAGGACCAGTGATGCAGTCTGCACCCAAACCTCCAGGGCAGGGGAGGAGCTGCCCTCGGCCAATGTCTTGCCCTACTCAGGGCTGCAAAAGGTGTGTCTGTGAAAGCAGAAAGGTAACAGTCAAACCCAATTCCAGAGCAGAATCTATGAGGTACCCCCTCCACCTCCCAGGACAAACTGTTAGCCCCCTGAGAACCATCACACCGGTGAGCCCTTGCCTGTGGCCACACAGCTTCCTGACCCGTGCCCTGCCCGCCTGTCCCGCGGAGTCTGGAAGAGGGAAGGCGGCTCTACTACTCCGCATGTCTGCTTGTGGTTTTACCTTCTCTAGTTTAAGGAAAAGTAGACTTCACAAAGGGATGGAAGGTTATCCAACTTGGAACAAGTTCCTTCAAAGTTTTCTACAGACATAACCTCAGGGATATTATTGCAGGTTCAGTTCCAGACAACTGTGATGATGTGAATATCTCAATAAAGCAAGTCACATGAAATTTTTGGTTTCCCGGTGCATATAAAAGTTATGTTTACTCTGTATTATAGTCCATTAAGTGTGCAATAGCATTATGGCTAAAGAAATAATGTTCATACTTTAATTAAAAATACTAATGATCATCTGAGCCTTCAGCGAGTTGTCATCTTTCTGCTGGTGGAGGGTCTCGCCTTCATGTGGATGGCTGCCCACTGGTTAGGGTGGTGTTGCTGGAGTTGGAGTGGCTGTGGCAATTTCTGAAAATAAGACAACAATGAAGTGTTTCAAGTCTTCCTTTCATGAAAGATTTCTCTGTAGCATGAGATGCTGTTTGATGGCATTTTACTTACAATAGAACTTTCAAAATTGAAGTCAGTCCTCTCAAAGCATGCTGCTACTTTATCAACTAAGTTTATGTAACATTTTAAATCCTTTGTTGTCATTTCAACAATGCCCACAGCATCTTCACCAAGAGTAGATTCCAACTCAAGAAACTACTTTCTTTCCCCATCCATGAGAAGCGACTCCTCATGCACTCAAGTTTCGTCAGGAGATTGCAGCAGTTCAGTCACATCTTCAGGCTCCACTTCTAGTTCTCCTGCTGTTTGCACCGCATCTTCAGTTCTGTGGCCACGGAAGTCTTGAACCCCTCTAGTTCATCCTTAAGGATTGGAATCAACTTCTTCTAAACTCCTTTTAATGTTGATATTTTGACCTCTTCCCCTGAATTACAAATGTTCTTGATGGCATCTTGACTGGTGAATCTTTTCCAGAAGATTTTCAATTGACTTAGCCCAGATCCATCAGAGGAATCACTATCTATAGCAGCTACAGACCTGTGAAATGTATTTCTTAAATAATAAGATCTGAGAGTTGAAATTACTCCTTGAACCATGGGCTGCAGAGTTGAGGTTTCATTAGCAGTCAGGAAAACAACATTAATTTCTTTGTACACTTGGCGTTTCCAAAATGCCCTATAACTGTGGTTTTCACACCAGGCTTCAAGGAGTTTCAGCATATTTGCAGGGCCCACTGCACAGTGTGCATGTGTATGTATGTGTATGTGTGTCTATGTGGGTGCATGCATGTGTGTGTTCATACGTGTGCAGGTGTACATGTGCGGGTGTGTTTATGTATGCAAGACTGTGTGCACAGGTGTATATGTGTATGCTTGTATGTACAGATGCATATGTGTGTCCCTGTGGGGGTGTGTGTTCATGTTCATGCACACGTGTACATGTGTTTGCAGGTGTGTTTGTGTGTATAAGTGTGTGTCTGTACAGGTGTGCATGTGTGTACAGGTGCATGTGTCCAGGTGTGGTGAGCACCCTGTAGTTGAGGGGAAAACAGGAAGGGAATAAGGCTGAGCAGGTGCCACTCACTGTGTTAGAACAGTTACTTTTAAGCGTTTTACATGTACATTTGAAATGTACAGTTTTATTTGAATTAAGGGCTCCCATGCTTAAAGGAAGGAAGAAAGAATAGGAAAGAGAAAAGAAGGAAGGAAGGATGGAAGGAAAGGAAGGAGAGTAAGAGGAAATGAGAGGAAGGAGGGAAGGAAAACAGAAGAACGAAAGAAAACCAATTTTAAGGGAAAAGGGGAAAGAGTTTATTTCTACTCTGAAATAAACCGCCATAATTTCCCCCTGAGTGTGGCATGATAATATGCCTTCTGGGCTGGGAAAGGATGGAAAGTCCTCAGCCCAGAGTCCCTGAGTGTTTACATCCAAATTAGCATCCGAAGATCACGGAGATTGTTGTCAGATGCGTGAAACCCGGCTCCTAAGCGAGAGGAAGACTCATGTCTCAGCAGGGCTTCTGGGCCCTCCCAGAGGAGCAGGTGCGTGTCCCAGGGCGGCGTGTCCTGGCGTTCTCTCCACCCACCCACGCAGCTGCCCCGCGCCAGCCTGAGGGCTGCCCGCCTAGCAAGAGGCCAGAAATGGGTATAATTGGAGAATCTCCGGGCTCACTAACATGTTCCATTTGAAAAGAAAAGTTTATCATCATCAAAAATAAAACTTTTGAAGTTATGAGGGATAAGAGTACAAAGTGACCGTTTGCATAAACTGAAGTTTGCATAAATGCGAGTGTCATGATCAAACAGAAATGTAGCATTTCCTGTCAGCAAGCTGTGGGCTCGTGGGTGCTCCTGGCATCAGCTCTATTCCAAGGAGAATTTATCTGGCAGTCCAGACATCTCAACCTGGAAATCCTGACTTCACACTGCTGCTTTGGAATGTCTTTTGCTCCTCCCAGCCTTGGCCGAGAGCAGCCAGGGCGCCCAGGGAATAGAGAGCCCAGTTGCCATGTGCTGCTATGTATTACACAGGACTCCGTTCCCATGCCGCTCATCAGACCCGACAAGCCCTCCGAAGAGCCAGATGGGTTAGTGAGGAACAGGCTTAGGTCACAAATTGCCTGATGGACTTTGCAGGCAGAATGTCAGTTCCAATCTTTGAGGACTGACGTCCATTGATTGTGCCATCCAGGTTGGAGCTGCATTCAGAGTAGAAAGAAGTTGAGTGGTTTTTCTACTTATTTTAGTCTAGAGCTATTATAGAATAATCCTTACTTTTCCTTGTTATTCCTGCATGTCTGTGAAGAGTCACTCTTTCCTGAAGAGTATAGCATGACCATCATGATGGCCCATGTCTCAAAATCTAGACTTTAACACCAACGCCAGGAAAGATGGCTCCTGTACTCTTGGCTCTCATTCCTTTTCCAACCCCATTCAAGTTCACAAGAGGATTTCAAATCTTCAGTGTGACTCTTTATTGAGCCTGCCTATATGACTTCTGTCTGAATAGGAGAATAATTCACTGTACAAACTATGCCTAATTTGGAGGAAATCATGCTAGCTCCTGGCACCAGAGCTCCAAGCTTGCTAGACAACAGGTATGGTGTGGGTAGGGTCATGGTCATAATGTTCTGGTGTCTTCATCTGCCACGTAGCAAGTACTGCACTGTCCCTTGTAAATAAGCCACAACTATTTCTTCTTCTATTTTTATGTACCCCACCAAGAATCTCTGAGGGACAAAAATCCCATCTTCCCTAATAGCTCTGAGCATTTACCAAACACCACCAAACACAACTGTCTGGACTGACATTGATCCTCCAGAGAAAGCCAAGTACAGCTTTTGGTCTAGAATCATTTACAGATTTAAAGTGCTTTCAGATTTATTAAAGTCTCACAACTGACTCTCACTATTGCCATGCCTGTGCGAAAGACTGAGAAAATGGCCCATCTGAGTACAACCCAGGACTGCGAGCAGGACGGGCTCATGCTCGAGTCTGCTGACTGTGGACCCCACGCCTGTTGCCATTGCCCCAGGATGCCGCCATCAGTGAAAAGATACACAAGGCCAAGGAACACCTCGTTTCAACTCAACAATCATTTACCAAGGGGCGACCCTGTGCTGCTCTGTGCTGGGGGGTGGGGCCTGGGAGCTGTACACCCAAGAGGCAGCAAGCCCTGTCCTCCAGAAAGTCTCTGACTGGAGGGAAACCATCAAATAAACAGGCCATTCCCATCCAGGCCGAAGTGCTGCCCTGGACTTAGGTCAGGTGGCAGGTGCTCTACCTGGTGCTGGGGGTGAAGGAAGACTCCTGCCACTGCTGTATTGTTAGAGTGTGAAGAGGGGCAATTGCTGAGAAAGGAATCTTTCTGGAAGAGAGGAAGGCTCAGAGCACAGAGAGGGTGGGGGTTGGGAGGTCTGCAAGGAGCTTTCTGTGGGCCAGCCTCCTGGGAGGTGATATGGATTCATCATGCAGGTTCTTTTAGGCCAGGTTAATAACGGAGTTCAGACTTTTTCCTGTGGGCAGGAGGAATCCATGAAGGCTTCAGAGGAATAACTTGATCAGGATAAGACTTTGGGAAGATCCCTGTGACCTCAGGGAAGAAATTTGCCGCCCCTGTTGGCTCACAGCCCCGGGGAGCTTCACAGAGCTGTGCACACTGCAGGTGTTTGAGAAGCGCTAGCTGACAAAGGAATCTAGAAACAGCTAGAAAATAAAAAACCCTGGCACTGGCATTTGAGAAATTTCCTTTGAGTTTTTTTTTCTTTATGATTAAAATCTTAGAGTTAGTTATCTAAAAAAAAGAAAAAAAAAGAAACATAAATATTTTATGTGTTTCTCTCCTTGGATTGTGAACTTCTCCTTGAGGTTACTCTCTGACCACCCAGAACAGCACCATAAAAATTCAATAAATATTTTATAGTGTTCTATGTTAGGTTACCAGTGCCTGGAAATGGCTCTCCCGTTTGCCTGACTCTGAGCCTGGGAGCCTCCTGAAGCCAGTCAGAGGAAGGCTCTCTTCTCCTGCTGCCCCCACTCCTGCCATCCAGAATACTAAGAGGCCAAGTAACACTGTGCCAAGGGAAGTGTAGTCATTTAGAAGTTGTGAATTAGATTACCCACCTTTCCCTCACCTATAACTTCAAATCTGAATAAAATTGTAACCTGAGACTTTGCTGAATTTATTTATCAATTCCAGTAGTCTCTTGACAGAATCTTTTGGGTTTTCTAGATATAAGAGCATATCATCAGCAAAGAGCAATAGTTTGACCTTTTCTGCCCCCATTTGGATACCCTTGATTTCCTTCTCTTGTCAATCAATGTACACAAATCAGTAGCATTCATATATACCAAAAACAGTTGAGAACCAAATCAAAGACTCAATACCTTTCACAATAGCAACAGAGAAAATAAAATACCTAGGAATATATTTAATTAAGGAGGTGAAAGACCTCTACAGGGAGAACTTTGAAACACTGAATGTAAACAGATGGAAAAACATACCATGCTCATGGATCAGTAGAATCAACATTGTTAAAATGTCTATATTACCCAAAGTGATCTACAGATTCAATGCAATACCTATTAAAATATCAACATCATTTTTCACAGACTAAGAAAACATAATTCTATGCTTTGTATGGAACTATAGGAGACCCTCTATAGCCAAAGAAATCTTAAGCAAAAAGAACAAATTGGGAGGCCTCAATTTACCAGACTTCAAGCTCTACTACAAGACTTTAGTAACCAAAACAGCATAATATTGGCATAAGGACAGAGACATAAATCAATGGATTAGAACCCAGAACCCAGATATAAAACCATCCTCATATAGATATCTGATCTTTGGCAAAGCAGACAAAAACATACACTGGGGAAAAGAACCCTATTCAATAAATGGTGCTGGGAAAATGGGATAGCCACATGCAGAAGACTGAAACAGGATCTGCATCTTTCACCACTCACAAAAATCAACTCACTATGGATAACAGACTTAAACCTAAGGCATGAAACCATAAGAGTTCTAGAAGAAAATGATGGAAACACTCTTATAAACATTGGCCTAGAGAACGAATTTATAAAGAAGACCCCAAAAGGAATCACAGCAACAGCAAAAATAAATAAATTGGACCCAATCAAATTAAAAAGCTCTGCACAGCCAAGGAAATAATCATTAGAGTGAATGGACAACCTACAGAATGAGAGAAAATACTTGCATGTTACACATATGATAAAGGGGTGATAACTAGAATCAGTAAAGAACTCAAGCAAATCAGCAAGAAAAAAACCAACCTCATTAAAAAGTGGGCAAAAGACATGAACAGAAACTTCAAAAGATTTAGACTAATGGCCAAAAAAACACGTGCAGAAATGCTCAACATCTCTAATCACCAGGGAAATGCAAATCGAAACCACAATGAGATACAGCTTAACTTGAGTGAGAATGGCTTATATCAAAAAGTCCCAAAACAACAAATGTTGGCGTGGATGCGGAGAGACGAGAACACTCATACACTGCTGATGGGACTGCAAGCTAGTATAATCTTTATGGAAAGTAGTATGGAGATACCTCAAAGAACTAAAAATAGAACTACTATTTGATCCAGCAATCTTTCTGCGTATTTACACAAAGGAAAAAAAGGACATTCTATAAAAAAGGCAACTGCATTTGAATGTTTATAGCAGCACAATTCACAATTGCAAAGATGTGGAAATAACCCAAGTGCCCATTAATACATGAGTGGATTAATAAAATATGGTATATCTATACCATAGAGCACTACCTAGCCATAAAAAAAATGGTGAACTAATACTTCTTGTGTTAACCTGGATGGAACTGGAGACCATTCTTCTAAGCAAAATAGCACAAGAATGGAAAAACAAACACCACATGGACTCACCATTAAATTGGAACTAATTGATCAACACTTATGTGCACATATGGAAATAACATTCACTGAAATAAATCATGAGGGAGGGAGAGAAGGGGATGGGTAAATTCACACCTAGCTGGTACAATGCACACTATCTGGGGGATAGGCACATTTATAATTTTGACTCAAGCTATACAAAAGCAATTAATGTAACCAAAACGTTTATATGCCTGTAATATTCTGAAATAAAAAATAAAAATAAAATGTGGTTTTCTCAAAAAAAATTATGTCAGATTTTTGTAGTTTCCAAAAAGAAATAAAATTTTTTCATCTCAAAATAAATAAATAAATAAAATTGTAGACTCAGAGTTGTTGAGATCATCTGGTTCTAACTTCTTAATGAAGTTAGTGAAGTCCAGAATTAGAAGGGCAAATAATGTTAACTATAGAGGAGTTTTATTCCTTGTTATTATTAGATGAGTTTCTGAAATAAGATGGAGAGGATTGTGAATTGGAATAAATGAAAAACACCAGAAGAAAGCGCCATTAAAATACATTAACAAAAGACTCATCACACCAATTGTTATGCAAATTACCTGTCTTCCCTCCCCTCCTCTATGAAGTCCTTGTCAAACTTACTGAAATTGAAAGAAACTATATGCATATATACACACACACATTTATATACATTATCTATCTATCTATCACCCATCTATTTATCTAGCTAATCTAGCTAGTTAGAAAGGGAAAAGCATTGGTAATCAAAACCCCAAATATCCTACAGAGATCTAGAATTGCACTATAACATTTTCAGGGGTGTTTGGTAGTGTGTAAATCCCTCTGGGGTTCCATTAAAAAGTGGGTAAAAAACATGAACAGACATTTCTCAAAAGAAAATAGACCAGTGGCCAAAAAAACATACAAAAATGCTCAATATCACTAATCATCAGAGAAATACAAATTAAAACTACAATGAGACACTATCTTAACCCAGTCAGAATGGCCATTATCAAAAAGTCAAAAAACAATACAGGCTGGCAGGAATGCTGTGAAAAGGGAACACTTACACATTTTGTTGATGAGAAGGTAAATTAGTACAACCTTTATGGAAAACAGTATGGAGACTCCTCAAAGAACTAAAAGTAGACCTATCATTCAATCAAGCAATCCCACTACTGGTGTATACCCAAAGGAAAATAAGTCATTATATCAAAGAAACACCTGCACTTGTATGTTTATTGCACTACAATTCACAATTGCAGAGGTACGGAATCAACATAAGTGACCATCAACTGAAGAGTGGTAGAAAATGTGAGACACACACACACACACACACACACACTATATTCACCATGGAATACTACTCAGCCATAAAAAAGAATGAAATAATGTCTTTTGCAGCAACTTGGATGGAACTTGAGGCCATTATCCTAAGCGAAGTAATACAAGAATGGATAAGCAAACACCACACATTCTCACTTACAAGAGGGAGCTTAGCTAGGGTACACAGGAGTGGTACAATGGACATTGGAGACTCAGAACAGGGGAGGGTGACAGTGGGGTGAGGGAAGAAAAACAGCCTATCGGATGCAATGTACACTATTAGGTGGTGGGTATACTAAAAACTCAGACATCACCAGTATACAACTCATCCATGTAACCAAAAACCATGTGTACTCCTAAATTTATCAATCTATTAAAAAGCGAGATTGTAATATTAAAAAAATAAGTAAAATTAAAAAATTCCTCTGGTTTTTACAGATATACCTTTATTTCAACTCATCAAAGAGATTGCCTTGATTCTTGTTTTGTCTGTCCTGATAATGTCCCAATGTTGCTCTCTCCTTTTGTGCGTTTTGCAAACAAAATGATGATACTTTATTTCTTAAGTCAAATTGTATTTATATATCCCAAAACTAAAGCTATCACAAAATTCTGGGATTTATTTTTCTAACTAAATAGCTAAGGATTTTAAACTTTTTATTAAATTGGAACTAAGTGAGCAACACTCATGTGTACATATGGTAGTAAAATTCAACAGAAATCAAGCAGGTGGGGGATGGAGGTAGGGATGGGTAAATTCACACCTAGCGGGTACAGTGCACACTATCTGGGTGATGGACACACTCACAACTTTGGCTTAACCTATACAAAAGTAATTCATGTAACCAAAACGTTTGCACCTCCATATTATTCTGAAATCTTTTAAAAAATATAAAAAACCAAGTTGTAATTATTTCTCTGGGATAATGTCAAAATTATTTAAAAATCTGAGAATTTGCTTTAGTAATCATTATGGATCTAGATATCTTTATTCTAAGGAGCTCATTAGATGTTAACAAAAGAGTAGGTAGCTAGCAAAACATCAGAGTAATTGATAGATAGAACTCCAGATTATCAATAATACTGTAGTGTGGCCACACACTCAAGATTCTTTATGCACTAGTTTAAACCAACAGGAACTTGATTTTCTGTGTTTTCCCCTATGTACAGAAATGGGGAACATCTTTGAACCCCAAACCTGGTACCAACACAAATATGTACCTTCCAAGACACTCAAAGGAGAAATGGGGAGAAGCTAAAGGATAAATGGGGAGAAGCTAAACTATTGAACATCCATTTCTGTATGTTTAATCTCCTTCTGTAGCTGTCTGAGTCTTTGGGGTATGACTCTCTTATTGGCAGAACATGGAGGGAACATTCTCAGAGCACAGAGAGGAGTTGTTCTGCTTCCAAAGTGTCTAATCACTTATACTGGGGCTACCTTTCATTTTTTTTTAATCTGAATCTTTTTTATTTTTTTAATTTTTATCCATTTCTACAAATGTTTAATGAACACACTGTCTTTTTTTTTTAAGTTTTTTTTTCTAGTGTATTATGGGGGTACAAGTGTTAAGGTTACACATATTAACCATGCCTTTGTGTTGAATTTCTATTTTCTAATAGGGCTTTCTAAGATTTTGTTTTTATTATTGTGCTGATTTTATGTTGTTGCTTTTACAAGACACAATTTTAACATTATTTCATTCTGGTAAATGGCAATGATATTATCTTGTCTATGTTGTCCAGGCAATTGTCACTGTCTGAAAATAAATAAGAGGGAAATTTGCACAGTAATAAGGGTGTATTGGCAAAAATAATTCCAATTTATCTTCACCACAAATAGATCAATTATGAGGCTAGCATGAGGGAATAGGAATCATCACCTCTGATACTCACAGGCAAATAAAGAGCTAGCCCGTTAGACAGTATAATATTTATGATTGGAATTCTCATACTAGTTCTGAGTATGGACAATCACTAACTACATTTGGGAAAATGTCCCTAGGATAGCAGTGTTTAACTGTTTTATAATTGCTTTGGAGCTAAATAGAACTTGGTGCTAATGTTTTTATTAATAAAGGAAAGGTTAAACATGAGCAAATAGCTATAACTGTTAATTAAAAACACTAACCATTTGAAATTTCTTCACTAGCTAAATGTATTAATCATGGAGTACAGATTTTTTTTTTCTCCAATGGCAAATTTTCAAAGGATTGGTTTGCAAGAATTTGAGGTAGAGGTCCAGGAATACTGAGTATTAGTTATAATATATCATCAGGGTCTCATATTTCTTGGTGAGTATTCAAGTTATAAAGGCTTGGAAAGAGGGTGGCTTGTTCAGGAGCAACTGCTACCGAGGGATGTAACCTATCTGCGGCTGGGAAAGACGAAATGTGAGAATGATTCATTTCAGCATTTATTCATAAAAATGCTCTGTGTCACCTTACAGTCTACCTGGAGGCTCTGCGCTCAGTTCCTTTTTCCTTTCACCTTTAAATATCTTGTAGTTCAGATGTTCATAAACCCTGGAACCAACTCTAACACAGACAGAAATTGTATAAAGAACTAAGATTACTTCTGGTTCTTAAAGACATAGGTGTTTCTGAGTCTGATTGGACAAATGGCTTGTTCCCTCGGGTCAGCCTCATGCCTATGTGCTGATGTCACATTGTCTTCCTCCTTCCTTGCTACTCAAATGTGGTGCTTAGACCAGCAGCATGGGCATTACCCACGAGCTCATCAGAAATGCAGAACCTCAGCGTCCCCTCCCAAGACATGCTGAATCTAAATCTCCATTTTAATGAGTCCTCCGGTGATGCACATGATATGCATCTTCAAGTTCTAGAGGCACTACCCACTTGAACTTCTAGATTCTGTGTACACATCTGTCTTGACCACGAAAAACCAACTTCGCTCTCTTAACATGGGTCCTCACATGCTGGCTACCCCACGCGCGGGTTCCTTTGGACCCAGTAACTGCAGGGAATATGTAAAAATCATATTTGTTTTTTACTCATGGCTGAGCTATCCCTGTTTTTATTCCTCTACTTGCCTTGTTTAACTCTTTCACTCCCTATAAACATCTAAATCCTGATGATCTGTAACCTTATTGAAGGCATACCCAGAAAGAATTATGGTCCTGGGAACATAGTCTGGAAACCAGAGAGTCATTTCTTTTTTTGTTTTGTTTTGGCCAAACAAAAATATGGAACACTTCACAAATTTGCGTGTCATCCTTGTGCAGGGGCCATGCTAATTTTCTCTGTATCATTCAAATTTTAATATATATGCTGCCGAAGTGAGCACAAGAGAGTCATTTCAACACAAATTAATTTTGTATTTCTTGAATATCATGAAGTGAGCACTTGTTGAAATTCCTTTTTTCTCTCACATCTGCTTTCTTACTATCCCGTGGTCCTGCCAGCCCTCTCTCCCCTATATTTCCTGAAAAGTTCCACCTGAAACTTCTTCCACAGTCCCAAGATGCCTATTTCTCCTTTTAATCTTTTTCTTTTCCCTCAATTCTGCATCTAGAAAGACGAACAAACCAGTTGGTCATGAGGGCGCCTTTCTGGAAAGGGTTGGGGACAGGTGGGGAAGTTTACTACTGCACTAACCAGGAGGTTCCTAAAGAAATTAAAAATAGAGTTAAGGCGTGACCCAGCAACCCCGCTTCTGGGCACAAGTCCAAAGGAGACGGAGTTGTCACCTTGCAAAGATACCTGCACTCCGAGTTCACTGCTGTATTATTCACAATAGCCAAGAAACGGATACAACCTAAGTGTCTGTCTATGAAGGAATGTGACACATATATGCAATGAAATATTATGCAGCCATAAAAAGGAAAAGATCTTGCCATCTGCCACAATGTGGATGAGTCTGGAGGAGAGTGTGCTCTGTGAAATAAGCCAGACACAGAGAGGAAAACATTGCATCATCTCACTTATATGTGGAATCTAAAAAACAAACAAACAAACAA
Organism: Microcebus murinus; assembly: GCF_040939455.1. NCBI lineage: Eukaryota > Metazoa > Chordata > Mammalia > Primates > Cheirogaleidae > Microcebus > Microcebus murinus. Next base: position 51,656,371 of record NC_134120.1, read on the forward strand.
ACAAAAACCAAATTCAAATATACGTAGATACAGAGCAAAGCAGTGGCTGCCAGGGACTGGGGGTGAGGGGCAGCGGGGAGAGGTAGGTCAGAGGATACGAGGCAGCAGATATGCAGGATGAACAAGTGCAGGGACCTGACGCGCGAAGTGAGCACTACAGGTCATAGGACTGTGCTGCATTTGGGATCCACGCTAAGTGGAGAGATTTTAGCTGCTCTTGCTGTGAAACCAAAAACCACTGGGTAGCTGTGTGAGAGGACGGATGTTAATTTGCCTCGCTATAGTAACCTTTTTACCATCTACATGGACTCGTAACATCGTGTATGCCTTAAATCGCTACAATAAAATTTATTTATTTTTTTTTAAGAAAGAAAGGGATGGAGAGGGAAGGAACGAGGACCACAGGGCAGAGAAAGTCTCCCAGACAACAGCCTCCCTGCGGCCCGCAGCTGCCTTTCCCGCTGGCGCCCACCAGATCTCCTTTGCTTCCTGGTCATGCAGCTGGAGCATGTTTCCCGAAGCCTCTTTGACTCAGGTGGGGACGTGTGTTCGTGAAACGTGAGCTCCCGCGGGGCGTCGCTGCAGGGCGGGGGCATCTGCGCGCAGGTGCCTTCCCTCCCTCCCACCTGCCGGCCAAGTGCGGGGGACGCCCCAGGCCGAGGGCTGTGCTCCGTCGCCAAGGGTGGGGGCTCAGGAGGTGCCTTTGACCTTCAGGAGACATTTGACAATGTCTGGGGACATTTCTGGTCGTCATAGCTAAGGGGTGCCACTGGCGTAAGTAGAGGCCGGCGTGCCGGCAGACGCCCCGTGTTTAATGCACACGGCGGCGGCCTGGCGACAGAGAACGATCCAGCCCCGGATGTCCATGGTGCTGAGCTTGGGAGCCCTGTCCTAAGAGACGGTGGAGCCGTCGGATGGAAGGAGCCTGGGTCCTCCCACGGAGCTCCCCACACCCAACTCTGACGCACGTGGAAGTGCGGGGGCAGGAGCTAAACACTCGGTGGGTGAAGATGCAGGTCGAGGGTGCTCGGCAGCTGCCTGCCCTGAGTGAGAAGAGGCCATTCCACCGCTCCCCTGAGAGCTGACACCGGGGTGTCGCTGGTGGCCTGCTGTGCAGAGCCGCCCGCAAGCCTCGTTGCAAGGGGCCATTTCATTCAGAGACTCTGGACTAAGCTGAGCATCGTTGTGAAAATAACATCTTTCAGTTAGAAGCAGGAGACATTCACCACGAGCCTCCTGGGTTTCTCTCAGGGCTGAAGGCGGGTACCTGCGATTATTTTGGAAGCAGTTGCTACAGCTGACCCTCTGCAGCCCTCTCCCGCACAATTGCAAACGCGTGGAGCAAGTAGCTCTCGATTTACGCGTGAAGAGGCTTGACTTGGGATTAACCTTATGGCACCACCTCCGTTGCGGTACTTTCTCGAAGGAGGGACGGCACATCCTTCTGTGCATTCAGACTTAAAATGTTTATTTTGGTTTTATAAAAATCGTAGACAACTAAGAAAGAACCCATATCATTCTCAAGCCCCCATGGCCCGGGAAATAAAGGTAACTGTCTTGCTGCAGTACGGCTGTAACTGACGGTTGCGGACCACCAGCCTGACTTACGCGTGTCCTTGTGTATGAAGAAGTTGCCGCCGCCGAGTGGATGAGTGACTGGCCCCAGTCCCGCAATCTGCAGCAGAACGGAGGTGAGAACCCACATACCTCGCCGCGGCGGTGGCCTTGCGCCCGGTCGCCTGCAGCAGCAGCACGCCCAGAATCGCGGCTGCGCGCTGCACGGCGCTGCTCCACTCCGCGGGCAGGGGTGAGGCTCGGTGGCGTCATTTTGATCTTCCCTGTGCAGATGTGTCATTAGCTGTTAATATTTCATCACAGTCAAGGTTTCCCTGGGTCCTCCGCGACCCTTGACTTGTCAAGTTCCCAGACCTACAAATGCTGCGAGTTAATTAATTTTGCCGTCTGCTGTGAATGTATAAAACATGGAGCCTGGAGTCTTGGTAGGAAGCTAATGTTCGGTGATCACATTATTTTTCATGTGAAGTAAGTTTATTGCGAGCACCGACTGGGAAGCAGCTTGACAAACCGTCCTCTCTGGTCCCAGCAAAGCAGCACTAACATTGCAAACAAATGTTAAAAGAAAGGTTATATTCAGTTATATGTAAATATAACTTCTGAGTGCCATTCTTATTGAAGGACAAAGACGTCAATTACTCAAAGGAGAGAGACACCCTGACTGCTACTATTTGACTATGGGGTACAGTCACGTGCATATACTTGGGTACTACCCAAGCTCCACTTAGTTTCCCCTCCAAGCAGGCCCTATTGTCAGCTCCTGAAAAGCACAGAGCAAGTGACAATGAGTACACTCACAGAGGAGATTAGCCAGTTGTGGGTTAAGAGCAGACTCTAAAGTTCCCTTTGATTTCAAAGATGAAACTGCTAAAGAGAAGGTAAGGAGAGAGCCTGGTGGGCAGGTACAGACTTCCTGCAAATTCAGCCACAGCTGTGTCTTCAGTATCTCTCCCCACCAGTGGCCTGCCACCCCTCAGAAGGCCTAGAGCTTCTGAGAAAGAAGAGCCTTTCCTTTTTTTTTTTTTTAAATGCAGAACTGTTTCCTTTGATAACTCGGCTCTACTAAACTTTCCAATTATACTACCTATTTCAAGTGGTCTTTTTCTTGTTTATACCCCTTGTTGCAAACTCATTTAACTCAAAATATGTCTCCCATTGATTAAAGGGACATACTCATCCAGAATGAGTCTAGGTCCAACCCACTGGAACTGTGCAGGGCAAAAAAGAGATTTAAGGCAAATCAGTTAGAGGCATTCCAGAAATGGTGGTGGTGGTGATCGTGGTCTTTATTTAAAATTTAGTATGGCTTCCTGCACACTCGGATGACAATGGGGAGGAGTCTAAATATCGTCTTGGGGTGTGTTTAAGTCCTGTAGAAAATGGGCCACTAGAGGGTAGGGTAAGAGACTGTTTCTGAATCAGTTATATGCTTGCTCGATTGGCAAATCAGTGCATGTTTATAGGGTGGGGAAGGGTTGATAGGGAAAGAAACATCTCCGTGCTTAGTTAGTTATCCCTGGACTGGGGAGCTAGCAGACCAAAGGCTTTAAGCTTCATGTCCCCGCACTTGCTTCAGGGTTCCCTTCCCATCAGCTGGTGGGTTGAAGGAGGAGTTTGCTAAAGCTCTTATTTTGTTTCTCAGCTCTTCATTCCTTCCCTCCATGGCTTCTTCACTTCTGGAGTGCCTTCTGTGGAAATTTCTCTGACTTCATTCTCCCCACTCATGTACCCTTTACATATGATTGCCACTCCACAGACTTCTGATTCGATGGGGAGGACTTAGAGCAGTCTGGAACTTCTGCCTTTGGGATCAGACACATTCGTGCTGAATTCCAGTCTCACCACTTAGTGGCTATATGTTTTTGGACAGGCTACTTAACTCTTCCAAGTTGTTTTCTCATCTGCAGTGTGTGGATAATAATAGTTATCCACTCTATAGGCTTTTCATGCGAATTAAAATAAACAGTGTGTACAAAGTGCTTAGCAACAGGCCTGGCACATGGCAAGCATTCAGCAAACAATAATCATTTGTGGGTTTTGCTTATGCTTATAACTGTTGTAGTTTTTATTATTACTATTATGAAGCTGGTCAACTCTACCCTCAAAATGTAACTTCAATCCAGCCAGCCTCACCTGCCTCTCTGCTGCCATCCTAGATCAAGCCACTGTCGTCTCTGGCCTGGACTCCTCAGTTCCCTTCTGAACCGTCTTCCTGCTTCCATGTTTTCTTACCTAGTCCCTATACAGCAGCCAGAGCAATCTCTACTAACTTGTTTTTATCAGATCACATGACTCCCTGCTTATAAACCTCCACCTACACATAGAAGAAAGTCCACACTCCTTACCTGAGATTGCAGAGGCTTCGCTTCCAGCCATTTGCTCACCTGCGCCTCCTACCCGGCTCTCTCTGGTTCCTTATGACCCAGCCATTCGGCCCCTGTCTGACCTTCAGCCCCGTGTATTCCTGCATTGGCACCTCCACACTCATTCTCCTGTTGCCTAGAGAATTCTATTCCAGGTCTTTTCGCAGGCCTGGGTCTTCTTATTGTTGGATAATCAGCGCAAGTGCCACCCTGTTAGATGGGTAAACTCTGAGCACCTCATTAAATAATAGGTTCAACAGTAAAAATCACTGATATTTGACCATTCTTGATCCCAGATGGCCTACAAATATGTTAAACTCTCCCCACTACTCCTTCATACCCGTCACCATGCTTTCCATCAATCTTTACTGCTAAATGTTGACATTATTTCACCGGCAATTATGAGTGTATGTTGAGAATAAGAACATTCTTCTATTACAATGTAAGCTACAGGAGGGTGGGACTTCATTTCTGTTTCCCCAGCACCATGTAGGACCCCTTTAGATATTTGTTAGATGTGTATGAATGAAGAATCGCATAACGCCAGGCTCAGGATGCCATCTTTCAGAGGGTGGGTTTAGTTCTTTTATTCCATGTTTTACTCTGCCAGTGTACTATCTGTACATAATGCAGATATGGATGTATGTCAGGAATGACAAGTAGATTCCATCTCAGATAACAGCTCTCATAAATGGGCACTGCCTGCGGTGGCACTGTGTTAAGAAGGATTATGAAGCTGCATTCAGACTCAGCAGAAGCAGTGCCATGGTTGATTGGTAACAATATGCTCCGTGGGTGATATGTTTGCCATTCCTACTCAGGAATTTAATTGCCTATGGGAAATGCGGGTTGGGATGGTCTCAGCTTGTCATCTAATTACTAGTTCATGGTGTTGTCCTGTTTCTACAAAGCAGCCATATCTTCTAAGACATGCACTTTGAAGGCCACTTTCTGGTATCCAGTTGGTTCTATGTAACTTACTTGAAAAATTTCCAATAGATTTTTGTGCATGTTGATTTTTCAGTTTACATAAAAAGCATAAAATATTCTAAGTCTCCAGATACTTTTTATATGACTAAAATTTATTCAAACAATTAGACATTTAATGCAAGACTGCCTTATATTATTAAGATGAGTCAGATAAGACACCAGGGAGATTTTTAAAAATTAATAAGCTTATTTAGGCAGCTGTGGTTGCTTAATAGCTTCTAGAAACTACCCTTAGGTTTTCTAGAATAAGAGGCTTATGGTACAGACATGGAGAAAATATGTTGCCCCATACTTCTTGTAAGCTAGTTGTTGTTTTCAATTTGCATCAACTATGAGAAAATGATGCAAAACATAGGATTAGATTAAAACATGGACTCTAATCGGATCTGTTTGAATCCTGAGTCCAATAGACACGCCATGAAATTGACTTGGCCTCATGCATCACACTGCTGAGGCAGATCCCTTAAGGTTTTGCTTTCCCCTTAATTCTGATGGCAAAGTAAGGTGGCTTCAGGGAAGAATCTGGTCACAAATACTCTGAAAACACGACCTGGCATATGTAAGTATGATTCCATGTTTGAAATGAGTTGTCCAGTGCACTCCTCTGGGCTTCTGCCCAGATTCTGTCTGAATTCATATTCACTGGGACGAAGGAGGCAGACGGCAAACCTGCCTTTGCCCTGCACTTCCCTGCAGGAGTCCGTGTCCCGGGCAGACTGGCATGCTCCTTTCCCTGCCAGACCACTTGCCTTCCCTGTTCACTGCCACTGAGCCAAGTAACCATCCTTCGTGCTCCAGCTACGATCTAACCTCGCCCAGGCATTCAGTGGATCCATTGTAAGTAAATACAATTTCTGTCTCTTATCAAGTGTTCCACGATGCATGATGCTCACTTGTTTAACTGGCTGGGCGGTGCAAAGCCTTCCTCAGCTAAGAGTGATCATCTATTTCATTGCTATTTTATACTCCCACCTTGAAATATTGCTTCTATATTGTAACCTAATGTCATCAAGTTTTTATGTTGCACTTATATAGGGTTTTAACTTTTGATGAGTGTGTTTGCATGCACAATGTAACTGGATTCCATGTTCCTGGAAGCAAGGGAGAGAATCATTCTTTATATTTTCAATCCAGATAAAGCAGGCAGCAGATTGCTATGCATATAGAAATTTCTTAGTTAAATAATTGCAGAAAGATAGAAATAAAAGAAAGAGATGGGGCACAGAAAGGAGAGAAGGAGGAAGGGAAAAGATGAAGGTAAGACAGGGCTGTCTCTGAAACACAGAGCTTGGTACACTGCGTGTTTTAAAATAAATTCTAAATATATGCCTGATTAATACAGAGATATATTCAACCTTACAAAAAGTGTCCTAAAGTTGCAAATCCAGTTTTGTCCCTTCTAGTTCTCGCCACCTCTTCATATATACAAAGCATCTGTTCAGATTCCATGTCCAAAATGCAGATTCACAAGGAAACCAACCCCAACTAAAAAACACAAACATTAATTTAAAAATGTCATTAGTGTATAAATTGATCTTCATTCGCCTACCCTCCAGAGCTAATGGCTCTCATCCTTAGGATGGTGCATATTTTTTTACCACTGCTAACCACATAATCATTGATTTAGAAGTTACTTGTCAAATTTCAAATCTGCTAACAAGGACCTTTTAAAACATGACACTTGAGAATTAAAAATCAACAATTGGCATTCAATATTTTAAATAGAAACATATATATGTATTTTTTAAGGAGAGAGATTATCCAAGGAGAGGATTGTTTTCAATTCAGTGAACCAAACTCCTTCTGCTCCCAGGTATGAGCAAAATGCTGGAATGAGATGTTCATGGAAATAGAAGCCCCTGCAGTATTCATGATCAATGAATCAGCAGGACAGATGCTTGGGCTTTCAAGGATCCAGAGGGGTGAGTGTGTGTGTGTGTGTGTGTGTGTGTGTGTCATGTGCATGCATGTGTATTTGCCAGACTTTCAAAATGAACGTGCACACTTTCAGGCAGGTTCATTCCTTTGCAGTCCTAGTAGATGAGAGTTCAGAGTCAACAGCTCAAGTCAATTCCACAGTTATTGAGCATTAAGAATGATGCATTTCCCTGATTAGAGATGTTGAGCATTTTTTCATATGTTTGTTGGCCATTATTCTGTCTTCTTTTGAAAAATTTCTGTTCATGTCCTTTGCCCACTTTTTGATGGGGTTGTTTGATTTTTCCTTGCTGATTTTCCTGAGTTCTAAATAAATTCTAGTTATTAGCCCTTTATCGGATGTGTAGCTTGTGAAAATTTTCTCCCATTCTGTGGGTTGTCTGTCAGGGAAATGCAAATCAAAACCGCAATGAGATATCACTTATCTCTAGTAAGAATGGCCTTTATCAAAAACTCCCCAAACAATAAATGTTGGCATGGATGTGGAGAGATAGGAACACTCCTACCCTGCTGGTGGGACTGCAAACTAGTTCAACCTCTGTGGAAAGCAATATGGAGATACCTTAAAGCGATACAAGTAGATCTACCATTTGATCCAGCAATTCCACTACTGGGCATCTACCCAAAAGATCAAAAATCACTTTATGAAAAAGACACCTGCACTCGAATGTTTATAGCAGCACAATTCATAATTGCAAAGTTGTGGAAACAACCCAAGTGCCCATCAATACATGAGTGGATTATGTGGTATATGTTATACTATGGAGTACTATTCAGCTTTAAGAAACAATGGTGATATAGCACCTCTTATATTTTCCTGGTTAGATCTGGAATCCATTCTACTAAGTGAAGTATCTCAAGAATGGAAAAACAAGCACCACATGTACTCACCAGCAAATTGGTATTAACTGATCAACTCCTAAGTGGACATATAGGAATAACATTTATCGGGTGTGGGGCAGGTGGGAGGGGGGAGGAAGGGATGGGTATATACAAACATAATGAGTGAGATGTGCAACATTTGGGGAATGGTCATGCTTGAAGCTCTGACTTGAGGGGGAGAGAGGGGAGGAGGGCATGGGCAATATACATAAACTTAACATTTATACCCCCATAATATGCAGAAATTAAAAAAAAGATTGATGCTTGGGAGAGTAGAACATATAAAAGAACTTTAAACCCAGTGTCTTTTTATGTGTGGGCACAGCCTACCAGCACCTTCTCTTTTTCTCTAGGACAATCTTGTCACACACCCACTCAAAGTAATGCCCCCATTTTACCTGACCATTTGGGGAAACAAGTTTCCCCCCTAATTACAAAGGTACTAACTGATCAGTGCAAAAAATTTATTAAATATGTAAAAGCAAACAGGCAAAAATAAACAATCTTACTACCAAAACAGCCTGTTGTTCACATTCTGGTGTTTTTCATGCCAGTGGTTTTTAAATATAAGAAAATATTATTAATATGATTTTCATATTAATGTTGATACTCTGTTTTTTCAAATATATATGATATGGCAGGGTGTTTTAGCTGATTATAAACTGGGATTCTGTCCAACTGATTATGGAAATGAGGATCATGTGTTCCTCAGGTATCGGATGTGCTTGGGGAGAAGTTTCGAGTCGAGGGCACTGGAGCGGAAACAGGTAAGTGGGAAATGGGGGGCTGGATGCGTATTTTTAAGCTCTGAAGTTGTGTAAGAAGCCCTTCTCTGTCCTTAGGTTACAAAAACAGTCTCCTGCATTGTCTTCTGCTGACAGCATAGCTTCTGTGTTTCACATCTGATCCATCCTGTACTCATTTTATATGCGGCATTCAGTTTCTTCTTTCCCCGTTTAGTGAGGCAGCATCACAAACACCGTCCACTAAACAACTCACCCTTCTCCATGGTGGTGCCATACGTGTGTACGGATCTGTCGCTAAGCCCTCTGTTGTGGCCAGTTTGTCTGTTCTTGTGTCACATTACATGCCATTATTATTATGGCTTTATAATGTCTTAAGAAATCTACTATGCATATTCTTGCTCTTTATCCTGCGTTTTCAAAGTTGAGTTAGTTACTCTGGATATTTATTCTTAGCTCGTTGAGTTAAAAGTATATATGGAATTGTTATTAAGATGACATTTAATTTGTAGATTAACTTGGGGAGAATTTACATCTTTATTAAATCATCCCACAACACAGCATGGAATGTCTCTAAATTAAATAATAAAATCTACAGTCTTCAGTAAAGTTAATCTTTACCATATTGTATTTTTTCAATGTTATAAATTATAAACATTTTCAGACATACAAAAATTTTTTTAAATTTAATGAACACTTGTATAACCTCTACCTAGATCCTACTATTAATATTTCATATTTTATTTACTCAATAAAAGTTTACATATCTATTCACCTGTCCATCCCTCTAGCCATACATTATTCTATTAGGTCATTAAATATGAAATGTCTGATTTGGAATCAAAAGTGTAGTTTATTAAATCTCAAGCAAGAAACGGTACAATTAATCACTAGCTGTCGACACAGTGTTGCCATCTTCGTGGTCACTTGTTTATGCCGGCAGAGAAGAAGCCTGGAGAGTGAGTGGCGATGAAATCGCAAAAGGCATTTTCCTCAGCTTGCTGACAATTGAATCTTTTCATTGCAAGAAGGGCTCCAAAGGCTGTAAGTGGCAGTCAGCTGGTGCAAGGTCTGGTGAATATAGTGGATTGGCCTGTCTGTGTTCACCGATCTCAGCAGCTTAATCACTAACATCCTCATCATTTCATCCATTTGGTTGGAGTAGACATTTATTGTAATCTATTGACCAGGGTTCACGAAGCTGTAGTGGATAATACCAGTGCTGGACCTCCAAACAGACACCATTAGATTTTTTTGATGAAAATTCAGTTTTGGACTGTCTTTCAGCACTTCATCTTTATCCAACCATTGTGCTGAACACTCTTGCCATTGTCAAAGAATCCTTTTTTTTTAATCACATATAACAATACAGTGTAATAATGGTTCACTTTTATGTTGTGACAGCAAAGAAAGACAAGCTTCTAGGCAATTTCTCTTTCAACACTCATTTAATTCATGCGATAACCATCTATCCAGATTCTTTACCTTGTCCATTTATTTCAAATGGACTAATATTGTTGGAATAGTAACATCAAAGCTTGCTGCTAATTCACACATAGGTGGAGATGGATTTGCTTCCCCTACAGCTTTCAGCTCATCATTATCCACCTTCATCTCAGGTCACCCACATGGCTCATTTTCAAAATTAAAATCACCAGAACAGAACTTCTCAAACCATTGATATACTGTGCATTCCTTAGCCATATCCTTCCAAAACATTTCATTGATATTTTGAGCTGTCTGTGCTGCATTGTTTCCATAACAGAACTCATATTCTAAAATAACACGAATTTTTGACTTATCCATGGTCTCACAAAAGTTGCTCTAAAAATCTTTTTTGAAAGATAATCACAAGCCAAAACATGCACTTGAAAAAGTGAAGATGTACCTTCACAAAAATAAAACAAGATGTGTCAAAGTGAAAAGTCAGAAATAGCAACTGTCAAACTTAGTACTTAAGAAAATTGGACATTTCATACTTAATAACCTTTATTTGGGGCGCATTTCAAAGTAAATTGTAGACATTAGTATACTTTCCCAATACTTGAGCATGCAAGTTCTTTATTAGAGGTCAACAGTTTTCTGTTGCTAACTCCATTTATATGAACATCCAAATGGACAAAGTTTATCCACAATGAAAAACGATCATAGAAATGAAATCATACAGTATGTACTTATTTGTGTAAAGTTTCTTTCATGTGATATAATGTTTTGTAAGATCCATCTAAGGTGTTGCAAGTATCAGCAGAAATTATTTTTTATTATCAAACAGTATTCTATTGTATGCTGTTTTGTTTTTGTTTTTCAATTCTCATATTGGTGAATACTTGGGCTATTTTCAGTTTTTTGGATTTTATGAATAAAGCTGCTATGAATATTCTTGTCCAAGTCTTTTGGTGAACATACGTTTTCATTACTTTTGGGTAAATACCTAGAAATGAAATTGCTGGAACATGAGTGTATGTTTAGTTTTATAAAAAATAAACTTCCAGACCTTTGCCCAAAGTGGTTGTATCATTGTATATTCCCACCAAAAGTTAATGAAAATGTTAGTTGCTCTACAACCTCAAAATATTTAGTTTTAACATTTAAAATATATAATTATCCATTCTGGCAGTGTGTAGTGGTGTTTCACTATGGTTTTAATTTTTATTTTCCTGATGATCAATCATGTAGAATAATTTTTTCATGTGATTATTGACCATTTATGTATCTTCTGTTGTTAAAGATCAGTTCAAATGTTTTGTATATATTTTTATTTGAATAGGATATCTTCACTGAGTATAGAATTCTAGATGGCCAGTTTCTTTCTTTCAGTACTTTATGATGACATTGCATTTTCTTCTGGATTCCATTAAGAATTGAGGTGTTGGTCTTACTCTTGCTCTTTTGAAGATAATATGTATTTTTTTCTGTAGATGATTTAAAGATTTTTTTTCTTGATCTTTGTTTTTCAGCAGTTTCACTGAGATGTGTCTTTGTATTTATTCTGAGAATTTTCTTAGAGCTTCTTGAATCTGGAGCTTGATGTTTTTACAGTATGAAAAACTTTTGGCCATTATCTTTTTACATAATCTTTCTGCCCCATTGAAAAATAAAATTGTTGCTTTATCTACTTCTTCCAGATGTTTTGTTTGTGTTACTTACTATAGTTTAAAGCTGCATTTAGGCATATGTGTGTATGTGAATTTTGTGTCTTCTTATTCTGTTGTCTTGCTTACTACATACCCTCTTTGTTCCTTTTGATTTTTTTTCCTTATAGTCCCTGTCAGATCTTGATTTCTCTTGCTTCAAATTTGCCCATTTTAACTTTTTCCATTCATTGTGTCTTTTATTTTAGTTTTAAACATTCTTTTTCAGCCAATACACTGCTAACTTTTGTTTTTGTTAAATCTGATTTGAAAACTCCTGTCTTTTAATATGCAAATTTAACCCATTTACATTTATTGATTATAATTATATTAGGAATTGATTTTGCCATTCTACTTCATGTTCATCATGTTTACTCTATTTTTGTTTTGTTTTATCCTTTTCTATTTCTCTCTGGATAGATTGAGATTTATTCTGCTGGTTTAAAAACTAAACATTATTTTTTTGTGCTTATGTGGTTGATCCATGGTTGTCCTTTGTGGTTGAACCTAAAACTGTTCATGATTATTTACCCCTGCTAATATATATATATATATATATTTTTTTTTAACTCAACAATATCTTTATCGTCCCACTAATTAGTAAGTATTGTGGGAAAGCTCTCATGTACTTTTGGTCCCTGACTCCTCCATCAAGTTACTGTTGCCTACACTTTTAGCTGTGGGTGTAATGGATACTCTTTCTTCCATATTTCCTCTTTTTAATTTTTTTAATCAGCTTTTCACCTCCTAGTACCTTGTTGATACTAGTGACCTGGGCTATTGCTACTGACTTTCTGGAGAAGGGAGGCAAGGATTGTCTCAGGATAACTCAGGGAAGGAGTGGGTGAAAGCTAAACCTTCCTTTCTCCTGAGTCACTGCTGCCTCCAGCCACCTGCCAATTGCATGCATCATTCCAACACAACCTTCAGTCACCCCAGGGTTTTCTCACTTTTTAAAAGTGCCTAGAATTCATACTTGCCTCTTGCTTCTATAACTTCTCTAGGGTTGATCCTGGGAAGAAATCCAGTATCAGATGACATATGAGTACAAAAATCTGACGGTCTATATTTCTTTGTAGAATAGGGCATGACTCCTTTGGGAAAGGAAGGCATGAATAGAGCAGAGTCTTCCTTGAAACTGTTTTATGACTTTAAGGGGATCAGAAATAATGTGATGGGTAATGTGGAATTATTGTCAGAGGAACTGCTGCAGCCATGGCAGTAAAGTACCTGCTCAACTAACTAATTGAGAGGAAGAAGAAAACAATAAGGAGATAGAAATGGAAGAATACTGATAATTTATTTCTGAATATGGGAGAAATTTCCTGAGAATTCCTCTCCAAAATCCTGGGGGAAGTCTGATGAGGCCAAATGGGGGTAGGGGTGGATGGATGTTCTCCCTGAAGTTCTGTGGCTATGCAGGTGGGGGCTATTAAGCCTGTGAAATTTCAATATTAAAGTTATATCATTATAGCTGGGCATGGGGCTCACATCTATAATCCCAGAACTTTGAGAGGCCAAGGTGGGGAGATTGCTTGAGGCCAGGAGTTTGAGACTAGCCTAGTTAACATAGTGAGACCTGGGCTTTACAAAAACAAAAGTTGTCCTCAACCCCCCCCCCCTTCCTTCTTAGTTTCTAATGTCCATTATAGCTTTTTATGACCATATATCCTTTGTTTAGCAGTCAAGCTGAGAGTCAAATCAAGAACTCAATATCATTTGCAGTAGCTACAAAGAAAATAAAATAACTAGGAATATACTTTACCAAGGAGGTGAAAGATCTCTATAAGGAGAACTACAAAACACTGATGAAAGAAATCAGAGATCACACAAACAAATGGAAAAACATTCCATGCTCATGGGTTGGAAGAATAAACATTGTTATAATGTCTATACTGCCCAAAATGATTTACAGATTCAATGAAATTCCCATCAAAATATCAATATTATTTTTTACATATCTACAAAAAAAATCCTAAACTTCATATGGAACCAAAAGAGAGCCCAAATAACCAAAGCAATCCTAAGCAAAAAGAACAAATCTGGAGGAAATAGTACCTGACTTCCAATTATACTACAAGGCTTTAGTAACCAAAATAGCATTGTACTGGTACAAAGGCAGAGACAGACCAAGGGAACAGAATACAGAACCCAGAAATAAAGTGACATAGCTATGACCAACTCTTCTAGACATTGGCCTAGGCAAAGAATTTATGAGTAAGACCCCAAAAGCAAGTATGACAACAATAAAAATAAATAAATGAGACTTAAACTAAAAATTTTTAAACTAAACAATTTCTGCACAGCAAAGGAAATAACAGAGTATATAGACAAATAGAATGGGAGAAAATATTTGCAAACTATACATCTGACAAAGGGCCAACTAGGTATGTTCTATTAATAATTAATCTCTCTATGTATATTTTTTCTCCCTCCCCCCAACTTCTCAAAACTGAATTGAAGACTCTGAGAAGTGCAGGATTCTTCATTCAGTCTTGTTGACTGTAATATCACACAGTACTTGGCACATAACAATATGTGCTCAATAAATACTAATATTTTTTGAAATTATACTAAAATTGAAGGTTTTCTTTATTAAATTTATACTCCTATCAGCCATGTATGAACATGTGTGTTTTCCCAAACCTTTACCAACACAGGTTATTATTGTTCTTTGTTAAGTATTGCAAATTACATAGATACAAAATGACATTGCATTTTTATTTTTAATTTGCATTTTTTAATTTCTGTTGTAATTGAATATTTATCACAGACAATTTTTTAAGTTTTTATTTATTGTTAATATAACTTTCAAGTGACAAATCATAACTATATGCTTTTTTGGGATACAATGTGACGTTTTGATATCTGTACACCATGTGGAATGATGAAATCAAGCTAGTTAATATCACTTCTATTATGTATTTCCTGTTCTGTCTTTTGTCTATTTTCTATCGGAATATTCATTGTTTTCTTACCAATTTTAAGAGCTCTTTATATAAGGATTGCAACCATTTGTCATACATTCATATTGAAAGCATTGTTTTTTTTTTTCCTTTTTATCTTTTGCCTTTCAATTTGGTTTATTTTTTTTTAAATTTCATTTATTTTTTAGTTTTTCACAGATAGGATCTTGGTCTATTGCCAGGAATGCAAAGTGCGGTGGCTTAATCACAACTCACTGCAACCTTGAACTCCTGGGTTCAAGTGATTCTTCTACCTCAGCCACGCAAGTAACTGGGACTATAGGCACATGCCACCATGCCTAGCTAATTTTTAAAAATTTTTTTGTAGAGATGGAGGTCTCACTATATTGTCCAGGCTGGTCTTAAGCTCCTGGACTCAAGGGATCTTCCCACCGTGGCCTCCCAAAGTGCAGGGATTACAGGCAAGAGCTACCATGCCTCACCCAGCCCTCAGTTTTGTTTTTTGATAAAGCTAAATTTTTACATGTTAAATCTATAAAATATTTACTTTGTATTTATGTTTCCATTATACTTCATGGATTATCTTCTAATTCACTTATCCTTTCACTTTTTAAATTTTATTTATATTTCACCCTGTAAAATATTTTACCTCAATATTTAATTGATTATTCTGGCACCATTTTCCTTTGGCATCATTTCCCCACGCTAATTTGAAATTCCCATGTTTTTGTGTTCTAAATGCAATGAATTCAAAACCTATAATTTTTAATGAGGAAGTTGAAGCACAGGAAGAATAAGCATCTTGTTCCAAGTGATGGGGGCAAGGTTTGAACTCAGCAGGCTGACCCAGTAACCTGCCCCTGCTGAACCTGAGGAATATTGTTGCAATAACGAACTTATAATTTATCACAAGAACTGTCTCGGACGGTAATAGACATAACATCACGGCACACACCGTTCTGCTGGGCGAGCGGGGCCCGCACTGCCAGTCTTTGAGGACAGGTGCAGTCGCAGGCCCCTCTCTTGAGTGCTGCGCGTCCCCGGCCACAGCAGTCAAACGTCGGTTATTATCTAAAGGTCTTATTCAAAGACGCATTTGTAGCTGCAGACACTGGGTCAAACAAAGCATCCGAGCAAAGCACTTCAGAATTTAGAGCAGTTTCAAAGCAAAATGTAATGAGTTGGTGACAGTAAGCGTGGCAAAGGTTGTCATTTGAAACAAAAATGCATGCTGCCATAGTACTGTCCTGAGTCTGCCCTGAGGGCAAAGGGATCAGGGCGGCTGAAGTGGCTCCGGCAGCTTCCACGCTCCAAAGTGGACAAGGACCACCGCTAACAGAGCCGTCTCGCGGTCCTAAGGCTTCCAAAGCTGGTTCCTCCCGAAGATCACAGGGTTTGGAGTGACATATTTTCTCCTAAGAAAGGTCAGGAAAGAACACATAGAGGTAATCTGTAAAGATTTCGGTGCCCTCTCTGGCATCCTGATGAGAACCAAGTGCACAACACGCTTCCCTTGACAACAGGCCCTTGGCTCACCCTCCTGCAGTAGGTCTCGGCCCGGCCATCTCGTGAAAACCACAAGGACACATGGTATCTGGCAACATTTGCTTTGTGCATAAAGAGGCAAAGCATGAGGCTAGGTCCCACGCGTTTTGCAGCCCTTTCCCAAGACATGGCCTTCCATTAGCCTTGATGGGCAGAGGGGGGCCTGCTAGTCAGAGGGCCAAAGCTGAATGCTCGCTCCCAGTAGGAGGGCGAGGGTTTGCAATTCAGGACAGTCCATCCATCTCTTGGTCCCAGAAGGCATGACGTTCAGGAGAGCGACTCTCCACCAGGCAGATTGTGTCACAAACGAACCCTGATGTCTACGAGATGCCTGAGACCCAGGATGAGCAGGTTATCCCAGCAGGGTGGCCCTCGGAGCGTGGTCTCCAGCCACAAGACTACAGAGCAGGGCAGCGTGACGCGGGGAGAAGGGCTGCGGCCAGACAACGGATGCTCCAGCCTGACACCCGCCCCGGGGCTCCCTGCTCTGCTCCCTCATGAGAGGATGCCTGGGAGCAAAGAATCACAGGTCTGAAAGAATGTGACAGGAACTGCTGGTTCCAGCTCTGAGGTCCCGAGAGGGAAGTGACCTGCCAAGGTCACACATGGTGGCAGCAAGATCTGAATGTTCCCTTCTGCAAGGCGTGCACGTGGGCGGTGAGCGCAGCTGCGCTGCACGACTGTGAGCAGCCTCTTCCTGTGGAGGCTGCTCATCTTCCCTTCAGTGCCCTGAAGGAGGGTCCTCCCTGGGGGCAGAGCAAGGCGTGTAAGGGACCTCAGTGTGCAGGACTTTGCCCCTACTGACGCCCCAGGGCCTTGCCTACTTCATCTCTTTCCCCAGCGTCTCTGTCACTCCTGGCCGTACGTTCTGCCCTCCCCATCCTCTCTGACACCGCCTGGACCGTCTATTCTGACTCCTTTTCTTGATGTGATGAAATGATGCGTGTCCCCCGTATGTGGCGTCCCCCTCGCCACCAGGGGCTGTGGCTGCCTCTCACCGAGGGCCCTGTGCTGTGACCACTGCTAATGTCAAGCCACAGTCACGCCTGTTAAGTGACAGGGCATCATTTTCTAGGATTAAATGAAGATCTTGGTACTTAGGAGAGGGAAACCATAAATCCTCAAATGATGATTAATAAAGAACACAAGCATGACTGTCACCTACTTAATCCTAAGCAAAGATTAAACATTGTTAAGTAAAGTGCAGGATCACAGTGACCGTCTCAGTAGTCATCTGAAAGCGCAGGGTCACAGGAAAAGCCCTGGCTGAGGAGGAAGGTCACTTCCTTACACGACCAGCCCAGCAGGCTCTGCAGACGTCTCTAGTAAGTTCTGGGCTCTAGTAAGTGTGTGGCTCTTGCTCTCACGGGGCAGTGACTAGGGCATATTCTGCCCTCTGTTCTCTTATTCATGCAAGTGACACAAGCTTATTTTATGCCTGGACTTTCTTGGGCATCAGGATTATCTGGAGGGTTGTCAAAGCAAAGGGTGCTGGGAGCCCCCCGCCACGGGTTTCTAATTCGTAGGTTTGGGGTGGGGCCTGAGAATTTGCATTTCTGACGAGTGTGCAGGTGACACCCCTACTGCAGGTGCCCATACCGTGAGAACCGCTGATGTAGGTGCCATGTCCCAAAGATTCGAGCACATAGTGTCTTCTCTTTGTTGTTTTCTCTCAGAAGCTGAGAACAGAGACAAGTGTTCCAGGGAGGGGAGTGATTTGGGAGTTGATGCTAGGAAGCCCGGTAGGGCATGGGGATGTGACAGTGTGCAGGAAAGGAGACAAAGCCTGCCTTTCGTGACCACCGGGCACCACCCGAGGAGTCCCGAGAGGTAGCGTGGATGGTGACTCTGGGTTCTCCACCAGGGGAGAACCTGGGGGTCATTCCCGTCGGCCACTGCTCCTGGAGGGCGTCACCTGCCCGCACCTGGGGCCCAGCCTCACCCAGGCGGAGCAGGCTCCGTCAGAGACACCCTTAGGCTGAGAGTCTCCCATGCCTAAGTGTCCCTCAGGGGTGCTTGGAGGGGACCTTTGGGGGACACTGACAGGGATTGTGACACAGGCCTCCTAGTAACTGGTGCTCCATTTGGGAAAATAAATAATATGCACAGAAACTTTTAATAATTCCAGGCAGAGAATATTAAAATTTCATAATAAATTGCCATGTTAAAAAATTTCCTATGCAATTATGGGACATAGGGTCAAGTTTTGTTTTTTGTGCCCAAGCACTTTAAGTCTCTGGAAAAGAAAACCACCTTCCTTTGGCTCCAGACGCTTCCATGAGAGACTAGCCACCATGGAAACAGAATTCCTGTTCCCAAAATTAGGACAGAAACTGTGGAGCCCTCCTGCCCCAACCCTACGCATATCACCACCTCGGTGGCCATGACCACCTCACCACACATGCACACACGCACATGCACACACAGGCATGCACACACAGGCATGCACACATATGTATGGCACAGACATACATGCAGACATGCACACCCATGCATGATGCATGCATACACACACACATGCACATACACGTACACACATACACATGGCCATTGAACTTGTGGAGAGAATTCTTTTTCTCCTTCTCCAGTCCCAAGCTCTGTGGCTGGATCTGATTCCTCCAGCCCCTTCCTTCCCCATCCCCAGGAAACTGACCTCTGCATAGCTCCAGCTCGCTCTTCTTCCCTGTTGCCGGCGGTGACACGCACATGGGGGTGAAAAGCTCAGATCTTGGGGTTAGACTCAGTCTTGGGCCCCTGCAGCTCACAGCTGTGCAACCTTCAGACATGTTGCACAGCCTCCTTAACTCAGATTTCTCATTAATAAAGTGGACAGAATAATTATTCCCTCTTCATGGAATTGTTACGAGGATTAAATTAAAGCCTTGGACTTCCTAGGTGTTCACTAACTATTCACCCCTAAAATAGCAGGCCCAATTTCACAGAGCTGGTGTAGGGCTTAAATATGCAATGCCTATATAGGGACCAACACAGTTCCCAGGTCTCAGTGGGCACTTCGGAAACAGTAGGTGTCATTACCGTTTGAGAGCAATTGTGAAGCAGATGTTGCCGGCAGGTTACGTTAAATTCATGCAGGATAATTCTGATCCTAAAAGCTTACCCAGTTCCTCTAAGTCAGGACTAGCCTTTCCCCACGGCCCAGGGTGCATGGGCAGTGTTCAGTGGCCTCCATACTGGTGGGCAGGGTCGTCAGGACCCTCTCCATGGCCACTACCCTGACTACAGATAGCAATTCCTCATGCATAATGAATGTGCTTTTGTTTTATGAACACACATTATAGCATGCCTTACTGACTTAAATAAACATTTCACTGTCTTTGTAGACCATGAAATTACTCAAATTTTAATCTACTTGTTATATTACAAGAAGAGGCATCTAATTTAATAGGTTCCACAAAAGTAAGTAATTCATAAACATGTTTTCAAACTCGTTGAAGCCAGAAGAAAGGGTGAAATGGTATATTAGGAAAAAAACAACTAAGTCCCAGTTTGGAGATTCAGGATGTGAGCCCTCCCAGCCCTCCCCAGGGGATGGGGTCTGTGACTAGACTGCCTTACAAAGGAAAGCCCCTCGGGTGGGTGTCAGGCTCCAGGCTCCTGAGTGACACAAGATGAATTCCTCAGGCTATTCGGCAAAACAGCAGCTGAACCAACATATGTGTTGGGGGGAACTCCCGGCGCGGGATGAGAAAGAATTCTCGACACAAAGATTAGAATAGTTTCAAAGAAAGAAAGTTTATTTTACTTCCCAAAGGGAGTGGGAAAGGGCTTCACACAAGGAAAGAAAGAAAGGAGACGTGCTGGCAGAAAGGGTAAGAGGTTTGGGGTTTTTATTTGAGGGTAAAGGGGGAAAAGAAAGAGTGGTTGCTGCCAGCTGACTGCAGAATGTAGATGTGAAACAGCTGTGTCTGTTTTTCCTGTTTCTTTTTCTTCTCTATGAGGCTGGCTTATCAGGGTCCTTGGAATGTGGAGGGGAGCTCACACACCTGCTGTCTGCTCAGGGCTCTTCAGGGCTGTAGAACAAACTCAAAACAATTTATGCCACAGGTCATTGATCAAACAAAGGGGTAGCTGTGCTGTGGTCTTTCCCTTCAAAGGGGCAATTATATGCTGTGAGTTTTCTCTTTTTTTCCTGCTAGATAATTTATTAGCAAGACCATCCTATCCATATGCACCTGCAAATATTTACCCTCTAATCTCTGTCTCAGCATCAAATCAGAAACTTTCTGCAACTACATTGTAAAATCCAGAAGGACATGACATTATTGTATTCTTCCTGTGTCTCATGTGCAGTGCTAAGATGTGGCAGAAACATGATCATATCTGCTGAATCGCTGGAGATATCTGATAGCAGAGAAGTACGAAAAGCATGTGTGCAAGTTACCAGGACGTTACAGGGGGCATATGGGGGAAAGTGTTAGACTTCTCTGACTATTGGCAATGACTGTTTGGTGTCCTCAGAGGTTGTTCAAGGTATTACTTGCCAAAGGGAATCTTAAGTCTATGTTTAAGGTACAATTTACAAATGAGACATTCACCTATCTGAACTGGCAGCTATCTGTGCAGCACCATCAGATCAGTATTTGGCATGTGCCACCACCCCAGAAACCTCTCAGGCTCCTTCCTCTCAATACCACCTTTCCATCCTCCCAGGTAACCACTATTTTGCCATATATCACCAAAGATCCTGAACTTTGGGATTACATAGTATGTAGTCTTCTGTTTCTGGCTCCTTTTGTTTGACATAATGTTTTTGAAATTCACTCATACTGTTGTATGTTTCAGTAGTTTCTTCTTTTCTATAGCTGAGTAGTATTCCTTTGTGTGGATATACTACAATTTGTTTATCCAATCACCAGCTAATAGACTTTTGGTTTGTTTATAATGTTCTAGCTATTCTAAATAAAGCAGACATGAACATTCTTGCACAAGTCTTTTTTTGGGGGGACAGACACACTCATTTCTCTTGGGTACATATCTAGGAGTGCTGTTGCTGGGTCAAAGGGTGAGTGTATGATTAACTTTATTAGAAACCGCCAAATAGTTTTCTTAAATGGTTATACCATTTTACACCCCAGCGGCAGTGCACAAGAATTCTGATTGCTCCACACCCTTGAAAACACAAGTCCAGCTTTTTTAAAGGTAGTGGTAGCTCCAGGGCAGGGGCTGAGGCAGGAGGACTTCTGTGAGGCCACCAATTTAAAGCCTGCTTATCAAGCAAGGTGTGGCCTCATTTCTCTCTGCAGTCAGAAATAAAATGAGCCCAATAATAAAGGGACCTGCCCCAGAGACCAGCAATAAAAGTGTCATCATTTACATTGCTTATTTCTTTCTAACCTATGTGAACACAGATTTTAGCTTCTAACATCACATTGAAATTGGTTTTGCCACTGTGGGAGATAACTTATTTTAAAAAGTGAGATGACATTTGTGTAAAAATGCCTTGAAAACTCACATGCTGGCGATTCCAGAGCAGTGATCTGCAATGTTGTTGAAAACAACCAGATGAGTTAGGAAGATCACACGTTTTCTAAGTCAATGGTTCTAATCCAGGTCAGCTAGTAGACACTACTTCCCTAACATGGAGCTTACAGCAGGTGTGGCCAGAGCAGACATGTCACAATTGTGGGATAAATAGTTTGGTTTTGGTCAATACAATATATGATATAAATCATTTTTAACTCATGGGGGAAATCTGACTTTTCTTCATTAACTGCTAAGCACCAGTCACTTGCACACACTCATTTAATTAACATCCTGGCTCCACAGGGAGGAATTTTTATCTTCATTTTTCAGATGAGGAAGCTGAGGCTCAGAGAGGTTGACTAACTTACACACGGCAACAGCAGAGCTTCAGTTTCATTCAGATGTGTCTGACTTCAAGCCAGAACTCAGTCCACTATACTATGCTGTCTCTCCAAAATAGAAGTTTTTGTTATATATTTAGATAAGTTAAGATTACTGACTTTAAAAAAATATCAAGAGTGTTTAAGTAGCCAACATTTCCCCTATAGGTACAATATGAATTAATGCTGAACAACAATTATACCTAACATTGCCTGGAAAACATTCTACAGAGGAACATGAATCCACAGATGCAAGAACCTGAAAAACAATCCTAGTTTAATCAGAGAATAAAGCAAGCAGCAGTTCACTAAGAGTCTACATGAAAAACAAGACTTCAATATCTAGGATCCAACTAATCAAGACCCTCAATTAATGACACCCCCTTTCTATACCCTTAATAGCAAATTATAAAAAGGAAATGGAAAGACTTATTTCTAAATCTCAATCCTAGAGCATATCAGGGTTTTGTCTATACCCAGCCTAGCTTCTCTGTCTTCTAAATCTGCACGAATAATCTTATAATCGACATTCAAGAGTGATGGCTAAGAATTACTACTGAACTTTCCATCATCAAAGATTCCTCTGTGTTCACTCTTCTGTGCTTATGAAGACAGGAGAATGGAGTAGTTCATCTTGAAAATATTTTCAATCACAAGGTTTGAAACCGAAAGGATTTGTTACTTCACTCTCAGTTGGCTAGAACATGGAATTAATCAGAATACTACATTGCCTACACATTTCTCTAGATCAAGGTTTAATTGCACTTGCAGATTTGCTGGTTTGTTTTTTTTTTTTTAATTAATGTATCATTCGGGTGACACTGATAAATACAAAAGAAACTACCAAGAGGTGGATGGTGAACTGAGAGGACCTGGGCACATAAGCCGTGGCTCTGCAGGTCAGAGCAGAGGAGAGCTGAGAGGAAGCCAACTGCAGCACCGATTAGCCTCCCAGAATGATGAACCTGGCATTTGCACTAACTGATTTTAAGCTGGAGCAGTATGTGTCCTCGCATGTGATCGTGGGAGCCACATAAACGCTCCTCTCCTCCGCGAGGAGGGCGGCCCGGCTTCACCGCTCCCTCTGGCCATGGCTGTGCTCAGGGGAGCCCAGGGTCTCATATTTTGTTCCTCGGAGATTGGTTTTGTGGTTTTTGCTGCTGCTGTTTGCTTCATAACCTGAACTTCTCAATTTTCTCACTTCTAATTTGAAAACTAAAGGAGGCGTTATGGTTCAAAGCCTCTTGAGAAAAGAAAGAAGAGAGAGGAAAATGGGAAATGGGGGAATCTCACACACCAAAACCAAACATGATCCCAGGAAGCCAGGCCTGGGGCGTGTGGTTTGGGTAGAGAGCCACTGACCGGGCAGGGCGTCCTTGGAATAATCTAAATGTGTGGCTGAATTACACTTCTGGTTGAAGAGAATCTACTCGGGGACTCAGGTATCTTCGGAAATTTCATGCTGTCTTTCAAGCCACAATGAATAATTTAGTAGGGCCCTGAAACAGTAAATTACTAAATCTCTTGTGGCAAATTCAACAAAGCCATAAATATTCCTTGAGGGCCCACTGTGCTCCAGAGGAGGCATTGAGCTATAACGACAAGCAGCACAGAGTCCTTATGCCCAGGGGAGCCCTTTAACAGGGCCACGACACCTGCTGGGACAAGTCCACCAGTTCTGGAGAGGTGGCCTTGCGGAGGTCTTGTCCCCAAGAGGTGACTTCAGGGCAGGCTAGCACCATACAAAGTCAGCTCCCAGTCTCCTCATCAGGGCTGTCCCAAGGAAGTGACAGGCGAAGAATGGGGCAAAATTATTTTACAATTATAGATAAAAGCAAGCCCTGATTAGCATGTGGGAAATTGGGACTCTTGACACCACTGATAGGAGTATAAATTTATATAATCATTTTGAAATGTATGGCAATCTGGTGGCATTGCCACTCACTCTTGCCTACATATCCCAGAGTAATTTTTGCAGAATTTTGTGCGGGGGTGTATGTTGGATTTGGATTTCATTTGGCATTGTGCAAGAAAGGAGAGAGGATAACAACCATGTGCCCATCATTAGGGACACGGCCAGGTGACAGGTGGTGGGTACATGCCATGGAACGCAATGAAGCCACAAGAAGCAACCAACCCATGTGCCAACAGCCACATGGAGAGAGCGACTTTCTCTCCATGAAACATAATAACATAATATTCTCCCAAAAACATAATAAAGCAACTTAAGAAGCAGAATAAGAATTACAGCACAACACCAATTATGTAAATTAAAAACAGTTTCTCACAAAAATGTTTTACAGGGCCACATGCATATTTAAGGACAAATATATTTTGGAATCAGAACGAAGGGAGAAAATAAAATAAGAACCTTGCGTTGGCCAATGTTGATAATACCAAGGAGTATCATAATGATCAATGGGTGAGGTTGACTCAGGCTTCTCTGCCTAAGGTCCGAAAAAGAGAGGTAGCATAGAAAGGTGAAGAAATAAAAGGATGTGGCAAAATCTTCAGCATGTTTCAACCAGCATGCAAACACTTCTGTGGAGGTGTCCTCCTGAGACAATTGCAGATTTCTGCTCTCATCCAGGGAGCGCTGTGACAACTCTCCTTGGATAAGGCAAGGTAGACGAGATTATGCTGTATTTTAAAAAAACCAAACCAACAACAGTCAAATCTCAGTTTAGAACAACCCATACTATATGTCCATCACAGGCTGCCTAGGTCTTTGCTCGCATGAAATACTCCAGGACCCAGGCTCCGGAATAGCCACAAGGGACATTATTGGTCTCTGTGGCAGAAGAACTGAGACTTCAGGTGATTGTGCCCTGGTTCTCAAAGTTTCTACAAAGAAGAGACACCCATCACTTCCACCGACGTTCCACTGAATAGCAAGTCTCGCGGCCAGGCCCACCTGGAGAATGCCTGGAAAGATGGCAGCCGGAAATACCTAGAGGAAAGCATCACTGTGCTACCTTCAGATAATACTCTTCCTGGAGTGCTCCCACCAGTTTTCTGTTTCAAACTGTGTGACCGTAAGCAAGTTACTTAGCCTCTTCATGCTTCAATTTTCTTTTCTTTTCTTAATTTATTTCAGCATAATAAGGGGATACAAATGTTAAGGTTACATACATTGCTATTGCCTTCCCTCCCCCCTCGAATCAGAGCTTCAAGCATGTCCATGCCCCCGACAATGCTCAATGCACTTATAATGTATATGTATAAACCCATCTCCGCCCCCCGCCCGACACCCGATAAATGTTTTTTGATTTTTGGTTTTTTTAATAACATTTTATAATTTTGCCTTTACTTAGCAAAGGTTAGAGGTATGCCCTTCCCCTCCACACTGTTTGCCGGTGGGGGGATAGACCCACATCAATTTCTTTTCTATAGCACAGGGACTTTATTACCTAACCTGCAAGGACAGGTGGCATACTGAATGTGCCTAGTGAAGGGGTCGGCACCCAATGAGCTTTGGTAAATTTTGGTTGCCATTGTTGTTACTATTATAATTAGTCTCATTTCTTCTTGTCATTCCTCCCTCAGTTCCATCCTACACACTAGCCCTGCTTTAATCTTCCTTAAGTGTGGCTCTGATCATGTCACTACTGAGGTCAAAAGTTGGCTCCCTGCTCATGCTTTGCCTAGACTTCTGCATACATGTGGCACATGTGTTTTGTGTACCACACTCTACTGCCAGTTGGACCTTGTTTCCAAGCTCACGATACACATGTAAGGCCCACCCAAATCAGGCCTCAATCTAACTTTCCAACCTCAGCTCTCAAGACGTTTCTGCATCCAGACCTAACTATATGCAATGTGAACTACCCTAACTTCATTCGTTCCTGCCATTTTCTACTTTCACTAATTCATTCATTCCTTCATTTAATGAACACTTACTCTATAGAAGACAGTATTCTAGGTGGTGAAGATACAGAAATGAAAAGACAACACTCAGAGCTCATGAAGCTTGTAAGAAATGTGCAGTAAAATGCCCGATTGTTTAAATTAGTGCTGTGTACCATAAGGAACACTTCCTGTGGCAACAGGACAGAGAGTGCCCGGGCAGGATTTGCTAAGGTGACCAGGGAAGGCAGAATGAGGACCCACATGATGAGGAGACGCTGTCCCGTGTCAAGATCTGGGAGAAGAAGATTCCAGAGAGTTGGTGACAAATCTCATGTCAAGGAACTGAGAAGAAGGCTGGAATGACTCGTGCATAGTGGACAAGGAGAACGTGCTAGAGAAGCAGCAGCACAGGAGAACGCAGGGGCAGGTCACTAGAAGAATGTGGGACGGTTAGAAGCCTTTCCAGGGTTCTGTGCTTTGCTGTTAAGTGACAGGCCTGTCCTTTCATACCCACATAACCAAGCCGAATCTCCCTGTGAGGTCCAATTTGAACACACTTTCTCTCAGAGAACTTCCCTGATGTCTTTCTTCCCTCTCTACCATCTCTTGCTAAAAGCAGGCTTTTTTCCTACTTCTAAATTCAGAGGGTAATTTATCTAGCTGAGGGGTCAATGGCCTTTTCCCTGGAGAAACACCCCCCAGTGGCTCCCTGATTTCAACTCTATAAAACACAATGTGTGTTATTAAAAAGATATCCAAACATTAGGCATTTCTTTAATAGTAGGCATAAAAATAATAATGATATCTAAATACAACTTTAAACCATATAGGAAAAGCTTAAGAAAATCAGACAAAAATATTTCTAGAACAAGCCATTCACTGTCTTTGGTACAAAGAGCTTGGACAATAAAACTGCTTAGTCTGGATCATTCTTTTTAAAAATGTTTTTGCTGGACCCTTTGCCCTATTCTCCACAGCCTTTATCTTTTTGCATGTTTCTAGAGTGGTCAGCTGAGCAATAGAGCTTAACTAAGGAAATAACAGCTCTGTGGTTTTCACTCGTTCTTTCTAATGACTTTCCTTTATGGCTGTCTGAGTCAGGGTTCTTCTTCAAAACATAAAGAAAAGAAAAGAAAACAGAGAACCCAGTAAAATAAAATCATCCCAGGCATATTTCGGCCTGAGTATAAAAGATTGCTTCATTTTTCTTACAGAGCTAGTTAGCTTTCTAATATTAATGACCGTAGAAAGCTTCAGAATTTGTCATTTGGTTTTCCTGGGCTCCTTGTGCCAAGGGCTTGAGTCCTGTACTCAAGCACGGTTGTTATTATTTATTAATATTTATTGAACTCCAGCAATGCACTTGGATGCCACTGGGAAACCAGAGTTCGTTGTGATCACTCTCCAGTGAATTCAACCTCTGCATGTGACAGGATTCAAACCAAAGGAGGAGCCTATTTCCAGAAAGCGAGGATGACGTCATGGCAGGGGCTTTGGGTGGCTCAGTGTGCCACACTGGCTTTGATACTTGTCGGTCACAGGGTCTCTCCAGATGAGCAATGGGGTTACGCCTGGTGTCAGGGGGAGGTGCGAGGTGGTGAGCTGAATGGCGGGTGGGGGCCTGGGGATCACTGAGGTGCATGCTCCCCAGGCTACAGAAGGAATGTTCTCCAACCTTGCTGGGAAGTCTGGAGTCTATTAAATATGAATTTAGTTGTACTGTATCTTGAGAGGAGATGTGCTGGAGAGAAGGAGTTGGTGAGAGAATGCAGAGGGGAAAGGATAAAGGACTGAGGGCCGAGCATTGGTGGCTGCAGAATGAGGCAATGGCAGTGGGAAGAGGAGCCTGCAAAATCAAGGTTCCAGAGTTAGAAGAGATGTTGATTATAGCAAAAAACCTGGGAGAAGGAGTTTTGCTTTCTTGAAAAACTGTTTATATTGAATTAAAAATTTCAGTGGAATTCACAGATCTTAACGTGTGTGGTCCAATGAGTTTTGACAAATATGTACACTCAAATACAGCCCACATTTCTATCAAGATATAGAACATTTCCATCATTCCAAAAAGTCTCCTCATGCTCCTAACAAGTCGGTCCCTTCTCCCTACCCTATCCCCCTCAGAGGACACCACTCTGAATTCTATCACCACAGCTTTGCTCTGCCTGTTTTTGAACTTCCCATAAATGGAATCATACAGAGCGACCTCTTTGATGTCTGCCTTCTTACACTAAGCTTGTTTTGAGAGCCATCTATGTCATTATATGCGTTGTTTCTTTTTATTCCAAGTGGCATTCCGGTGCATTGCTATACTGCACTTTTGAAATCCACTTTCCTTTTGATGCCACCTGTTTCTGTTTTTGTCCCCGCTTCCCCAAGTTTTGGCTACTGTTACTAAAGCAGGCATGAGCATTCTTGTACAGTCTTTTTTCACATATATGATTTTATTTATTTTGGGCAGTACCACGGAGCAGAATTGCTGGGTATAATATTGTATGTTTAGTGTTCAAGAAAAGGGAGTTTTTCAAAGTGGTTGCACTATTTTACATCCTTATCAGCAATGTATGAGTTACAGTTGTTCTACACCTTGCCTCCTTTGGTATTGTTAATCTTTTAAATTTTCATTTCCCTGATGATGTTAAATACTTTTCATGTACTTATTGGTCATTTCTCTCTGTGTTTATGTTTTTTGGCCACTTTCATTGCTGTTTTTGCTTTTCAATGTTAAGTTGCAAGAGTTCTTTATGTATTCTGTGTACAAATCTTTTGTCAGGTGTATCTATTGGAAATATTTTCTGGAAGTTTGTGTCTTGTCAATTCACATTCTTCTTATTGTTTTCTTGTTGAGAAGAAGTTTCTAATTTTGATGAGGTCCAATGTATCACTTTTTTCTTTGATAGTAATGTTTTTTTGGGGTCTTAAGAAATCTGTTTACTTTAAGGTTATAAAGATTCTCATCTGAGTTTTCTTCTATAGACTTCTAGATTCAGCTTTCATGTCTATGACTAATTAATTTTTTGCTATAAAAGTTACACTTGTGAAACAGGGGTTAATCTTCCTTTTTTCCCCCCATGTTTATTTTTAGTTGTTCTGGTACTACTTTCTTCGGAGTCTAGTAAGGCCAGCATTCACCTAGGAAGGAGGCATGTGTGACGTCAAAGGAAAAGAAAACATTGGGGGAGTCTGGAGAGATGCTAGGAAAGGAGAAGGCCAGCCTTATAGAACAAGACTAGAGAGAGCTTCATGAGAAAGAGACAGAAGGCAGATTATGGAGTCCAGAACTTAAAGTATAAGATGCAGATAAGTGGAAAGAGTAGGTACAGATCACACACCTAAGGAATTTGGCTATTTGGCTATGAAGAGAAAGGTAGAAATAAAATAGTAATTGAAACAATCATGTCCAGGTTAAGATCTCAGTAGGATATTTATTATCAGGCAGTGGATTAAGGAAATAATAATGCTAAATTGAAAATTCAAGGGAAATAGCTTAGATGATGTCTCTGTTTTTAGGGACTGTGCCACTTGCATAGAAACTTCTTTGGCACTACAGTGGTCCCAGAGGGACTTATTGGGGAAATATACATCTGTTGTACAAATATCTATTCAGTGTACAAGACTTTCCTGGCAAGGACACAGCACACAGCACACAGCACACAGACGTGATCTGTCTGATTGCAACGGCTAGTCCACCAGACAGGATGTGGCAGAACACCCGGACGCTGCCGCAGCTGTCCCGTTGAGAAGAGGTTTTCCCTGGGCTCGGGGAGCAACTAAATGACTCACCCCTCCACCATCTCACAGGCCCAGCAAGCTGTGGGCTTCCAGAAGACACTAATAGGACTCCTAGCCGCCTGCTTTCTCACGTGACAGGTTTTCTTAAATGTTTACATGGATGAGGAGGACAGTACAGTTATTTTCTTCCAATCTTCCCTTTAACCTTATGATGTAGACTCTAGCTGCTCTCTGGACTCGATATGGAATACTTCAAGGGCCTATTGCAATTTCTTCCCCAAAACAGCTATTAGCAAGAAGGAAATAAAAGAATAATAACATTCACTGATTATTAACTGTATCCCACATAGGGCTGTTAAATACAGTTGCATAAGCTGTACACTGCACAATCCTTACATAGCACCAGGGTGCTGTGCTCATCCTATCCTGGTATCATGCAATGTAGTGGCCTTGGTATCAAGTGTTATTCACTGCTCTTTGCTAAATAAAGGAAGATCACTAAGTCCTTGCGACCACCCTATGAGAGGAGCATTACTATGTCCATTCTATAGATGAGAAAAAGCCAAGTGCCCAAGGTTGCTCAGTTAGTAAATAGCAGAGCCATCGTTTGTAGATCCATTGGCTCCAAAGCTTAACATTATCAATTGCTTTAAAATGTTAGACTGACAAGAATAATCTTTAGAATCCAGGCAAATGGACGATTTGGGATGGAACCAGCAGCCTTCAGGAAGAGTACAGGATAAAAAAGGCCATTGGACTAGAAGATAGAGGGTTAGCAGTAGTAGAAACTGCCAGAGCGGCTAGAGGGAGATGGAGAGAAATCCTGCACTGGCAGGGGCTAGAGGAGCAGATGGTCCAGCAACCCAGGCACACCCTCCATGGGGGAGAGAAAGAGCCAACCACAAATACCAGCGCTGCCCAGCCCGACTGGCTTGGGAAAACCCGAGATGGGTTGATCCCCTGAGTTAGAGCATCAAGGGTGGGGGCTTGATGGGGGCTATCCCACTGCTCAGAAACTTGGGCAGAAATCCCCAGTGCTTGATGGTAGCCTCTTGTGCCCTCTCGGGAAGGGCACCTGGCTCAGCGGAAAAAATAAAGGCTTACAATTTTAAGATCACATCCTGATCCTCACATTTGTGGGGTGTGAGACTCTAGGAAAGTCACCGAATCTGTTTCTCAACTGTAATATTGGATTATAGTATCAACCTACAAAATTGCTTTGATGACTGAACGAGAGAATGCACCTATGTGAGTAGTCACCGCGTAATAAACATCAGGCATCCTGTGGCTTAGTGCCCGGCACCTTGGGCTCGCGTGGGCCTTGGGGTCCAGCACTGGGGCAGGCGCTGGAGCTCAGGCGCTGCCTTACTCCACAGCACGGTCCCTTGTCCATTCCCTCTCTCTCTTTCCAGGACACAGTGCTCCTCAGGGCGGCGTCCTAAAGTGAGCCCAGGGACAAGCAGAGCTGTGGAATCTGAACTTACGGTCTGAGGGATTCCAACTCTGAACTCCTGGAAGGGGGGAATTGAGGCTTGCTGATGTTTGCATCATTAGAACTTGGAACCTAGAAGCCCACTTAAACACGTTGGCTGGATGCCAGGACAGTTAATGCGCCCACTGTGTGCCTGGCCCCTGTACCTCAGAACGGCGCGTAGCTAGGGCTGGCGAGTGTGGTGGGTGACGGTGAGGAGGCCCTGCTAGCCAGGGGGCTATGGCAGGGTGGGAGACCTGGATTTAGCCACCGGCTCTGGAGCCAGACTCTCGTTGCAAGTCGCCCCTGGTGGGTGCTTTCTGTGTGCACCGAAAGCGCGAACCAGATAAGCAGCTGCCTGGATGTAGCAGCTGCCCGCTCTCGGACAGCAGCTGTGCCCAGTGGGCACCTGGAGCACACGTCCCCACTGCACACGAACCGCTCTGTCTGCACAGAAACAAACCTTCCCTTTCCCTGGGCATTAAAAGAACAGAGCTTCTGCAAAGCGATGGAAAAACAAATCAACCGGTGCTGCCCTGTGAAAAATCCTCTCTCCTCCCTCCTCGTAAAACAAAACGAGATCGGCTCTGCTATTCCGTCTGAATTAGTCACTGGTCAATGCCAAGGTGACTGGTTAAACACGGAGAGAGGAGGTCAGATTTACAAGGTTAAACAGTAAAACACTGGGATTGATATCTTCTAATCAGAAACGAGGTAGGAAATGAAGAATGCTTTCAAATTTCCAGTAAATGCAATGCTAAAATATTCAGCCATTTGGATATTGCCGCGTTATCAATCCAATTAACCCCGCTTCATGCTATCAGCGGCCTTCAGCAATACTGATGTGTTACAGAGCAATATGAAATATCCCACTGCCGATTACGATCCCAGATAACAGAGAAAATAGAGCGCTTGTGTTTCAGGGTTTCAAAAAAAAGTAAAATTCAACTCTCATGTTACAAAGGCAATGATAACCTACAATTTGGTTGCAAACAAATGTGATTTTTGTTTTATCAGTCACATAAATTTGTCAAAATCATCAGCATGTGGGACTCTGTTTTTTGATTAGTGGTGACAATGCGAAATGAATCTTAATATTCCATAGTTGAAGTGACCCCATAAGTAATGAAATAAAATTGATAAGCTGAAATGTTTTCTTGAGGTAGATTATCTTTTGTATAATGGCCACTGAATTTTATGGGTTTTCTTTTTCAATTGTTTTATAAATAGAGAAACAGATGTTTCTCTTACAGCAACTTGGCTTCCTTAAAGTTACATCTTCTGCTCAATGTAAGAACTGTCAAGTTCAAGTTGTAGCTATCATTTATTCCTACCTTTGCTGTGTTTGAACATTTTCAGAAGTTGATTTTATAAATATTTTATTACCAAAAAAAGACACAGGGAAATTGCCAAAATATTCTGGTAACTATTAGGTCTTTGGTTTTATTTCAACTGATTTATCTACCTATCTATTCATTTATCTATCTTTATAGGTAACAGATATTTCTCATAACTGACCACATTGGTAACTCTTATACAAATATGATTGTGGCTGAAATTATTATTAATTTATCTACTCTCATGGTTCTGCACGTAAGGCTCATTAAAATTTTGGCAAGATAGGAAAGAATCCAGAAGAAATTTTGATATTTCTGTTTCAATTAAAAGTGATTTAAACATCAGCTCAGCAGCAATCCTCAACCAAAAACAAGGGGAAACTTTCAAAAATATTTCCTAAAGTCCATGGAATTGAAAGCTCTGCTTTGAAGGAAAGAGGAAGTGGTCCCCATTTAAATGTTTTCCAGCAACCTTGGAAAATAAAAAGCCTATTATATTTGTGTTACTTATTTCAGGCTTAGGGAGGAAATGACAGAGTTCAACAACCTTTTCTCTATAAAATATTATCCCGGAACTTTTAAACCTGACTATTACTACTTATGGAAAATGAGATATTTTTCTGACGTGGTTTATAATTTAAGTATATGTGAGAGTCAAAATGATTTGAGAACCAGAGATAAATCACTGCAGCTCTGGCTTAGTAATAAAAGGAATTTATTGAATGAGGAGGTGAATGGTGCCAATGAGACCATCTTTGAACAACAGAAACCTGGGGCACTCTGATGGTGACAGAATGTGTCCAAGGAAGCAGACAGGCTTTTCCCCATGAACCCCTGGGGAGGAAGACACACAGGAGGCACAGGGAGGCCCAGACCGAGGCTGTGCGCTGCAGTGGCAGCTCATGCACCATGTCCCCGCGACTGCTAACAATAACCGCTGTCCATGCGGGGGCGTTGCATGGTAGTAGGCACTGCTGGCTCCACGCACTCTCTCCATGCGCTCGCCCATTTCCCAGTAAGCCTAGAGGACCGGAACCTTAACTGTGAGCGCATGGCACATTGCAGGTGCCCCCCAGACGTTCTAGAATAAATATGTACCGAGCACTTTGCTAAGCATATAGGGTGGTACAATAAACGAAAAGGTTCCTGACCCATAGCTGCTTACAATCGAGTTAGAGAAAGGAGTTGCAAACAAAGAAAATCAGTAATACAAGGTGGAACGTGATAAATGCCTGACTGATTAAGACGTTAATTGCAACAGGAATTAAGAAGAATGTGGAATGGGAGGAAGAGAGGAGGAGGAGGAGGAGGAGAAAGCAGAAGCTAACCAGTGGACGGGATCAGATGCATGGCATAAATCACTTGTGTGTGGCACGAAGGACAACGACCATGTGTGGAGTTAGCTGGTCAGAGTAATCGACTGTGGATTCCTTAGGGTGGGGACTATTTCCCCTACGTATCCGTATCCAGCCCGCGGTTGGGTACTGGCGCAAAGCGACAGTCTGCCAGTCCGCTGCGTGGGGGCGGAATGCGGGATGATTAATTGTATTAATTATATAACATTTGTATGTTTATCTACATTTATTTTTGTGTGTGTATATATAACATAAACGTACATTATATGTTATACGCTGTATGTGTGTATATCCACACTGTATATGTATAATATACAGTGTATAGAGTATATATACATACATACTATTAATATAAATTTATATATATATGTGTGTGTGATAAAAACCCGGGGACATTCACATAGGAGGCGGAGGCGTGGGCGGCGGCTGTGTCCCGGAGTTGGAGCGCGGGGCTGGCCAGGAAAGCCGTGGACAGCCGAACGAGGACTTCTAACAGGAGGAGCTTCACTGCGGGCAGAGGCCACGTCGCTCTGGGCTCGGAGGAGACTGCGGACAGACTGTGGGGCTGTGACCCCTCTGTCACCCGGCTAAACTCCAGTCCTCCTGCCGGCCTCGGGTGATCTGCGGGCGCGGTTTGGGGACGCCACGCGGACTGCGGTCCCGCTGCGCACTGTCGGGCCGGACTCCGGGCCTCCGTGGAGGGCGGAGGTGTCAGGTGTCGCCCTCTCACACTTGGGCACCGCAGAGGGGCGAGGGGACGCCACGCGGACTGCGGTCCCGCTGCGCACTGTCGGGCCGGACTCCGGGCCTCCGTGGAGGGCGGAGGTGTCGCCCTCTCACACTTGGGCACCGCAGAGGGGCGAGGGGACGCCCGCGGGCCCGGCGGCGTCGCAGGCTGAGGCCGTGCGGGGACGGGGCGGTGGCGCGGGGACGCGCAGGTGGCTGTCGGGGAAGAGCTGGCGGCAGGAGCCGGCGCTGAGGGGCCGCGGGCGACGCGGGGAGGGGCGGCTCTCGGAGGGCGGCAGAGCGGGCGGCGAGGGCGGTGGGCGCAGGCTGGGCGCAGGCCGGCGGACGGTGCGCTCGCTCGCGGCGTCGAGGACGGACCGTGGAGCCGGGAGCCGGAGGAGCTCTGCGGGCAGGGCGTGCTCGGGCACAGGGGCAGGCAGGAGCGGCCAGCCCCGAGGGCCCGGCCCGCCTGCAGCTCCGGGAGAAGCCGACGAGCCCAGAGAGGGATGTGCGCGGAGCCGAGAGTGCTGAGCCGCGGCGGGAGCGGCGGGCGGCGCCCCGGCAGAGCCCAGGGCGGGACCCGCGCCTGCGACGGGCAGCGCCGCCTCCAGCGCAGAGCCGGACAATCCCGCCGGCCCCCGGCCCCCGGGCGCCGCTCTGCCGTCTCTGCTTCGGGCTGCGCCGTCCTGTCCCCGGTGGCGAGTGGCGCGCTGCACCGCCTCTGCGTCTTAACAGGGGACAGAAACGGCCACGATTCCCAAGCGCTCGCTTCTTCCTAAGGGCATACACACGAGGATTTCTAAGCAAATGCGTCGCTGGTTAGCTTCGAGTTTGCGCTGGAAAATGGAACAGAGAAAACCCACTGGGTTTATTTTTTAGCTCCTGTAGGAATGCATGACCATCCCCTATGGTTTAATGGTCACCTAAGTATCCCTCTTGGCAGCAACGTGCAAAATCAGTCTATAGCTGGCACAGCTTAGCCTGTTCCAAGGTGAGCATTGCAACCTACGTTTTGAGAGAGGGAGAGCAATGGGCTGGTACAGGGAAGGGAGGCTTATCTTAAAGTCCAAGGCCGAGGGTCTCAGCCCTGCTGGCCCCTGGGTGTCATCTGGTCTTGGGCTCTGGGAGGGGCAGGCCTCCTCTGCTCTCTGCACCTCCATTTAGCTGTCTGTGAAATGGGACATCACCTGCTCCATGCTCCCCTCGCCAAGAAGTTACAATGATGCATACATCCTGAAGGGCACACAACTGCATGCGCTAACATAAAACGATGTCCATGGTAGCTGGAAGAAAAGCAAATTATATAACATTTGTATGCTTATCTACGTTTATTTTTGTGTGTGTATATATAACATAAATGTACATTATATAGGTTATACACTGTATGTGTGTGTATATACACACTGTATATGCATAATATACAGTGTATAGAGTATATACATACATACTATTAATATAAATTTATATAAATATATATGTATATAATAAAAACTCAGGGATATTTACATAAAATAATAACTGTGATTATTTCTGGGGTGTGTGATTACAGTGACCTTTTACTTCTATTTCTTTTATTTTTTACCATTTGTATTTTTA
This sequence comes from Microcebus murinus, assembly GCF_040939455.1. NCBI lineage: Eukaryota > Metazoa > Chordata > Mammalia > Primates > Cheirogaleidae > Microcebus > Microcebus murinus. The sequence goes on from NC_134120.1 coordinate 51,692,392, forward strand.
TATGTTTGTGTTTCATAATCAGAAAGGATTTAAATGTAAATATAAATAGCTAAATGAAGAAGGTTCCTTGCCTATGGAAGCCCATCTAGTTCCATCAGTCAATAGATGCTCTTATCCATCTCTGGAAAAACTCTGACGCAGTGAGGCTTGCAAGACCTCAAATGGCCTTTCCTCCTGACAATTTGCTTTTAATGTTCCCACCTCTCATCCCAGAGCTCTAGTGCCAACTGGCTACCAGAGCCTCGCTGATGTCAGTTTATGCAAGATGTCCATGCACAAATTGAGTCTGTTAAAATTTTAAAGCCCACTAACATTTTCTCTGATAGGAAAACGCCTCCTCACCAGGAATAAGCAAGTACTTAGGAAAAAAAAAATTCTTTGCCTTAAAATGGTTGGAGAGCAAACTTTAAGGGGGCTCTTCATTATTAGTATTATTATTATTATTACCTCAAGAGATTTAAAAAATCAAATTTGGCAATATTTGTGTTTCCCTCCCCAGGAGTTGGGACAGGGCAATGGTGGGGTGCACAGCAGGAGTCCCGTGAATCCACATTCCGACGGGCCCAGGGGGGCTCTGGGGGGGGATCTGAGCAGGCTCAAGCTGGGATTTCCGCATCATCTGGGCCTGCCTGGGTCGGTCGGGGTAGAGTTATAATGAGCAGTGTGAAGTTAGCGCAGCTCTGTTTGCCCATTACTGCTGCTCAGAAGGAATTCTGCTCTGTGATAACAGGGCTGTAACTCTAAGACACTTGGGAGCACTCTGCATCTGGAGGGGGCTGCGAGGGAGTGGCAGGAAACCGGCTCAGACACCCGTGCTCATCTTACTATATTAAAATCTTTTAAGCTAACTAGCTGTTAACCTTGTTTTGTGATATTCAAAATTCTGAGCATTTCTCATACGCTTCTGTTGAATTCAACTCATAAAGAAACGCTGCATCTTACAATTTTTATGTTGTCCTTCGACTCCAGAAAGTCTGATGTTGGTAATTGCATGACATCTAGTAGGAGCTGGGGATCTTCACAAAAACCCCCGGGGAGAAAAGTTCCATTTCATCCAGGCTTACTGTGAATTATTTACAGAAAATGACATTTAAAACTAAAATAGATGGAGATCTATCTGTGTCACCATATCTAGTCCCCCAGTACTAAACAAAACAAACAAAACTGTCAAAGCACCAGCTCTTCCAGCACGGAGAGCAACCAACCAATCTGATGTCTCAGTCCTGGCTGGAGGCTGACAAGAGATGAAGACAAAAGAGGCCATCATTGGGTCCACAAGGAGAAGAAGGCTCAGAAATGTAAAGTACTCGCCACGCCTCACACAACCAGTTAATTGCAAGCCAGGAACAGAACCCACTGTTGGCCTCTCAGCCAGAGTTCTTTCCACTGCGCTGCCTGCCTTTTTACCGGGCTGAGCTTGTACCTCTCCCAGGGAACACTGGCACTTTAAGGCCCTTTTGAGACACAATGATTTAACCTAAAAGAATGATGCTAACCAAGGAAATTTCAGACAAAATTGCACAGGGAGATATTTGGAGCCATCAGAACTTTTGACACTCTTCCAAATCACCACCCTGGGGTGATTATTTTGATTGTGCTGCTTTTCCCTTGGAAAACCATTACTTGCTTTTCAGCTCTGCTAGACTTGGTGAGATGCCACATATGTGGGCTTTCAGAGTCCTCCAATGCACACTCAGTTTTCGCTGATTAATTGATAAGAAGGTTCAATACTGTTTACGTGGCATTTATTCTGCTTCAAGTGCAAATTTTTCCATCACTGAAAACATTCCTTCAAAGCAGGGGTGCTTTGGAGATGGCTCCTAGCAGCTCGCAAGAGCAGAATCCGAGCACCTTGTCCCAACTCCAGTTCAGTGACTTTAAACTGGTATCGTGAAATTGGCCACTGGGAGAGTATTTACATCACAGAACTTGGCAAACACTAAAAGTAGGGATTTCCCCCCCAGAGAGCCTATTTACTGGCATATTATTGGTTCCAAGTACTCATTTTGTACTACAGTAAGAAACTTTATTCATTTGGTAAACTACTACCAATTGGTGATTAATGCATAGTAAGTACACAATAGATCTTTGTGAAGGAAGGCTTGAGTGAATGAATGAATAGGCCTTTTCCAGATATATACAATGCTCCATGTTAGTTTTTGAGACTCAACTGGGCATTAAAACTATGCTAATGTTGGATTCCCCATCCCTTTTCAGTTTTATCTTATATCCATATAGGTCTCTCAAACACTAGTTCTGAGTGTAAGAGCTTTTCTACAGATCTCTTTCTGGTGCTTGTTTTTCAGATAAGAGCAAAATCAAACGTTCCTTCTACTAAAATGAGAAAGTATGATTTAATTGTCATAAAAGGTAGTTTTGGAAAAGAAACACTTATTTTTATGAAGGTATTTTTATTTTTTAAAAGCAGAGGCAAATCCCAACCAGAAGAGCCAAACTGTCTGATGTCGCCTCATTAATATTCTGCCTCTCTGATTACTAGCTCCAGAAATTATGAAGAGTTGCTTTTAAAATGGATGTTCAAATTCAATATGATTGTGCTTTGCATCTTGTTCCAGTAAAGTCCCTTGTCGGGTTGCTTGTTGGGAGCCAAGAAAAGCAGCAATTTTTGCCTTGGAAAATCCTGTGAATATTTATATAGTAGCTCTAAGCTGCAGGGAATTTAAGAAGCTTAGAAAAATTTTGCAAAGTTTTTAAAGCAGGGAGTCACTGTCATACCATGGATAGAAATACATTAATGTCAAACTTGAAATTTTGTGAGTGCTCACTATTATTCAATTTGGACCCGGACGCTCACAGCCCTCCGAATGTTTCTGAGCTAATCTGACACGGCAATTTCTACTTACCCAAAGTACGCTATTCAAGATTATCTTCACTAGTTTGGTATGTCTGCTAAACTCCTCTTAATAAAGGCTTAGGGTTTTGGTCTCTGCTTTTCATAAACACAGGTTGACATTGGGCAAAAAAAAAAAAATATAGACCAGATATCACCTCTCATGTAACTTAACCTAAAAATTGTGTTGTTTTTGGTAGAATCTTACAAAGAAAATATTAAGTGAAGAAAAGTAGAAACAAAAGTCTATATACTATATCATTCCATTTATATGGAGTTTCAAACCAGACAAAATTAATCTGTGGTGTAGACATCCACTTGGTGGTTACCCTTGAGGGACAGTGGCAGAAAGTGATAGGGGGTACTCCCTAAGACATGATGCTCTGTTTCTTAATCTGGGTTCTGGTTACACCGTGGTGTGTTCACTCTGCAAGAACACATCCAACTGTTCACTTACGGCTTGGGCACGTTCCTGTATGTAACTTAGATTTCAATACAGAGTTCACTTTGGGCTGTTTCCTGATTCTCTTTGGAATTCTAAAGGAGTGAATCTAAGTAGACAAGAGTGGCTTCCAAGAAGCTGTTACTTAAATGAGTTTGATGTCTAAAAGGGGAATGGAATCCCCACATAGAAAAACGTGGGCCTTACTGTATGAATTCCACCATTTGCCTTGAGGAAAGAAAGAGCTTTAACTTCCCATGCTTCAGCAATTTGTTTCAAGGCTCACTTTCAAGTTCCTTCTTGCAAATAGGTGTTTGGGAATAAACCAAACCTTGTCTTTCAACTCTTTAAAATGTGTTTGGAAAATAAGAGAGACTTTTGGATGTCACCTGGGTAGCTCTGTGACAGCTTCAGAGAATCCTGCTCTGGTGTGCTTTCACCCGACCCTAACTCTGCCAGGGAGAGCTGGGCTAATTGGAAGTGGCCAGCTAGCATTTAGTCAATAAATAGCCTGGCTCAGCAGACAGTTAATGCAATGCCAGATCAATAGGAACTCTGGAAATTATTTCTTCATTTCCTTCTATGGCAAGTAAGTTATCCATGAAGGACAGAATGTCAGACTTCAGTCAGGGGAGTGCAGAGCTTTTCATTATTTGGCTATGAGATGTTGAGACGGGGCAAATGTAAATAGCTGCATGCTCCTAACTGATGTGGGGTCAGATTTTCATTTTGAAAAGAAATAGGCTCCGAGAAGCTTTTGCAAGAACGGCCCAGTCTTCTCAACCAAGAGCGCTTTCTTTTCCTGGAGGGATCCTTTTGAGATGGGACCCCTCTGTCACTTGGAACAACTTGCTGTCACATCAGCTTTTAGCAGATGATAGGTAGTTATCTTTCACAATCTTATGTAATGAAGGAAAAATCAAAAGAATATTGAAAGATCAGAGGAAACGATTTAGAGGAAAGATGTTAAAATAGTCCCTTGGGTGACCTTCTGATAATTCGCATGGAATGCTACTTGGCTTCCAATTCTGTGGCTGTATCAGAGTGAAAATGAAGCTCCTTTTCTGTACTGTCTGATCTCAAAGAGGCCTTAAAGTGCCAGCGTTCACCATGACCCTGTTGCAAGGTTATGGCTTTGAGCCTTGGGAAAACAATGACTCAGATACTAAATGGGGAATAATATACTTCCTAAAACGAATAACCCCTCTAGCCAGTTAAGAGGTCCGGCTGGTGATATGATGGCTGTCTTGATTTTTGAGAAGTGAGGAAAATGCAGAGTCAAATTGCAAAGTATCAGAGAGAGTTCTTTCCTTGCTATGATTAACTTCAAACCGATAACCGAGGTATATTTTTATTCCCACATACAATCTGAGAACTCCTTTTCTGACTCTCAGATGGAGAAAGACGTCTCTACGTCAGGAGCGGTTTATGCTCTACTTACTTCCTTGGAACCTCCTACCTCCTGGCAGCACAGTGACATTTCCCCAGGGGAAGCAATCTGGAAGCAGAGAGTGGGTTTTTTTTTTCCTTATTCATTTATTTTTATTTATTTATATTTTTAGGAAAATAAAAAGACTACAGAATTCCTTAAATTCATTTGCAATGTCATCAATTCAGGGGGAAAATAAGGACAGATCTGTCATTTCATCTAAATTTTCCATGCATGCATCCCCCCCACCCAACCCCCAGAGATTTTGTTCTCTCATTGTCTCTGCACAGGCATAACAGAATATTGATTGACTCACTAGGAATTAATTCTCAGCATTCCCATTTGTTTGTTTTTCCAAATTACTAATGACGGTAAGGAATATTCCACCGTGGGCAATGGTCTTTGGCGTTCACTGGTTAAGTTTTCAGATATGTGCTATCGTGGAAACAGTTGGCTCCACACCATTGTCAGAGAGTCAGAGACCCCCTGGCAGCAAGCCCGCTGGTGAGAAGGCTGATGCCTCCGACTTAGCAGTTGGTTTTCACCTCCGTGGTCCTGCTGGCTTTCTTCCCCTGACCTCCTTCTGGACTTCCGGGGTATCTCAAGTTCAGCCACCATTGCCTTCCTGTGCACGGCTTGTTCTCTGCCCAGACCGCTGTCCCTCACACTTCCCCCAGCTGGTCCTTTCATCAGTCAAGTTCGCACCTTGAACACCACTTCCTCTTGAATTCTTTCTTGCCCTGCCTGTGAAACACTGGTGTCCATACAGCCTGTTGTCTTGTTAAACTGTCCCTTGGCTTTTCTTCCACAGTGAGAATGATTCTACTTGCCTTTTTATTTAATTGAATTAGTCTATTTCCCTAGGTTTGAGAACTTCCTGAATCCCCAGCCTGGCCTAGGGCTTGCCACAGGTACCATCAGAATCAACAATGTGAGGGAAGGGAGCTAAGGAGAAGTGGAATTTCAGGGATCAGTCAGCAGAAAAATATCCTTATTTAGGGGCTCAGGTGTTGTTACTCCCAAAACTGCCTCCTAAGTAGCCATGTACTCTGCTTGTGCTTTTCGTCCATCTACATCTCTGGACAGTTCTTTGTTTAAAGAAAAATGTATTTGTACTTATTTAGTTTTTTGAGGTGGGATCTTGCTATGTTGTCCAGGCTGGTCTCAAACTCCTGGGCTCCAGTGATCCTTCAGCCTCAGCTTCCTCAGTAGGTGGGACTATAGGCACAAGCCACCTCATCCGACTTAGATGGTTCTTTTTGGTGATAAATGTCACACACATTTGCAGGGCATTGGCTAGGGTTAGTCCATTAGTCAATCAACAAGTGCATTTTTTATTATGTGCTGAACACTCCACTAAGCAATATTGTGTAGAGTTAGGCCAACTGCCTTGTCACCCACTCCACACCCCTCAAAGATGGACCCTGAAATCATGATCTCAGCCACAGTGTACTTCCACACTCTGGATGAATCAGCCCCATTTGGCCCAGGACGGCTCTCGGCTCACTGTCGTGAGCAAGGTTTATACAACACACATCTACCATAGTGAATGTCTTCCCTGACTCAATTCTTGTGTCTCCTTATACTTTTCCTGTTGGATTTGAGTGAGCAAGTAGATGAACTGGAAGAATAAGGAAAGGATGAATAGTTAAGGTTTTGTTATATTCATATAACAGAAGGAAGTTGGATAGTGTACTGGAAGGCTTTGCAGTCAGCGGGTCCGGTTAAAACTACAGCTCTGCTGCCTTCGATGATTTGGGGCATAACAGGGAATCTCTACAGCCAGGAGAGGGGGGGCCAACTAGTGCACAGAGTTCTCCTAAGAAATATAGGAGCAGTGCAGGGTGTGTGCTGGGCCTGGGCCCTAGAGTGGCTGTCACTGTCCACTTCCACTCCTGAAAGGAGACACCTGGCTAACAGAAGCCATGGATTTCTGGCTTGGATAACAAGTTCCCAGAGGCCAGGTAACATTTAGCACTGGATCACACTTATTTTCTCTAAGTTTTTCTTTTCTGTTTTATTTAGCTGAGATAACAATAGCCTCACACAACTTCAGCTCACAAAACTTCAATACCCTCCTGAAAAAGCTGTGCCCTAACGGCGCCTCCATGCTAGGAGTTTGTACATGCTAGGACGTGGCTTCCGTGAGTCCTATTTCGCACAGTGTGCTCCTCGGGGCAGGAATGTCGCCTTTTTGTCTGGTTATTGCTGTTGTTCAGCAGGGCTTCATCCACTGTAAAGCGGCTTAGACATTCATGATAGTTTATGAATAATGAACGACTGTGACTCTGACAGAGCCAACAGCCCAATGAGTATGGCGGGGATAGAGCTCCAAATGTGTGTGTGTGTGTGTGTACATGCAAGAGGGCACTGTGTGTGTGAGCATGTATGTGAGTGCGAGTGAGCTCGTGTGTGCCAGTGAGAGCCTGTGTGAGAACGTGTGTGAGCATGTGTGTTGGGGGTAGATGGCGTGTGTGTGTGAGACAGTGATTGTGGGTGACAGCTTGTGTGTGGGAACACATATGAGCACGGGTGAGTGTGTGAGAGAGCGTGTGCATGGAAAATGTGTGTGCAAGAGAACACATGTACATGTGGGAGTGAGCTTGCGTGTGTGAGCATGTATGCTTGTGTGTGAACGTGTGTGTGAGCACTTACGTGAGCTGTGTGTGAGCGGGTGTGAGTGTGTGTGTGTGGGTGTGAGTGTGTGTGTGTGGGTGTGAGTGTGTGTGAGCGGGTGTGAGTGTGTGTGTGGGTGTGAGTGTGTGTGTGGGTGTGAGTGTGTGTGTGGGTGTGAGTGTGTGTGAGCGGGTGTGAGTGTGTGTGTGTGGGTGTGTGTGTGAGCGGGTGTGAGTGTGTGTGTGGGTGTGAGTGTGTGTGAGCGGGTGTGAGTGTGTGTGTGTGGGTGTGAGTGTGTGTGTGTGGGTGTGAGTGTGTGTGAGCGGGTGTGAGTGTGTGTGTGGGTGTGAGTGTGTGTGTGGGTGTGAGTGTGTGTGTGGGTGTGAGTGTGTGTGAGCGGGTGTGAGTGTGTGTGTGTGGGTGTGTGTGTGAGCGGGTGTGAGTGTGTGTGTGGGTGTGAGTGTGTGTGAGCGGGTGTGAGTGTGTGTGTGTGGGTGTGAGTGTGTGTGTGTGGGTGTGTAGGTCGGTGGCCCTTGACAGCAGCTCTAGGGTCAGAGCATTTACAGGCCTTCATCCTGTCTCCGCCAGGCCCCGGCAGCGCAGGTCGCCGGGGTCCTTAACAACGGAGGCTGCCTCTGTGGCACTTGCCCTCAGGATGGTCGCTGTTCTCTGTGACCCTGTCTTTTCGCCCTCCTCCCCTGCCCAGCTCCTCCTCAGAGGATCCAGCGATCTAGCATACGAGGGTGCGCACGTCCCCATCCCATGGGACCCTCCCCAGCCCGTCACCTCCGGCCAGCACGAGGGGACAAGACGCGCGGGGACGTGAACAGCGAAAACTCGCTCTGTGCAGGCAGCGCGGCTGGCCCCGTGTCTCTGCCACCACAGTTCACCCCACAGCCACACTGTGGGGAAAGGACTGTTTTCTGCCCTTGTAAAGAGAAGAGAGTCAAGGTTCTGAGAGGCGGACAGCTGCCTACGGCTGCGAGACAAGCTGCAGCTGGACCTGTGTCCCGCCATGTCTGACCTGGGCCCTCTCTTCCTGGTGATGATAGCTATGGATTGAGAGCACAGCAGCAGAGCAGGAGTGAGGCTGGAGGAAGCTCAGAGTGTCCCCTGCCTGATGAGGACACGAAAGCCCAGCAAAGACACGCATTTCTGGGGCAGAGCTGGGAAAATGATGCAAGTGACCCAAGTCCCAGCACAGTGCTCACAGCCCTTGGTGCTCGGTCTCGGTCTGCAGACTGGCCTCGGGTGAAGGCCTGCACAGGGAGACCGTGGCTTTTGCTTTCTGTGCCGGTCATTGGCGTACTGTGACGCTGTGTCATGGTTCAACTCCTTCCGTGGTTAGTGGAGAATAGGCCTTAAAATAAAAAGCAACACTTCAACCAAAGGCCCTGCTTTGAATTTGCAAACCTGGGCAGGGCGCTCCTTACCGCATTGCAAATCCCGTTTTACGTAATATTTGCTTTCGAGTCTTGCAATTGTAGAAAGTTGTTTTCTTTCCAAACAAAACTCTAGGATTATATATACATTGTAGGAGTACAGAATAGATTAAATTTGTGGAAAAATTGATAGTGATAATGGTAGCAATAAAACAGATGAATTTTGTGTTTGTTTGGTTTTTGGTTTTGATATTTAGCGTATTAAAGATGGAGAATGATAGCGAGAATCAGTTCCTGATCACCTTATATGAGAAGAATTATATGGCAGGGACAAGCCAGTTCCTTCTTATGTGCCACACAACTTCAAGGTCTTGTATCTTCAGAAGAAAAAAAAATACGTAAGAATCTGCATCCCGATGGCTGAGACTTCCTTCATTCCTTTGGTTTCCACTGGACTCTACTTGACCACTACAACAATGGCTTTTAGGTTGAGTCTGAAGGAAACAAATAATATTCAAATATAAGCACCTCTTTCTTTCCAGTGCCCTGTATTTGAAGCAGGTCAACTCACTAGGCACCAGTGGAAGGGAACATGTTTATTCTTTACAACATACATGTGTGCATTTATGTTCTATATTATCAACTGTATATTTAGTTACACCATCATGTTTTAAAAACCAAAGTGCCAGTCTATAAATGATAATTCTTTTATTGCACAGGGTATCTGCCTTCCTTCAATCCCAGCCTCTCCAAGTCCTTCCAGAGGGGATGTGGACAGCTGGTGACAGAATCAACTTCAGGTTGAGCTTTCCATGATCAAATGTGATGGTGGGGCAGCCACATCAACTATGACCACCTTCCGAGTTCCTGTTCTGTGCAGTGCGGTTGCTGGGAACTTTGTGCGTTATACATTTGATGTTTATTTAAGTAGTACATATACAGACCTGCCCCCTCTCTTCTGTAATGTCTGCTCAAATGAAACAATCCTTTTCAAATATTTTAACTATTTCTTCAGGCATTTCTCTCCATTTCTCTAAATATTATCTTTACACTGAATTTGTTGACTTTTCAGCTTTATTCATAATATATTGATTTTTTTTACCACAATGATAAGGGTTTAGCTTTTCCCTCCCCTGTCCCCCACCACTCCATTCACACGCCCATCCACCCATCTTCTCCTGGTAGGTGCATCGTTGTTTCTGGTTAACTGAATATGCAATGCTTATGATATTTATATGCATGTAGTGTTATATATAGCTGGCCCACATAGCATATAATGATTTTAGTTTTCCTATTGAAACAATTTTTGGAAACTTCTTTGAAATGGTTTTTCCCCTCTGGAGTTAAAACTGCCATGATTTGATTTATTTTTCTATGGACTCATCACTAATTCATTTCTAATACAACAGTAAATCTCCTCCTGATATATTATAATACATCAGACAATATTATGTTTCCTTTTTTAAAAAAAATTAAAGACATTCTTACTGAAGCCCACCATCACCCTATAATCCAAATTGGCCATTCCTACCCTGATGTACAACTACCCTCTTGGGATTTCTCTTATTATCTTTTACGTTTTCTTCTACATTAGAGTCATGACAGTAGAACCTTGAATCACCCGGGTTGGAACTACATGGATCCACTCATATGTGGGTTTTCTTCTGCCTCTGCCACCCGAGACACCAAGACCAACCCCTCCTCTTCTTCTGCCTCCTCAGTCTACTCAACATGAAGACAATGAGAATAAAGACCTTTATGATAGTCCACTTCCACTTAATGAATTGTAAATATATTTCCTCTTCCTTATGATCCTCTTAATAACATTTTCTTTTTTCTAGCTTATTTTATTGTAAGAATAGAGTATATAATACATATAACATAAAAATACATGTTAATCTACTGTTTATATTATTGATAAGGCTTCTAGTCCACAGTAATCCATTAGTAGTTAAGGTTTTGGGGAGTCAAAAGTTATGCATGAACGTTCAACTGCACTAAAGATTGGTGCCCCAATCCCTGTATTGTTCAAGGGCCAACTGTATTTTCATCTTCATTTTTCTTTGCTTTATCTACCACCTGTCTTTTGTTGCTATTGTGGAAAAACATTCAGTGGCTAACTCAGAAAAAGGTTCATGGGAGGTAAATTTTTGAAAGCTTGAATGTCTGAATATATTTTCATTCTCCTCCTACATTTGATTGACAGTTTGAATATGGAATTCTATATTGTTTATGTCTTTCTCTTAATATTTTGAAAGCATTGCTCCTATCTTCTAATCCCTCTGAGCATATTCATTATAATTTTGTTGAAGTTTTCTTCTGGTTGTTACATTATATCTATTTCTTCTAAGTTATTTTTTTTCTTTTTTCATTTGCTTGTTTTGGCTTTTGTCTTTCATGTTTGTAGATTTATTCAAATGTCTGGGGGTTCTTGGCTGTCTTTTTAAAGAGTAAGGCATTGAAATGTTGATTGGAAGTTCTTTTGTGTAGATGAGAATTGTCAACCAATAGAAGTTGCTATAGGGTGATTTGGGGGACTATGCAATTTTGCTGGAGAACCCTGAATTGGTATGTGTAGATTTTTCTTCATTGGCTGAGTTTCCCTCAGAGGAGTTCTGAAATCCACTTCCTGGTGGCATGAGCTTGGCCACTGGGCTGCAGAGGGAGAATGATCAGGGGAGTGTCACACTCCAATATGTAGACGTCTACTTATGCCATTTAGTTTTAGCATGGTGATTTACCCCCAAGCTTGGCTCCGCATGGTGTTCAAAGCCCAGAACATCTTTGGTTCAAGCTCTCCAGAGAGGAAACTCCTAGACTTTAGCAAGGGTGCAGGAGGGCAGTAGCTTGGCTGCATAAACCAGGGAGGAAATCCAGAGATTTGGTGGTGATCTTTACAAAGATTTTCAACAAGGAATCCTTTTTAAAAATTTGAAGCTTCATCCATACCTTTGCCTTTAGAAGTTCCAAGTACCTGAAATTCCTGAGCCTGTCTGCAGGCCTTGCTCATTATTGGTTTCCCCTCTTGCAGGCTGAGGTTTTAACCAATTATCTTTGTTCCATGAGCTTTCTAACTTTCAAATATGTCCCAGGGGTGGGGAACCTGCAGCCTTGGGGCCACATGTGGCCTTATGGATCCTTGAGTGTGGCCTTTTGACTGAATCCAAATGTTACTGAACAAAGCCTTTAGCTACTTTTCCCTGCTGTCACTTTTGTCCTTTTAAGTTTATCACCTCTCCCATTTAAAAAAAATGCTCTATAATTATAATAACATTTTAGGAAGAAGTGAACGATATGTATATTTTAATCTGCCATGATTAACTGCACTTGCCATCCTTACTTGACTAAAGAGATCAAAAACTTACATAAGGCCATACAGCTCAGCATGTGACATTGTCAGAATTGCAGCCCTCTAGGAAGGAAAGAAAAGGAAGATAAAAAGGAAATCAGGACTGAGATAACACAGGGTGTCTGGTTAGAGAGTGATGAGTAATGGAATGATGAATTGGTCATAGAAGGTGTTGCTATGAAACATGGAGTTAAGGGAACAGAAGAATATAGTGTCTTTGAACAATGAACAATGATTTCACCTGACTTCTCCCTTCTTCCTTTCAGTTGTTTCTCTTCCCCTCTTTTCTTTCTCTCCTTTCCCTTCCCTCCATGAATAGTTTTGTAGAGAATTCATGCGTTAGGCTCAGGGCTAGTCCTGGGGATATGGTGGTGTGTAAGACAGAGTTGTACTCCCTGTCCTTGGGAGTTCCTAATTTAATGGAATGAAACAGCACTCGCAGGGCAGTATGCTCAGAGCGCATAGGAGGGCCCTGGACACCTAACCTGATTTTGGAGGAACAATGCAGCTGGCTCTTCCAACCACTTCCAGAGCTCCTTATTTTGATCCATTTGTTCTTAATGTCAATATCATCTTTGTCATCATGATTGTCATTAACAACATCATAATCATTTATAGAAATTCTACTACTTACCTGGTACCATGGTAGAGCTTGCATATAGCTTATGTAATTTAATTCTCATAACGATCCAGCAAGATGGGCATTATCAGCATGAGAATACTGAGATTCAGTAACTCCCCTGAAGGCACCAGTAGTAAGCAAGGCTTCCTGGCCTGCCCCCTCGCTCTGACTCTTTAGATGTTCCTTTTCAGCATCTCCCTAGTATCCAATGTAGGTCATCATCCTTGTGCTTAGCCATCATAAATTTTTTAATTTTTGTGTGCTCACAGAAACTATTTCTTACTTATCTCTGTACCCCTAATGCCTAACACAGTATCTGGGGCAGGATTAAAACCCATTAAATACATAATATTTTATGTTAGCATTTGAACCCAGATTTTTCTAATTATTAATACAAAGCTCATGCCTTTCCATTGTGTGTCATTGTCCTCCAGTTGAGGCTTTTTCTTACTGATGTTTCCTCCCCACCGTACAAACAAAGGTTTGCCTTTGGCCCACTCTTACTTTCTGCCCCATAAATGCTGGCCCCTACTGGCAAATTGTCTTCCTCTCTCTGGAAAGACTTGTGATCAAGCCAACAGGCACAGACACATCTTTTTCAAAACGAAATAAATGCCTCTTAGGAAAATCCCTCACTGCCTTCAAATGTAGTCACAGCACAAATTTAAGCATCAAAACAAACTTTTCATTATAAATATTTACTACATTGTGGACAGAGACTTAGGAGTCCATCTGTTCTATGGGATTTTCATTTCAGTAGAATCTTTTGAAACCAGATCAGCAAATCATTGTTACTATTGGCTGCACATGGAAATATCTTGCTTAAACAGAACCCTGTGTTCAAATGGCAACTGTTATGAACCTTGAGCTTGTCTACACAGAGCTGCAGAAGGCAGCAAAGATAAGCGATGGTGGGAACCCGACTCCTCGACAGTCCATCATGGGGCTGCATCTCCTGGAGCACTCCCGCTGGCTCACAGGCTGTGCCGCCCCAGGTGAAACAGCAGATGGAACTGGTGTTGTGTTGAGACACTGCTGCCTCCCTCCAATTCTTTGCCAATTTCTTTTTCTTTGCCATATCCATAAATGCTAACTTTTGGAAACAGTTTTTCTCTCTGAATAGCAGAGAGAAAAACCTGGTTATATTCTGGCTTTGCATTTGGAAATCGTGGCCTCGGCGAGCTTGAGGTGCCTGAATGCTAAATCTCTATTTTCATCACCTGTCAAATAAGGTGAACAGTGTTGATGTGGAGACGACGTGAGATTGCACAGTGAAGCACTAGCACCCTTCAGGGTGGATCATGGTTGACAATGACTCTTCATTTCCCTTGAAGAAAGATAGAAGGAGGCCGGGCACGGTGGCTCACGCCTGTAATTCTAGCACTCTGGGAGGCCGAGGCAGGCGGATTGCTTGAGGTCAGGAGTTCGAAACCAGCCTGAGCAAGAGCGAGACCCTGTCTTTACTATAAATAGAAAGAAACTAATCAGCCAACTAATATATATATAGAAAAAATTAGCTGGACATGGTGGCACATGCCTGTAGTCCCAGCTACTTGGGAGGCTGAAGCAGCAGGATTGCTTGAGCCCAGGAGATTGAGGTTGCTGTGAGCTAGGCTGATGCCACGGCACTCACTCTAGCCTGGGCAACAAAGTGAGATTCTGACTAAAATATATATATATATATATATATATATATATATATATGGATCATAGGCTCAAGAGGTACCCATGAACCTCTCCCAGATACTGTGATTCCATGATGTCAGGCTGGGCACCTGTATATCTCAAGTGTCCCAAGGAAATCTAAGTGAAGAACCACTGCCGTAAGTGAGATATGGAACCAGTTTTCTCAGCTGAGACAAAAGATTTTGGCTCCCAGTTGAAGAAAAAATGGAATATCAAATTCAGGGTGTAGCAAGCAATATCACTTTCTATTTATAAAGCATTTTATAATATAATATTTATATTTATTCTTTCTGTATCCTTGAGAACAAGTTTGGCTTTATGAGCCATGCTTTCTCCTTGAGAACACAAAGACAAAATGATTCACTCAGAATGTCAATGGGAGAAACAGGATTGAAATCCAGAATATTTATCATCTACAGCAGCTAAATGCTACGGTCCTTACTCAAGCAGGGTATCTACCGACAATATGAATAACTGACTGCACTAAAAACTTTGTCAAATGAGGCTCATAAATTGTGTTTTAATAGAATATTATAAGTTGGCTGAGCTAAAAGGCAAATATCAATCTTACAATTTATATTTAAGAATAAGTTGAAAATGTTATTCAACCATTTGTGGAAACGATCAAGAACTAGTCTACCAAAATAGATTTTTAATGGGAATAGAGCCAAATTCAGAGGTATGTACAAGTGAAAGAAAATAGTTTGTATCAAATACAGTTTTGTAGGTACAATATAGGGAAGATCTTGGGAAATTCCCAGAGTTTTTATTTAATAAGAAAGTCAAAGCGTGCTTCCAGGAAGGAGGAAGCTCTTCTCCCAAGCTGCTCAGTTGTATTTCATGCCTTGTTTTCACAGTTTCTTTACATAAAAAACCCAAATTAGAATAACAACAACAGACAAGTTATCTAGAAACTATCATCTGCTGAAAATTTTGTTTAAATGTAATTTGCTCCCTATTCTTCTGTCAAATAAATAGAAAACATGGGGACAGTGTACAACATTATGCAAAAATCATTTGCTAAAGATTAGAACAGGGCCAAAGGAATTCAAATAGTGAAACTCTTTCTATAACACAATTATCTTTCAAAGTTGCCTTTGTACCATTCTTTCCCAGTTCTATGTAAAGGGATGAAGAATATAGTGTTCACCACTCTAGGTATTCCAGCTACAATTTTTGCAATGAAGTATCATGAACTGTGCCATAATATAGAGGCATTTAATTAGAGTCATTTAACACATTGTAACTCACCAATGATTTTTGCATTCAGCATGTTTCAAACAGCTGAGTTTTTAAAATGTGGAGATTTGTTCACCACTAAATATCAACGGGCCTCTGCAGCTGCACAGCCCCTTAAATCTGGTTTGCGTGTGTAGCTTAATGAGTCCTCAGGAACATGACAGAACCAAGGAAACAGCAGCGAAGAAAAATACGCAACTGGGGAGGGAGTTGGCCTAGCCATAGAAGGGGCCCTGGCCAATGGACCCTCAGTTGAATGATGCAGGCAGTGAGTTAGGGGAATGCCTTGGGTGAACGGAATGTGCCCTCATCGCTTCCGCCTTGAGTTCTTGAAGAATCTGTGTAGGTTGAGGAGCCCAGGATCATTTTCTACAGAGTAATACCCCACCAGTTCCCAGAAGTGCAAAGTGAGGCCACGAGGAGGCTCGAGTTGCCCAATTCTAGTTCCCTTACCCATCTGCTCCCATGGCAGCCCGTCACCTTCTATCTGGACTGAAATTCCCAGCATTGCTGTTCGCTGGCACCAACAGGACAGGGAAGGCCACTGTCAACAGGAGGAGGATGTCACCTGAGAGGAATGGGAGGCTGAAAGGGACACAGCTCTCCCTGAATTTCCCTGTTTTTTCTCAAATATATGTTCCTCCTTACCACAAAATCAATACAATTTAGAAACAGATAAATAAAAAAATGAAAATATGAAAACTTGCATTAATTCCACAAACCAAATATAAGCACTGCTAACACTGCGAATTGTGTCCTTTCACTCCTTGTTCTATGTGCAAACATCCTTTTACGTATACTTATGCATTTCTCTGATGGTTTCCTTAGGATACAGCCCTACAGGGTATTTCACTGCCTCAAATGCAATGCATGTTTTAAGAGTTTTTGAAAAATATTACAAAATTGTCCCCTAGACAATTTTGTATTATTTTATATTTGCATCAGGACATAATAGTGACCATTTCCTACCACATTGGCTTCCAGAGAATATTATATTTAGCTTGCTAATTGGAAAGGTGGAAGTCATTTCATAGCTGTTTAAATTTACATTACTTTAATGTCCCCTTGAATTTTCAGCTTCCACGGTCATCTTCGGGGTGGGGTGCGGGGGGTGGTCCTCCTGGGAGACTCACTGAACACCCCCTTTCTCTCTGTCCTTCATCTTATGTCTACAGCAGAGCTAGGGCAGGGTGACATTTTCAAAAAGGATGTTACTGCAGAATGAAGTAGAAACGAAAAGAAATAATTATAGAAAATTAAAACAGCATAAAAATACTCATATGTCTTAGACTAAGTTGAGGAATACGTAATATCAGAAAAAACTTTCCAAAATTTTGCAACTCATCTTGCCCTAATTCCTTCTTTCTTACTCACAGGCCCTATTTGTTTTCTATCTGGTAGAAGCAAACCCTTGAATACCTTCCTTTTAGAGACAAATGACAACTGCTTAAAGCTAAAGCATGCTGCTGATCTAAATTTCCCAAACTCCTAGAAGTCTGTCCTCTCAATTATGGTGTTTTTGTATTTTCTGGGTCAAAACATTAAACATGTATTCATGTTGTTTCTTTTCTTTCTTATCTCAACAGATTTAGGGGGTACAAGTGGTATTGTGATACATGTATATATTGTATAGTGCTGAAGTCAGGACCTTTAGTGGCCCCTTCTTCTGAATAGGATACATTGTACTCAATCTCTCACCCTTCTTCTTCTCCCTTTCCCCCTGTAAGTATCCAAAGTCCATTATATCACTCTGTATGAGTATGTATACTCACTGTTTAGTGAGTATAAGTGAGTATATCTGGCATTTGTTTTTCCTTTCCTGAGTTACTTCACTTAGGATAATGGCTTCCAGTTGCATCCAAGTTGCTGCAAAAGGCATTATTCCATTCCTTTTTATGGCTGAGTAGTACTCTGTGGGGTGTGTGTGTGTGTGTGTGTGTGTGTGTGTGTGTTTGTCAGATTTTGTTTATCCATCCATCAGTTGATGGGCACTTAGGTTGATCCTATATCTTTGCAATTGTTAATTGTGCTGAAATAAACAGATGAGTTCATGTGTCTTTTTGATATAATGGCTTCTTTTCCTGCAGGCTGATACCCAATAGTGGGATTGCTGGATTGAATGGTAGATCTACTTTTAGTTCTTTGAGGAATCTCCATACTGTTTGCCATAGAGGTTGAACTAATTTATCTTCCCATGAATGTATAAGCATTCCCTTTCCCCCATATAGATCCAACATCTATTGTTTTTTGCCTTTTATTAATGGCCATTCTGACATGGGTAAGGTGGGCATATATACAACAGCAGGTATATATCATCTCATTGTGGCTTTAGTTTACATTTCCCTGATGATTAGTGATGTTGACTATTTTTTTGTGTGTGTTTATTGGCCATTTGAGCATCTTCTTTTGAAAAATGTCCGTTCACGTCTTTTGCCCACTTTTTAATGGTTTTTTTCTTGCAAGAAAAAAAAAAACCAATTTTTTGAGTTCCTTATATATTCTGGATAATAGCCCTTTGCCAGATGTGTAGTTTGCAAATACTTACTCCTGTTCTGTAGGTTGTCTATTTGCTTTGTTGATTGTTTCTTTCACTGTGCAGAAACACTTTAGTTTAATTAAGTCCCATTTATTTATTTTTGTTTTCATTTCATTTCATTTATTTTGTTTTCATATTTGCTTTTGGAGTCTTAGTGATAAATTTTTTGCCTATGCCCATGTCCAGAAGAGTTTTTCCTTAATTTTCTTTTAGAATATGTGTGGTGTCAGGTCTTACATTTAAGTCTTTAATCCATCTTGAGTAGCTCACAACAACCTCAAACTCCTGGGCTCAAGCAATCCTTCTGCTTCAGCCTTCTGAGTAGCTGGGATTATAGGCATGAGCCACCATGCTCAGCTAATTTTTTTCTATATATTTTTAGGGCACCAACTAATTTCTTTCTATTTTTAGTAGAGGTGGGGTCTCACTCTTGCTCAGGCTGGTCTCGAGCTCCTGAGCTCAAACTATCCGCCCACCTCGGCCTCCCAGAGTGGTAGGATTATAGGCATGAGCCACTGTGCCTGGCCTGTTTATTTAATTGCTTAAGTCTAGTAGGATTTGCGTTATGAATCTGGGAGCTCTGGTGTAAGGTGCATATATACTTAGGATTGTTATATTTTCTTGTTAAATATATCCCTTTATCATTATATAATTACCATTTTTGTCTCTTTTTACTGTTGTTGATTTTATGTCTTTTATTTGATATAAGAATAGCTACTCCTGCTCACTTTTGGTTTCCATTTGTGTGAAGTGTTTTTTCCACCTGTTTACCTTGAAACTGTGTGACTTTTTACAAGTTAAATGGGTTTCTTGGAGACAGCAGTTATTTGGGCTATGGTTTTTCCAATCCATTCCATCAATCTATATGTTTTAAGTGGGGCATTTAGACCATTTACATTCAATGTTAATATGGATAAGTGAGATACTGTCCTAGTCATCCTATTGATTATTACCTAGTTGCTTTATATTTCTGTCTTGTGTTACTTCTTTATAAGAAGTGTGAGTTTTTACAGTAGAGTGTTTTTACGTTTGTGAGTATTGACCATTCTTTTCAATGTTTAGAGCACTTTTGAGCATTTCTTGTAGGGCAGGTCTAGTGGTGACAAATTCCCTTAGTGTTTGCTTTTCTGGGAAAAACTTTATTTCTCCTTCATTTATGAAACTTAATTTCATAGGATACAAAATTCTTATCTGACAGTTATTCTGTTTAAGAAGAATAAAGATGGGATCAATTCCTACTGGTCTCTAAAGTTTCTGCAGAGAAGTCTGCTGTTAGACTGATGGGTTTTCCTTTGTAAGTTACTTGACACTATCATAGCTTGTAGGATTTTCTCCTTTATTTTGGCTTTGGCTGGACTGATGACTGTGTGCCTTGGACTGATGACTGTGTGCCTATTTGCAATTAATCTTCCAGGAATTCATTAACCTTCTTTTTTTTTTTGAGGCAGAGTCTCACTTTGTTACCCAGGCTAGAATGAGTGCCATGGCTTCAGCCTAGCTCACAGCAACCTCAAACTCCTGGGCTCGAGCAATCCTGCTGCCTCAGCCTCCTGAGTAGCTGGGACTACAGGCATGTGCCACCATGCCCGGCTAATTTTTTCTATATATATTAGTTGGCCAATTAATTTCTTTCTGTTTATAGTAGAGACGAGGTCTCGCTCTTGCTCAGGCTGGTTTCGAACTCCTGACCTTGAGCAATCCACCCGCCTTGGCCTCCCAGAGTGCTAGGATTATAGGCGTGAGCCACTGCGCCTGGACCTAACCTTCTTATATCTGAATATTGTAAATGTCTAGTGAGACCAAGTAAGTTTTCTTCCACTATTCCCTGAAATAGATTTTCCATGCTTTTTGCTTGCTTTTTCTTCTTCTCCTCCTTCAGGGATACCTACAATTCTTATGTTTGTGTGTTTTACATAATCCCACATTTCTTGGAGACTTTGTTAATTTCTCTTGATTCTTTCTTTAATTTTGACTGACTGAGTTAATTTGAAAGCCCTGCCTTCAAGCTCCAAAATTCTTTCTTCTGCTTGGTTTAGTCTGTTGTTAAAACTTTCTACTGTATTTTGAAATTCCTGAAATGCCTTGCTCATTCCCAGAAGTTCTGTTTTTTTTTTTAATATCTATTTCTTTAGTGAATTTTTCATTCATGTTCTGAATTTTGTTTCTTTGTGTTGGTTTTCAACTTTCTCATTGATCCCATTAAGCTAACTTATAATCCATATTTTGAATTCCATATCTGACATTTTAAAAATTTCCTTTTGGTTGGAGGCCATTGCTAGAAAATTAGTGTGATCCTTGTGGGGTGGGGGGAGTGTTGTCAAAACAGTTTGCCTTTTCATGTTGCCAGAGTTCTTTTGCTGGTTCCTTCTCACTTGGAACCTCTTCCCTCAGCTCAAAACAGATAATTTTGTGGTTCTTCTGTTCTCCTCGTCCAGGAACTCTGCTGCTCAGTATAGAGAGACAGAGGTACACTTCTTTTCAGTTCATACAGATAAGTACCTACTGTCATGTTGCTTGCAATTTGAGTCAGTTGGACCTCAGATATCTGGGGGACTGTTCAGGTGCCCGCAGTGGTGGACTAGTTTAGGTAATCCCCAGTTCCTAGGCCCCCAGATGGTGTGCTTGAGTCCTGGGGTGACCAGACTAAGATCAAGTTGGTAAACTTGCCCTCAATCTCCCTGGCTTCAGGTGCCATCTGTGATAGCAGGGGGTGGGATGATCAGCTCTGGAAGAATTCTCAACTAGGAGAATAGCAGACCACTCTGAGCCTATGGCAGGAGGGGTGGGCCCCTTTTGACACTACTAGTAGATACAGGAAGCTGAGGGACACACAAGCCACTCACACCTTCCTCTCTTGGCAGTGATAGTGGTCTCTGTCCTTCAGATACATAAAAGCTCCCAGATTCCCATCTCCCACCCTTGCCCAGCTGCAGCAAAGGTGGTGGAGGCTGCTCATCCTGCTGTGTGCAGGGCCACCAGACTAGATGTGGGCTGCCGCTGAAATGCTCTGGTGGGAGAGCTGTGGCTATGCCAGACACTTGCCCCCAGGGTGGGCAGGCTTCTTCCAGAAGAGACAGGATGCTCAGGGAGAGGACTGAGGGCCCTGCCCTCCCTGAGGAGGGCACACAAAAGCACTTGCTATGGCTTTTTAGAGGGAAAGGAGTGAGCCCTAAGCTCTGTGGAATCCTAGGTGTGACAGGTGCTTTGTCAGAGATGGGGCAGCCTTGTCTTAATCATGCCCTGTGGAACCTCAATGACAGTGGGTGGGGGAGGGGAGAAGGAGAAGGGCCCAAATGGTGGGGAGCTGGTGACCTGTCTCCTTTGTTCTAAAGGGCCTTCTGCTATCCTTCACTTTCCTCTTGACTGAAAGCAGCCTGTGCTAAATGTCCAAGCTCTGGAAAACCCACAGATCCTATGGGACCCACTGGTTCCCCAAAGCTGCTGTGGTTTAGTGGGGTAGTAGGTAGTGTTGGCTGTGGATCCAGTGATATAGACACCCAGGGGTTCAGAATCCCTGGTTGAGACTGCTGCAAATTTTACACTATCCATGAAGGGAAGGAAATGAGCTGCACCCTCTGTGTAGACTCTGGGTGCAAGGAGCAGAGTTCTATTGGGGGTGTACTCCACCCCCCACCCCCACAAGCCTAGAACTGGCCATCCCACAGTTCACTCACACCAAAAGCTCATGCTTGGGAACAGAGGTGGCTGTGTCCACAGCACTGGGTGATTAGAAGAGGGTGCTGCTTCTCCTCTGGGGCGGGGATACTCTCCCACCCTATGGACTCCTCTCTGCCCTTCCATCTCCACGGGGAGGGCTGCAGAGGACTTCAGATCCTGATCCAGGAGCTCTCCGGTGCAGGAGAATGCACACACTGCCACACTCTGTCCTAAACAGTATTGTGGCACTTCCCAGTCCCCTTGTGACAGCATGCCCTATAGGTCATAACTCTGGGAATGCTGCTACTCTCCTGTGTCTCCCTGTTCCCCTGTGGTTGTCACCGTCCAAGCAAGTGCTGGGGAATGTTTGTGTGTGTGTGTGGGGGGGGGGCGGGCCTGTCCCCAGGTCACTGCAGAAAGCTCAGGCAGATGCAGGGCGGGTACCTCCCAGTGGAAGCAGTGAGGGAGGGCAGCTGTGGGGGTTTGCTTTTGCCTGGGTTCCCCAGCAGCAGCGGTGGTGGCTGTGGCAGCTGTAGCATTTGTCCAGGGCACATGCAAGCACTCGGCCTCCCCCTGGCCCAGCATGGTATGGAGGAGGCTGCAGCAGCAGCACTGGCCCCCAGGCAGATGCCCCGCTGTGGGACTCAGCTCTCAGAATGGCGCCGGCTGCAGCGCTCAGGGCTGAGAAGCCTTTGAGACCCGCTGTGCCCCCTTTCTGGGGCCATGCTGCTGCCCAGTCTCCAGGCAACTCCCTGTGAGGGTCTGGTGGCCTGCAAGGGTGGAGGGCTCTCTTGTAGCCAGGATTGTAAAGTCCGCGGTGGGAGTGTGGAGCCCTGGGGGTCTCTCACTTACTCCTTCCCCACAGGCAGGTGCTTCTATCATTTCCCAAGATACCTCATTTCCTTGTCCTTCGCTTTCAGTGCCTCCTACCACTTCTCTGACGGATCCCAGGGCTCTCTTACTGATCTATGTAGAGAACAGTATCTTCTCACTATTTTGCTTCCTCTCTGTGGGAGAGGCGCTTGCCAGGTGCATCTAGTCAGCCACCTTGGCCCTCCCCTGATTAAGGACTTTAAAAAGTGGGTCTCTACAGTTATATTCATTTGTAAAACTTTTAAATCACACTCAGTTACATATTTAACAAATTGCCTCTGTTTCAGAAGAATATAATTACATGCAATTTTGAAGAAATTCCAGACACAATGAAGGAAGTCCCAGAAATTCCCTGTCTGGAAGGAGAAGGCCATGAGCCCACATAGGAACGTCTTCCTGCTAAGTGAGAGACAGCTACACACGGGAGGTGCAGTCTCTGTGGCCAAAGTGACCGCTGATCTTGTAAAGAGTTTAGGGAAGGGCAGAGCCCCGGGATGGGTGGACTCTCCCTGTAAGGATGGGCGAGCTGGGTGGCAGAGAGGCTCCTGGGGTGAGACACCTGCTGACCAGCTGGCCCACAGGTCTGTGAGGCTGTCACTGACTGGCTGACATTCCTAAGTCTATTTACTGAAGTGAGTCATCATTGATCCATTGAGAGGGCTTGAAATTGGTTCTGGTAAGTCCTTGTTTATGGCGTGGGAGTACTGCCAAGAAAAGTCTTCCTTTCTCGAATTTGAAGGGCATGAATGTTTCACTCTCACTTGGTGGCCTTGTCTTTTCAAGACATGCTTTGTCACTAATGATGTGCATTCCACGTCAGATCCAACCAAACCACCAGAGTTTTTAAGGTCTGGTGTTAGAGCTCCAACTACTTTTAGAGTATTTTCTAATAACCTCCAGATTAATTTATTAGAATGGTGTCATAGAGTAAAAAAATTACCTATTCCTTAGAAATTATCTGTTGAGCCTCATTTTCATAGACATATCTTCACATTCCCAGAAGATGCATCTTTCCCTGATTTCCTACCCACCTCTCAACACAGAACTTTCCTGGTGTCATTTGATGGGACTCTGATCAATAAATAGGAAGAAAAACTGCATCAATGGGAAGGGAATGAGAACATGGCAGAGCATGAAATGGCTCTTAAGCTCTGTTCAGAAGAGGCATGCCTCACTTCTGCTTCTGTTTCACTGGTCAAAGCAAATGACACGATATCAACAGGGCAGAGATGTACAATCCTCTCTTAGGGAGACCTCCATAGATAGGGCAATATGGGAGAGGGAATCAATACTTAAACTACAAATTATCTACTCCATAGTACTTAAGTGTCTAGTACTTTGGGTAGGTGAACCAAAGAGATCTTTCTTGTTTGCATATTTTGATAAGTTCTGGTAAATACACAGAAAGTGTGATGACTCTAATTTTATTCTTGGGGAAACCGGGGTTCTGCGAGATGAGGCAGCACCCTGAGATGAGAAAGCACAGTGCCTGGAGAGTGAGTCTCCTGGCCGGTCTGCCATTGTGTGGACCCCTGTGGAAGTTTTTTCCCTCTTCTCCCACACCCAACACCTGGAGTCATTTTCCGACACTTCAAGGTCTTCTCTGATGCCTTTTACACCTGCAGGAGTTCTCCTAATGTTAAAGTTAGGCCTTCCCAATGGGAGAGAGAGAAATGCAAGTGGGAAGAAAACCCAGCCTTCTGTTTCTGGTGAAGAAATCTCAGTCTTCATTGAACGCCTTCTACAGATCATTAATCCCCCATTTCTTAGAGGAATATTTAAGTGTTCTACTGGGTGGGCTGGTCAGTCACTCTCCTGATTCCTGCCTTCATCTAGTTCTGCTGGAGCAGAACTCTAATAAGGAATTAAACTCAGCCCTTTTGGATAAACCTCATCCTTCTCTCATTTTAAAGGGAAACAGACAGCAACTCTGAAGAACTAAGAAGCAGGTAGATCACAGCAAGCATACACTAACTCAATCAATATCTGCTTGGTCAAAAATGGGATCTCTAGTTTTTTTTTTTTTTTTTTTTTTTTGAGACAGAGTCTCGCTTTGTTGCCCAGGCTAGAGTGAGTGCCGTGGCGTCAGCCTAGCTCACAGCAACCTCAAACTCCTGGGCTCGAGTGATCCTTCTGCCTCAGCCTCCCGGGTAGCTGGGACTACAGGCATACGCCACCATGCCCGGCTAATTTTTTTTTTTTATATATATATATCAGTTGGCCAATTAATTTCTTTCTATTTATAGTAGAGACGGGGTCTCGCTCTTGCTCAGGTTGGTTTTGAACTCCTGACCTTGAGCAATCCGCCCGCCTTGGCCTCCCAAGAGCTAGGATTACAGGCGTGAGCCACAGCGCCCGGCCGGGATCTCTAGTTTTGAGGCATAATCCAAACTTCCCTTTGGTAATGCGTTGATATTTAAGGAATAAAAGTGTGTGGCCAAGGGTGGAATGGAGTGTGGCCGAGACAAAGCCCGGGGTGTTGACAAGCTGAGGGGCCTTTTTTAAAATGCCTGCGGGCAGCAAACGTGCAAAATAAGAGATTTTTCTTTGCTTCTGGAAAAGGAGGCCCTGATCTTCAATTGACCCCAAGTACCTGCAACCCCATTAACTTACCTGTATTGTGCAAAAAACATAAAATCATAGTTAAAACAAGAAGGATGTGAGAGCAAAATGGACTGAAAAGGCAGGCATCGTGTAAGGACAACCAACAAGCAGTGAAACTCCGCCATCGGGATCACGTGGGAGCCGTGGTGCCTGTCTCGCTTCGGGTATGTCTGTGCTATGCCCGTCCTGCTCGGGAAACACTCAGCTCTTTCTGAGTGTTTAGGGAAGGAGGATTTAGGGACCGCTCTAGGGAAGGAGGGTCAAACGTCTCTTTATTTTATGAAATTTTCTGTTTTCAGCTTTTTTTTTTTTTTTTTTTTTTTTGAGACAGAGTCTCGCTTTGTTGCCTAGGCTAGAGTGAGTGCCGTGGCGTCAGCCTAGCTCACAGCAACCTCAAACTCCTGGGCTCAAGCGATTCTCCTGCCTCAGCCTCCCGAGTAGCTGGGACTACAGGCATGCGCCACCATGCCCGGCTAATTTTTTCTATATATATTAGTTGGCCAATTAGTTTCTTTCTATTTATAGTAGAGACGGGGTCTCGCTCTTGCTCAGGCTGGTTTCGAACTCCTGACCTCGAGCAATCCGCCCGCCTCGGCCTCCCAGAGAGCTAGGATTACAGGCGTGAGCCACCGCGCCCGGCCTTGTTTTCAGCTTTATCTCAATGTGAGGTTTACTATCAGAGAAGTGAGTTGTATTGTTAAGGAATGCCCACAGGAGGGAGGTTATTTCTGTTTGAGCCCAGCTACTCTCACCAGCGTACTGTGATGCGTGCCAGACAGGACGGAATGTCAACATTGCCGGTTCTCACCAAGAGCAAGTGACTAAAGGAGACAGGAAATCAAAGCAAATACTCATCGAGTTTGAAATGTTTTGGATAAAACTATTATTCCCTTGCTGAACCCCATAGCATGAAATAGCTAAGTGATGAATAAATATGAAAATTCTATTAGTACCGAAGAGCAAGACTTAAAGAAATTGAATGAAGTAGGTACAGATGGACGTCGTGATGACTACTATGCTGATTTTCAGGAGTCAGCTTAGCTCTAATGTCCTCTGAGGCTTTTTAGACTCACGTTGACAGTTTCATATTTGTACAGCACCCTGGAGTCTCAGACTTCACATGATCTCTTCCTGCCACTTGCCTGATTCTGTTGGCACAAATTACTTTACAGATGACTACTGAAGTTTGGAGGTGAAACTGGCTTTTTAAATTCAAGATGTTTAATTACATTTTAGTATTTTATTTGCATAAACACAGTAACATTGTAGTTACTTGTAGTAATGACTACAGACTATGAATCTTTATCCCAACTGTTCTTTTCTTCTAAAATTGCTCAATCCAGCTACCTATCTCTTTAGTCTTTACCTATGCTGCTCTTGCTTTCACTTTTTAGGGAATTATACCAACTTTAATGTTAGAAAATCTTAATCGCCCTACCCCACACCCCATACATATACATCACCATTGTGTCCAGGTGGGATGCACTATTCTATTTTCTTTTACCTGCTTATACATGTAGTTCATATTCCATCTTGTGCTTTAGAATTTTGGGTATATCATATGTCTCTTTCTCCCCAAAGAGGCATTACATTGTATTGGTTTATAGCAAGAGTTGGCAAATCTTTTTCTGGAAAAGGCCACATAGTAAATATTTTTGGCTTTTCAGGCCATGTGGGTGACTTCCCAACTCTGTCACTATAGTGTGAAAGCGGCATAGACGATATGTAACCAAACAGGCATGGCTGTGGTCCAGCAAAACTTTATTTACAAAAATGGCAGCTGGCCAGATTTGGCCGATGGGCTGTAGTTGCGGACACGTGGTCCACAGCATGGGCTTCCTCGCTTCCTGGTACTGTGCGCTTGGCAAGTCACCAACCTCTGTGCTTTGGTTTCTCATCTTCCTGGGAAGAATAAAAACATCTACTTTGTAAAGGTTGTTTTGAAGGTTAAATTATCTGATACATGTCAAGTTAGTTATATTTATGCCTGGAATAATATAACATAAATATAAATATTTGCTATTGTTACAGGCAACCTGGGGTAAAAAAGACCATGTATTATTTAATTTTAGCTTTCTTCGTACTCCTACAATTTCCTCACCCTCCATAGCACATAGCCAAGTGCAAGTTATAGAGATGCTCAATAAATACTTGCTGAGTTGAATTACTCTGGCACACTTTCTCCTTACTATTTTTTTGTAAAGAATAACTACTTAATTTCTCTTCTTACCCTTTCCCTCTGATAAATAGATCATGCACAGTTATTGCTTTCTTACTCTTGCAGCAAAATTATATTTTGGGGAACATATATTTGGGGCAAACTGAATCTATGTCTCCCAAGTTAAATAAAAAATAAATTTTTATATATATATATATATTTTTTTTTGAGCTCCTGCAACCAATATGCTTTTTTCTTCCTTTATGGCTGAGACCTAAACTTTTAAAGGGAGCTTTCTTAAGGAGATCAAGTCCTTTGTTCTTTCTGAATATTTTCATGGTACACAGATTCTCTAATTCTCTAGGGCAGGCCCCAGTTATCCTCCTCTGCTAGTATTCATGCTTGTGGGTGATCCTTCTTTATGAGTATAGGTGGGACTTGAGACTTGCTTCTAAACAATTGTGGCAGAGGTGATGAGAGGTCACTTTCACAATTATGTCACATAAGGTTGTAACTTCCATCTTGTTAGTTGACTCTCTGCAATGACTCGTTCTATTGCTCGTTGATAAAGTAAGCTGCCATAGGAAGAGATCCACAAGGCAAGGAACTGAGGTGACTTCCAGCCAATAGTCAGCAAGGAACTGAAGCCCTCAGACTGACAGCTCACAAGAAACTGAATCCTGCCAACAGCCATGTGAGCATGGAAGCAGATTCTTCCTCAGTCAAGCTTCAGATGAGACCCTATCCCTGCTCAACATCTTGCTTACAGCCGCATGAGAGACCCTGGAGCAGAAGACCTGGCTGAGCTGTATTCACATTCCTGACCCACAGAAACTGTGAGATAATAAATGTGGATTGTTTTAAGCTACTAAGTTTGTGGCAATATTGTTATGCAGAAATAGATAACTAACACAATATTAAACTATTGGATTATAACAGCAATTATCCAACATAATTATAATGGTTTCTTATCAATGATTTGGTTTGTCAATCATCAAATGTATTTAAGAATTGATTTTTAATGGCATCATGCTAGTCAACTTGGTTCGCTGCCAATGCTATGGTAATTAATAATCTACAATAACGCTTGCATAATCCAGCCTCCTGGGAAATTCAGTTCCCCAAAAGAAATCTAAATTAGAAGATAGTGTCAGAGAATAAACAATTCAAATATTTGTGAAATAAAAGGACACAACTAAGATAAACTAAAGATTGAACTATTGCAACTGTTCTATTGCAATAGAGTTGGTTGCAGTAGAGATTGGATGGCTCCTAACACAGAAGCATGGAGTTAGTCTTGGTTCTAAGAGTGGGAAAAAAAAGCTGGTGTAGATGGAGTATACACCATCATTCCTATTCCATCTAAACATGGCCTTGTACGTGACTATGGCCAGTGTTTGGGCAAGGGACATTTGGCACAGCCATAACCCTCTGAATTAATATCCTCTGACCTAACAGCTTTAATATATACTGATATCCTAAGCAGCTCACTTCCCAGCATGCAGTGCTTCAAGCACTGTGGGAAACAGATCCTAGATAACTAAGTAACAATAAGTCATATCTTGTCTTCCCTGTTAGAATGGACATGTGCATTCATGAGCTGGATGGAATAAATCACTTTCTCCTGTGCTGGGTGGTGTAAACAGATCCTTCTAGTCCAGAGACGAGTTTATCAGAGCCAGATTTCCCACACTCATTTCCCTGGCTTTTATAACCCAAGGGATGATGGGGCCATGTTTAAATGGAATAGGTTCAGGATGTGGGGGTTATTCATTATGATGTTTGTGTTTGCCGGGATTAGGTCACGAGAGTAGTTTCTGATATAACCTATGCGAGTGACAAGGTGCTGGAGAGCCTGCCCCGTCACACCCGGATGGAGCACGCATAGCTGGGTGCATCTCCAGACAACTGGCTAGTGTTGTGGGGCGGCCTGGCATTTCCAAATACAGGATGATGAGACCCTACTGGACTGGAGGTGAAGGGTGAGCTTCCCTCCTTTTTTCGCCTCGTGCCGTGGAAGACACACTTGTAAGAAAGTGGGGAAGGAGGTTATGATAAAAGGAAAACCTACAAAGCCACAGAAGGCTTTGTGGAAGATTTGATCCTGCAACTTCCCTTTGCTGGTAGGCAGCACGCACAGAACTGAGCAGACAGCCGGGAGAGTGACTTTGCTTGTCCTCAAAGGTCACAGAATGATGTTTTCAGCCAAGCTTCCCGCAGAGTTATTTTTATGGGTTTGGGGTTCTGTTTAACTGATTTGTGGCTTTAAATTTCCACTTGGTTTCATTTTTGTAAGAAGAAAATATCTAATTTTGTCTCAGATTCACATTAACTTGGTCCATATCTAATTGGTAGATTTTTTTGTTCTTCCACAAGAATCACTGACAGTAATAATCCATGGACTCACCATGTTTAGACTATTAAAAGTCACTCCACCTAACTCAGACAGCATGAAAATTTTGGTTGATTAATACCGTGGTGTCATTCTGAATAAACTGAGAAGCTTGTCCTAGTCACATTCGTTGCTTGCTACATGGATTTCTGGTTAATCCCAGATTCAGTGAAGAGTTCCAAGGCTGGTAACACTGGGCTGATGTGGAGTGGAGTCCTATGGCTGCCAGAACTGTCACATTCCCTGCTGTCCCTGTGTGAGCTAGACTGGAAAGGTGCATGAATCTGAGAGTGCTGGTGTACCCTGAACCCACTATCAGATCCAGCTGGGCTCTCACCATCCTCACTGCAGAAAGAAATCACGACCCATCAGTTGGCCCAAGGCTCTCTGCTAACGGCCATCCAGCGATTTTCCTGGCAGCCATCTTGTTTATGAAAGAACGGGCCCCTGTCCTCGGGAGGTCAGCCTGACCACACTTCCACATTATTAGAGGTGAATCTGCAGGAAATTTATGGTAGACAGTTAATAGGAAGCGTTGATTATGTGTGTACATATGAGAACACAGGTTGTAAATCTTGCCTGCAATTGGCTATAACCTTTTTCATTCTAACAGTGTAATGACATTAAACCGGTTTTGGGAACCATCAGACTGTGATGTGTCTTCCTCTAACATATCTGCTTTCCAGCCCTCACAACCAGCCCCGGGCCAGAGTTGGGGTATGGCGTAGCCCCAACAGGCTGCTCTCCTCTCTGCTCAAGCCAGTTACTTCCCTGACTCTGGGGGTACCTGTGTCACCCCCAAAGGCAAATGTCTTTAAGCTTCTAGAAAATAGTTTCCACGCCCAGCTACTCCTGATCAGCAGGAATACCTTAAGCTACCTGGCAGCTGCCTGTCTCCCCCAGCCTCACCTCCCTGCTCCCCACCGTCCACTCTCCAGCTCAGCTGTCATCTGGAAGCCTGCACAAAACAACTGTCTACCCCAACAATAACCAGATGAAACAAGCACAGTCAAAATGAGAGTATCTAATTGGATCCCGCACCCCAGTCAACAACAGCCCAACAGTGAGAATGAACAAAGAATGTGAGCTCTTCAGGGAGCTTCACCCAAACGTGCCGGGCAGCTCAGTAACTCTTACCTCACAGCCACTGGGGATTCCAAGGAACGGGTCCCCAAACACGCCAGGAGGTTCGCTACAATTAGAAGAGGGTTCTACTCACTGTTTGAATTGGGAAAGTAAATAAAGAGACTGATATTTTCTCTTGCCCCCTGAATTATGTTCAAACTAAATACATTTCCTTTCCCACAGCAATACAATAACCTTCTTTAACTCTTCTGTTTCTGCAGAGCTCTGAGATAAAAAGAAGTTAAATCCTGCTGCCCTTAATGGTAAGATCTGTCCCCCTTGGCCATTCCGTAGTTTGTTTCCAAGTGCATTGGAAGGTGTCCAAGACTGAGTTTCAGTCTCAGGCTTCCAGCGATGGCTCGTAATGTGACTGACATGCATGGCTCCCAGGAAACTCCTTGACCACTATGGCAAGAGGAAAGAACTGCCAAAAGATGGAAAATATAGACCCTTTATTTGACCCTTCCAATTCTTACCTCCTCCTTTCAGAAGGGTGTCATGGGTAAAGCTAGAATCACTTAGTTCCCCTGGCAGTGTTTCCTACTTTTGGCATAATACTTCTGAAAGCCACTGCCTGTCCTGCAGAGCCTCCTTTGTCCTTTCAAACTGAGCACAGGTTCTCCTGCAGGGGACCTTCTCTGACCCCCACAGGCTGGGAGGATCCCCTTATCCCTGTAGAGCCCTTTATTTTTTTCCTGTGGCTGCACCCACCTCGTTGTGTCGTCCCGCTCTGCTCTGGGTCTGTCACCTCCACAGACTGTGAACTCCCGGAATCAAAGGTAATCTGTGTCTTTTTCATTTTTTTTTAAATTATTTTTAATTATGATGGGTGCATAATAATTGTGTATATTTATAGGGGACATGTGATGCGTTGATACAGGCACTTTTGTTCATTTTTGTATCCTAGCACCTGGCACACGGTGCACACTCAACAAAAATCTGTGAATGAATTAATGAGTGAGTGACAGCAAAAGAATATCAAAAGCAAAATGTTCTTCCAATGAGAGTAGATGCTCGAGAATAAAATTGCGCAGATCCTGGAGTCCCTCGGTTTCCCAGGAAGGGAAGTGGACACATTCCACTCACCGGTGGAGCCAGACACGGGCAGTCCCGTGTACACTGTGGCCCTGGGTGGTGGCAGAAAGCTGCCCAGACTGATGCCAGCTCTGCCTCCTACCCTGAGGCAAGTCCCTTCCATCCCCATCTGGCAGACAGGGTTTCTAGTTTGCTGTGATCCCTGCCTCAATTTTCCACTCATTAAGTGGAAATAATGACACTTGCCACTGGTAAGTTCTGGGGACATGGGCAATACTACTTGTCTTTTATCACCGACAAGTTCTGGGGAAATGAATGAGGTTGCAGGAAATAAAACTATGCCTGTAAACTCATCTCTCTGCAATAAATGCCCACGTTTTTATCTGTATCAATGTGCACTGTTTTAAGAGTAAAATAGTTCTAAAATGCTTAAATTATGAAAAACAGCATCTCCTCCCCCCCCCCCCCATACACTTACATTCTTTCCACCATCTGCACAATGTGATTCATTTTGTTTTGGTGAAATCTTCAATGTTTTTATATTATTTGGAGCATGCAAAGTTACTTACAGATATACATTGACTATACCAGAGTTACAATTCTGTTCTTTTACAGCTCCTCCCATTTGGAGTTAATAATTGCCTCCTTTATTCTTTTGCATGGTGTTCTATGTATCCATTGCCAAACCTGTTGTTGGACTTGTAAATCTCTTCCCAATACACTTGAACATATTCATTCTCTCTCTCTCTCTCTGTGTCTATCTCTCATGGAGACACACCTTCTGAAGTCCTGTCTCTTCTAGTTCCTTGCACTAATTGCTCTCTAGGCCTGATGCACACGGTTTATTTATTTTAGGTTCCTTTCTCACCGTTCACCTAGAGGTTAATATTTTTTCTCTCTCCCTCTGGTGTTGGACCACCTGTTTCTTGAATACTATTTTTATTTTCCCTTTTTCTTGATTTACTCTTTCTTTTGATGGAACAAATCCTCCAGAAACTTCTTGAGAAGTGAATTTGAGGTTAGGAAGCCTTTTGCATGCAATGTTGAATATATTTATTTGTTGCCTTCTATCTTCCAAATTACCTTTAAGAAGCCTGATACCATTCTATTTCTTGATATTTTGAACATGATCTATTTTTACCTCTAGAACATTCAAAAATATCCACTTTGTTTTCAGCATTCTAAGTTTTCATGATGATACGCTTGGGTGCAGGTTACTTTTATCATCCATCATACTGGCCAGTGGCCGGGCCCTTTCAATCTAGAAACACCGGAGCTTTCATTTGGGGAAATTTCTTTGAATTATTGCCTTGACAACACCCTTTGCTCCATTTTATCTGTTCTCTCTTTCTGGAACTCTTATTAACTGTATATTGGACTTCCTGGATTTGCACTCTAATTATTTTATAATTTCCTCTATATTTTTCATCATTTTGATATTTTTGTTCTGTATTCTAGAAAATCAACCTGACATTTTCCTTTTAATATTTCCAGCAAGCTTGCACAAATATTTTAACTTCATTTTTAATTTCCAATAGCTTATTTCAGTTCTCTGAATGCTTTTTATTTTAAAGAGCATACTATTCTGGTTTTATGGATGGATCATCTTCTCTTATCTCTGTGAGAATATTAGCGAGATTTTTTATTTGTTTGTTTGCTTTTTGTATCCTAGTAAAGTATTTATTTTGTTTTTGTTTTCTTCCTCAGGTTTCTGTATCCTGGTTGCTTGACTTGGTCTCTGTGTTAGTTTTCTAGGGCTGCTCTAGCAGACTGCCACACACTGGGCAGTGTGTGGGGGACGGATAGTGTTGGATGTCACTGCAAGGGGGCTCACCTGGGATAATTTACCATGTTAGCATCTGCAAGTCTTTTCCCTTGGGCTTATTAAAAATAACAATAAAATCTTTCTGTCTCCTACTTGGAGGGTATAAGCCTACACACCAGTGTTCTGGGAACTAATTGTGGGAAGAGGGCTGAGGTTAGCAGCATTTGATATATAAACCATTATTCAATTGCTTGTTTTTGCTTTCCCACCCTGGTCAGTGCCTGTTGTCCTGCAGTCCACAGATTCCTGTTCCTTCTCCAGATAACCAGCACCTGTCTGGCCCTTCAGAGCTGGGGAGGGCTTTGAGGTCCAATTCCTACTTGATGGATTTCAAGCCAGTCTTTCTATTTCAGGCCCACCTTTAACCCCACTTCCAGAGTTACTTTTTCCACCAATTCCTGAACCTTTTGGGACTTCTGGGAGTGCAAACCAAATTATGTAATAGCCTTTTTCCTCCTCCTTTCTCTATGAAAGGAATGCTGTTTCCTTTAGGTCTTCTGAGTCAGATACCAGTAAACCATTTTCTTTTCAGCTTCCAAAAGGTTTTTGATTTTATCTCTTTTCCCATTTTTACTGTCTTTGTGTGTTTATGCTGTTAAAAAGATTCCTTGCTGTCTCACCCTGCTTTTTGTGGCGTTTCACAAGGGAGCCCGGGTGTACAATTGTATTCAATGCGCCCTGCATGACTAGAAACCCCTGAAATCCCCTCTGTGCTCACAGCAGCCCGAGCTGGTGTCTGGTGCAGGTGACCAAGGCTCCTGGCTGGGACAGGACTGCAGACGCAGATGAGGACTGGGGATGGGAGCAAGGCCACCACTCCCACCCCCACCCCATGTGTGCACACCCTACTGCAGCCACACTTGAGCCAAACCAGTGGAGGATGCCCACAGAAGTGAGGCTGTTGCTTTGCTCTCTGCTTATACTTCTCTCTTTGTCTGGATGATGCCTTCTCATCCCTGACTGCCTGGAGAGCACTCATCTTTCAAGAGTCAGTTCAAGGCTTACTGACCCCGCAGCAGCCTATTCTAATCCTTCCAAGGGGAACTGGCTCCTCCATACCCCACCCCCCACACATACCAAGCCCGTAATGGATGTGATTGCACTTATGAGGTTACAAATTTGTCCTCCTTTTCACTCTAGGCACTTTCAGGTGGAGATTGTATTTTATCTGTCTTCATATCTCTAGTGCATAAAATATAATAGGTTTTTAATAACTTTTTTTATAATTTCAGTGTCATTTTTAAATATTTTTTATTTTCAGTGTATTATGGGGGTATAAGTGTTAAGGTTACATAAATTGCCCATGCCCCCCCCCTTGAGTCAAAGCCTCAAGCGTGACCATCCCCCCCAAACATTGCACATCTCACTCATTGTGTTTGTATATACCCATCCCCCCCACCCCCCTCCTACCTGCCTGACACCCAATAAATGTTATTCCTATATGTCCACTTTGGTATTGATCCAATTAATACCAATTTGCTGGTGAGTACATGTGGTGCTTGCTTTTCCATTCTTGAGATACTTCACTTAGTAGAATGGGTTCCAGCTCTATCCAGGAAAATACAAGAGGTGCTATATCACCATTGTTTCTTAAAGCTGAATAGTACTCCATGGTATACATATACCACATTTTATTAATCCACTCATGAATTGATGGGCACTTGGGTTGTTTCCACAGCTTTGCAATTGTGAATTGTGCTGCTATAAACATTCGAGTGCAGGTGTCTTTTTCATAAAGTGACTTTTGATCTTTTGGGTAGATGCCCAGTAGTGGAATTGCTGGATCAAATGGTAGATCGACTCGTATCGCTATATTGCTTTCCACAGAGGTTGAACTAGCTTGCAGTCCCACCAGCAGTGTAGGAGTGTTCCTATCTCTCTGCATCCACACCAAATTTACTTTTTGATAAAGGCCATTCTCACTGGAGTTAAGTGATATCATATTGTGGTTTTGATTTGCATTTTCCTGAAGACTAGAGATATTGAGCATTTTTTCATATGTCTGTTGGTCATTATTCTGTCTTCTTTTGAGAATTTCTGTTCATGTCTTTTGCCCATTTTTTGATAGGGTTGTTTGATTTTTTCTTGCTGATTTTCCTGAGTTCTAAATAGAGTCTAGTTACCAGCCCTTTATCGGATGTGTAGCTTGTGAAAATTTTCTCTCATTCTGTGGGTCATCTGTTTGCTCTCTTGACAGTTTATTTGGCTGTGCAGAAGCTTTTTAATTTGATCAGGTCCCATTTATTTATTTTTGTTGCTGCTGTGATTGCATTTGGGGTCTTCTTCATAAATTCTTTGCCTAGGCCAATGTCTAGAAGAGTATTTCCAACGTTTTCCTCTAGATTTCTAATAGTTTCACACCTAAGGTTCAAGTCTGTTACCCAGCATGAGTTGATTTTTGTGAGAGGTTAAAGGTGTGGGTCTTGTTTCAGTCTTCTACATGTGGCTATCCAGTTTTCCCAGCACCATTTACTGAATAAGGATTCTTTTCCCCAGTGTATGTTTTTGTCTGCTTTGTCGAAGATTAGTTGGCTATATGAGGATGGTTTTATACCTGGGTTCTCAGTTCCATTCCACTGGTCAATGTCCCTGTTCTTGTGCCAATCCCAAGCTGTTTTAATGACTATAGCCTTGTAGTATAGTTTGAAGTGTGGTAAATTGATACCTCCTATTTTGTATTTATTGCCTAGGATTGATTTTGCCATATGGGGTCTTCTCTTGTTCCATATGAAGCATAAAATTATTTTTCTATATCTGTGAAAAATGATGGTGGCATTTTGATAGGGATTGCATTGACTCTGTAGGTCACTTCAGGTAGTATAGACATTTTAACAATGTTGATTCTGCCGACCCACGAGCATGGTATATTCTTCTACCTGTTTACATCCTCTGCTATTTCCTACTTCAGTGTTTCATAGTTCTCCTTGTAGAGATCTTTTACCTCCTTCATTAAATACATCCCTAGGTACTTTATTTTTTTTGTTGCTATTTTGAAGGGAATTGAGTCTTTGATTTGGTTCTCACTTTTACTGTTGTTGGCATATATGAATGCCTCTGATCAAAAACCAATGAATCTGTGAGAAGGACGTAGATCCCAGACAAGTTCTGGTACAATTTCTGGATTTCATACTGTGAATACCAGAAGAATAGCATGTTTTAATGCAGCATTGCAGTTCCTGGACACATGTGGAATTCTGTTTCCTCCTCAGGTCACATTATCCATTGAAAGCTGTGAAGCTGCCTCAATTTCTCCAAATTGACCTCCTGCCAGAGGTTAAGAGGAGAAT
This sequence comes from Microcebus murinus, assembly GCF_040939455.1. Taxonomy (NCBI): domain Eukaryota; kingdom Metazoa; phylum Chordata; class Mammalia; order Primates; family Cheirogaleidae; genus Microcebus; species Microcebus murinus. The sequence continues at coordinate 51,729,500 of NC_134120.1, forward strand.
GGCCAGAGAAGCACTTTGCTTGCTGCCAGTTCCTCTCTGGCTACACACACACATAAACTGGTCAGACTCTACTGGAAAAGCATCACACAGTTGGAGAGCATATAATAGCACAAATTTTGGCATCATATTTGGAAGAGAAAATAGCAGTCGTTTCTTTTATAGGGGCTCTGAATGCTGATAAATTTCACTGAGCCAATTTCTTTTCTCCTTTTGGGTCCTGCATCTCTGGAGGTCACTGCCACCATAGCCCTCACAGGTGCAGCCTGGACGGACCCTGGGGGACAGGGAGAGAAGATGCCCATGTACTCAGACTGCCTCCAGCTATCAATAACTTCTGAGGGAGGGTGGAGCAAGATGGCCAAAGAGAAACCTCCAGCAGTCATTCCTCCACACAAACACCAAATTCAACAACTGTCCACGCAAGCAAGCACCTTCAGAAGAACCAAAAAGCAGGTGAGAGATCATACTATCTGGTTTTAACATTATATCAAGGAAAAGGCA